>NC_052148.1:16777145-17377145 GCF_902713615.1 Scyliorhinus canicula | reverse complement strand
GGACAGACGCCGGAATGTGGCGACTAGGGGCTTTTCACAGTGACTTCATTGAAGCCTACTCGTGACAATAAGCGATTTTCATTTCATTTCATTTCATTTCATTTCTCCCTTCAGAATGTCCTGCAACCGTTCAGTGATATCCCTGACCCAGGAAGGCAACATACCATTCTGGTGTCACGTTTGTAGCTGCAGAAACATCTATCTGTTTCCTTGACAATACAGTGGCATGTCGATATTGCTCCCCTCTTCAACTCCACCCACCCGCAGCTGAAACACTCTTGCTGCATTCCTCTGAGGAATTACCTCCCTCAACAGTATCCAAAATGGAAAACCTGTTAGAGAGAGAGGGAGATGGACCTAGGGGAACCCTTCACTACCATCTCGGTGCTTTTGCTCTGTCTGGCGGTCACCCATTCCTTTTCTGCCTGTGCACTGCGGTGTGACCACCTCATTGTTCATGCTATCCACAAAGATCTCACCCTTGCGGATACCCCACAGTGATTCCAGTGACAACTCCAGCACCAAAACACGCATTTCACGTAACTGCAGCTGGAGACACTTCCTGCACACGTGGTCACACTGGACCTCCCACATTGCGCAAGAGCAGCATTCCACATGGCTGAGCTTCCATGACTTGCCCTTAAATTACTCCCTTCACTTTTACTCCCTCTAGTTTAGGGTAGATTAAGGACAGTAGAAACACTCACCGGGTCAGAGCATCCATCAGCCCAATTTTAAAGCTAGCCTAAAACTCATCATCTTCCAACCCAAAAGGCCAGCTTTTAGTTTATTGTGAAATTAGAGACTAGACTTAGATAGAAATTAACCCTGAATTTAAATGTTAAATATCCTTAGTCACCAAACTCCATGGCACGCCACTGCAGTTCAAAGGCGCAGTCCAGTGCAGCCAAACTCAGAACTTCTTGGTGACTGTCTGTCCTCTAGTCTTGATGTTTCCCACAGTATTTACTCTTCTCAAAAATCGTTCATGATTTTAAAAATCTCAAGCAGGTTACCCCTTGAAGAATAAGGGCTGGTTGTATGAAATCTAATGGCTGCATTTCAAAAGTACTTAAATGGCTGGTAAACATCCCCCATATACAAATGCAAAGACTGAAGAAGGGGCGACTCAGCATCTAAGCTCATTTTAATTAGTGACTTTCTGTTTGGGTTGCGTGACAGGGAGGAGCGACTCCGGCAAGAGGCAGTAGAGGAGCAGGAGCAGAAACTCAAGGCAGCCATCCACAGAGAAAAGAAACGGGAGGAGTTCCTCAAGGAGAAGGAGCTGGAGGTGCTGCAGCTACAGGTATGCATTGAGAGTGGGCGGGAGAGATATTTTGCTCTTTTATTTTCAGACCTCCTATCCGTTTCGGAAAATTGTGTTCATCCTCTCTTCCATCTGAGGGGAATGGAGAGCGGAAAGCTTTCTACCACTGCCAGACAACACCTGCGTCGAACACTCCCAGGACAGGCACAGCATGGAGTTAGATACAGAGTACAGGTCCCACTACACTGTCCCCATCAAACACTCCCAGGACAGGTACAGCACGGGGTTAGATACAGGGTAAAGCTCCCTCCACACTGTGCCCATCAAATACTCCCAGGGCAGGTACTGTACGGGGTGAGATGCAGAGTAAAGCTCTCTCCACACTGTCCCCATCAAACACTCCCAGGGCAGGTACTGCACGGTGTTAGATACAGGGTAAAGCTCCCTCTTCTACACTGTCCCCATCAAACACTCCCAGGACAGGTACAGCACGGGGTTAGATACAGAGTAAAGCTCCCTCCACACTGTCCCCATCAAACGCTCCCAGGGCAGGTACTGCACGGGGTGAGATGCAGAGTAAAGCTCCCTCCACAATGTCCCCATCAAACACTCCCAGGGCAGGTACTGCACGGGGTTAGATACAGGGTAAAGCTCCCTCCACACTGTCCCCATCAAACACTCCCAGGACAGGTACAGCACGGGGTTAGATACAGAGTAAAGCTCCCTCCACACTGTCCCCAACAAACGCTCCCAGGGCAGGTACTGCACGGGGTGAGATGCAGAGTAAAGCTCCCTCCACAATGTCCCCATCAAACACTTCCAGGTAGGTACTGCACGGGGCGAAATACAGGGTAAAGCTCCCTCTACACTGTCCCCATCAAACACTCCCAGGACAGGTACAGCACAGGGTGAGAAATAGGGTAAAGCTCCCTCTACACTGACCCATCAAACACTCAAGTCAGGTGTAGCATGGATTACATGTAGCCTTGGGATTCATTCATCCTACTTTACAGGTAGCCTCAAACGCACCTTTTGCCACATCAGAATCTTCCAGTGTCTATTTGACAACGACATGCAAGATTGTCTAAACATGACTCTGTTCCCCATTCTGATGCACAGTAACTATTGCTTATCAGAATTTGCACTGACATTATCCAGCTAGGGTGAATCCCAGGGAGGGAGGGAAAATATTTTTAATACTCTCTTGGGTTGGATTTGCAGTCTGATTCCAGAGCTAAAAGAACAGTGTGCTCACACTGTAATACTCTCCTTCACGGCAGATTGTTGTCAGAAAGAATGGATTTCTCATTTACCATTGAAAGTGTTTGTTTTGATTAATCATTCATGGTGTGTGTGTGTGTGTTTATGATACAATCAATAAGCATTAATGAGGTTTCAGAATTTCACCCACCAGTGCTTCTCCAAACAGAGCTGCTTTGCCAATTAGCCCAGGATGGAAGAAGCTCCCTACAGCTCTTGGCCCTGTTTGCTGCCCTACTTTGCTGTACTATCATCATAACAATCTTGTTATAACAGCATTGCACCTTCAACATAAGAAAGCATCCCAAGCCATTTCATAGGAACATAATGAAAAAAATAATAACACTGCTCTAAAAACAGAGACCTTGAGGGAATGTCTTGGTCAATGAGGTAGATTTGAAAGATAGCCTTAAAGGAGGCAGGAGAGATGGAGGAAGAGAGTTTTGGGGAAGGAATTCCAGAGTTTGGGTTCCAGAGAGCTGATGGCATGGCTACCAATAGTGGGCCAAAGGGGGTGGAGGAAGCACAAGATACCAGAGTTGGAGGAGTCTATGGGGGAATATCATGAATCCAGTGGAGCCACTACAGATAGTGCTGTTCCCTGTTCATCCATCCCCCTCAAATGTAGTGGAGGTGAAAGCTGTGGAAAACATCAACTAGGAGGAGGGTTATAGCCACAGGAACTCTTGACACTGACAAATAAACATGCACTCTGCTGTAGCTTGCATTTTGCATATTCATCGCAGACAGAACCACTCAAAGAATCATAGAAAGGTTACAGTACAGAAGGAGACCTTTCAGCCCATCTTGTCCATGCCAACCCTAGGACACCCAGGTACCCTTTCTAATCCCACCTTCTTGCACCCGGTCCATAGCCCTGTAGTTTACAGCACTTAAGGTGCAGATCCAGGTACGTTTTAAGAGAGTTTAGGGTTTCTCCCTCCACCACTAACTCGGGCAGTGAATTCCTACTCCCACTACCCTCTGCGTAAAAACATTCTTCCTCATGTCCCCTCTGCACCTTCTGCCACTTATCTTGAATCTATGTCCCCTGGTTCTAGAATTATCCACCAAGGGAAACAATTTTATCCTGCCCACCCTATCTCTTCCCCTCATAATTTTGTACACCTCAATTAATTCACCCCTCAGCCTTCTTTGTTCCAAGGAAAATAACCCCAACCTATCCAATCTCTCTTCGTAGTTACACTTTTCCAGCAACATTCTTGTAAACCTCCTCTGCATTCTCTCCAGGGCAATAACGTCCTTCCTGTAATGTGGTGACCAGAACTGCACATAATACTCCAGTTGTGGCGTCCCCAGTGTTTTATACAATTCTAACATTATATCCTTACTTTTACATTCAGTATCTCTGCCAATGAAGGAGAGCATTCCATGTGCTTTCTTAACAACCTTATCTACTTGAACTGCTGCCTTTAGGGATCTGTGCACTTGTACATCATGATCTCTCACCTCATCTACTCCTCTGAGTACATTCCCATTTATTGTGTACTCCTTATAACTGTTCAACCTCGTGTTGCACCTTTAAAATCTCTGGTTCACTCGACCAGTTTACTTACTCAAAGTTTTACTCTTTATTTACGAGATGAACAAAGGACAAAACAGGTTTACAGTTGAACGCAATTTTATTCACAATTCTATTGGTCTGGAAAATCTGACTCAGACTCACACCTGAGCTTTGGGTTTTACCCATACTTCGTAAAGGAGGCCGTCAGGCTTCGATCACTCGATGTTGATGTCTTCTCTGGGTTCGAAACCCTTTCTTCTTGCGATGGTTGTGCCTGGGCAACTCCCAGGTTCTCGCTCAAGATCTGTTCGATGCTGCTTTCTTATACTGGGAAGCTTGGATTGAGTAATTTATATATATATATATATATATATATGCCCACCACTGGCCATTGTCCTAGCCAAACCCACTGGTTAATGGGAAATAAAATATACACCTGTTTATTGATGATGGTTCAATCAAGACCCACTGTCCTCTGAAACTCCCCTTGCCTGACCAGCCGTCAGCTCATTAACGAGTCTGATGGCTTCTTTGGTCTGTCCTTCGTCCTGCTGCAAAGTTGATCACCTGTGTCTGGAAGTTTGTTACATATTCAGAGACTTGGAGTGGGTAATCAAAGTCCATTTCACAACAACAGGTTTACGCTTTGACTTGAGTGCTTTTTGCAGATGGCCAATGTCGATTCCGGCCAGGGTTTCATGAGACAGTTTCTGTTCCTGCCCCTTGTGTATCTCCTCGGCCTGTTTTCAGTATCACACTCTACATGATTTAAATGCGTGACCTCACAGTTCTCTGTGTTAAATACCATCTGCCACTTTATCGCCCACTCCACCAATCTATCTACATCGTTTTGAAGGTTATAATAATAATCTTTAATAATTTTTATTATTGTCACAAATCTGCTTACATTAACTCTGCAATGAAGAGTTAGGGTTAGGGTTTGGGCAGCACGATAGCATTGTGGTTAGCACAATTGCTTACAGCTCCAGGGTCCCAGGTTCGATTCCCGGCTTGGGTCACTGTCTGTGAGGAGTCTGCACGTCTCCATGTGTGTGCATGGGTTTCTTCCGGGTGCTCCGGTTTCCTCCCACAGTCCAAAGATGTGCAGGTCAGGTGGATTCGCCATGCTAAATTTCCCTGAGTGTCCAAAATTGCCCTTAGTGTTGGATGGGGTTACTGGGTTATGGGGATAGGGTGGAGGTGTGGACCTTGGGTAGGGTGCTCTTTCCAAGAGCCGGTGCAGACTCAATGACCGAATGGCCTCCTTCTGCACTGTAAATTCTATGATTCTAGGTTACTGTGAAAAGTCCCTAGTCGCCACACTACGGGTACATGGAGGGAGAATTCAGAATTCTGAATACCGAACAAGCACGTCTTTCGGGACTTGTGGGTGGAAGCCGGAGCACCCGGAGGAAACCCACGTCGACACGGGGAGAACGTGCAGACTCCGCACGGACAGTGACCCAAGCCGGCAGTTCAAGTACACAATATCAGGGCTGAAATAAAGTTTAGAAAGGAGTCAGGGACTGAATTTTGTGTTTGAATGTGCTACCTCGACACACTTTGCATAGGTTTCCCATCGTAGTTTTTTTTTACAGGTCAGCAGGGAGCACATTAGAAGCGCCAACCCACATGCCCTCCCTTTTCTTGGCATCCACCCTCCCCAGCATTACTGAGCCTTTCCCAGTGCACGAATCAGGCTTAGCTGCTTGTTGATGGGTCAGCCAGCGTCAAATGGCATTCCAGTGTGTTTTGCGCCCTCTTCTGGTCCTGCAGAGTGCATGCTCCAAACAGACAGAAAATTCAGGCCATGGTGTTTCCCTGTGTCTAGTGCCCTTGTTCACCTAGGCGCTGGAGGTTGCAGATTTGAAAGATGCTGCTGAAGAAGCCTTAATGTGTTGCTGCAATGCATCTGCAAACTTCATTGTTTGTGAAGTGCTGAGGAATGTTCTATGCTCATGAAAGAGGCCTCACAAAGATAGGATGTCACTCTTGTTTTAATCAGCATGAACTCTTAGCTCAATTATGACTTTGTAATGCACGGTAGGTTTATGAGAGTTAAGGACGAGGGGGAAATTAGGTGAGATTAAGGGTAATAGTGATGGAAAATTTAAATGGATATTGTTATTTTGTTCCCTTGTGTGATCCCTTCCAGTCCGTAATAGGCATGTTTGCAAGCAAGATGTGTTTATTTCCTTACCCTCAGAGTATTTTCTCCTCATTTAAAATAAATTCTAGCAGCAGGTTTTTTAGGTAATTTTTAAAAATAAATTTATTATCACGCCCTTGCCTCAGATGTTTAAATCATAGCACCCCAATCACACGTCTCACTCACACCGTCGCACATGTAAAGATTAGCAATGGAAGAAGTTCAAGCCATAAAAATGGAATGGAAATCTGTCTCTGTCAGTGCAGGCCTGATGTCGTCTTAGTTGAGTTGGTACATCAGTTCAGGCGACGGTCTTTTAGAAGCAAAAGATTCTCATGAAACTGCAAAGTCTCTTGTAGATGAATAGCCAGGAGATTGGTTCTCAGGTGAACTAGAACAAGTACAGTACTTTAGCCATTTCAGATGTTTCCAGTGTTTCAGATGTTTCTCTGCTGGATCTCTCCAGTCCCAGGAAAGTTAGTTTCAGTCACGTGACTGCAGGGTGAACACTCCTGCGATCCAGATCATGATGCAATGACACTTGACAGTGGTCAATCATTCTGATCTCTGCCCCAACTTGTGCTTGAGTTCTCCTTTGTTCAATTTGATACTCTGTGACCAACAGTCCAGAGACCCAATATTCCTCAATCCTCACACAATGAGATATTTAAACTTCATGGTTCACTGTGAACTACCCTCACTCTTGTACATGTTTAACTAAATATTGGCTGCATTTTAAATGCCCATAGTCACATGTTAAATTTGGGGAGCTGGTGATGTAGTGATATTTTCGCAGGACTAGTAATCCAGAGACCCAGGGTAATGTTCATAGCATAAAATAGAATTTACAGTGCAGCAGGAGGCCATTCTGCCCATCGAGTCTGCATCGGTCCTTGGAAAGAGCATCCTACCTAAGCCCACACCACCACCCCATCCCTGTAACTCAGCAACTCCACCTAAACTTTTTGGACACTAAGGGGCAATTCAGCATGGCCAATCCACCTAACCTGCACATCTTTGGACTGTGGGAGGAAACTGGAGCACCCGGAGGAAACCCACGCAGACACAGGGAGAACATGCAGACTCTGCAGAGACAGTGACCCAAGCCGGGAATCGAACCTGGGACCCTGGAGCTGTGCTAACCACTGTGCTACCATGCCGCCCGTTCTTGGAACCTGGGATCGAAACCCACCACGGCAGATGATGGAATATGAATTCACTAAAAATCTGGAAAATCCAGCAATGTGGTTGTCTCTGAAATGGCCCAGCAAGCCACTCCGTTCCAATACAATGAGGGATGCCCACATTCCGTGAATGGCCACTTTCACAAAGTATGATCTTAATATCCAACATCCTCCTACTTGTACTGACAATTGAAATAGGGTGTCGATTCAGTGGATCTCTGGGAAAGAAGTGGCTGAGAGACATGGGGAGCTGGTGAGGGAAGAGTGGGGTTTGGGGAAGGTAAAAAATAATGCCGCATTATTTCAAAGAAATAATTCGGCCAACATTTATCCTCCAATTGATTTCACTAAAAGCACAGGCAATTTGGTTCTTTGGAACATCCTGGGGTTGTGAAAGGTGCTATATAAATGCACGTTTGGGTGTTGATCTGCTTGAGAGGGATGTCTTTGTTCATTCTCTCTCAATTTCTTTTAATTTACAGGAGGCAGTGAAGAATTTCATCACGCTGGAGAATTTGGATGAACGAATAGAGGAAGCTCTCAAAAATCCGAAGAATTACAACTTTGCCATCGATAAGGAGGGCAGGTTCATGAGGAGGACCGTGAAGCAGTCAGCTGTTCGGAACCCGCCGGGTACCGCCATGCCCTCTCCTCCCGAGTGAGGGCTCATTGACCCAAGGGGCTGGGACGGGGAGTTGGCACAAGCCTTTGGGCAGGAATCCAACCATCAACGGGTTGACCTGCGCACACCTCTTTGTAGTTTAGTTTGTCTTGGCTGTGGTAGGAGAACTCTCATCGCAGCAAGAGTGGACAGTTTCAGAAAAACAGGGGCGTTAATTTGCGATGAGACATCGGAGAGAGTACAGACGGTAAACCCCGCGTTTGTCCAAAGAGTAGGGCGCAGTGTCCTAAATGGAATTCGTCCATTGTGTACTGCTTCATAACTGCTGTTTTCAGGGTGTATATCACTGAATTTCTTCACAGTGCAAAGTCAGTCAATTCACTGTTAACTCCGAGTGATGTGCTCTGCACCTTACAATATAATAAAGGGTGAAGTAGGAATAAGTAGACTTTAATAAGACTGGAGTTAAATTGCATCGATAAATACAACACAATCAGGTCAGGTTTCACATTGTGTCAATAAATATTATAGCTGTGTTACATTCTATTATCTATAATAAGGAAAGAGCGCATAAAAAGCCTTGTATAAATAAATATGAAGGCCAGGCTGAATTGTGCTACAAATAGAAGGGTCTCCATTCAGTATGTCATTCCAGTGGGAGGTGGTGGCATTGTGATAATGTTACTTAGCTAACACATGGCATGAATCGATAAAGGAGTTAAGTGTGGGTGGGATATTGGCTCACAGGGCTAAATCACTGGCTTTTAAAGCAGACCAAGCAGGCCAGCAGCACGGTTCAATTCCCGTACCAGCCTCCCCGGACAGGCGCCGGAATGTGGCGACTAGGGGCTTTTCACAGTAACTTCATTGAAGCCTACTCGTGACAATAAGCGATTTTCATTTTCATCTGTCAGATTCATTCAAGTCTTCAAGAATGAAACAGATCGATTGTTGTTGACTCATAGAGTCATTGAAAATGGGTGACAGATGTACCAACATATGTATCAGGAGCAAGAGTAGGCCACTCGGCCCCTTGAGCCTGCGCTGCCATCCAATAAGGTAATGGCTGATCGGATTGCAATTTCAACCCCACATTCCTGCGTGTTCCCAATAACCTTCCCACCCCAGCCGTTTGTTAATCAAGATTCTATCCACCTCTGCCTTAAAAACATTCAAGGACTCTGCTTCCACTGCCTTTGAGGAAGAGAGTTCCAAACTCTCACCACCCTCTGGGGGGAAAAAAACTTCTCCACATCTCCATCTTAAATGGGTGACCCCATATTTTTAAACAATGACCCTTAATTCTAGATTCTCCCACAAGGCCACATCCACCCAATTAGGATCTTAAAGGTTCGATCAAGTCGCCTCTTACTCTTCTAAACTCCAGTGGATTAAAATCTAATCTCTTCAAATATTCCTCATTGTTGGTATTAGTCTAGTAAACCTCTGTACTGCTTCCAATGCATTTACATCTTTCCTTAAATACTGATCTACAATATGCCAGATGTGGTCTCAACAATGCCCAGTACAACTGAAGCATAACCTCCTTACATTTGTAATCAGTTCCCCATACAATAAACAATAACATTCTATTAGCTTTCCCAATTACTTTCTCTACCTGTATAATAGCCTTTTGTGATTCACGCACTAGGTCACTGCCCTCTTGAGCTCAGCTGTCTCAACATTTAGATAACTAACCTTCTTTTAATTCTTCCTGGACAATTTCACATTTGCCCACTCACTTAATCTATCTGTGTCCATCATTATGTCCTCTTTACAATTTACTTTCCTACTTTGTGTCGACAGCAAATTTACCACCTTCAGTCCCTTCATCCAAGTCATTGATATAAATTGTAAAATGTTGAGGCCCCAGAACTGATCCCTGCAGCACACCACTCGTCGCATCCTGCCAGCTTGAAAAGACCATTTATGCCAACTCTCGAGTGTAACACTGCCATGGTGCTGCGCTGTTCCTGATGCAGCACTCTGTCAGTGCAGACCTGTTCCTGAACTCCACCTCCATGCCGAGCTAGTCTTTATCGATATTACCCTGCTGCTGGACTCGCCTGTGTCAACGTCTCAGATCAGCACTGTGTCTGGTGGTGGAGGTTACAGGTGTTTCCTTGCACCCCCCAGTGCCATACAGCAGTTTTTTTCTGGACATCACGGAATGCGGGACATGGAAGCTAGACCCCGGCAAGCTGTATGAAGAGTTCACAAACGGGGGGGGGGGGGTCAAAGGGATAGTATATTGTATACTGGGAGAGGATGCACAAAGACTCCAGATGAGGTGGCAGGGCTCCAAGTGGGGCATGGGCGCCTTGCAGGTTGTGAGCTCACGGGGACGGTGGTTGAATCGAGCAACAAACCTCTTGAGTATGCTAGCCTTTTCCCTCTGGGTTGCTGACATCCTGGTGAAGACAGGTTGGCTGGAGAGAGTGATATGAATGTGTTGGACTGTTTTTTAAATGTAGCGCCTGGACCTTTGAAACTGTCAACTGAGGGTGGGCAATCGAATAAAAGCCAGCCCGCCAAGTGGCTAGAAGGGGAACATGCTGTGCATAACTAATGAGGTTCCAAGTGCAGAATCTGCCTCAGGATCCGGTCACTCTGGTCAGTGGGAAAGGCACCCACGGAGCCATCCGCCACTGCCCGATGCTTAAATTCAGCCGTGTTCTGTGATTTCTAAAGGTTTGTCATAACTTCCTTGCCTTTTCATTTCATTTCATTTCGGATACATCCGACGTGGTCCTTATGACTCATCAACTTTAATTACAGATAGACTTTCTAATAGCCTCTATGCATCAATATTTAGCTCTTCCAGGAATTAGATTTGGCAGTGTATTCTTCCTTGGTAAAGGCAGATGCAAATAATTCATTTTATACCGCAGTGCTGCCATGCGTACATTGCCTTTGTGGTCCCTTGTTGACCCCACCACTCCTCTTGCTACCTTATTTATGTGCCCATAGAAGACTTTTTGATCCGCTATGTTAGCTGCCAGTCTCGTATACATTCTCTTTGCCTTTCTTTACATTTTCATTTCTCCTCTGAACTTCCTACATTCAGTCTGATTCTCACTTATGTTATCAACCAGACATCAGTCAAGTGCACCCTTTTTCTGCTTCATCTTGCTCTCTGTTTCATCATTAGGGTAGCTGGGGCTTTGGTTGGCCTTCTTTCCCCTCAAGGCAATGTACCTCAACAGTACCCAAAGGAAGCAGTGTACCATTACAATTTTGCCTGCAAACTATTGATGATTTACAGATTTATTTATCCCCCCCCTCCCATTGGCCTTCCTCCAATGACAATTTTGTTACTTTTAGATTGATTTTTGTTCTTTTCCATAGCTAGTCTAAACTTTATGATGCTATGATCACTGTTTCTTAAATGTCCCCCTTCTCATTTTTGATCCACTTCACCTCCTGGAACCTGATCAGGCAACGTTCATTGTTGGATCTAAAAAATACTGATCTCCTGAACACGCTTCAAACACTCATCACCTTCAGCTC
The DNA here is from genome assembly GCF_902713615.1 of Scyliorhinus canicula. NCBI lineage: Eukaryota > Metazoa > Chordata > Chondrichthyes > Carcharhiniformes > Scyliorhinidae > Scyliorhinus > Scyliorhinus canicula. The sequence goes on along the minus strand of NC_052148.1, from coordinate 17,365,628 downwards.
TTTACATTATTATTATAATTCATATCAGGATAATTAACTCTCCTATTATATCTACGCCACAAATTTTGCACCTCTGTAATTTCCCAGCAAAAGCGTTTCTCTATCATTCTCACTATTTGGTGTCCTGGTTTGTCAAGGTACTTTTAGTGTCCTTTTTAAACTTTAGCCCAATAGATTCTTTCATGGACATCCTCTCTCACCAATATCTTGCATGGGATAAATATTGGCCAGACCACGAAGGAGAGCCTTTGCTATTTTAATTTGAGTACCATCCAAAATAAGGGCCTAAGATTAGCGTCCCATCTAAAAGATAGTGCAGCACGCCAGCAACGGAACAGTCAGCCTGGAGGATGCGTTCGACTCTCTGGGGCGCTACTTGTACCACAACCTCAAGACTCTGAGATGAGCGTGTTGCTAACTGAGCTAAGATGTGGTGATGATTGAGGAAAGTAAGCCAGGCTCCTGGGGAGAACACCCCCCTACACCTTTAAGCCACTTGAACGAACTGAAGCAGAGCCTTGGTTTAACATCTCCCCAAAAAGACATACATTTCATCAGAGAGTAATCAGTAAAAGAGAGCCAACTGTGTCAATCTCTCCCAATCAGTACACAGGGTCTCCATCGTCAAGTCCTCAGCTGTCCATCCTCGCAACAGCGCGTGGAAACTGGGTCCTCTGTGGCCACAACCAAAAGCTTCAGAGGTGATCGGAGATTTGGCCTCCAGACTTGCGGTGGAGAAGCCCATTATCACGTGCACATGCCCAGGCAGTCATAGAATGAAATCTGGAAATATTTATTCCATCGGGCCTGAGGTTCCGTGGTGTGGTTATTGGAGTCAGATTGCCGCTCTGCTTCTCCTTATTCAAATTGTATTTCGATCCTAGCTCACCCGACCTTCCGACTCAGGCCGGGTAAGATCCGGACAGTTCAGCGTATCCCCCAGCCCTAACGCCAAGGGCAGTTCAGTTACATAGATACATAGAAGATAGTAGCAGGAGGCCTTTTGGCCATTCATCACGATCATGGCTGATCATCCAACTCAATAGCCTAATCCTGCTTTCTCTCCATAGCCTTTGATCCCATTCTCCCCAAGTGCTATATCCAGCCACCTCTTGAATATATTCAAACTTTTAGCATCAACTACTTCCTGTGGTAATGAATTCCACAGGCTCACCACTCTTTGTGTGAAGAAGTGTCTCCTTATCTCTTGTCCGAAATGGTAACCCTGAATCCTCAGACTGTGACCCCTGGTTCTGGACACACCTATCATTGGTAACCTCTTCCCTGCATCTACCCTGTCTGTAGATGGATGTAAGGAGGCCACGCCCCCTTTTTCATGGCACTAGCTTCCGTAAACTAAGTAATTAAAGAACCAGCCAGGTTTAGACATCCTTGACAAGCCAGGAAGAAGTTAAATTTATAAGTGGGTAGAATTTAGGAGAGGGGCTAGGTTTCTTTTGGATGGGGGGGGGATCAGGTCAGGTTGTGCCTTATGTGGGGAGGTGCATTGGGTCAGGTCAGGAGAGGCTTCGGGTTCGGTGTCAGGTCGAACTTGGGGAGAGGTGGGGTCTCATGGAGGTTGGGTTGGGTCTTCGGGGGTGGGGGGGTATCAGGTCATATATGGCCTTGAGGAATGGGCTGGGTGATGGTGGCAGTGAAAGTTAGGGGGGAGATGGGGGACAGTCCTGACTAGGATGGGTAGGGAAGGAGGGGTGTTGTGGGAGGGGGGGGGGGGGGGGGAGTAGGGCAATCCCAAGGAGGGGAATCCTGTGGGTAGATAGACAAAGGATGTTTCATCTGGCTGGAGCAGGTGGTCTGGAGCCAGGGTACATAGTCTTGATAGGAGGTAAGCCAATTAGGATAGAGATAAGGAGGAATTTGTTCAGTCAGAGGGTGGTGAATCTTTGGAATTCTCTAACCCAGGGGCCTGTGGATGCTCAGCACTTGGGCACGTTCAAGACAAAAATCGCTAGATTTCTGGATACGAAAGACATCAAGAGATAATGGGCAGGAAGGCCAGCCAAGATTTAGTTGAATGGTGGGGCAAGCTTGAGGGGCTGAATGGCCTACCTCTATTTCCTATGTTCCCACAAAAAGTGTAGAGCTGTGACCTTAGACAAGGTACTATCAGCAACTATGCTGCAAACTTTACTTAACCAACCCTGAAGGAGATTAATCAGCTAAAAAAATGTTTCACATTTTCCAAAATTCCCTAGATTTAGAAAGGTTCAATTAGATTGGAAAATAGTGAATGTAACTCCTTTATTCAAAAAGGGAGACAGAAAGCAGGAAACTACAAGCCAGTTAATGTAATATCTTTTATTGGGAAATTTTTGGAAGTTATTATTAAAGCTGTTGGTAAGGCTCTTGGAAAAAATCAATCATTATCAGAGGCCCCTCCCACCCAGGCATTGCCCTTTCAGACCCTTCCATCAGGCAGAAGTCTGAAGACCCGCACATCCAGAAATAGGAACAGTTTCTTCCCTACATCTACAAGACTCCTCAACAACTCCCCTCGGACTGATATGTTCCCTGTAAGAACACTATTCACGATGCCCAATGCTGCTCTAGCTCATGTATTTGCTTTGTTTGGTCCCTTGTTCCGCACTGTAACTAATCACTGTTTGCTGATGTACCATTTGCCAATAGAACATAGAACATACAGTGGAGAAGGAGGCCATTCAGCCCTTCGAGTCTGCACCGACCCACCTAAGCCCTCACTTCTACCCCATCCCTGTAACCCAATAACCCCTCCTAACCTTTTTGGTCACTAAGGGCAATTTATCATGGGCAATCCACCTAACCTGCAGGTCTTTGGACTGTGGGAGGAAACCGGAGCACCCGGCGGAAACCCACGCAGACACGGGGAGAACATGCAGACTCCGCACAGACAGTGACCCAGCGGGGAATCGAACCTGGGACTCTGGTGCTGTGAAGCTACCGTGCTGCAAATGTTCTTTGTTGATTATTCTTTTTGTCTACTGTGTACGTTCACTCGGCTGCAGAAAAATACTTCTCACTGTACTTCGGTACATGTGACAATAAATCAAATTTTTAAAAATCAATCAAGATAATCAGGCAGATTCAACATGGTTTTGTGAAAGGAAAATCATGTTTAACTAATTTACTGGAGTTCTTTGAAGAAGTAACATGCTGTGGATAAAGGGAAACCTTTGAATGGTCTGTACTTGGACCTCCAGAAAACATTTGATGTGGTGCCACTTAAAGGTTATTGCAGAAAATAAAAGCTCATGGTGTAGGGGTTAATATGTGGCATGGATAAAAGATTGGCTTGCTGACAGGAAAAAAAGTAGTAGGCATAAATGGGTCATATTCTGGTTGGCAAGTTGTAATGAGCGATGTAACACAGTGATCAGTGGTTATCGGGGGTAGGCTGCATGCAGACTTGCGGTTATAATCAGGTCAACCATGATCTTATCAAGCAAGAACATCCTCCAATAAGGAGACCAAAATTGCACAAAATATTCCAGATATGGTCTCACCAAAGCCCTATATAATTGCATCAAGACATCCCTGCTCCTGCACTCGAATCTTCTCACTCTGAAGGCCAACATGCCATTTGCTTTCTTTACAGCCTGCTGTACCTGCATGCTTACCTTCAGCGACTGGTGTAGAAGGAAATTCAGGTCTCATTGCGCATGCCCCTCTCTCATTCTATGGCCATTCAAATAATAATCTACATTCCTACCTTGCCTGTTTTTGATAACCTTGCATTTATCCACATTATACTGCATCTGCCATTCATTTGCCCACTCAATGTATTCAGGCACAAACAGTAGCATAGTGGTTAGCATTGTTGCTTCACAGCGCCAGGGATCCGGGTTCGATTCCCGGCTTGGGTCACTGTGCGGAGTCTGTACGTTCTCCCCGTGGCAGCTTTGGTTTCCTCAGGGTGCTCCCGTTTCCTCCCACAGTCCAAAGATGTGCATGTTAGGTGGATTGGTCAGGTTAAATTGCCCTGTAGTGTCCAAAAGTTAGGTGGGGTTGCTGGTTTACGGAGATAGGGGGAGGCTTGGGCTTAGGTAGGGGGCTCTTTCAGGGGCAGGTATAGACTCGATGGGCTGAGTGGCCTCCTTCTGCACTGCAAATTCTATGAAATCACATGGAAAGATCTGCATCCTCCTCACAGCTCATCCTCCCACCCAACTTTGTGTCAGCTCAATTCCAGCCTTAAATAAATATCCCAGGGGACATTCAGGATTTCTACTTCGCTCTGTCCTTAGGCTGCACATGTCTGTTTATGGACGTCAGATTTTCCTTTAACGATCAAAAGAAAAAGTTTTGTGAGGTGACAAAAATAGTTTGTGGAGCGCGTGCGCACTGAGTGAACTTGCAGTGAGGAGTGACGTGGACGAGTGAACAATGCGCGTGCGCACTGAAGCCAGGCTGCTCTGCAGGCTGGGCTTTGTAGTTCCATCTTGTTATCGTCCCATGGCCTACAGGGAAGACTGGACTACATCTCCCGGGGGGCAGTGCGCGGGGGCGCGCCTGCGTGCTGCTGCCCCAATGCCGATACGCCACGGTCAGTTCGCCAACATGGCGGCACTGGGGTGAAGGGAAGCGGGAAAACGGATGGTGGCGGAGAGCGGGGTTTGCGGCCTGAGAGCAGCTAGAGAGAGAGAGATACACATAGATATTTAACACAGACACAGACAGAGACAAGCGAGCGAGAGGAGAAGGAGAAGCGCCGGGGCCTGAGCCATGGAGAGGCCCAGGGTGGAGCAGCTGGTGGAGTTCAGAAGGTAAAAGAGAAAGAGGATGAAACTGGCCCATAAACTACCCATACGGACCCTTAAACTGTCCACACTGACCCTTAAACTGTCCACACTGACTCTTAAACTGTCCACACTGACCCTTAAACTGCCCATACTGATCCTTAAACTGTCCACGCTGACCCTTAAACTGCCCATACTGTCCACACTGAAAACTGTCCACACTGACCCTTAAACTGTCCACGCTGACCCATAAACTGCCCATGCTGACCCATAAACTGCCCATACTGTCCACACTGAAAACTGTCCACGCTGACCCTTAAACTGTCCACGCTGACCCTTCAACTGTCCACGCTGACCCTTCAACTGTCCACGCTGACCCTTAAATTGTTCACGCCGACCCTTAAGATGTCCGTGCCGACCATTAAACTGTCTACGTCGACCCTTAAACTCTACACACTGACCCTTCAACTGTCCATGCTGACCCTTAAACTGTTCACGCCGACCCTTAAACTGTCTACGTTGACCCTTAAACTCTACACACTGACCCTTCAACTGTCCACGCTGACCCTTCAACTGTCCACGCTGACCCTTAAACTGTTCACGCCGACCCTTAAGATGTCCGTGCCGACCATTAAACTGTCTACGTCGACCCTTAAACTCTACACACTGACCCTTCAACTGTCCATGCTGACCCTTAAACTGTTCACGCCGACCCTTAAACTGTCTACGTTGACCCTTAAACTCTACACACTGACCCTTCAACTGTCCACGTTGACCCTTAAACTGTTCATGCCGACCCTTAAACTGTCCATACTGACCCTTCAACTGTCCGCGCCGACCCTTAAGCTGTCCGCACCGACCCTTAAGCTGTCCGCACCGACCCTTAAGCTGTCCGCACCGACCCTTAAGGTGTCCGCGCCGACCCTTAAGCTGTCCGCACCGACCCTTAAGCTGCCCGCGCCGACCCTTAAGCTGCCCGCGCCGACCCTTAAGGTGTCCGCGCCGACCCTTAAGCTGTCCGCGCCGACCCTTAAACTGTCCGCGCCGACCCTTAAACTGTCCGCGCCGACCCTTGCGCTGCCCGCGCCGACCCTTGCGCTGCCCGCGCCGACCCTTGCGCTGCCCGCGCCGACCCTTGCGCTGCCCGCGCCGACCCTTGCGCTGCCCGCGCCGACCCTTGCGCTGCCCGCGCCGACCCTTGCGCTGCCCGCGCCGACCCTTGCGCTGCCCGCGCCGACCCTTGCGCTGCCCGCGCCGACCCTTGCGCTGCCCGCGCCGACCCTTGCGCTGCCCGCGCCGACCCTTGCGCTGCCCGCGCCGACCCTTGCGCTGCCCGCGCCGACCCTTGCGATGCGCTTGCCGACCCTTGAATCGCCCAAACTGACCCTTTTTTAATCCATTTTATAATGGGATGTGGGCTTCGCTGGCTAGGTCAACGTTTGTTGAAAAATATTAAGGTCGTCTTGAAAAATATTACGGTCGCCTTGAAAAATATTCAGGTAGATAAGTCCCCAGGGTCTGATGGGATCTACCCCAGAATACAGAAGGAGGCTAGAGAGGAAATTGCTGAGGCCTTGACAAAAATCTTTGGATCCTCACTGTCTTCAAGTGAAGTCCCGGAGGACTGGAGAATAGCCAATGTTGTCCCTTTGTTTAAGAAGGGTAGCAAGGATAATCCAGGAACTACAGGCCGGTGAGCCTTATGTCAGTGGTAGGGAAATTACTGGAGAGAATTCTTCAAGACAGGATCTACTCCCATTTGGAAGCAAATGATCGTATTAGGGAGAGGCAGCACGGTTTTGTGAAGGGAGGTCGTGTCTCACTAACTTGATAGAGTTTTTCGAAGAGGTCGCACACATGATTGATGCAGGAAGGGCAGTGGATGTTGTCTGTATGGACTTCAGTAAGGCCTTTGACAAGGTCCCTCATGGTAGACTGGTACAAAATGTGAAGTCACATGGGATCAGGAGTGAGCTGGCAAGGTGGATACAGAACTGCCTAGGTCATAGAAGGCAGAGAGTAGCAATGGAAGGGTGCTTTTCTAATTGGAGGGCAGTGACTAGTGGTGTTCCGCAGGGATCAGTGCTGGGACCTTTGCTGTTCATAGTATATATAAATGATTTGGAGGAAAATCTAACTGGTCTGATTAGTAAGTTTGCAGACGACACAAAGGTTGGTCGGATAGCGATGAGGATTGTCGGAGGATACAGCAGGATTTAGATCATTTGGAGACTTGGGCAGAGAGATGGCAGATGGAATTTAATCCGGACAAATGTGAGGTAATGCATTTTGGAAGGTCTAATACAGGTAGGGAATATACAGTGAATGGTAGAACCCTCAAGAGTATTGAAAGTCAGAGAGATCTAGGTGTACAGGTCCACAGGTCGCTGAAAGGGACAACACAGGTGGAGAATGTAGTCAAGAAGGCATACGGCATGCTTGCCTTCATTGGCTGGGACATTGAGTATAAAAATTGGCAAGTCATGTTGCAGCTGTATAGAACCTTAGTTAGGCCACACTTGGAGTATAGTGTTCAATTAAGGTCGCCACACTACCAGGAGGATGCGGAGGCATTAGAGAGGGTGCAGAAGAGATTTACCAGGATGTTGCCTGGTATGGAGGGCATTAGCTATGAGGAACGGTTGAATAAACTCGGTTTATTCTCACTGGAACGACGGAGGTTGAGGGGCGACCTGATAGAGGTCTACAAAATTATGAGGGGCATAGACAGAGTGGATAGTCCGAGGCTTTTCCCCAGGGTAGAGTGGTCAATTACTAGGGGACATAGTTTTAAGGTATGAGGGGCAAGGTTTAGAGTAGATGTTCGAGGCAAGTTTTTTTACACAGAGGGTAGTGGGTGCCTGGAACTCGCTGTCGGAGGAGGTGTTGGAAGCAGCGACGATAGTGACATTTAAGGGGCATCTTGACAAATACATGAATAGGATGGGAATAGAGGGACAGGAACCCAAGAAGTGTAGAAGATTGTAGTTTAGTCGGGCAGCATGGTCGGCACGGGCTTGGAGGGCCGAAGGGCCTGTTCCTGTGCATTACTTTTCTTTGTTCTTTGTTGTCCATCACAACTTGCCCTTGAGAAGGTGGCAGTGAGCTCCCTTCTTGAACCGCTGCAGTCCATGTGGTGTAGGTATACCCACTGTGCTCTTGGGGAGGGAGTTCAGGATTTGAACCTAGGGACAGTGAAGGAACGGTGATAAGTCAGAATGGTGAGTAGGTTGGAGGGGAACATCCAGGTGTTGGTGTTCCCATGTATCTGCTGCTCCTGTCCTTCTAGATGGTAGTGGTTGTGGGTTTGGAAGATGCTGCCTAAGGATCCTTGGTAGTTTCCTGCAGTGCATCTTGTAAATGGTACACATGGTTGCTACTGTGCATCAGTGGTGGAGGGAGTGAATGTTTGTGGAAGGGGGAGCAATCAAGCACGCTGTTTTGTACTGAATGGTATTGAGTTTTTTGAATGTTGGAGCTGCACTCATCCAGGCAAGTGGAGAGTATTACATTACACTCCTGACTTGTGTCATGTAGATGGTGGACCGGCTTTAGGGAGTCAGGAGGTGAGTTCCACAGGATTCCTAACCACTGACCTGCTCTTGTAGCCACAGTATTTATATGTCTAGTTCAGTTCAGTCTCTGGTCAATGTCGATAGTTGATGATTCACTTATGGTAATGTCGCTGAATGTCATTGGGCGATGGTTTGATTCTCTCTTGGAGATGGCCGTTGCCTGGCACTTGTGCGGCATAAATATAACTTGCCACTTGTCAGCCCAAGCCTGGATATTGTCCGGGTCTTGCTGCGTTTGCATGTGGACTGCTTCAGTGTCTGAGGAGTTGAAAATGATGCTGAGCATTGCGCAATCATCAGTGAAATTCCCACATCTGACCTTGTGTTGGAAGGAAGGTCATTGATGAAGCAGCTGAAGGTGGTGGGCCTCGGACACTACCCTGAGGTTCTCCTGTAGTGTTGTCCTGGGACAGAGATGACTAACCTCCAACAATCGCAACCATTTTCCTTTGTGCTAGATATGACTCTTAACCAGTGGAGAGGTTCCCCCTTCATTCTCATTGACTCCAATTTGCGAGGGCTCCTTGGCGCCATACTCGGTCTAATACTGCCATGATGTCAAGGGCAGTCACTCTCATCTCACCTCTGGAGTTCAGATTTTTTGTCCATGTTTGAATCATTTCATGCCTGTAATGTGAATCATAAAATCCCTAAAGTGCAGAAGGAGGCCATCTGGCCCATCAAGACTGCACGACCCTCTGAAAGGACACCCTATTCGGCCCACACCCCTGCCCTATCCCCGTAACCCCACCTAACCTACACATCTTTGGACCCTAACAGGTAATATTATCATGGCCAATTCACCTAACCTGCACATCTTTGGACTGGACTGTTGGAGGAAATCCGAGCACGCAGAGGAAACCCACTCGGACACGGAGAGAATGTACAAACTCCACACAGTCACCCAAGGCCTGAATTGAATTTGGGACACAGGCGCTGTGAGGCAGGGCCTGAGTGACCCTGGCGGAACCTAAGCTGTCAGTGAGCAAGTTATTGCTCAGTAAGTGCCTCTTGATAGTGCTGTTAATGACCCCTTCCATCAATTTACTGATGTTTGAGAATAGACTGATAGGGTGGTAATTGGCGAGGTTGATTTGTCTTGCATTTTGTGTGCAGGACATACCTAGGCAACTTTCCACATTGCCGGTTAGATGCCAGTGTTGCAGCTGTACTGGAATAGCTTGGCTAGGGGTGTGGTGAGTTATGGAGCACAAGTCTTCAGTAATATTGCCGGAATATTGTCAGGATCTATAGCTATTGCAATATCCAGTGCCTTCAGCCGTTATTTGATATGACATAGATACATAGATCTCTGTGATATGTATCTATGTATCTATGTTCAATGTATCCAGTGCCTTCAGCCGTTATTTGATATCACGTGGAGTGAATTGAATTGGCTGAAGACTGACATCTGTGATGCTGGGGACCTCCGGATGAGACTGAGATGGATCATCCACTCAGCACGTCTGACTGAAGATTGTTGCAAAAGCTTCGGTCTTGTCTTTTGCACAGATGTGCTGGGCTCTTCCATCATTAAGAATGAGGATATTAGTGGAGCCTCCTCCTCTTCCAGTGAGTTGTTTAATTACCCACCACCATTCAGAACAGGATGTGGCAGGACTGCAGAGTTTAGATCTGATCTGTTGGTTGTGGGGTCGCCTAGCCCTGTCTAGTACTTGGTACTTATGTTGTTTGACATGCAAGTAGTCTTATATTGTCGCTTCAGCAGGTTGACATCTCATGACATCCTGCATTCTACATCTGTGGCAGACAGTTAGGTGAGGATGAGGTCTAGTATGTTTTTCACTCATGTTGGCTCCTTCACCACATGTAAGAGAATCCCTCAGTCTGCCCACACTGACCTCTCCCTCAGTCTGCCCACACTGACCCCCTCTCAGACTGCCTGCACTGACCCCACCCTCAGTCTGCCCACACTGACCCCACCCTCAGACTACCCACACTGACCCCCCCCCTCAGTCTGCCCACACTGACCCCACCCTCAGACTGCCCACACTGACCTCCCCTCAGACTGCCCACACTGACCCCTCCCTCAGTCTGCCCACACTGACCCCCTCTCAGACTGCCCGATCTGACCCCCCTCTGACCCCCCTCAGACTGCCTGCACTGACCCCCCCCTCATTCTGCCCACACTGACCCCCTTTCAGACTGCCCGATCTGACCCCCCCCCTCAGACTGCCTGCACTGACCCCACCCTCAGTCTGCCCACACTGACCCCACCCTCAGACTGCCCACACTGACCTCCCCTCAGACTCCCACACTGACCTCCCATCAGACTGCCCACACTGACCTCCCCTCAGACTGCCCACACTGACCCCCACCCCCCCCCCCCGCAGTCTGCCCACACTGACCCCCTCCCTCAGTCTGCCCACACTGACCCCCTCTCAGTCTGCCCACACTGACCCCCCCCTCAGACTGCCCACACTGACCCCCCCCTCAGACTGCCCACACTGACCCCCTCTCAGACTGCCCACACTGACCCCCTCTCAGACTGCCCGATCTGACCCCCCCTCAGACTGCCTGCACTGACCCCCCCCTCAGTCTGCCCACACTGACCGCCCCTCAAACTGCCCGATCTGCCCCCCCCAGACTGCCCGCACTGCCCCCCTCAGTCTGCCCACACTGACCCCCCCCCCCTCAGTCTGCCCACACTGACCCCCACCCTCAGTCTGCCTACACTGACCCCCCTCCCCTCAGATTGCGCGCACTGACTCCCACCTCAGACTGCCTGCACTGACACCCCCCTCAGTCTGCCCACACTGACCGCCCCTCAGACTGCCCGATCTGACCCCCCTCAGACTGACTGCACTGACCCCACCCTCAGTCTGCCCACACTGACCCCCACCCTCAGTCTGCCCACACTGACCTCCCCTCAGACTGCTCGCACTGACTCCCACCTCAGACTGCCTGCACTGACCCCGACCCTTAGTCTGCCCACACTGACCACCCCCCTCAGATTGCCCGCACGGACCCCTCCCTCACTGCCCACACTGACCCCCCCCCGACTGCTCGATCTGACCCCCCCTCAGTCTGCCCGATCTGCCCCCCCTCAGACTGTTGCACTGACCCTTCCCAAGACTGTTGCACTGACCCCCCCCCTCAGACTGCCTGCAATGACCCCCCCCCCTCAGACTGCCTGCACTGACCCCCGCCCTCAGACTGCCCGCACTGACCACGCCCCTCAGGCAGCCCCCTCCAACCCCCTGGGGCTGCCCGTGCCGTCCCCTCTGGCCAGCCGCGCCAACCCCCTCTGGGTGCTCGCTCTTATTGAAATCATGCAGCATTGACATTAATGGCCTGGAAGAGCTGGTTGCCACCTGTTCAGAATGGTGACAACCTGTCCATCAAGATGCATTACCCAGTATCACAATGATGAGGTAGAGCAGTGGTAAAGAAGGAAAGAAAAGAAAGCAAATCCTGCTCTCTGGATGCCACTCTTTCATGTGCCGTCCTGCCCCATGTGCCCAAAGATTTGTGGGTCGACAATCGCCCTGTTGAATCCCTTGGCGACCCATGACAGAAACTCATGGCACTGAGCAGGCCTCATCCTCGAATTGAGGGACAGCCGACAACAGTGTTGGAAACTGGGGGGCTGCAGTCACTAATTGTATTTGATTTTTGTTAGAATTGATAAGAAAGAAACTTGATCGAGTTAGGTTTTGTTACAGATTTACGATAATGGGTAAAAGATGGAAATGATGCGGGATGTTTATTTTCCAGAATCCGTAGCTTAAAGAATGGTGCATGCAGTTTCAGGCATAATTTTCAAACGATACATCGAAAAATATGAAATGAAATGAAAATCGCTTGTTGTCACGAGTAGGCTTCAATGAAGTTACTGTGAAAAGCCCCTAGTCGCCACATTCCGGCACCTGTTCGGGGAGGCTGGTATGGTATGAGCTAGCCTGCCTTGGTCTGCTTTCAAAGCCAGCGATTTAGCCCAGTGAGCTAAACCAGCCCCAATGAAAGGGGAAAGGGAAAAGAATTGCAAGACCTCAGGGAATGTTCGGGTCCAATGGACGGTTCATCCCAGTGTCCTGACAAATGCCTCAAGCATCATCACAAAAACTGGTCATATCACTGCTGTCCGTGAGATCTTACTGTGAGCAAATTGGCTGCACCTTTCCTCCATTACAAGAGTGGCTACAGTTCAAAAGTTCTCCATTGGCTATGCTAAGGCCATAAAAGCTGCAATATTAATGTAGCATATATGGGGACAGTGGCAAAGTGTCAATGTTACTGGACTAGTAACCTCGAGATGAGAGTTCAGATTTCACCACCACAAACGCAGCAATTCAATTAATCAATCTGGAATAAAACGCTAAACTCATTAATAATAATCATGTTGTAAAAACCCATTGGGTTTACAATTGTCCTTCAGGGGAGGAAATCTGCCAAACCCTGTGACTTCAGACACACAGCAATGTGACTGTCTCTTAACTGCCCTCTGAAAAGGCTGAGCAAACCACTCTGTTGTCGGTGTGCCAGCACCACCTGCAGCAAGGGCAGTTAGCGATGGGCAATAAATGCTGACCTCACCAGTGATGCCCACAGTCCAATATGGACTTTGTCTCTACGCTTGAACGCACTATCAGTGCTCCAGAACTCACTGGCTTTGGACTGTTCTGCCCCTTTCCCGATTTTCAAATGTTCAGCCTTGGTGCTTTTTATAATTTCTGAAAATGGGATAACATTGTAAGGCAACAACAGCACGTTTATTTGCCGCTGCTCCTTTATTGCAATGGAGCACTCTCCGCTTGAGTCCTCTTAACAACCCTCAAGAAGCTCAACACGATTCAGGTCAAATCAACCGGCTTGATTGGTACCCCATCCGTCACCTTATACTCGCCTACCACTGCTGACAATCGTGTGGCATTCAGAATGTGCAATGCAGCAACTCGTCCACGCTTCTTTGACAGCACCTCCAAAACCCACAATCCCAGAAGAACGAGGGCAACATTTGTATGGGAATATCATCACCTCCAAATGACACCGATCAGTTTGTAAACATTCTGGGGGTCTCGCCTGGCCGAATGGTGGCCTTGGTGTCAAGTTATTTGCCTCACACTAGCTTTCTGTGCTTCTGGGATGTCTTTTATCCCCATACACCCACACAGCAAAATGCGTGCTTTCACACTGCCAAGTGTTTTTGACCTTGCCTACTGACCATTTGACTTCCCTTTACACCTGGGTCAATAAAACATTTAGTCATTGACTGCCTTAATCACAATTTTCCCAACTTGTCAGCTCCTTGCCTAGAGTGTAATCATAACAGGAATGAAAATAGGAGAAATGCAACAGTAACATTTAAAATAAATGCACGAGTCACAGCATTTAAGTTAGTTAATTAGCAACGAAACCCGAAGTAGGAATTTTGCAGGAGTCACACACTAAGTACTGGCGATTGAACTTCCCCAAGTGTCTAGCTTCCAATGCCCCCTTACCAGTAACTCTCCCACCTACCATGAACTTTTTCAACATAAAAACAGAAAAGCTTAGCAGGTCTGGCAGCATGTGTGGAGAGAGGGACAGAATTAATGTTTGAAGTCTGCTTTGCTCTTCAGAAAAGGAGTGTACTGCATCAAAACATTAACTCTTTCCCTCTCCACAGATGCTGCCAGACCTCAGCTTTTCTGTTTTTATTTCAGATTTTCAGCATCCGCAGCATTTTGCTTTATTTTACCCATTCTTTTATTTATTTTTTTTGCCGAAGGCTCTTAACCATCTGTTCCTTCTCAATTTGCAGGTTACCTACAGATGGTTTTATCCGGGCCCTGCTTGTGCTTTACACTCCCTTCGGCATCTGTTTGATGCTTCTCAGGATATTTATTGGTCTTCATGTGTTTTTAGTCAGCAGCGCTCTCCCAGATGGTCTTTTGCGAAGGTATGGCTCTTTTTTTATAACCTCAGTCGTCCTTAATTAAGGTTTAAAAGTAAATTGCGGAGCACACGTGTATTTTTTTACTTTTTAACAGGTAGTTGCTTAGTGATGATTCTCTAGTATTGGGCAAGGTAATAAAGGAGAAAAAGAAAGATGCCTGAATGAAAAGGCAGAAATGGTCGACGATAGTGACGTTGAAAGGGTGCCTTGACAAATACATGAATAGGATGGGAATAAAAGGATACGAACCCCGAAAGTGTAAAAGGTTTTAAGTTCGACGGGCAACATGGTAGGCGCAGGCTTGTGGGGGGGAGGGGGGGGGGGGGGGGGGGGCAGCAAAGGGCGTATTCCTGTGCTGTATTTTTCTTTATTTGATAAAGTGGAGAGACAATGTAGAATACACAGTTCACAAACAAGCTGTCAGTCCAGCCCAGTCTACTTCATATAACCTTTTTGGTGTAACCTCTTCTTTTCTCCAAAATGTACTTAATCTGGCTTTCCTGAAAATGTATCTATGAGTTTGGGAAGAGAGGTTGCAGTTCAGCTTCAGATATCTTACCTGCTGCCTTGCATGTCGCATGCATCTTGTGATCTATTTGAGTCGGACCTGTGCCAAGGTGTGGAAAGGCAGCTTTCTAGACTTTAAAAGCATGAGAGGTGATCTCATTGAGATGTATAAAATTCTTAGACTTGATGCAAATATTAAGAGACTGTTTCCTCCTAGCTCCTTATAATAATCTTTATTGTCACAAGTAGGCTTATATTAACACTGCAATGAAGTTACTGTGAAAAGCCCCTAATCGCCACGTTCCAGCACGTGTTCGGGTACATAGAGGGAGAATTCAGAATGTCCAAATTACCGAACAGCACGTCTTTCGGGACTTGTGGGAGGAAACCGGAGCACCCGGAGAAAACCCACGCAGACACGGGGAGAATGTGCAGATTCTGTACGGACAGTTACCCAAGCTGGGAATCGAACCTGGGACCCTAGCGCTGTGCTAACCACTGTGCTACCGTGCCGCCCTCATGTTTCAATGAGATCACCTCTCTTCCTTCTAAATTCCAATGAGTACAATCACAACCTGTTTAACCTTTGCTCATAATATAATCTCTCCATGTCCGGGATCATTGTTGTGAATATTCTCTAAAGGCCTCCAATAAAATAAAATCTTTACTTAAATAAGGGGGCCAGAACCGCTCATGGTACTGCAGATGTGTCTCACCAGTACCTTGTACAGTTGCAGCAAGACTTCCCCACTCTTGTACTCCAATCCCCTTGAAATAAGGGCCCACATTCCATTAACCTTCCTGGTTACCTGCTGCACCTTTGTGAGTTTCATGCACAAGTACCCCCAAGTCCTTTTGTGTTGCAGCTTTCTGCAATTTTTCTCTAATTAAATAATGCTGTTCTTTTGTTTGCTTTTCCAAAATGAACAACTTCACATTTTCCGACATTATACTTAATTTGCCAATTTTCTGCCCACTTAACCTTTCAATGTCTCTTTGCAAATTGTTTCTATCCCTCTCGCAACTTGCCTTTCCAACTATTTTAATAATATAAGCTTATTGCCACAAGTAGGCTTCAATGAAGTTACTGTGACAAGCCCCTAGTTGCCACATTCCGGCGCCTGTTCAGGGGGGACGGTATGGGAATTGAACCTGCGCTGCTGGCCTTGTGACCACTGTGCTAAACCAGCCTCTCTGCAAATTTGGCTACAGTACATTGGCTTCCTTCCTCCTTAATGAGCAGAACAGTGGTTAGCACTGTTGCTTCACAGCGCCAGGGTCCCATGTTTGATTCCCGGCTTGGGTCACTGTGTTTGGAGCCTGCACATTCTCCCCGTGTCTGCATGCTTTTCCTCCGGGTGCTCCGGTTTCCTCCCACAAATCCTGAAAGACGCGCTGTTATGTAATTTGGACATTCTGAATTCTCCCTCAGTGTACCTGAACAGGCGCAGGTGTGTGGTGGCTAGGGGATTTTCATAGTAACTTCATTGCAGTGTTAATGTAAGCCTGCTTGTGACAATAAAGATCATTATTATTAATATATATTGTAAACAGTTACAGGTCGCCCCTAATCCCCACTCGTTTCCTGCCCTTTAGCCAATTCGCTATCCGTGCCCATATACTACCTCTAAAACCATGGGCTCTTATCTTATGACTTAACCTTTTGTGAGGTACCTTGTCGAATGCTTTCTGGAAGTCCAGATACAACACATCAACTGGTTCCCCTGTATCCACTCTGGTTAAGACTTCCTCAAAAAGTTCTTAATAAAGTCAGACATGATTTCCCTTTCATGAAGCCATGCTGGCTCTGCTTGATTAGATTATGATTTTCCAAATGTGCTGATATTACTTCTTTAATAATTGATTCCAACAATAGATGATAGGCTAATTGGCCGATAATTACCCGCTTTTTGCCTCCCTCCCTTTTTGAATAGCGGTGTTATATTGGCAGTTATCCAAGGATTTTTGGAAAATTACAACCAATGCTTCCACTGTCTCTGTAGCTACTTCTTTTAGAATCCTAGGATACAAGCCATCAGGACCAGGGTACCTATCTGCCTTTAGCCCCATTAGTTTGTCTAACACTGCTTCTCTAGTGATGGGGATGGTATTTAATTCCTCTCCTGTATTCTTTAGTATTAATGGGATGTTCGAAGTATCTTCCACTCTAAAGACTGATGCAAAATATCATTTTCTAAGGAGCCTATGTACACTTTGACCTCTCTTTTCATTTTTATATGTTTAAAGAAGCTCATCAGTTTTTACATTCCTCGTTCGTTTGCCCTCATAGATTATTTTCTCTTTCTTTGTTACCTTTTTCCTTTGACATTTGCCTCCTTACAGGAGAACAGGAGCAGGGATGTCTTGCTGCAATTATATAGGACCTTGGTGAGACCACACCTGGAATGTTGTGTGCAGTTTTGATCTCTTTTTCTGAGAAAGGATGTTCTTGCTACAGAGGGAGTGCAGCGAAAGGTTACCAGACTGATCCTGGCATGGCGTATGAGGAGAGATTGAGTCGATTAGGATTATATTCGCTGGAGTTTAGAAGACTGAGAGGGGGGGTACCTCATAGAAACCTATAAGATTCTAACAGGACTAGACAGGGGAGATGCAGGAGGATGTTCCTGATGGTGCATGAGTCCAGAACCAGGGGTCACAGTCTAAGGATACGAGATAGACCATTTAGGACTGAGATGAGAAATTTCATCATCCAGAGAGTGGGGAGCCTGTGAAATTCCCTACCACAGAAAGCAGTTCATGTCAAACCATTGCATGTTTTCAAGAAGGAGTTAGATATAGCTCTTGGGGCTAAAGGATATGGGGGGAATACGAGAACAGGTTACTGAGTTGGGTGATGATCCATGATCCTATTGACTGGTGGAGCTGGCTCGAAGGGCCGAATGGCCTTCTCCTATTTTCTATTTCGTGCATTCAAGACTGAAGGGATACAGTTTTAATCACAAAGGAAATCTAGGAGTATGGGATAGGGTGGAAATCTGGAGTTGATGGAGGAGTTCAGCCATGATCTTATTGAATGGTGGAGCAAGCTCGATGGTCATGCATGGGTGTACCCAAGCTATTGGCTAAACACCATCGCCAAGACTGTGATGGAGGAAGCAAGAAGCTCACCACCAACTCGAGGGTCAATTCGGGTGGGCATTCAGAATGCCTGCCTTGTGCCAACAGATCCCAGGCAATCCAATGGACTCTGACTTCACACCACAATGTGTCGCAAATATTGTAAGCTCGAGGCATTGCAAGCCTTTGCCTTTGAGGATTCAAACTCTGCTTTGCACTCTTATGTTTAATTATGCATGTAGCCGTCTTTCTGATGATTCTGCCCTCTCGGCTGGTTGGAAAGGAGACCCTGGCACTATTTGAAGAAGTCTGGAGAAAATCCTCCCCGGTGTCCTGACTGATGTTCCCTCTAAGCAGCGCAGCAACCCGCAAGTTCTCTCTAGGGCCAAGCACAAGTCGGCATCTTTAAGTTACCGCAAGTGTGCGGCTTCACAAAAAACTGAAAGGGCTGTCCCTCGAAAGGATAGCTTGTGCACAACAAATATAATTGAAACTTTGACCTTTATGATGAAAGCAGATCACTTTGATCATTATCACATTTCAACTTTACACACTCTAATGTCTAGTTTACTTTCAGTTTACAAAGAGGATGGAAGTTGAGTCCGTGAAATTAGAAAAGGGGAGAATATTTGTTGAAATAAAACAATGTTAAGATTTGTTTAAAATTATCCAACTCTAGTCGCTACTTGCGGTGTGGTACTGATGCGGTGTTGCACTGACAGACGGTCTCAACTTTATATGAGATTCTAAACGGAGATCCTGTCTGCCCCTTCGGTTGAATGTGAAAAATCCCAAGGCATTATTTCCAAGAAGGGTGAGACTTTGTTCCTGATATCCTGGCCAATATTTACCCCTCAACCAACATCACTAAAAATCAATTACTCTAGTCGTTATTGTATTGCTGTTTGTGGGAGCTTGCTGTCAGCAGCTGAGATACCATGTTTGCTTAAATTACAACGGTTGTCCTCCCTTCAAAATTGTGAGGTCACGAAAGGCACCATAGAAATGCAAGTTCTTTGTTTAACACACCGAGACCTGCCATAAGTATCGGTTGTGTTGTTCCTCCAACAGCTATTGTATAAGATAGACACAAGATAGTGGAGTCAGGAAACGCTGGAAATGTGCAATATCTAAAAGGGTTAGAAAATTGTCAGTATTTTAAGTGTCAGAACTGTTCCTCTCTATCATTAATCTCTCTTTTGCCCCACGATCGGGCTTGCTACATATCTGCGCATTAGTCTCCATTTTTCTTTCCCCGGGCATTCCGTCTGCATTTTTTCCATCTTTTTGCCTGCACCTGTCTGATGATAGAAAACCAAACTAGATATGGCAAAGTAAATGGCAAATACTGGAAATCCGAAAGAAAAGTTACGAGTTAAAGCTATAGGATTGCTCAGGGTTTGCGAGGGGCATTTGGCCCATTGTCTGCCAACTCACTGCCCCAACGGGCGGTGCCCAACTTGCCCCTCTTTCAACTCCTGCGCAGCACTGTCCTCATCTCGTGAAGGATGCGGCGGCTTAATGTTTTGGGCATGGAGAAATGGTGACCTCCTGAAACGTTGACCTGTCTTTTGTCTTCAGGTGCCGATGGGTCTGACTTGTATTTTCCGCTTTTTCTGCTCTTGGTTCATAAATTTGCACCATAAGAGGCATGAACGCTTCCAGGCATAGTTCACGTGAAGACTGATGACAGCTTTGAGTCTACCAGATGTGTGCTGGTATGTATTTTTAAAGCATGTTAGAGAAGCTGTAGTCAAATCCTTTTTATATATCGTAACATTCACATCCTTCGGACATCCCAATGCGCTTTACAGCCAGTGAATTACTTTGAAGTGTAGCCACTTTTTGAGTGTCAGCATGTGCGGCAGCCAATTTACACACATTCCCCAAAGACAAAAAGAAAAAAAACTTCATTTGTGCACACCCTTCTTGACATTAGGGTACCCTAAAACAGTCAATTAGCATACAGCAAGCTCCCATAAATAGTAATGAGATAAACAATGATGTAGGTGTTGATTGGGGGACAGATTTTGGGCAGAACACCAGGAGAACTTAAAACAAAAACAGAAAACACTGGAAGATCTCAGCAGGTCAGACAGCATCTGTGGACTGATAAAGGGTATTCCAGACTCAAAACGTTAGCTCTGTCCTCTCTCCACAGATGACGTCAGACCTGCTGGGATGTTCCAGCATTTTGTTTCAGATTCCAGCATCTGCAGTATTTTGCCTTTGACCAGGAGAACTATCCCGCTTTGCAAAATGGCGCCATGAAATCCTTTATGTCGGTTTACTGTCTCATCTGAAAAATCTCCCTCAATACTGTGTGACCTCTTGACTCTTGAGGTGGTGAGTGCTAACCCCTCGGTCATGGCTGATGGACTTCTTATTGGTTATCTGCCAAAATGGGATGTACCGCAATTTAGACAGGCAGACATCAGCACCAAAGAAACTCTAGAAACATTATACTGAGATGGGAGCTTTAATCATGGTCAGGTTGGTTGTTTGCAGTAGCCACTCCCGAACAGCGAAAACAGCAGGGACAACAGCTGACCTGGCAGCATCTGTTGAGAGAGAAAAACAGAGTTAATGTTTCGAGTCCAATGTTTCGAGACTCTTCTTCGGATAAAAGCAAGCTGATTAGGGCAGGTCATGTAAAGGGCAAACAATGTCCAACTGTATTCTGGATGGCAAACAAGAGGCGAGTCTGGTATATCTCATTGTGCAAGTGACCATTCTCTTCAATCACTCTTTGACGTCCAGTGCACACACGATGGGCTGGATGGCCTCTTTCTGCATCGTAATGTTTCTGTGGTCTTAAGTCAGGGTTCTGCTGGACGAAAACCTCAAAGCTGTGGCGTAGCTGGTTAATTCACACCAGAGCTCCAAACTTTGGAGAGCGAGAAATAAGGTAGGGTTTTTCACTGATTAGACATAGTTGTCTGTTAAGTAAATCACCACACAAAGTATTTCTCAATCTTATCAATACTGTGTACGAGGTGTTTTCAACTAAATTTAGTGCCCGTGTCTAAAATGGTATCTCAGTAATCCCACCTTACAATCAGAATGCAATATTCATTGGTCATTGTTTGGAACTAAGTTTCTTCTCACCTGGTCCTAGATAATTGTGCAAACCTGGTTTGAACTGGCACTGTGTTTGTGGCAGTGGGAAACATACCACAACTACACTGGTTAAACCCCAGCAGTAGCCGCAATCGTGCAATTATAGGGCTTGGATCTTGCTCACTTTTGACTAGGTGTGCTGAACTTGGTAAGTGAGCTGTGTGTGTGTGCATTGCATAATATCCTTGTGTTTATAAATGGTGTATTTGTTTGAGTCACTGAACGTAACGTCGAAGCCTCAACTGTCCCAAGAAATGTTTCTTTCCCCAGTGTTGATTACTGGTGCTATTCTGTTAAAATCTAACCTGACACTGAATCATGAAGATTTGCAGCATTTCAAAAAGGGGAAAATGTCTATTAATATTATCGGGTGAGGTGAGTTGGTTCATTTGCTTTGATAGTTGCTTCTCTAGTCGCTACTCCCAGTGCAGTACTGAGGGAATGCAGCACTGTTGACAGTGTAGTCTTTCAGATGAGACATCAAACCTGTCTGTGCTCTGAGGTAAAAGAACCCATGGCATTATTTCTGGAAGAGTAGGGCTGTTCAGCCTGATGTCCTGGCCTCAACAAACAACCTAAAAATTATCGGTCTAGGTGGGAGCTTGCTGTGCACAAATTGGTTGCCAGTTTTTCCTACATTACAGCAGGGACTAACTTTGAAACACTATTTTGTTGCTTGGAAAGCACTTGGGATACTGTAATTTTTTGAAAGGTGCTTTATAAATGTCAGTTCTTAGCTGAGTTCTCACTCAGCCTGGTGCTCAGTAGAGGAAAGGACAAGCCGTGGAGAGGCTGGTCGACCTCTGAATGGCAAAGGCTGAGTAGTTTGTCTACTCGGGTCCGGTTTTGGGAGGCAGGGTCGCTCACCAGAATTATTTTTGCTTCAAATTCTAAATTACATTTATTACGTTTGCCTTGTCTGTATCACGCTGCAGGGTTATCGTACGGGCAATGTGTGCAATTCTGGGTATGTTTGTCACACAACGTGACTCCAGGCATCAAGATAAAAATGTCAAAACCTACATCTCTAACCACATCACCCAGTTTGACCACAACGTATTGAATTTCCTCACACCCTGTCACACGGTAAGCTCAAATATTATTAATCAATCTGTACTGTATGTGTGTTATAGCGGCATGTGCTTGTGCATCTCCTTGTTAATGCTGGCTATTTTGATCAACCAATAAGCTCAGGCGTCACAGTGGTTAGCACTGCTGCCTCACAGCAACAGTAACCCGAGTTCAATTCCGGCCTTGGGTGACTGTGGAGTTTGCACTTTCTCCCCGTGTCTGTGTGGGTTTCCTCCGGGTTCTCTGGTTTCCTCCCACAGTCCAAAGGTGTGCTGATTAAGTGGATTGTCATAATAAAGTTGCTTTTTAGTGTCCAAAGATATTCAGGTTAGGTGGAGTTACGGAGATAGAGCGAGGGAATGGGCCTGGGTGGGGTTCTCATTCAGAGGGTCGATGCAGACTCGATGGGCCAAATGGACTCCTCCTGCACTGTAGAGATTCTATGGCCTTGCTGGTTTGTGTCTTGTTTTGCTCGTCTCCAAGTCATGAACAGTAATCTTCTGTTGCAGACATTGCTAATTGAAGACATTGAGCCCCGAAGAAATACCTGGTCTTCTCACCATAGCCCTCTCTCCAGACATGACTCATTTTTTTATCCTACCAGTTTCACTTACCTTATTACCATTCCACCTTTAGTATTGCCATTTAAGTGGAAAAGATTGCCCCTCCCCAGCATCCATTCTGAATCATGGCTTCCTTGGTGTTTTAATTTTCATACCCTGGAATTTGAAGCCTCCCAGTTGAGTTCATTGACTTTGCTAATTAATTTCCTGTGTGACCATAGGACAATTTAGCCAATGGCAAATTTTACTCAGGGAATGATGTGATCGACCAGATTGTGGCTTTTGGTTTCCTATTGGAATAACGTATTTCTGAAGATAAAAATAGAACAAAAGTAATCCCCTTGAATTCGATCCCTTGAACCTGCTGCACCACTCATTAGGATCATGGCTAATCTTCTAGCTCAGTTATTCCTTCCAGCACTATCCCCATATCCCTTGATTCTTTAGTATCCAAACATCTGTCGCTCCCTGACATGTGTATACTCAACCACTGATTATCCACAGTTCTCTCGTGCAGCAAATTGCAATGGTAAACTACTTTCTGAATGAAGACATTTCTCTTCACCCCGGTCTTCAGTGGTCAACCCTACCCTATCATGACACTGTGCCCCTCATTCTGGACTCTCCAAAGGGGAAACAGCCTCTTGGCATGTACCCTATCAAGCCCCTTCAGAAATATGCTTCAGTGAGATCGCCTCTCATTCTTGTAATTTCTGAGGAATTTAGGCTTAGGTTTAGTCTACTCAATCTCTCTTTGTCGGAAAAACCCTTCATCCTGGGAATCAGCCAGTCATTGCACTTCCTGTAAGGGCAAGTATATCATTCCTCAGCGACCAAGAGCAAAACAGTGCTATTGCTTTGTAGTGCATGGGTTGGAGCTGACGCAGTCCTTCCCATTGCTGTGTTCACAGGACACAATGGGTTCAGAGAGCTTATCCAGTGAGCAGCTGATCCACATGGATCAGACAATATGCATTTTTGATTGCTGGTCTGCACAAAATGGCCACTTGGAAGTCACTCCAGTGACTTCAAGAGCAAAGGAAAATGAACAGAGCGGTGCTTTGAAATATAGTACGGGTCAACCAGCGTTTGGAGGAGGGTTGGTTAATACTTCAGTTTACGACCCTTCACTCGGCACCTCGAGCATTAACCAATTAGGTACTTCCTAATCAGCTGCTTTGATTTTGTAGTGGGTGTAAGAAAACCTTTGCTTAATAGTTGTTGTGAATTAAGTTAGCTGTTTGTGTTTAGCCCTTGCTAGAGGGACATTCTGGCTTTGTGAGCTGGGCCCGTGGGTTCCTGGAGCTGGGATGGATGGACAACCGGACACGTTTGGCTGAGGCGCTCAGACAGTACAGTTCCCTTGAGGGAGCACGCGGTTTGCTGCTGTTTCCAGAGGACGAGACAACCAGTGGGAAGGTTGGGCTTCTGAAATTCAGGTACAGTTCATAATTCTTAACAATTGGGATGCAGGGACTTGGGAGTGTGGATTCAGTTAGATAAGTAGAGATGATTTTCATTTATTATAGAACCTTTCACAATCTCAGGGCATTTCACTGCAAGTAAAGGCCTTTTTTGAAGTGTAATTACTATTCTAAGTGAACGCGACATCCAATTTGCATGCAGAAACTTTCCAGGAATTCCCTTTCCAACAGTCCTGGATGTGCCTATATCACATGGACCTTCTCAAGGATAATTCAGGATGGGCAATAAATGCTGGCCTAGCAAAATGCACCCATGTCCCTCGAACAAATAATAAAAAAAGAAATCTTGCACAAAGAGCAAGTTGTTATTGAGTTTTACAAAATTATTACATTTTGGGACTAGATCTTCATGTTTAAGGTAACGTGAAGGAGATCATGTGATCTGTTCTGAAGTCTACCTGACAGTAACCCTGGGTGGTTTGATTGTCAAGAGATCTTAGGGTGCAAGGCATTTATAATTGGAGACAATAACAGCAGTCTGCATCTTAACAATGGGGACTGTGTGCATCCAAAGCCCCATAAGTGTTCTCAGGAACGAAGAATCACATTAGATTGCTTCTGGGAACATTAAACAAAAGTAAAATAGCTTGATCTGAGGGGTATTCTGTTCTGTGGCTTTTGACTGCAAAGAAAGCATTTAGTTAGTAGTGTTTTTGGACATTTGTTACAGTAAATCTCTTTAAAACTTTAAATTCCAATGTGTAATTTTTCAGCTACTAATTGGAAGTTCAGTTATCAGTCCTTGCAGGGATCGTAACAACGTATTAATGACCATGTCATCTGTTATATGTATTGGGGTGTACATTGACCAGGGCTCTGCCGAGAATGTACTTGACAATCTTCAAATAGTGCCATGGGACTTTTGACACCCACAATGGAGAATAGCCCATTTCATCTGAAAGTGGCACCTCCTGACAGTGCAGCACTCCCTCAGTACTGCAATGAGTGTCAGCTAACTTATATACTCCAGTTACTGGTGGCACAGTGGTTAGTACTGCTGCCGCACCACGCCAGGGATTCGAGTTCAATTCCGGCATTGGGTGACTATGTGGAGTTTGCATATTCTCCCCGTGTCTTTGTGGGATTCCTCCGGGTGCCCCGGTTTCCTCCCACAGTCCAAAGATGTGCAGTTAGGTGGATTGTACATGCTAAATTGCCCCTTAGATTTATGGTCACATGCACCAAGGTACAGTGAAAAGTATTGTTCTGCGTACCATCCAGGCAGATTGTTCCATGTGTGAAAAAAACATAGGTCATACGATAAATGCACAAAGTAAATACATAGACATTGGGTGACACATATATAAGCTCTATAGAGCTAACAACAGTAAAGACTTGTAGAGAGATCAGTTCAAAACAATACAAGGGTCATTCGGGATCTGATAACAGCGGGGAAGAAGCTGTTTTTGACCCTGAAGAGGTTGGCAGAGAGAATAACCCGGTTGGGAGGGGTCTTTGATTATGCTGCCCGCTTTCCCAAGTCAGCAGGAGATGTAGACAGAGTCGATGGATGGGAGGTGGTTTCACGTGATGGACTGGACTGTGTTCACGACTCTGTAGTTTCTTATGCCCTTGCTCTTGCACACCAGGCTGTGATGCAGCCAGATAGGATGCTTTCTATGGTGCATCTAAAAATTGGTAGTAGTCAGGGATGTGCAGGTTAGGTTACTGGGATTGGGTGGGGTGTGTGGGCCTGGGTAGAGTGCTTTTTCAGAAGGTTGGTGCAGACATGATGGGCCGAATGACCTCCTCCTGCACTGTAGGCATTCTATGCTGTTGGGAGACTTGAACTTGATTTTTGAGGGTTCTACCCACTGAGCCACGACTGATTACTTAGAACGCATTTCTGCTATTGTTAGAGTGGACAGGAAGGGGAATGAAATTCCAGTAAACAAACGTTTGCTTTTCATTATATTGGTCTCTAAAGTACATTGAGTGTGGCTGTGTGAGTGATTTGTCTGTTTGTTTTTATTCCTGTTCTAGCTCCTGGCCCTTTACTATAGATAGCATTGTTCAGCCCCTGGTACTAACGGTAAAGAGACCCTTTGTATCTGTGGTAAGTTATACTTATCTATCTGTGTTGATAGAGAGGTTTTCCTTTCACGCCCCTCTGCCGCAAACTCTCGCCGTTCCCCACGTCTACCTCCTTGCCTTCCCTCATCTCTCAGTCTGTACAGAATGAAAAATGTAGAGTTGTGTAAATACGCATCTGAAGGACAGGCGCTTCCACCTTTTGGCTTGATTGTACTAGTTTCTGAATGGGATGTGGAAGTTGCTGGCAAGGCCAGCATTTATTCTTTATTGCTCTTGCATGATTGGCTTGCTAGGCCATTTTAGAGGGCAGGGACTGTGCAACACAGGTTCAAAGCCCAGTCTGTTTTTGCCTCACTGAATTTGAACAAGGGGCCGCTGGCGATTGGAAAGTTATCCTACATGGCTGTCGGGTAAGGAAGGGTTCACAATCTAAAATGCTGCCGGCCTTCGCTGTGTTGGCTTGTTTGAGGGACTGAAGTGTTGGGAAACAATCGCGGCACAAATCATTGCCTTTTAGGGGAGCAGCTGATTATTCCGAACACCGCCTCCTGTTCTGACAACCAAATATGGAAAGTCTGCTCTCTGTTCCCTGGAATGTTGTATGTGCTCAACCAGCTGCCTTCTGCCATGTTGAGCAAATGCTATCTCGCTTAACAGTAAGAATCATGCTGCTCTGAAACTGCACCGGGGGATAAGCAAGGCAGATGAGAGAGGATGAAAAAAGGTGACATACTATTCATGGTTTATCTATTTTAATCTGTCATGGAAGGACAGACCTGATGGAAAAGAGTTGCTGCTTCCCAAGACAAGCAGGTCCCTAGAGCCCAGCTAAGCACTTTTTCCTGTGTATTGTACAATTTCTAAAACATCCTATTTGTTTAAAGCATGGATGAAATTACATCACAGAAAATTCTTACTCATCTTTCACTAAGTTCCCATTAAGGGAGTATGTTTTGATGAAAGTGGGATTATTCACTTGCTTGTCAGGCAGGTACATGCACAGATATATACGCACACATATACATTCATGTGCATCTGCCCGTTCGAAAGGACAATTGGGAAGGCAGCGTGTTCTTCACAGAAACATTGAAAACTTGCAACACAGAAAGAAATTTAATCTGTGCCAGTCAAATAAAGAGCTGTTCAGCCTAATCCCACTTTGCAGCCCTTTCTCCATAGCCCAGTCCGTTACTGCACTTATAAGTGCATATCCTTGCGTGTTAATGCCAGTTAGCCTGGAGTAATCTCTCCCTGTGGCAGAATCGCAGGGAAAAGTGTCAGTGGGAGAGCAGAATAGCATTGCAACTGAGATGAGATGTTGGGGCCTGAGATCAGGTAAAATGGGGGTGTGCTTGACTACAAGTCTCTCCTTCTCTTGGGGTGCAATAGCAAGCCTTGTGTTGAAGCTCCCGCCAGGAAATGGCCTCTTGAAACCTAACAGGTTTTCCAGATAACAACGATCGATTAAAGTTCAGAATTGGCAAAAACTTGTGGCCTTCATATCTAGGGGTCTAGAATGCAAGAGAGAAGAGGTCATGCTTCCGCTATACAAAGGTACAAAGGGATATGGAGCAAAGATTGGTCTATAGCGTTAGGTTGCAGATCAGCCATGGCCTTATTAAACGATGGTACAGACACTAGGCTTAAATGGCCTCTTGAGAGAAATCTGAAACATTCAGCCATCATGGCTGTGCCAATGATCAGTCCAATAAAGCACACTCCTCACCATCTCTTTGTGATGTCTGATTGGATTTTGATTAATTCCAGTGCCAAATTTATTTGTCGTTTCCCATTATTCCAAACAATTGCCATTTTTGTGTTGGCACCTTCAGAAGTGATGGGGGGCTGCAAGCAAGCAAAGAACCAAACCGGGCAGCCTAGAAATAGGCATTTTATGTGGATGATGTTTCAGTGATCTCATGAACAAAGGGTGGGGATTGCTTTCTTCTTATTCATGAGAGCAAGGTGGATTTGAGATGCATGGTCATGTCCCTCTTGCCACGCTCCATCTCAGTTCATGCTTTCCTGCCTTTGTGTGGTAGGAAAAAGGATTCTTACTTGTGAAAGTTATACTATTGTTTCTCCCCTAGAATGTCGCCGAATCCTCTTGGGTTACCGAGCTGCTGTGGATGTTTTTTATTCCCTTCACCGTTTACCAAGTAAGGTAGTAACTGTCGCTAACTATCACTGGGGGTACAGTCGGTAATGTTGGGTGAACCTGCTCGTGTTTGGCTGATTCCTTTTGTAAGATAAGTCTGCCCCCTCCACCCCGTCTCGTATTGGATGCACGCATGCAGCGTCCCATGTTAATGTTGCACACAAGACTATTGGACTCCTTGGGGCCTCGTTGGCTTCGGGATCCTCAGCTGATTACCTAGTTTTTATGATCTGTCCGTGAGTTTTGACAGAGCGGCCTCTTCCTGTGTCCTAACTTTGGTGTAATCAGTCAGCACATAAATAGAAGGATGCCATTTTGGTCATCTAACTCCCTCCAACCGTGTATGACCTCAACTCTATCAGCACCACTATTTTTGCAACTTCACCCCGCTATCCAACAGATCCTAGTCCTACTCCAGTATAAAAATGCTATTTACCCCTAAGCAACTCCCTTCTCTAGGTTTGGGCAGGGTCACGGATGCAGTGGAAAGATGTTGGTCTTGTCCACTAGATCTTGGGTAAAACTGGAGGTTTGCTAACAAATATCAATCGGTAACTCCTCCAGTGAATCTGGTCCATCTAACATTCACACGCAGAGCTAAATTATGTTCAAACCGTTGGCTAGAGAAAAGGGAGTTTGAAATTTTACCTCCCCATTTAATGTTGCAAGCAAATATTCTTTTTGTCTTTAAAAACAAATTGTCCTTAAAAAAATGTAAGTTTGCTATTACTCAACTGGGGTGACCTGGTGGTTTTGATGCTGAGCTGGTAAGCCAGAGGTTCCAAGTTTAAATCCCACAGTGGCATGTTGTGAAACCGACTTGGGGGATGAGGGTGAACTTGCTGCACCATTCATTCAGAACATTGGAAAAGATGTAGTCCATTCAGCTCCTCCAGTCTGTTTTACCAACTCGATGAGATCATGGCTGATCTGCGCATCAACTCCCAATTCCCTCCCATAATGTGTTGCCTTGTGCAAGAAAATGACCATGAAAGCTGCCAGGTTATTGTAAACCCCACCCGTCCCTCCCAACCTGTTCAGTAGTGCCCTTCAGAAAAAGGAACTAGCTCACTCCTACCAAAACTCCAGTCCCACATGCTGCGGTTGACTCTTTTTGGTCTCAACTAGAGCAAGAAATAATACTGCCCTGTCAGAAAGGATTGTCCAAATTATCGAGTGTCAGCTTGACTCAGTAGTAGCACTCGTACCTCCAATCACGGTTATGGGTTCCAGCCCCATGCCAGGACTTGAGCCTGTCGATGCTGCACCCGACACTGGAGTGACAGTGATATACGGCAACATCTTCCCCTTCAAGTGGGTGCAAAAGAGCAAGGCATTCTGGAATCCTGGTCAATGCTCTCCCTCAAACAAACACCCAAAAGCAGATTAACTCGTCGATTGCCTCATTGCTGTTTGTGGGACCTACAAAAGTGCTTAATTGGCTGTAACATCCTGAGGAGTATTCAAATGCAAGTTTTTCCTTTTCCTATTACAGAACTAGTCATCTTGAGTCTCACCTCCACGTCACTCAGTTCTGAGCTTAGGAACTGCAGAAAGTTAAGATGCAAATTTGAAGGATTTTGTTGCTTCTCTGAAGATGAAAAAACGACTGCCTGTAATTTTCTCATTGACATTCTCCTCTTTCCCTTTAACTAAGCCTGGGGTAGCAGATCACCGATGTCAAAAGTCCTTTTGTGTTTCTGCCAATTGGCAATTGATAACTTGAAACTGCCCTTTTCAGTCTGTTGGCAGCTTGCGAGAGAAGTGCAATACCTATCTCTGCTCCATGCTATCCCTGTCATACCTTATTTATTCTGCTGCAAACATCTAACTGATTTTGCCTTAAAAGGTGCAGTGGTCTCTGCGTCAACCAACCCCGGTGACAAAGCATTCAATGCTGTACGCCTGTAAAGAAATTTATCCTAACATTCCTCTTCACTCTCTGGCAATTTCCCCTATCCACAAACTTCATCATTTAAAAATCTCTATTAAGTCTTCTCTGATCCATTAAAAGTATCTTCACTAGTGCCTTCCAACTTTAATTTTCCATCTTGGCATCCTTCAGGTGAAGCTGCACTATATGGCTTACAATAAGTGGCTTAATATCTTTTCTGTAGTTGAGCATCTAAAATACCAGTGCTCAATTCTAATCATGGTCTAATGAATGTTTGATACAGATTTATCATTTATTCTTTGCTCTTGCACTCTTAGATCCAGCATGTTTTGGACCTTTCCTTTATTGCCCTATCTCTCACTTTGGCATGGTAGAACAGTGGTTACAGTGTTGGTCTTGACAGCATTGAGGTCATGAATTCAATTTCAAGATAGCAAGTTGATGAATTTAATTCAATGTACTTTACATTTACCCACATTAAACTGCACTTGTCTGCCTATCGTATCAGTGTTCAGAAGTCACACTTCAACAGTGAGTGTTAGCAGGTTATTTCAGCCATGAGTAGG
The DNA here is from genome assembly GCF_902713615.1 of Scyliorhinus canicula. Classification (NCBI taxonomy): domain Eukaryota; kingdom Metazoa; phylum Chordata; class Chondrichthyes; order Carcharhiniformes; family Scyliorhinidae; genus Scyliorhinus; species Scyliorhinus canicula. The sequence goes on along the minus strand of NC_052148.1, from coordinate 17,334,940 downwards.
TAGATAGTGCTTGGAAGTAGGAACCTTGCCTACTTTTGCCCTCTACCAAGACTATAAATGCTATCTTGCTGAGATCATCTAAGGGTTGTTGTCAGTCAAAACTGCTGTTGATCGATCTCACCTAGGCAACACACAAGCTGTCATCAATTTAATCTTGCTTCACAGAACTGTCCAAAGTTACGTTTGGGAATAAGTAGCCTTGTAGGAATACCAGCTATCAATTTATTTTGGGTCAGGAAGCAAGATTGTCTGAATGCAATAGTAGCTGGCTGTGCCTATCCTTATATGCCTGTGTTTTCTGGTTCTTGTAGGTGGCTATCCAGCATGTCCCAAATGGATGACGAACCAGAGGAAGAATTTGCAGCCAGAGTCCAGGAGGTAAGTTGTTTGATAATCAGGACATGCTCCTGGGGCATTAACTCTGAAATATGGACGGCATGATGGCGCAGTGAACCCGGGTTTGATCCCGCCCCCAGGTCACTGTCCGTGTGGAGGTTGTACATTCTCTGCGTGGGTCTCACTCCCACAACCCAAAGATGTGCAGAGTAGGTGGATTGGCCAATCTCATAAGATTTGAAAGGCTCGTTTCACCTATGTGAGAACGTTCATTATTGTTTCAAAGCAGTCGTCTTAAGACCAGATATAGAGCAGTGCATGCAGTCCTGTGGCTTGGGTGCAAATAACTTTGCAGGAATTGCAAGCACTGTGTATTCAGGCCTGTTTTGTGGCACTACGCCTTGAAAGGTAGCTGAAGTTTCTTTTGAGCTTTGCCTCGTGTTGTTTCTCAGATGTTTTCTAACATCATTTAAATTAATTCTGACTTTAACCATAATTATTAAAGCTTTATTCAAAGTGGTGATTTAAATTAATAAGGCCATATAAAACACAAAGCACGGGGTTCATTTCTCCAGAGTGGGGAAGCAATTTGATAAATGGGAGAAGTTCAATGTTAAATCTTGATCAATGGTCTCTATTTTATAAAATGAATTGAGAGGTTTCTGGAGAAGGTGCATAACGATTTACTAGAACAAACTTAGTATCAGGAAAGGTTGAACAAGCAGGGGCTGCTTTCTCTAGAAAAAGAGAAGACTAAGGGTTGACCTGGTAGATGTCTTTAAGTTATGAAGGGTTAGATCAGATACCGGAACTCAGATTCACTAATAAATCCAATCGCAAATTCAGGATACATTTCTTGACTGAGAGTAGTTAGAATATGAAGCTGGCTACCACATGGAGTAGATGATGCATTTTAAGGACACCTAAATAAATACATGAGGGAGAATGTTATGGAAGGATATATGGCAAAGTGTTGAGATTAAGTAGGGAAATGGAGGCCCGTGTGGAGCATACATCTTTTGGGCCGAATGGCCTGCTTCTGATCTGTAAACCCTTTGTGATGCATCATATTCCATATTAAGAAATAATTGAAGAAAATGTGAAAGAATCTCTACTCTTAGCTGGTTGACTGAGGTTGTTTAGAAAACCTCTCTGAAAGTGGATGAGCTGGTTGTGGGCGCTCTAAAGGTGAAGACTGATGTATTCATGTTGCTATAAAGATTGTACATGCAGTTATAAGAACTTGGACTTATGAGCAGCAATAGGCCTGCTCCACATTTCAATAAGATATGGCCGATCTGGTTGTGAAATCAACTTCACCTACCTGTTTGGCCCCCAAAGATACAAAGAAGACAGGAGCAGGAAGAGGCCTTTTGGCCCTTCATCACGATCATGGCTGATCATCCAACTCAGTAGCCTAATCCTGCTTTCTCCCCATAGCCTTTGATCCCATTCTCCCCAAGTGCTCAATCTCGCCGCCTCTTGAATATATTCAATGTTTTCGCATAACTCTCCTTTGACTATCAAAAATCTGACCAACTCTGCCTTGAATAAATTCAATGACCCCACCCTCCACTGTTCCCTGGAGAAGAGTCCCACATATTAGTGGCCCTCAGGGGAAAAAAACATTCTCCTTATCTCCATTTTAAAAGAGAGATCTCTGTAGTGTTCTATGTTCTATGTTCTTATTCTCAAACTGTGTCCCTTAGTTCCAGTCTCTCCCACAAGTGGGAACATCCTCCTGGACTTTCTCCATTTAAGTAACATACTTTTATACTTTTCCTATCAAAATGGTGAAGTTCACATCTTTCTGCATTACACTCCCATCAGTCACATTTTCTGTGTACTCATTTAACCTATCTTTATCCCTTTGCAGACTCTTTACCTCCTCTTGACAACTTGCTTTCCAACTTATCTTGGTGCCATTGCACATTCGGCTACCATACATTGTTCCTTCATCCAAATCATTGATGTAAATTATAAATAATTGTGTCCCCAGCACTGATCCCTGTGGCACTCCACTAGTTACAGCTTGACAACCCAAAAATATCTATTTATCCGTACTCTGTTTCCTGTTAACAATCCTTTATTCATGCTAAGGTCTTACCCCTCGTCCCAAGTACACCACATCTACAAGTTCCCCATTACCCACCTTGCTTGCTGCTTCCTCAGAAAGCTATTTAAACACAGTTTCCCTTTCACAAAGCTATGTTAATTCTGCCTGATCATGGGGAAAAAATAAATAAAAATCGCTTATTGTCACGAGTAGGCTTCAAATGAAGTTACTGTGAAAAGCACCTAGTCGCCACATTCCGCACCTGTCCGGGGAGGCTGGTACGGGAATTGAACCGTGCTGCTGGCCTGCTTGGTCTGCTTTCAAAGCCAGCGATTTAGCCCTGTGCTAAACAGCCCCTTATAGGGTTCTGATTTTCTAAGTATCCTGTTATAACATCCACAATAATGTGTTCTAGCACTTTCCCAATGATAGATGTTTGGCTAACTGGCTTGTAGTTTCCTGCCTTCTAGCTCCTTCCTTTCTTGAATGAAGGTGTTACAATGTCTACTTTCGATCCTCTGGGAACCTTCCAAAATTGAAGGATTTTTTGAGATTATAACCAATGCATCTAATATATCTGCATCTATTATCTTTGCAGCCACTTTTAGGACTCTAGTATATGGCCATCTGCTCCTGGGCACTTGGCAACCTTTGGACCCAATAATTTGCCCAACATATTTTCCCTAGTGATGGTGATTGTTTTAAATTCCTCCCCCCTTTTCATCTCTTGATTTTGAAGTATCTGTGGGAAGCTTTCCTTTTGGACCAAGTAAGGGCAGAAGGCTTCTTTTTAAGTTAGGGTATCATGATTGGCATAGACTTGGAGGACCGAAGGGCCTGTTCCTGTGCTGTACTTTTCTTTGTTCTTCCACAGTGACGACAGACACAATACCTGTATTAGCGCCTCTGCCATTTACTTGTTTTCCATTATAAGAGTCAAAGCTGTCAAGCACGATTGGGAATTTTGCAGATGACACAAAGATTGGCCGAGTAGTGGACAGAGTAGAAAATAGCTACAATCTCCAGAATTATATAATAATAATCTTTATTGTCACGAGTAGGCGAACATTAACACTGCAATGAAGTTACTGTGCAAATCCCCTAGTCGCCACATTCCGGCATCTTTTCGGGTACATAGAGTGAGAATTCAGAATATCCATAGATGGGTTGGTGAAGTGGGCAGTAAAGTGACAGATGGAATTTAACACAGAGAAGTGTGAGGTCATGCATTTCGGAAGGTCAAACAGTTACAGGGAGTACACAATAAATGGGAATGTACTCAGGAGTAGATGAAGTGAGAGATCATGACGTACAAGTGCACAGATCCCTAAAGGCAGCAGTTCAAGTAGACAAGATTGTAAAGAAAGCATATGGAATGCTCTCCTTCGTTGGCAGACATATTGAATATAAAAGTAAACATATAATGATGGAATTGTATAGTACACTGGTGAGGCCACAACTGGAGTATTGTGTGCAGTTCTGGTCACCACTTTACAAGAAGGACACTGTTGCTCTGGAGGGAGTTCAGAGGAGGTTTATAAGAATGTTGCCAGGGCTAGAGGTGTGGCTATGAGGAGAGATTGGATAAGTTGAGGTTATTTTCCTTGGCACAAAGAAGGCTGAGGGGTGCCTTAATTGACGTGTACAAAATTATGAAGGGAAGAGCTAGTGAGCAGAATAAAATTATTTCTCTTGGAGAATTCTATAACCATAGATTCAAGATACGAGACAAGAGGTGTAGACGGGACATGAGAAAGAATGTTTTCACGCAGAGGGTAGTGGGAGTCTGGAATTCACTGCTCAGGTTGGTGGTGGAGGTAGAGACCCTAAACTCTTTTAAAAAGGATCTGGATCTGCACCTTAACTGCTCTAAGCTATAGGGCTATGGACCGGACACAAGAAGGTGGGATGAGAAAGGGCACCTGGTGGTCCTTGGGCTGGCATGGACAAGATGGGTCGAATGGCCTCCTCCTGTGCTGCAACTTTTCAATAGTTCCAAGTCTATCACTTCCTGCCAGTCTTCTCACCATCTCCTCTTTTAGGTCCATTTAACCCTTCATACCTGTCCCACCATTCAATGAGAACATGGCTGATCCGTGGCCTAACTCCATTTACATACCTTTGTCCCCTATCCCATCATATCCTTGGAGGTGTCTAACTCTTGCCGGGAATTGGCTACTCTCTGGTACCTTGCATGAATTTCCAGTCTTCGTTAATGAATATTGGAAGTTTTTTTGACTGGAGGACATGCACGTGCAAGGCCGATCCTGTTATGGCTGAACATCTGCAGCCTTTTGATTGACTATTTTTGAGCCTTTCCTTGCTGCAGGTGAATCCCAGCATCTCAAATGATGCCATGGCTTGAAGTTAACTCATTCCTCACAGACTGAAGATTAAACGTCAGGCTTTCCGGTTTCTTTAACAATGCTAGCTCCTCCTTAACTCTATAATCTTCTCCACTCTACAGTTAGCCCTCCTAGTTCCTCCAATTCTTGACTTTTTGCTCATTCTTCACTTACTGTAATTGGCAAAAGAACTGGAGGCGACATGAGTGATGAAAATAATTTATAGTAAGTTGTTGTGATCTGGAATACAGTGCCTGAACAAGCAGTGGAAGCAGTTTCAGTGGTAACTTTAAATAAAGAATTGGATAAATGCTTGAAGAGGAAAAGAAGTATAGGACTGTGTGGAACAAACAAGGGGGTAAGGCTAATTGGATTGCTCAACACAAGCATTGCAGGCGAAACAACTTCTTTTTGTGTTGTATCAGTCTGTGATTCTATAAATGCAGGCGTGCATTGTCTCGTGTCCGTTTCCTCTTGTTTTGTTCTCTGGATGCAGAGTTGCTTCAATAACAGCATCACTCAGCTCATCATTGCCTTTTTGTCTCCAAATCTTGTTAGCATTTAGCTATGGAACTTGGTGTTGTATCGACTCAGCATACCAAGTCTGACAAAGTGGAATACCTCAAAAGAATGAAGCACATGGCACCGCAAGCGGCCAGCTCAGGTCAGGATTGCATTCTGGCTGCTTGTATTAGTACTCTGTGGCTGTTTTCATGCTGTGGGGAGAAGCTTTTTGTACATAACAAACAGAAGTCAAGTTGTAACAAAATTGCAAAGTCTTCCATTCAACACCCGAGATGTAAACCTGCAGCATTCAAAGTACAATTTGCAAAACACAAGAAAAGAAAATTAATCGGATGTGTAGGAACATAGGAAGAGGAAGAGACCTTTTAGCCTCTTGAGACTGTTCCACAATTAAATGAGATCATGGCTAATCAGTGATCTAACTCCATACACCTTTTGCCCTAGATTTAACATCAAACATTGACCTAGCATCATCATTCCTTTACGGAAGAGCTCCACCTTCAGTATCAACAGAACGGTTAATGAACAGAACTCTAACCTGGCTGTACCTGTTGACCCCTGGTAGAAGCAGTCTCGATGGGTCACATGGTCTACTGTTCCTATTCCTTCTTCTGACTCCAGTTGTAGTTAATGCTTTCTTGACCATCATTTTATCCAATATTGAGCAACTATTCAAATCTGCACTCGACCACATCCCTCAAACCCTTTAGGGCAGCATGATAGCACAATGGTTAGTACAGTAGCACAGCTCCAGGGTCCCAGGTTCGATTCCCAGTTTGGGACACCGTCTGTGCGGAATCTGCACGTTCTCCCCGTATCTGCGTGGGTTTCCACCGGGTGCTCCGATTTCCTCCCACAGTCCAAAGCTGTGCAGGTTAGGTGGATTGGCCATGCTAAATTGCCCTTAGTGTCCAAAAAGGTTAGGTGGGGTTACTAGGTTATGGGGTAGAGGGGTGGGCTTAAGTAGGGTGCTTTTTCCGAGGGCTGGTGCAGACTCGATGGACCGAATGGCCGCCTTCTACTGTACATTCTATGATAAACACACTGTCCCCGTCAAGTATCCAACCATATTCCAAGGTCTGTGCACCTTGTCACCTCCCGTAACTTTGTTGTCTTTCCAAGACCATGGAAAAGTACCTAACCTGGGATGCATCCTGACTGGCAGAGACTGTGGCCCTAGTGCATTATTCCTCCTTGATCACCCAGTCTTCATCTACAGGGGCTGATCCAGTTGTCCAGCTTAGTGGGACTGCCTTTGTTTGCTTCCATTCTTATTAACCTGATCATAACCTTGGCATCCTGGTGAATGGCTGTTCTTGGTTGACTAATAATCCTCTTATTTGCATAAGTGCTGCCATTGATGCTTTTATACCTTTCTGTGACATAATGCTGTCAGACCGCTCGATTTGCATCCAGTTTTGGATGATTTGCAAGTTCCTGTAACTGAAAACTGAAGCCAGTACTGTGGCTCTGGAGTCACATGTAGGTAAGAACAGCAGAGTTTCTGCCTCAAAGGACAGTAATGAACCAGATGGGCTTTTACAACAGTCGACAATGACTTTTCATTAATTCCAGATTTTTATTGAATTCAAATTTCACCGTGTACCGTGGAGGGATTCCAACTCGGGTCCCTAGAGCATTATTCTGGGTCTCTGGAATACTAGTCCAGTGACAATTGTTAGACGTATTCAATGCTGTGGGATGAAGAGGCAAAAGTTCTGCTCCTTTTTCATCAAACCACTTTTATTTGTTCCAACTGACTCTGCACAGAACTCTGCACATCACTTGATCCAGAGGCCACTTGAAGCCCCTTTACATATCAGTGTCAATCATTGAACACTTAACATAAATGAGACAACTAATTGCAATGTCTCTTAACCCATTACTTAACAACAATACCACGAGGCTGCCGTCTCCCCTCTCCAGCCACTTTTCCAGAATATTTGCAGCCTCTGCACTCTGTCCAGCCATGAGATGAGGTTCTAACCCCATATCCTGTCATCAGTAAAGGCTGACTGCTACACACCTCCCGCGATAATCCCTGTCTCCGCCACATCAGCTGCTGAGAATTTGAATTGTACATTTTTCTTGCCTTCAGGCTCATTTTCTTCCATTCCTCTCTCGCGAGATTCCCTATTCTCCACCCTCCATGAGTCACACAGTAAATCTACTGGAGGTCCGAAGGGCCTGGTCCTATGCTGTATTGTACTGCCCAGATCTTATTCTGAGCTGTCACAGTCACCCACCACCAGTCCTCTAACACTTCCAATTTTAAATTCTCATCCTCGTGTCCTACAGCCTCCTTCCCTTTGACACTGGGGCTACAGTAACGGTGGTAATGCCACTGGACTATAATCCAAGGGAATGAGTTCAAATTCCACTACGGCAACTGGGACAATTCAGATGAATTAATCTGGAATAAAAGTCGTAATGGTGACCATGGAACTACTGTTGTAAAAACCCACGTGGTTCACTCGCCCTTTAGAAAGGAAATCTGCCATAATTACCCAGTTTAATATGACGGCAGACCCACATTAATATGGTTCACACTCAAGTGCCCTGTGAAATGTCCTCGCAAGCTGTATAGGAATGCACAATACATGTTGGCCTTGCCAGTGATGCCCATAAAGCTTCAATGAATAAAAAAAAACTTGCAGCATTCATCCACCAACCATATGCCAAATAGAAAAGGTAACTTCAGCTGCAGGATCCCATTGATCACAAGTGCATTTGGGGATAGGCAACAAATGCTGGCCTAACCAGTGAAGCCCCCACCCCATAAAAATTAATCTTTAAAATACTCTTGAGAGCCCTCTCTACAAAACCACTCCTTCCACCAGTTTTTTGGTGGGGATTCCTCGGACTGAGGTCCTTGTTCCCGAATGGAGCTCCTGCCTTGGGCTAGGTTAAAGGCAACACAAAGGTGGCATTAGCAGTAGCTTGATGTTGTTATGGGAGGGGTGTTTTCAGAACCCCAAAATGTATCATGGAGTTCAACCAACCCCCACCTTTAATGGATTGTTGCTTTTGAAGCACACGGCTTGTTCCCCAGGTGTAGTATTACAATTATGGACATGTGGTTTTTAAAACAAAACCATGTTTATTCCATGAACTCAAATTAACCTTTTAAATAAACATTGGATCTCTTAACACCCCTTACTTCAAAGATAACCCTGAAAATAATACAACACTACTCAATCCTGCAAACTGATCCTTCACACATCCAAAAGACTTAACAAATCCTTCAAACAGAAGCACATTAGATTGATATTCAATACTGAGACCTTTTTACAATTCAGATTTCACCAAAGGATTAAGAGATAGTCCTTCATGGCAGAGATCACCAGCAATGCGGCTCACAGCCACACCCAAGCTTTCTTCAAACTGAAACTAAAACTCCCAAAACTAACCTCAAAATGGCCGAACTGAGCTCAGCTCCACCCACTCTCTGACATCACTTTTCTTAAAGGTACATTGCTTAAACATCCATTTCTTAAAGGTACTCACATGATTCCTCCACCCCAAAAAAAGAAATAAACCATCAACATCAAGATGGTTTCATTTTTAACCTTGCACCATCAATTAAGAAATGCACACAGTAAAAATACTTTTCATTTCTTTTCCACCCTCCTGGATTTCTTTTTTAATCTGAGGTACACTCTCTTTACTGTCTCCCATCAGATCACCTTTACCACTTGAGTATTTCTCATGTCCCCAGTTTCTATCCCTCACCGGCTGAAACTGATGTCGGAAACCAATCTTTGATTTATGAACTAATTCATGATCATCTGCCATTTGAAATGAAAATCGCTTATTGTCACGAGTAGGCTTCAATGAAGTTACTGTGAAAAGCCCCTAGTCGCCACATTCCGGCGCCTGTCCGGGGAGGCTGGTACGGGAATCGAACCGTGCTGCTGGCCTGCTTGGTCTGCTTTATAAGCCAGCGATTTAGCCTTGTGAGCTAAACCAGCCCATTCCTGCTGCTAATCTCGCAGTTTTAACCCTCTGTTCTTCCACATGCGTTCTCACTACATCAGGAATTAAATTTTTAAACTCCTTCAAAAGTATAATTTCTCTGAGAGCTTCAAATGTTTGGTCTATTTTCAAAGCCCTTATCCGCCTATCAAAATGACTCTGTTTGATCCTTTCAAACTCTATGTATGTTTGACCACATTCTTTCCTTAAATTTCTAAACCCTTGTCTGTAAGCTTCAGGCACTAGCTCGTATGCATTTAAGATGGATTTCTTCACCTCCTCATACGTTCCAGATACCTCCTCCGGTAGTGATGCAAACACTTCACAAGCTCTACCTACCAGCTTTGTTTGAATCAGTAACACCCATATGTCATGTGGCCATTTCATTTGTTTAGCTACCTTCTCAAATGAAATGAAAAAGGCTTCCACTTCCTTGTCAAACTGTGGCAATGCTTGGACATATTTAAATAGATCCCCGCCATGCCTCTGACTTTGATGCTCTTTCTCACTATCCTCATCACTATCATCCAACTGTATGTTTCCCTTTACATCTGCCAATTTTAACTGACTGTCTTGTTTCATGGCCATTTTCTGAAGTTCAAACTCTCTCTCTTTATCTTTTTCCCTGACCTGTATCTCGCTATCTCTTTCTTTTTGTTCTACTCGGGCTATTCTTTCTTTTCTCCTTTCTTCTCTCTCCTTTTCTTTTTCCTCTCTCTCTTTCATATTCAGGCCGCTTTAATTCTTTCTAATTGTTCCATTTGTTTAATTTGCAACTGCATTTTTGCTATTTCCAATGAGTCAAACTGTATCTAAGGCAACATTAAATGCTTAGCCACCACCATAATTACCTCATCCTTTCGCATTTTGTCAGGTAATATTAACAGCAATGTTTTTGCCAAATCTAACAGTCTGCTTTTAGTCTCTGTCCGTAAGGTACTGCGTGTGACAGTCTCCACCCCCAAAAACTTCTGAGCCTCTGAAAGAGCCATTGTCGACAATACACTTAAAACTAAAATACCACTCTGGAAAAGCAACAATCCTTCACTGTCTTTAAGTTCACAAAAGCCAATGCAATAGATAGACTTTCATCCCGGACGAGCCCGCAATTGTTATGGGAGAGGTGTTTTCAGAACCCCAAAATGTATCATGGAGTTCAACCAACCCCCACCTTTAATGGATTGTTGCTTTTGAAGCACGCGGCTTGTTCCCCAGGTGTAGTATTACAATTATGGACATGTGGTTTTTAAAACAAAACCATGTTTATTCCATGAACTCAAATTAACCTTTTAAATAAACATTGGATCTCTTAACACCCCTTACTTCAAAGATAACCCTGAAAATAATACAACACTACTCAATCCTGCAAACTGATCCTTTACACATCCAAAAGACTTAACAAATCCTTCAAACAGAAGCACATTAGATTGATATTCAATACTGAGACCTTTTTACAATTCCGATTTCACCAAAGGATTAAGAGATAGTCCTTCATGGCAGAGATCACCAGCAATGCGGCTCACAGCCACACCCAAGCTTTCTTCAAACTGAAACTAAAACTCCCAAAACTAACCTCAAAATGGCCGAACTGAGCTCAGCTCCACCCACTCTCTGACATCACTTTTCTTAAAGGTACATTGCTTAAACATCCATTTCTTAAAGGTACTCTCACATGACAATGAAAATAATTTTAGATTTTTCCACACGGAAAATCCTAAGAGGCTAGACGTATGGGTGCTGAGAAAGGCGGTGTGTGAGGTGACTTGGGGCAGTGGGGGGTGAGAACTAAAGTTGGCAGCGCTCTGATCATTTTGTTTCAACAGCCAACAGCCAGCCTTCTGGAAATCGAGCTCGGACCTTCCTCCCGGGCCTCAGCATCAGCAGTTTGTCTGCAGAGGATGTTCGGATCTCTGGAATGGCAAAGCAAGTCAAAGAGGTGCTGCCTCACGTTCCACTCAATGCCATTCAGATGGACCTAGGTAGGACGCCAGTTTTTTTTTCCCCTTAAATTGTTTTCCATTTTTCTCATCCCCATGTTAATTTTCCCATCTTTTACGTACACTTAATAGCGGGGAGCTTGCACTCATAATAATCTTTATTTTTTTTTTTTAAATTTAGATTACCCAATTATTTTTTCTATTAAGGGGCAATTTAGCGTGGCCAATCCACCTACTCTGCACATTTTTTTGGGTTGTGGGGGCGAAACCCACGCAGACACGGGGAGAATGTGCAAACTCCACACGGACAGTGACCCAGAGCCGGGATCGAACCTGGGACCTCAGCGCCGTGAGGCAGTTGTGCTAACCACTAGGCCACCGTGCTGCCCATAATAATCTTTATTAATGTCACACGTAGGCTTCCATCAACACTGCAATGAAGTTACTGTGAAAAGCCCCTAGTCGCCACATTCTGGCACCTGTTCGGGTACACTGAGGGAGAATTCAGAATGCCCAATTCACCTAACAAGCACATTTTTCGGGACTTGTGGGAGGAAACTGGAGCACCCGGAGGAAACCCACACGGACACAGGGAGAACGTGCAGACTCCGCACAGACAGTGACCCAAGCTGGGAATCGAACCCGGGACCCTGGCGCTGTGAAGCAACAGTGCTAACCACTGTGCTACCGTGCAGCTGATTATTGCTATTATTGTTTAAGACCACTAACATTTCATTGGTGATTTGTTGTCTTTCCACTCAATTTACCTCTCCCTTACCTGGCCCCTACTCAGGTTGTGTGTGACCATCAACAACTGTTGGTCTGGTACCTCACCCACATGATAGTTTTTCATGTTCATTCTTCAAATTGGCAGCCAGAAAGTTTAATATCAATTAAACGGCATTTGGAATGAAAAGCTGGCATCGGTAATGGTGACCATGAAACTACCAGATTGCTGTTAAGAACCCTTCTGGTTCTATAATGCTCTCGAGGCAAGAAGATCTGCTGTGCTTACCCCGTCTGGCTTGTATGTGACTCCAGACCTAAAGCAATGGAGTTGACTCTGAACTACCCTCCTAAATGGTACAGCAGAGCAAGCAGTTTTATTCAAGGCAAAATCTCCTTCGCAAAAGCAACCGGGGATTGGCAATAATGGTGGCCCAGCAATGTCATCATCCTGTGAATGAGTTTTTAAAAATGGTGCTGTACACATGCATTTTTTTATTTTACTGACCAGAAATCATTCATTTTGTTTGTTTGCTGTTTTAGTGTATTGAGGCCAGTGGTGGCCCCAATCAGTAACTGTTTCAAAAATGACCTGACACACAAGGCTCTTACAGTTTATTATGCAGTGTGCCCACCTCTCAAACATCAGCAGGGCTTGTTACTGACTCTCTGACAGTAATAGTTTTTCTTAAGGATGAAGTTTTTAATCGTCAGCTATGTCCTAGCAAACAGCACTCTCACTTCTGAGTCAGATTATAGGTTCAAACCAACTGCAGAGACTGGGCGCGTGACCAGGCTGACATTCCAGTGCAGTACTCGGGGAGTGCCATCTTAAATGAGACCTTACACCGGGAGAGATCATGTCTGCCTATTCAGGTCAAACAGCACGGTAGCACAAGTGGATAGCGCTGTGGCTTCACAGCGCCAGCGTCCCAGGTTCGATTCCCTGCTGGCTGTCTGTCTGTGGAGTCTGCACGTTCTCCCCGTGTCTGCGTGGGTTTCCTCCGGGTGCTCCGGTTTCCTCCCACAGTCCAAAGACGTGCAGGTTAGGTGGTTTGGCCATGATAAATTGCCCTTCGTGACCAAAAAGGTTAGATGGGGTTATTGGGTTACGTGGATAGGGTGGAAGTGAGGGTTTAAGTGGGTCGGTGCAGACTCGATGGGCCGAATGACCTCCTTCTGCACTGTATGTTCTATGTTCTATCCCAGGATACTGTTTCAAAGAAGAGCACTGGAGTTCTCCCTTGTGTCTCAGCCAATGTTTAGCCCTCAACCAACGTGAAAAAAAAGAACAGATATCTGTCATCGTCACATTGCTGTTTGTGGCCCTTTCTGTGCGCAGATGAGCTGTTGCGTTTCATACATTGCAATAAATGCTTCATCACTGTCAAACACTTTGGCATGGCCAGAGGTTGGGAACGGCATATTATAAGTTCAAGGCTTTCTTTAATGTATTGTGATCCTTCTCGTGTCTGGACGTGCTGTAATGTTTGAGCCATTGCTTTAAAATGTGGATGATCCACTTGAAAATGCACATATTTCTCATTGCCCTGTTTCTGCCATTGGAGGGCACTGTAACCTTTACAAAGCTGCCAATGTGTAGTGTGAAAATCAACAGAAAGGAGCGACTCCTTCTTTATGCCTCAGAAGTTGCACAGGGGCTTTGCTCACTGCAAGTGCTCTTCAGATCTGCTTCTCTGGCTGCAATATTTGAAGTGGTCGCAGGGAACAGAGACCTGAGAGATTTTGTGCGCAAATGTTTGAAGATGGTAGGAGAGATTAACAAAGCAGTCACTGCGCTGAGGACCCAGGTTCGAATCACGGCCCTGCGTCACTCTCCGCATGGAGTTTGCACATTCTCCCTGTGTCTGCGTGGGTTTCACCCCCACAACCCAAAGATGTGCAGGTTAGGTGGATTGGCCACACTAAATTGCCTCTTAATTGGAAAAAAATTAATTGGGTCCTCTAAATTTATTTTTAAGAAGCAGTCACTAAAGCATACGGGATCCTGGGCTTTGTAAGTAGAGGCATAGGGTAAATATCCGAGGAGTTTATGGTAAACTTGCATAAAGCACTTGTTCAGGGCCCGTTAGAGTATCACATCCAATTTTTGGACCATTCGTTTTAGGACGGGGTGAAGACTTTTGAGCGTGCAGAATAGATTTGCTAGAATGGTTCCAAAGATTGAGGGATTATAACTAACAAAAGTAATTTATATTCATACAGCTCCTTTCACATAATAATAAAAGCAATTTACTGTGGATGCTGGACTCTGAAACCAAAGAGAAAATGCTGGAAAATCTCAGCAGGTCTGGCAGCATCTGTAGGGAGAGAAAAGAGCTAACGTTTCAAGTCCAGGTGACCCTTTGTCAAAGCGAAAGACAGAGAAAGTGGGAAATATTTATACTGTGGAGTGAGAATCATCTATTATTCTCACACTCCACAGTGTAAATATTTCCTACTTTCTCTGTCTTTAGCTTTGACAAAGGGTCACCTGGACTCGAAACGTTAGCTCTTTTCCCTCCCTACAGATGCTGCCAGACCTGCTGAGATTTTCCAGCATTTTCTCTTTTGTTTCACAGAGTAATGTATTCCAAGGTGTTTAAGGCAATGCTATTTTAAAAAAGAAACAAAGCCACATGGAAAGCAGTAAGTTTTAAGAAGGTGAGTGTTTTAGGGACGAAATTCCAGAGCTTGGGTCCTTGACAGCAGATTGTATGGCAACCAATAAGGATGTTAAGCGGCAGAATTGGAAGGACACACAGATCGACGCTGAGATTACAGAGATGGGGATAAAAATGTTAAAATCGAAACTTAACTGAACCAGAGCCCAATGTCAATTTTGCCAAGGGCAATTAGGGTTGGGAAATAAATGCTGGCCTAGCCAGTGACGCCCATACCTCGTGAATTAAAAAATAAAAAGAACAGGGTGGGGATGGCGATGGATGAACAGGACTTGGTGTGGGTCAGGTAACAGGCAGCAGAATTTTAGATGAACTCAGGTGGGTGATGGGAGTCCGCACAGGAGTCCATTAAAATATGATCATTGCATAAAGTCCGAAGGTGAAAGAAGACTGATGTCATCAAAGTAGTTCTTCACTGACGGGTGTCAGTTTGTATCTTCAAAGCCTGAGTGAAAGTCTGGTGGGTTAGATTACTCACTCTTTACAGAACTCGGCCCTCTTTGTTCTCTTGTTTTAAGTTGGATGAAGGTTGTATAGATTAAAATTCTACATATATAAAACAAAAAAGAGTGGCTAAGGTAAATATTGGTCCTTTAGAGGATGAGAAGGGACTTTTAATAATGGGAGATGAAGAAATGGCTGAGGAACTGTTCAGGTTTTTTTGGGTCGGTCTTCAGCGGTAGACACAAATAACATGCCAGCGACTGATAGAAATGAGGCTATGACAGGTGAGGACCTTGAGAGGATTGTTATCACTAAGGAGCTAGTGATGGGCAAGCTAATAGGGCTAAAGGTAGACAAGTCTCCTGGCCCTGATGGAATGCATCCCAGAGTGCTAAAAGAGATGGCTAGGGAAATTGCAAATGCACTAGTGATGATTTACCAAAATTCACTAGACTCTGGGTGGTCCCGGTGGATTGGAAATTAGCAAACGTGACACCATTGTTTAAAAAAGGAGGTAGGCAGAGAGCGGGTAATTATAGACCAGTGAGCTTAACTTCAGTAGTAGGGAAGATGCTGGAATCTATCATCAAGGAAGAAATAGCGAGGCATCTGGATAGGAATTGTCCCATTGGGCAGATGCAGCATGGGTTCATAAAGGGCAGGTCATGCCTAACTAATTTAGTGGCATTTTTTGAAGACATTACCAGCGCAGTAGATAACGGGGAGCCAATGGATGTGGTATATCTGGATTTCCAGAAAGCCTTTGACAAGGTGCCACACAAAAGGTTGCTGCATAAGATAAAGATGCATGGCATTAAGGCTAAAATAGTAGCATGGGTAGAGGATTGGTTAATTAATAGAAAGCAAAGAGTGGGGATTAATGGGTGTTTCTCTGGTTGGCAATCAGTAGCTAGTGGTGTCCCTCAGGGATCAGTGTTGGGCCCACAATTGTTCACAATTTACAGAGATGATTTGGAGTTGGGGACCACGGGCAATGTGTCCAAGTTTGCAGATGACACTAAGATGAGTGGTAAAGCGAAAAGTGCAGAGGATGCTGGAAGTCTGCAGAGGGATTTGGATAGGTTAAGTGAATGGGCTAGGATCTGGCAGATGGAATACAATGTTGACAAATGTGAGGTTATCCATTTTGGTAGGAATAACAGCAAATGGGATTATTATTTAAATGATAAAATATTAAAGCATGCTGCTGTGCAGAGAGACCTGGGTGTGCTGATGCATGAGTCGCAAAAAATTGGTTTACAGTTGATTAAGAAGGCGAATGGAACTTTGTCCTTTATTGCTAGAGGGATGGAGTTTAAGACTAGGGAGGTTATGCTGCAATTGTATAAGGTGTTAGTGAGGCCACACCTGGAGTATTGTGTTCAGTTTTGGTCTCCTTACTTGAGAAAGGACGTACTGGGACTGGAGGGTGTGCAGAGGAGATTCACTAGGTTAATCCCAGAGCTGAAGGGGTTGGATTACGAGGAGAGGTTGAGTAGACTGGGACTGTACTCGTTGGAATTTAGAAGGATGAGGGGCGATCTTATAGAAACATATAAAATTATGAAGGGAATTGATAGGATCGATGATGTTTCCACTGGCGGGAGAAAGCAGAACTAGAGGGCATAGCCTCAAAATAAGGGGAAGTAGATTTAGGACTGAGTTGAGGAGGAACTTCTTCACCCAAACGGTTGTGACTCTATGGAATTCCTTGCTCAGTGAAGCAGTAGAGGCTCCTTCATTAAATGTTTTTAAGATAAAGATAGATAGTTTTTTGAAGAATAAAAGGATTAAGGGTTATGATGTTCGGGCCGGAAAGTGGATCTGAGTCCACAAAAGATCAGCCATGATCTCATTGAATGGCGGAGCAGGCTCGAGGGGCCAGATGGCCTACTCCTCCTAGTTCTTATGTTCTTAAATGAAGGGTGAGGGTGAGCAATCCTTCTCCAGTTTATAACCTGGATGAATGAAGATAAATGCTTACTTTAAAGAGCATTCCATGTTTTAGCTAACATTTCAGTACACAACTGAGGGAGTACTGCGCTGTTGAATGTGTCTTTAAACCGTGGCCCCCAATTGGCCTCTTGGGTGGTTATAAAAAATCCCATTGAATTTATTTTGAAGGTGAGCAGAATGTGTTTTTTCATGGTGTCCATGCTGGTATAGACTAAAATAAATCTCTTTATATGGTTAATCTTACTATTTGTGGGAGCTTGCTGTGCTCAAATTGTTGCAGTTTCTCCATTACAACATTAACTGCACTTTAGAAATACTTCAAAGACTGTAAAGTGCTTTGGCATGACCTGAGGTGTTATATAAATGCAAGTTCATTATATTTCTGTCTTGGTAAATTGGGAATTGTATCAGTGTATTCTTTACAAGCTAACTCTTGATCTGGTGCTGTTTTTTATGTAGCTTTTTGAGTGTTGGCTGGGCGTTGAGCCACCAGTCTACATGGTCCAAAGCTTGTCCATTGACCTTGCTTTCCTCTTCACTTGCTCAGTAATAACAAAATGTGTTGACACGACCATCACAAACCTGCTGGAAGGGAGAGTGCAATTCACCCCAGAAGAAGTGTCGGTCAGTCCCTCCAGCATATCTTTGTCAAGTAAGCCTCATCTGGCCTCCAGCAAATTGGTCACCTCGCTGAAGAAGGCACCAAAGGATGCACCTAATGCCAAGGTAAACATCAGTGCTACATCTATCCACTTTAAACTAGCAGCCTCCTGATTGCACCCCACCCTCGTGTCTTAGTCAGTATTCAAGTAAGCTTGCTGGAGTGGTCTGGCAGGAAGGCCCTTTAAATGATGTCTTTGAATAACTCGTACCTTTGATTGGATCCTCTATTATATAAATGCCGCTTGTCAGGAGCATGTATAAGTATAAAAGCAAGGGATTGAAAGCTTGCATTTCTCTTTCTTGGGCTCATC
Organism: Scyliorhinus canicula; assembly: GCF_902713615.1. NCBI lineage: Eukaryota > Metazoa > Chordata > Chondrichthyes > Carcharhiniformes > Scyliorhinidae > Scyliorhinus > Scyliorhinus canicula. Next base: position 17,316,982 of record NC_052148.1, on the reverse strand, counting down.
TATCCAAGACCTGTGTATGATCCTTTTCGTGGGATCCCTCCATCATTTTGTTAGTCTATGATCAGCTTTTAAGAAATCCAGAATCCCATTCTTCCCCATGCATCCACTGAAATCCAAAGCAGCTCCAATCCAAGCTGAGCTTTCAGTCATCTGTTTTAATATCATCTTATGAATCAAATTCCATTTACCACTTTTCCACCTACTGAACCAAACTATTGATATCATTCTGGAGTCGACAGCCATCCTCTTCACTATCAACTACACGGCCAATTTTTGTGTCATCTGAAAATTCCCCTGTCATGCCTCCCACATTTAAGTCTAAATCATTCATATATACAGCAAAACGCAAGGATCCCAACACTGAGTCCTGCAGAGCACCACTGGCCACCGTTTTCCATTCTCAAAAACATCCATCCACCTCCTTTGCCTCCTGTCACAGCCAATTTTGGATCTAACTCTCCACCTTTCCCTCTATCCCATGGGATCGCATTTTTCTGACCAGTGTGCCATGTGGGATCTCGTCAGATGCCTTACTCAAATCCATGTGGACAAACTGCACTGCATCAATCCTCCCTGCTACTTACTCAAAACAATTGATTAAGTTAGGAAGACATAATCTTCCCCTAAAAAAAACATGCTTTCCAATCAATGCTGTTCTAAGTGACAGTTTAACCAGGCTCTCAGAATGGATTCCAATAATTTTCCCCTCTTATTGGATGACAGAACAAGCTTGACATATATGATTTACTCCTGCTTCTATTTCTTGGGCAAGTTGGTTGTATTTTAAGCTGCAACTGGTGCTGTGCAATGGCTGAATTTGGAAAAGAGCAGCATAGACTTTTCGAGCAAGAAAATCTCTTGTGGTAGCTGGAGTTCAATCCACAACCATCAGGGCCATGTATCTATGAGAGGCAGAATGGTCATTCTGGTTTTAATGGTATATTTATGTCCTCTTTTCAAAGCCTGTTTCCAAAACAAGATTTGAGAAATCACCAGTTGACAGACACCTGTCCCTACAGGAAAGGAAAGATGCCCTATATGCCTATGCAAGGAGGTCAGTACCAATTTATAAAGTACAATCGCTTTTGCTCGCTTAATCACACTTTTCTCGCTATTTGAGGTGGCTCGTGGAATGGGTAGGCCTTCTCAAATGGTAACATTCAAAGTCCAACTGAATCGTACTCCTGCCTCATGGCGCCGAGGACCCGGGTTCGATCCCGGCCCCGAGTCACTGTCCACGTGGAGTTTGCACGTCCTCCCAGTGTCTGCGTGGGTCTTATGCCCACAACCCAAAGACGCTGAATTGCCCTTATTGGAAAAAAAAGAATTGGGTACTCAAAAATGGTCCAACTGAATCTGCAGCAAGCAAAGTAATGCATGTACTTGCACAAACTTTATTTATGACACACTTGTCTTAAAAAGCCAATGTCCGTCTCTCTCCTCTGCCCCAGTATCTTGGGCATTAGAGAGCGTGTTTAATTGCTTTACACTTCACACCACAGCCATTCTGCTGGTCTCTGGAAGATCTGTAGTCTGCTTCTGTATTGTCCCCTCCTGGCACCTGGAGCCAGGTTTCAGCTGGTTTGTTCTGTGCGCCCCAGTCTGGGGTAAGGTAACGGAACCTTAACAGGGTGTTAGCTACTGGTTGCACAGCAGAATCTGCCAGGAATAGTCTCAGTACATTGCGTACATGGTACTTTTGCCATTGACCAGCTACGGGAAGGAACAAAGTCTGGCATTAGTTGCTGGACATAGAATACCGGTTGTGGAAGTGATGCAGAGTCGCGTGCACATAACATACAGTTTGAATTGCCCGACAACTGACATCCTGTGAACAAATAAATACATTTTAAAACCCCTAGAGATGAGGAATGTTAGCTAACCTTCCAGGCTGACACTGTGAATTGCAACTGTTTGTCCCAAGTCCCTGCGTTGTTCTTGTGTAATCTCTGACCACCTTCTCCCTTCCCAAAGCAGACGATACATAGAGAAGCATGAATTACAGCCACAGACTGAAGAGAGCCAGACCGAACAGCCTTGAGTTCTACCGCAGGACCTGACACTTGAGACATCACCCGGCATTTTCGTTCGTGGCTCTGTGTAAATGGCACCTGAACAATTATATTTTTCTTTCGTTTTTTTTGTTTGAAACATGTTCTACAATAATATGGGTCTGATTTTTAAGATGTTTTATGGGCAAACTTTACAAATAAAATAACCAAGGGGTTGGGGGGGGGGCGCGGGGTGGGGGGAGGGGGGTGGAGAGTGCAGAGTGGTCTGCATGGCAATCATGCATGTTCATATATTGGATATTTCTAATATTCTGCAAAGAGATTGTGTCCCTTTTTTTGGAAGTCTTTATAAAGATGTTACAACTGATTTCTTTCCTCCCTTCACTGTGATGTGTTTAATGAAAGGCTTATTTTTTTTTTTTTGTTGCATGCTTCTAGTCTTTTTGCAATCATACAGCGGATGTAAAACAGAGAGGGCAGCGAAGAGGTGTTTAGTCAAAGCTGAAGTATGGCCACAAGCCAATTCATGAGCCTGCAGATTCTCAACAGTCTTGCTCTGCTTGTTGCTGCTCTCTCAGTCAAATTGGCATGGAGTCACTGTCCTGCTGCAGTCTCCCTACCGAGGGGCACATTGTAAACTAGAACGCCAAGGTCCTTTGGTTCATGACATCTTCATACCTGGCCTTGGTTGTGTGGATTGGAACAGCAGTAACTCGTGAAAAAATGAATATGAAAATCGATTATTGTCACAAGTAGGCTTCAAATGAAATTACTGTGAAAAGCCCCTAGTGGCCACATTCCGGCGCCTGTTCGGGGAGGCTGGTACGGGAATTGAACCGTGCTACTGGCCTGCCTTGGTCTGCTTTAAAAGCCAGTAATTTATCCCTGTGCTAAACCAGCCCCTATATCGTGTATCTATATAGCACTTGGAACCCAATGAAATATTCCAAGGTGCTTCATATGAACGTACCAATTGGGAGCAGGAGTAAGCCATTCGGCCCCTCAAGACTTTTCCGTCATTCAGTAAGAACAGCCATGATCTCATTGAATGGGGGAGCAGACTCGATAAGCCGAATGACCTACCTCTGCTCCTACACGTTATGGTCTTCTGATCATGACTGACCCAATTTAAGGCCTCAACTCCACTTTGCTCCCCACCCGACCTTTTGGCAACATTGTCACTCGAGAATCTATCAAATTCAGCCTTGAAAATGTTCATTGACCGTGCCTCCATCGCTCTCTGGGAAAGGAAATTCCACAGACCTGAGACACTCTTTAAAAAAAATTCTCAACTTGTTCATTCGTGTTCTTAAACTGTGTCCCCAGTTCTTGTCTCTCCCAGAAGGGCAAACACCCTTTCAGCGTCTAGCCTGTCAGGCCCCACCAGGATCTTGTATGTTTCAATAAGATTGCCCCTCATTCTGAACCTGAAATGAACACAGGCCCAACCTTTCCTCATTGGATCAAACCCTCATCCCAGGAATCAGACTCAGGAATATTATAAAGCAAAACTTGACTGCAGCCACACAGTCAGATGGCAAAAACCTCGATGAAGGAAGTAGATTTTTTTTAGGAGTGTCTGTAGGAAGGAAAGTGAGATGGATGGTCATTGGGCCTAAGCAGGTGAAAGCACATCCTCTCCAGTGGTGAAGCGGTTAAAGGTGGGGCTGTTCAAGAGATCAGAATTGGAGGCCCGCAGGAAGGCTGAAGGAGATTACAGAGATAAGGAGAGTTGAAGCTTTGGAGGGATTTGAAAACAAAGGTGAGGATTTTTAAATCGAGGTATTGTTTCATCACGACGTACTGGGTGACAGGGACCTGCTGAGAGTTTGAATAGGCACAGTATCGCTTTGGATGATATCAGATTTACAGAAGAAGTAACAAATTGCTTTCCATTCTTTGGCTCAGCCTGGCAAAAAGGATTAACATAGAACAGTACAGGCCCTTCAGCCCACGATGTTGTGCCGACCATTTATCCTAATCTAAGATCAACCTAACCTACAACCCTTCAATTTACTGCTGTCCATGTGCCTGTCTAAGAGTTGCTTTAATGTCCCTAATAACTCTGACTCCACCACCTCTGCTGGCAGTGCATTCCACACACCCACCACTCTCTGTGTAAAGAACCTACCTCTGGCATCTCCCCTGTACCTTCCTCCAATCACCTTAAAATTATGTTACCTCGTGACAGCTATTTCCACCCTGGGGAAAAGTCTCTGGCTATCCACTCTATCCATGCCTCTCATCACCTTGTACACCTCTATCAAGTCACCTCTTTGCCTTCTTCGCTCCAGTGAGAAAAGCCCTAGCTCCTTTAACCTTTCCTGGCAATTTTGGACACTAAGGGCAATTTATCATGGCCAATCCACCTGACCTGCACATCTTTGGACTGTGGGAGGAAACCGGAGCACCCGGAGGAAACCCACACACACACGGGGAGGATGTGCAGATTCCACACAGACAGTGGCCCAAGCCGGAATCGAACCTGGGACCCTGGAGCTGTGAAGCGATTGTGCTATCCACAATGCTACCGTGCCCTTAGTGTTGGGTGGGGATAGGGTGTAGGTGTTAACCTTGGGTAGGGTGCTCTTTCCAGGAGCCGGTGCATACTCGATGGGCCGAATGGCCTCCTGTACTGTAAATTCTATGATAAGACGTGGTGTCCAGTCCAGGCAGCGTCCTGGGAAATCTCTGTACCCTCTCCAAAGGATCCACATCCTATCTATAATGAGACGACCAGAACTGGACACAATATTCCAAGTGTGGTCTAACTAGAGTTTTATAAAGCTGCAGCAAAACCTCGTTGCTCTTAAACTCAATCCCCCTGTTAATGAAAGCCAACTCACCATACGCCTTCTTAACAACACTATCAACCTGGGCGGCAACTTTGAGGGATCTATGTACGTGGACCCCAAACTCCGTCTGTTCCTCCACACGTCCAAGAATCCTTTAACCCTGTATTCAGCATTCAAATTAGACCTTCCAAAATGAATCACTTCACATTTATCAAGGTTGAACTCCATCTGCCACTTCTCAGCCCAGCTCTGCATTCTGTCAATGTCCTGCTGAAATGAAATGAAAATCGCTTATTGTCACGAGTAAGCTTCAATTAAGTTACTGTGAAAAGCCCCGAGTCGCCACATTCCAGCGCCTGTCCGGGGAGGCTGGTACGGGAATTGAACCATGCTGCTGGCCTGCTTGGTCTGCTTTAAAAGCCAATGATTTAGCCCAGTGAGCTAAACCAGCCCCTGTAACCTGCAACAACACTATCTACAACTCCCCCAACCTTCGTGTCATCGGCAAACTTACTAACCCACCCTTCCACTTCCTCATCTAAGTCATTTATAAAAACCACGAAGAGCAGAGGTTCCAGAACAGATCTCGTGGGACACCACTGGTCACCGACCTCCAGGCTGAATACTTTCCATCCACTACCACTCGCTGTCTTATTTCGGCCAGTCAATTCTGTATCCAGACAGCCAAATTTCCCTCATCTCATGCCCCCTAACTTTCTCAATGAGCCTACCATGAGGAACCTTATCAAATGCCTTACTGAAATCCATATACACCACATCCACTGCCCGACCTTCATCAATGTGTCTTGTCACATCCTCAAAGAATTCAATGAGGCTTGTGAGGCGTGACCTGTCCCTCAAAGCCATGCTGACTATCTTTAATCAAACTATGTTTTTCTAAATAATCATAAATCCTATCTCTCAGAATCCTTTCCAATATTTTGCTCACCACAGACGTAAGACTAGTCTGTAATTCCTAGAGATTTCCCTATTCCCTTTCCTGAACAGGGGAACAACATTCGCCTCCCTCCAATCATCCGGTACTACTCCAGTGGTGAGTGAGGACACAAAGATCATCGCCAACGCGCAGCAATCCACTCCCTCGCTTCCCGTAGTAACCTTGGATATATCCCGTCTGGCCTTGGGGACTTATCTATCCTGATGCTTTTCAAAAGTTCCAGCACATCCTCCTTAATATCAACGTGTTCACACTGCATACGTGCAGTGCGGTCAGCCTAATTTGAAGGCGTACCTGCAAAAGAGACCCGAGGAGTTCAAGTGCAAGCAAGCATCCAGCAGAGGGCAGCAGAGCGGAGCTACTGATTGGCTGTTCCGAGGAGATTTGCATACGTGCAGTGCGGTCAGCCTAATTTGAAGGTGTACCTGCGAAAGAGACCCGAGGAGTTCGAGTGCAAGCAAGCATCCAGCAGAGGGCAGCAGAGCGGAGCTACTGATTAGCTGTTCCGGGGAGATTTGCATACGTGCAGTGCGGTCAGCCTAATTTGAAGGTGTACCTGCAAAAGAGACCCGAGGAGTTCGAGTGCAAGCAAGCGGGCAGCAGAGCGGAGCTACTGATTGGCTGTTCCGGGGAGATTTGCATACGTGCAGTGCGGTCAGCCTAATTTGAAGGTGGTTTGTGAAGGGGCTGTTGTCAAGTGACAATTATTTGATACTATATTTGTAATCAGTTAAGGTAAAGGGTAAAAATGGCAGGAGATCCCAGACCCGTGTTATGCTCCTTGTGCACAATGTGGGAGTTCAGGGACGCGGCCGATGCCCCTGACTTCTTCATGTGCGGGAAGTGTGTTAAGCTGCAGCTCCTGTTAGACCGCATGACGGCTCTGGAGCTGTGGATGGACTCACTTTGGAGCATCCGCGATGCTGAGGAGGTCGTGGATAGCACGTTCAGTGAGTTGGTCACACCGCAGATTAGGATTGGTGACGGAGACAGGGAATGGGTGACTAAAAGGCAGAGAAAGAGCAGGAAGGCAGTGCAGGTGTCTCCTGCGGTCATCTCCCTCCGAAACAGGTATACCGTTTTGGATACTGTTGGGGGAGATGTCTCACCAGGGGAAGGCAGTAGTAGCCAGGCTCATGGCACCGTGGCTAGCTCTGCTGCACAGAAGGGCGGGAAAAGACTGGCAGGGCTATAGTCATAGGGGATTCAATTGTAAGGGGAGCAGACAGGCGTTTCTGTGGTTGAAAACGAGACTCCCAAATGGTATATTGCCTCCCGGGTGCTCGGGTCAGGGATGTCTCCGATCGGCTGCCGACATACTGAAGGGGGAGGGTGAACAGCCAGTTGTCGTGGTGCATGTAGGCACCAACGATATAGGTAAAAAAAGGGATGAGGTCTTACAATCAGAATTTAGGGAGTTAGGAGATAAGTTTAAAAAGTAGGACCTCAAAGGTAGTAATCTCAGGATTGCTACCAGTGCCACGGGACAGTCAGAGTAGAAATTGAAGAATAGTCAGAATGAATACGTGGCTTGAGAGATGGTGCAGGAAGGAGGGGTTCAGATTTTTGGGATATTGGAACCGGTTCCGGGGGCGGTGGGACCATTACAAACCGGATGGTCTACACCTGGGCAGGACTGGAACCAATGTCCTAGGGGGTGCTTTTGCTAACACTGTTGGGGAGGTTTTAAACTAATGTGGCAGGGGGATGGGAACCAGATTAGGAAGTTAGAGGTCAGTAAAGAAGCAGCAACTAAAGCCAGTAAGGTACGAGACAATAAACTCAATGTGACTAAGGGGAAGAGTAGACAGGGAAGAGATGATGACGCAAAGGTGGTATGAGGTGCATTTGTTTTAATGCGAGAAGTGTAGCAGGTAAGGCAGATGAACTTAGGGCTTGGATCAGTACCTGGGAATATGATGTTATTGGTATTACTGAGACTTGGTTGAGGGAAGGGCAGGACTGGCAACTGAATATCCCAGGGTATAGATGCTTCAGGAGGGATAGAGAGGGAGGTAGAAGGGGTGGAGGAGTTGCATTACTCGTCAGAGATGATATCACAGCTGTGATTAAGGAGGGATTCGAGCACTGAGGCAATATGGGTGGAGCTGAGAAATAGGAAGGGTGCAGTAACATTGTTGGGACTTTACTACAGGCCTCCCAAAAGCGAGCATGAAGTAGAGGTACAAATATGCAGACAGATTATAGAAAAATGTAGGAGCAATAGGGTAGTTGTGATGGGAGATTTTAACTTCCCCAACATTGAATGGGATTCGTGTAGTGTTGGAGGCATAGATGGAGCAGAGTTTGTAAGGAGCATCCAGGAGAGTTTTTTAGAGCAGCATGTAAATAGTTCAACTCGGGAAGGGGCCATACTGGACCTGGTATTGGGGAATGATCCCGGCCAGGTGGTTGATGTTTCATCGGTGATTACTTTGGGAGGGTTTGGTATGTTTCGGCGTGGCCAGTTTGGCGTGGCCAGTTTGGCGTAGCCGATTCGACGGAGGAATTTCTCGGCGGAGGGACGTTTCGGCGTCAAATTAGTTATAGTCGCAAAATGTTTGTGCAGCCCATTTCTTGTATCTTTTCCTTCCAGCAGCCTCAGATATCGTGTTTGTGCCCCAAACCAGGTCTCTTAAAGAAAGGCACCAACATTAAACTCTTAAAGAAAGCCGGTGTTACTGAAAGTATTGAAGCAGCTGCCCAGTGATCTACACTGCTGTCTGACTTAACACATTGTGTAAAGTCACAATATCTTCAGTAACACCGGCTGTATAAAGTCAGACCCGGTTTGGTGCTCCGCGGGGGAGCTTATGGACCCCAACTGTCAGTTGTGTCAATTTCAGCGGCCGGCTCACTTTGATCCGGAGAGGGAAGCTGCTCTCTCACTGAAGCAATCAGCGGCCGCTGAAATTGACACTGCCGGCTGCTCTCTCCCTCCAATCAGAAACATTAAAACTTAAAAGTTGGATTGGAGGGAGAGAGCAGCCGGCAGTGTCAATTTCAGCGGCCGCTGATTGCTTCAGTGAGAGAGCAGCTTCCCTCTCCGGCCGCTGAAATTGACACTGTTTTAATTAGATCCACGATGGGGGTTTTAAATTATTTTTAAATCTATGCTAGCGCTTCCCATTGAGAGTCTACGGGGGTCTGACCTCTCCCCCCGCCCCCAGTAGACTCTCAATGGGAAGCGCTAGCATAGATTTTTAAATAGATTTCCGTCCCTCCGCCGAAAAACTCCTCCGCCGAATCGGCCACGCCGAAACGTCCCATTCCAATCGGCTACGCCGAACTGGCCCCGCCGAATCGGCCACGCCGAACTGGCCACGCCGAAACGTCCCATCCCCACTTTGGGAATAGCGATCACAATTCCGTAAGTTTTAGAATACTCATTGACAAGGACATGAGGTGTCCGAAAGGAAGAGTGCTAAATTGGGGAAAGGCAGAGTGTAACAAAATTCGGCAGGAGCTAGGGAATGTGGATTGGGAGCAGCTGTTTAAGGGTAAATCCACATTTGAAATGTGGAAGTCTTTTAAGGAAAGGTTGATTAGAGTGCAGGACAGACATGTTCCTGTGAAAATGAAAGATAGAAATGGCAAGATTAGGGAACCATGGATGACGGGTGAAATTGTGAGACTAGCTAAGATGAAAAAAGAAGCATACATAGGATCGAGGCAACTCAAAACTGATGAAGATTTGGAGGAATATCGGGAAAGTAGGACGAATCTCAAACGCGCAATAAAGAGGGCTAAAAGGGGTCATGAAATATCTTTGGCTAACAGGGTTAAGGAAAATCCCAAAGCATTTTATTCGTATGTAAGGAGCAAGAGAGTAACTAGAGAAAGGATTGGCCCACTTAAAGACAAAAGAGGAAATTTATGCGTGGACTCAGAGGAAATGGGTGAGATTCTTAATGAGTACTTTGCATCGGTATTCACAAAGGAGAGGGACAAGACGGATGTTGAGGCTAGGGATGGATGTTTAAATACTCTCGGTCAAGTTGTCATACGGAAGGGGGAAGTTTTGGGTATTCTAAAAGACATTAAGGTGGACAAGTCCCCAGGACCGGATGGGATCTATCCCAGGTTACTGAGGGAAGCGAGGGTCGAAATAGCTGGGGCCTTAACAGATATCTTTGCAGCATCCTTGAGCACGGGTGAGGTCCCGGAGGACTGGAGAATTGCTAATGCTGTCCCTTTGTTTAAGAAGGGTAGCAGGGATAATCCAGGGAATTATAGACCTGTGAGCTTGACGTCAGTGGTAGGCAAACTGTTGGAGAAGATACTGAGGGACAGGATCTATTAACATCTGGAAGAAAATAGACTTATCAGTGATAGGCAGCATGGTTTTGTGCAGGGAAGGTCATGTCTTACAAACCTAATAGAATTCTTTGAGGAAGTGACAAAGTTAATTGATGAGGGAAGGGCTGTAGATATTGTATACATGGACTTTAGTAAGGCGTTTGATAAGGTTTCCCATGGCAGGTTGATGGAAAAAGTGAAGTCGTATGGGGTTCAGGGTGTACTAGCTAGATGGATAAAGAACTGGCTGGGCAACAGGAGACAGAGAGTAGTGGTGGAAGAGAGTGTCTCAAAATGGAAAAGGGTGACTAGTGGTGTTCCACAGGGATCCGTACTCGGACCACTGTTGTTTGTGATCTACATAAATGACCTGGAGGAAGGTATAGGTGGTCTGAATAGCAAGTTTGCAGATGATACTAAGATTGGTGGAGTTGCAGATAGCGAGGAAGACTGTCAGAGAATACAACAAAATATAGATAGATTGGAGAGTTGGGCAGAGAAATGGCAGATGGAGTTCAATCCAGGCAAATGCGAGGTGATGCATTTTGGAAGATCAAATTCAAGAGCGGACTATATGGTCAATGGAAGGGTCTTGGGGAAAATTGATGTGCAGAGAGATCTGGGAGTTCAGGTCCATTGTACCCTGAAGGTGGCAACGCAGGTCGATAGAGTGGTCAAGAAGGCATACAGCATGCTTGCCTTCATCGGACGGGGTATTGAGTACAAGAGCTGGCAGGTCATGGTACAGTTGTATAGGACTTTGGTTCGGTCACATTTGGTATACTGCGTGCAGTTCTGGTCGCCACATTACCAGAAGGATGTGGATGCCTTAGAGAGGGTGCAGAGGAGGTTCACCAGGATGTTGCCTGGTATGGAAGGTGCTAGCTATGAAGAAAGGTTGAGTAGATTAGAATTGTTTTCGTTGGAAAGACGGAGGTTGAGGGGGGACCTGATTGAGGTCTACAAAAGTATGAGAGGTATGGACAGGATGGATAGCAACAAGCTTTTCCCAAGAGTGGGGGTGTCAGTTACAAGGGGTCACGATTTCAAAGTGAAAGGGGGAAAGTTTAAGGGAGATGTGCGTGGAAAGTTTTTTACGCAGAGGGTGGTGGGTGCCTGGAACGCTTTACCAGCGGAGGTGGTAGAGGCAGGCACGATAGCATCATTTAAGAAGCATCTAGACAGGTATATGAATGGGCGGGAACAGAGGGAAGTAGACCTTGGAAAATAGGAGACAGGTTTAGATAAAGGATCTGGATCGGCGCAGGCTGGGAGGGCCGAAGGGCCTGTTCCTGTGCTGTAATTTTCTTTGTTCTTTGTTCTTTGTACTTGTGACAATAAGCGGTTATTATTATTATTATAACTGGGTGGGAACATCCCAGAATGGAACCCAGGCTCAAAAGACCACAACTTTTACTTGTTTAATAAAACTTGGAGGAACAGTGTCACAATTTTAAGAATGAGAAAAACATGAAACGTTGGATAATGATACTATACACCACATGGGTTTTGGATTAACACAGATTACAAAGTGCACCGTCATCTATAATGGTCTCATTAACACATTCATTAACATACAAGATGACTGTGGTCAAATATACACACTCGGTTCTTAAATTAAGTTAGTGTCTGTCCCCCCAGATGATGATCACATGAGAGTTTTCAAATTCCACTCCCAGAAACACACCTTAAATTCTTCTCTCACAAGTATGCTTTTCCTTAGCGGTTTGCATTCTGAACTCCAGTCCAGGTTTTACAAATGACTGATAACCCAAGCTTCTGCTCCACTTTTAACAGTGAATCCAGTCCAGAATTTTACACCACCCCCTTTTCGATTCCTTTGTCTTAACTGCTTTTACACAAACTCCGAGATCCGACCACTACTCTGTTTCCTGTCTGCTAACCGATTCTTAATCCATGCTAACATGCCAACTCCCTGCTGCTAGCTCCATGAGTGTGTATCAGTTTTTGAACAAGAAATTCTGGCAAGGATTGTTCCTTAAATTTGATTCTGGCCCCCACTACTGAGTCAGATACGTGACATAATCTTTATTAGTGTCACAAGTAGGCTTACATTACACTGCAATGAAGTTACTGTGAAAATCCCCTAGTCGCCACACTCCAGCGCCTGTTCGGGTACACAGAGGGAGAATTCAGAATGTCCAATTCACCTAACAAGCACGTCTTTCAGGACTTGGAGGAAACTGGAGTACCCGGTGGAAACCCAGGCAGACACGGGAGAGCGTGCAGACTGCGCACAGACAGTGATCCAAGTTGAAAATCGAACCTGGGTTCCTCGTGTTAACCACTGTGCTACCGTGCAGCCCTTGTGCTATTGCCCAAACCTCAAATTATGTTCATGTGTGACAGGTCCTTTTGCCATAAAATTAGAATTGATTGAAGAACAGGTGAATGATTTGTTGGGTCAAGGAAGGCGTGAACTTGATTTTGGGCAAACAGAGTGGTCTTACAATATTACAATCGTAGTAATAATCCTCAACTCCATTCACTCGCCTTGTCCCCATAACCCTTGATTCCCTTACTGATTAAAAATCTCAACCTTGAACATACTCAACGAGCCAGCCTCCACAGCTCTAGGGAGTAAAGAATTCCACAGATCTACTACCCTCTGGGAGAAGAAATTTCTTGTTGTGTCTTCAGCTGAAAAAAAAAGCCACCCAGCCTAACCCCATTTGGGCAGAGTTCATAACCCTGCAGGTTGCAGCACTTCAGATGCAATACAGGCATCTTTCAAATGAGACAAACGTTTTTGCCTCTGCTAGCCTTTCAGGCAGTGTTCACCAGACCCCTACCAATATAAGAATGTCGCCAAAGAGCTCTCCCCTTTGACAACTGACTGATTTCACCACACCTCAGGCAAGGAGCATGGTTGAGAAGACGGGAATTTCATGACTAACCTCAGCCGGTACGGGAATTGAACCCGTGCCGCTCTGCATCTTGAACCTGCCAACTGAACTAACCAGACCCACCTTCTTGAGTGAAAACATTTTTCCTCACCTTCTGTCTAAATCAGTGGCCATCTGGTCACTGACCTATCTACCATTATCTTTGCTTGACTCTTCACCTAGCAAAGGGGATGTTGCACAGGCCCCTTGCTTGAATAAGGTTCTGTGTACAACAATTATGAGCTGATCGTGGACGTGAAAGCCCCTGTTATACCATTAAGGATACTCAGTGTTAAACACAATAAAGTTTTCCAACGTTAGGAAAGAGCAGGGGCACATAGAGCGAACAAGAGTACAGAAAGAGTAGGATCATGGAGAGAGCAGAGGCACAGAAAGGGAGCAAGAGGTGGTGCAGTGGTTAGCACTGGGACTGTTGCGCTGAGGACCCGGGTTCAAATCCCGGCCCTGGGTAACTAACCATGTGGAGTTTGCACATTCTCCCCGTGTCTGCATGGGTTTCACCCCCACAACCCAAAGATGTGCCAGGTAGGTGGTTTGGCCATGCTACATTGCCCCTTAATTGGAAGAAAAAATAATTGGGTACTCTAAATTTATAAAAAGAACAAAAAAGGCAGCAAGAACACAGAAAGTGGGAGCATGGAGAGAGCAGGATCACAGAGCAGAAGTACAGAGAGGGAGAGCAGTATCATAGCGAGGATAGGAGCAGGAGCACTGAGAGAGAGCAGTAGCAGGGAGAGAGGAGATGGAGAAAGAATGCTCCTGCTCTCAAATGAAAGACAAATCAGTAGGACATATTTCAAAACCTTGTACCAAAAAATGCACGCATATTCAGAATAAGGTCAGTGTTCTGATGACCCAAATAGAAACAAATGGGTATGATTTGGTGGGGATTACTGAAGAATGGTTGCAGTAGGACCAGGACTGGGAGTTGAACGTCCAAGGGTACTCAGTATTCTGAAAGTATAGACAAGAGGTGGAGTTGCTTTATTGGTTAAAGATGCTATCAAGGCTGTATTAAGAAATTATGTTGACACTAAGGGCCAAAATATTGAATCGATCTGGGTGGAAATAAAAAAACAAGGGAAAAAACTTGTTGGTCGGGGTAATTTACAGAACCTCGAGCAATACTTCCAAACTAGGACATAGTATAAACCAAGAAATAATAAGGGCTTGTGGGAAGGGCACAACAGTTACCATGGGTGACTCTAAAATGCATATTGACTGGATTAATCAAATTGGCATGGGAGCCTCAAGGGAGATTTCATAGAGTGTCTGAGGGATTGTTGCTTAGAGCCAACCAGGGAGCAGGCTATTTTAGGTTTATGTAACGAAGAAGAGTTGATTAATAGTTTTGTCGTTAAGGATCCTCTTAGAAGGAGTGATCGCAGCATGCTAGTATTTAAAATATCAAAATACCAGAGTTTTAGCATTGGGCAGAGGTAATTATACAGGCCTGAGGAAAGAATTGACCCAAGTCGACTGGACACAGATAATTGAGGGTAGGATAGTTGAGTACCAATGGTGGATGTACACGGAGATATTAAATATCTCCCAATTAAAGTGTGTTCCTGAGAGAAAGAGGAATTGTAAAAGGGAGAAAAACATTTCATGGCTAAACAAGGAAGTCAAGGAGGACATAATGGCAAAGGCTGGGGCATAACATATGGCAAAATCCAGTGGTAAACTGAAGGATTGGGAGAACTTTAAGCTTCAGCAAAAGGTTACTAAAAATAAAATCAAAAGAGCTAAGATAGACTATGAAAGGAAACTAGCAGAAAACATAAATACTGATACCAAAACTTTCTGTGAGTATATAAAGAGGAAGAGAATAGTAAATATTGGCCCTTTAGGGGACGATACTGGTGAGGTAATAATGGGGAACACAGATGGTGGAGCCACTGAACCAATATTTTGCCTCTGTCTTCACAGTAGAAGATAATTTAAAATTTTCAAAAACCACAGTTAATGCAGAGGAACTTGGTGCCACAACCATCACTAGGGAGACGGTATTGAATAAACTAATGGGATTAAAGGCAGATAAGTCTCTGGGGCCTGTTGGACTGCACCCTAAGGTATTAAGGGAGGTAGCAGCAGAGAGAGTGGATACATTGGTTATGATATTTCAGAATTCCCTGGATTCCACAAGGGTCCAGTGGATTGCAAACATGCTAATCTGATGCCCCTATTTAAAAGGGAGGCAAAAATAGGAAACTATAGACTGGTTAGCTTGACCTCTGGTGGGAAAATTGCTGGAATCAATCATTAAGGAGGAGATTACTGAACATTTGGAAAGAGAAAGCTCAATCCATCAATGTCAGCAAGGCTTTAGGAAGGGTACGTCCTACTTGGCAAACTTGCTTGAGTTTTTTGACGATGTAACCAGCAAGGTGGATAATGGGGAACCTGTGGATACGGTATATCTAGACTTCAGGAGGGCGTTTGACAAGGTGCCGCATCAAAGATTGATCCAGAAGGTGAGTTTGCATGGAACTGGGGGTAGAGTATTAGATTGGAATGAGGATTGGCTGACTGACAGAAAACAGAATATTGGGATAAATGGGTCCTTCTTTGGCTGGCGAACTGTAACTAGTGGGGTGCCACAGAGATCAGTCCTCAGACCTCAATCTGTTCACAATCTATATAAATGATCTGCAAGCAGGGACAGAGTGTAACATAGTAAAATTTGTGGATGATACTAAAATAGGTGGGAAAGCAGAAAGTGAAGAGGAGATGGGCGGGACGGTAGCACTGTTGCTTCACAGCGCCAGGTTCGATTCCCGGCTTGGATCACTGTCTGTGCGGAGTCTGCATATTTTTCCCGCGACTGCGTGGGTTTCTTCCGGGTGCTCTGGTTTCCTCCCACAAGTCCTGAAAGACGTGCTGTTAGGTAATTTGGACATTCTGAATTCTCCCTCTGTGTACCCGAACAGGCGCCGGAATGTGGTGACTGGGGGCCTTTCACAGTAACTTCATTGCAGTTTTAATGTAAGCCTACTTGTGACAAAGATTAAAGATAAATATTTTACAGATGCATATAGATAGGCTACGAGATTGGGCCAAAATCTGGCAGATGGCCCAATTTTGGCTGAAAAAAAGTGAAAGACAAATTATTATTTAAATGGAAAGCAGATTCAAAATGTATCTGGGCAGAGGGATCTGGGTGTCTTTGTTCATGAATCACAGAAAGTCGGGATGGAGGTACAGCATGTAATAAAAAAGGCAATTAGAATGTTAGCGTTTATTGCAAAAGGACTGGAGTATAAAAGTAGAGGTGTTGCAATTGTATAGTGTGTTAGTGAGACCACACCTGGAGTTTGTGTCCAGTTTTGGTCTCCTTATTTGAGGAAGGATGCGGTGGCATTGGAGGCAGTTCAGAGGAGGTTCACCAGATTGATTCCAGGGATGATGTATCAGGAGAGATTTTTTTTTCAAATTTAGAATACCCAATTATTTTTTATTCCAATTAAGGGGCAATTTAGCATGGCCAATCCACCTAACCTGCACATTTTTGGATTGTGGGGGTGAAACCCATACAGACACAAGGAGAATGTGCAAACTCCACATGGACAGTGAACCAGGGCCAGGTTTCGAGCCCGGGTCCTCAGCGCCGTAGGTAGCAGTGCGACCACTGTGCCACATGCCGCCCGTGTGAGGAGAGATTAAACAGTTTGGGCTAATATTCGCTGGAGTTTAGAAGGATGGGAGGGGAACTCATCGAGGTATATAAAGTACTAAAATGGATTGATAAAGTAAATATAGACCAAATGCTCCCCCTTGTGGGGCAATCTGGAATGATAGGTCATGGATAGAAACATAGGAAATAGAAGCAGGAAGAGGCCATTCGGCCCTTCGAGCCTGCTCAGCCTTTCATTATGATCATGACTCATCATCATGTTCAATAACCTGATCCTGCCTTCGCCCCAGATCCCTTGATCACTTTAGCCCCAAGAGCTGTATCTAATTGCTTCTTATAGGTTGAGAGGCGGTAGATTTAGAACAAAGAACAAAGAAAAGCACAGTACGGCCCTCCAAGCCTGTGCCGATCATAATGCCCTAACTAAATAAAATACCTTCTGTCCTTACTCGGTCCATATCCCTCTATTTCCTTCTTATTCATAAACCCAGCCAGATGCCTCTTAAATGTTGCAAATGTGCCTGTTTCCACCACATCCTCTGGCAGCGCGTTCCAGGCACCCTCCAATCTCTGCATGAAAAACTTGCCCCGCGCATCTCACTTAAAATTTCCCCCTCTCACCTTAAACGTGTACCCCCTTGGAAAAAGCCTCTGACTATACACCCTGTCTAGGCCTCTCTTAACTTCTATCAGATCTCCCCTGAAGCTCCGTCTTTCCAGTGAAAACAATCCTAATTTGTTCAACCTCTTCTCATAGCCAACACCCTCGAGACCAGGCAACATCCTGGTGAACCTTCTTTGCCCTCTTTCCAAAGCTTCCATGTCCTTCTGATAATGTGTTGACCAGAACTGCACTCAATACTCCAAATGTGGCCTAACAAAGGTTTCATGCAGCTGCAATATGATTTCCCAACTCCTGTACTCAGTGCCCTGGCTGATAAAGGCAAGCAAGCCATATGCCTACTTAATCACCTTGGCCACCTGTGTTGTCACTGAGGGAACTGTGGACCTGCACGCCCAGATCCCTCTGTTAATGTTCCTGAGGGTTTTGTCATTCATATTATAATTCATACCTAGAGTTGAACCTCCAAAATGCATCACCTCGCATTTGTCCGGATTAAATTTAGAACTGAGATGAGGAGAACTACTTCTCGCAGAGGGTGGTGAATTTGTGGAATCTGACACATTAAATACTTTCAAGGAGATAGATCTATTTATTTAAAAAATGGGTTACAGGGTTATGTGGAAAAGGTGGGGAGGTGGATTTGAGACCAGGAAGAGATCAGCCATGATCAGATTGAATGGTAGAGCAGGCTCGAAGGGCTGAATTGCCTACTTCTGCTCCTAATTGCTCTGACCCTATGTTCCATAGAGAGAGCAGGAGAACAAAGGAAGCAGAAGCAAAGACAGAGAGCAGGAGCAGAGAGAAAGCAAGAACTTAGAGTATGAGCAGGAGCAGGAATAAAGAGAAGGAGCACAGAGAGCAGGAGCCAGGCGAGAGCAGGAGCCAGGCGAGAGCAGGAGCACAGAGAGAGCAGGAGCACAGAGAGAGCAGGAGCACAGAGAGAGCAGGAGCTCAGAGAGAGCAGGAGCACAGAGAGCAGGAGCACGGAGAGCGCAGGAGCACGGAGAGAGCAGGAGCACGGAGAGCGCAGGAGCACGGAGAGCGCAGGAGCACGGAGAGCGCAGGAGCACGGAGAGCGCAGGAGCACGGAGAGCGCAGGAGCAGGAGCACGGAGAGAGCAGGAGCACAGAGAATGCAGGAGCACAGCGAGAGCAGGAGCAGAGAGAGAGCTGGATCTCCGAGAGAGCAGGAGCACAGCGAGAGCAGGAGCACAGCGAGAGCAGGAGCAGAGAGAGAGCAGGAGCTCAGAGAGAGCAGGAGCACAGCGAGAGCAGGAGCAGAGAGAGAGCAGGAGCAGAGAGAGAGCAGGAGCTCAGAGAGAGCAGGAGCACAGCGAGAGCAGGAGCAGAGAGAGTGCAGGAGCGCGGAGAGTGCAGGAGCGCGGAGAGTGCAGGAGCGCGGCGAGTGCAGGAGCGCGGCGAGTGCAGGAGCGCGGCGAGTGCAGGAGCAGGGCGAGTGCAGGAGCGCGGAGAGTGCAGGAGCGCGGCGAGTGCAGGAGCGCGGCGAGTGCAGGAGCGCGGCGAGTGCAGGAGCGCGGCGAGTGCAGGAGCGCGGAGAGTGCAGGAGCAGGGCGAGTGCAGGAGCAGGGCGAGTGCAGGAGCAGGGCGAGAGCAGGAGCATAGAGAGAGAGCAGGAGCCCGGAGAGAGTGATGCTCGATCAATGACTCCAGAAGCGAGATTGGATGACAATTGAAGGCTTTATTGGACTAGATGTTTCCCCCAGCAGCGCAGGTACAGAATGCCGTAGCTGGGGAGACACAGACTCTTATACTCCGCCTTACTGGGCGGAAACAGCATGCAGGTTTCTCCAATGATCTTGCTGTCTCAGGTACCTCCCACACCAATGGTCTTACAGCCTCAGCCTGGGTACCGTAATACCTCTAATACCGACTACCAGATTCACCCCCTGTTAAAAAAAGAGTCTGGCGGGGCTGGCGGTTTCGCGTTATACAGTGGTGGAGGTTATGGCGATACCCGTCGGTGGTACAGTGTTTTGCCTTGTTACATGTCACAACTATTTACAGTATTTATTTACATGCACATATCAAAATGAAGCAATTAGTCGATCGGGGGCCCTGGTCGTCCTCTGTGATCATCGCAGTTTCGGCGGTGATGCAGGCGCCTGCTCGGGCATCCGTGACTCCAGGAGCGTGACTTTGGCTTCTTCGGTAGCTTCAACACCCCTGGATGGGACCAGTGGGAGAACTGATCCACCTGGGAAGGGGGCTGCCGTGGGGTGCGCCGGTGGAAGGGAGGGTGAGGGGTGGGTGTGGGTGGGGATCCAGCAGGCGCCAGGTCCCTTAGGGAGACCGTATTCTGTCGGCCGTCGGGGTACGCAACATAGGCTTACTGAGGGTTAGCGTGAAGGAGGTGAACCCTCTCGACCAATGGGTCCGATTTGTGCGACCGCACGTGTTTGCAGAGCAGGATGGGTCCAGGAGCTGCCAGCCAGGTTGGGAGCAAGGTCCCGGAGGAGGACCTCCTAGGGAAGACAAGGCGACGTTCATGAGGTGTTTCGTTTGTCGTCGTACACAGCAGTGATCGGATGGAGTGCAGTGCATCGGGGAACACCTCCTGCCAGCAGGAAACTGGGAGATTTCTGGACCGCAGGGCGAGTAGGACGGTCTTCCAGACCGTTCCGTTCTCCCTCTCCACCTGCCCATTTCCCTGGGGGTATAATTGGTCGTCCTGCTCAAGGAAATGCCCTTGCTGAGCAGGAATTGACACAGTTCGTCGCTCATGAAGGAGGACCCCCTATCGCTGTGTATGTTGGCGGGGAATCCGAACAGTGTAAAGATACTGTGGAGGGCTTTTATGATGGTGGCTGCGGTCATGTCGGGGCAGGGGATGGCGAATGGGAACCGGGAGTACTCGTCAATCACGTTCAGGAAGTACGTGTCGCGGTCGGTGGATGGGATGGTCCCTTTGAAGTCCATACTGAAGCATTCAAAGGGACGGGAAGCCTTTACCAGGTGCGCTTTCTCTGGCCCGTAGAAGTGCAGCTTGCCCTCTGCTCAGATTTGGCAGTACCTGGTGGCGGTCCTGACCACCTCGATGGAATAGGGCAGGTTGCTGGTCTTGATAAAATGGAAGAATCGAGTGACCCCCCTGGGTGGCAGAGGTCCTCGTGGAGGGCCCGGTGTCGGTTCACTTGTGCGTTGACACATGTGCCGCGGGATAGGGCATCAGGAGGCTCGTTTTGCTTCCCAGGACGGTACAGGATCTCGTAGTTGTAGGTGGAGAGCTCGATCCTCCACCGTAAGATCTTATCGTTCTTTTTCTTGCCCCGCTGTGCATTATTGAACATGAAAGCTACCGACCGTTGGTCAGTGAGGAACGGGAATCTCCTGCCGGCCAGGTAATGCCTCCAGTGTCGCACAGCTTCTACTATGGCCTGGGCCTCCTTTTCAACGGAGGAATGACGGATTTATGAAGCGTGGAGGGTCCGTGAGAAGAAGGCCACGGGTCTGCCCGCTTGGTTGAGGGTGGCCGCCAGAGCTACATTGGACACGTCGCTCTCGACTTGGATGGGAAGGTATTCATCGATTGCGTGCATCGTGGCCTTTGCGATGTCCGCTTTGATGCGGCTGAAGGCCTGGCGGGCCTCTGCCGACAGGGGGAAAACCGTGGATTGGATGCGTGGGCAGGCCTTGTCCGCATAATTGGGGACCCACTGGGCATAATATGAAAAAAATCCCAGGCAGCGTTTCAGGGCCTTCGAGCAGTGGGGAAGGGGAAACTCCATGAAGGGGTGCATGCGTTCGGGATCTGGATCTGTGACTCCATCATGCACTACGTAGCCGAGGATGGCTAAACGGTCGGTGCTGAACACGCATTTGTCCTTGTTGTAGGTGAGATTAAGGATTTTTGTGGTATGGAGAAATTTTCGAAGGTTGGTGTCGTGGTCCTGCTGGTCGTGGCCGCAGATGGTGACATTGTCGAGGTACGGAAACGTGGCCCCCAAACCATACCGGTCAACTATTCGGTCCATCTCCCGTTGGAAGATGGAGCACAGAGTGAACAGGAGCTCGGAGAGAGCAGGAGCACGGAGAGAGCAGGAGCACGGAGAGAGCAGGAGCACACGGAGAGAGAGCAGGAGCACACGGAGAGAGAGCAGGAGCACACGGAGCGAGAGCAGGAGCACGGAGAGAGAGCAGGAGCACGGAGAGAGAGCAGGAGCACGGAGATTACATAGAACAGACAGTGCAGAAGGAGGTAATTTGCCCATCAAGTCTGCACTGACCCACTTAAGCCCTCACTTCCACCCTATCCCCAAAACCCAATAACCCCTCCTGACCTTTTTGGACACAAAGGGCAATTTATCATAGCCAATCAACTTAACCTGCACGCCTTTGGGCTGTGGGAGGAAAGCGGAGCACCCGGAGGAAACCCACACAGACACGGGGAGAACGTGCAGACTCCGCACAGACAGTGACCCAGCGGGGAATCGAACCTGGGTTCCCTGACGCTGTGAAGCCACAGTGCTAACCACTGTGCTACCGTGCTGCCCTTGAGAGAGCTGGAGTATGAAGATAGCAGGAGCACAGAGAGGAAGAGCATAGAGAGGGAGCAGGAGCACGGAGAGAGCAGGAGCACGGAGCGAGCAGGAGCACGGAGAGAGCAGGAGCGCGGAGAGAGCAGGAGCACGGAGAGAGCAGGAGCACGGATAGAGCAGGAGCTCGGGAGAGCAGGAGCTCGGGAGAGCAGGAACGCGGAGAGAGCAGGAGCGCGGAGCGAGCGGGAGCGCGGAGCGAGCGGGAGCACGGAGCGAGCGGGAGCGCGGAGCGGGAGCGCGGAGCGAGAGCTGGAGCGGGGCGAGAGCGGGAGCACGGGAGAGCGGGAGCGCGGAGAGAGCAGGAGCGCGGAGAGAGCAGGAGCACGGAGAGAGCAGGAGCACGGAGAGAGCAGGAGCTCGGGAGAGCAGGAACGCGGAGAGAGCAGGAGCGCGGAGCGAGCGGGAGCGCGGAGCGGGAGCGGGAGCGGGGCGAGAGCGGGAGCACGGGAGAGCGGGAGCACGGAGAGAGCGGGAGCGCGGCGAGAGAGCGGGAGCGCGGGGAGAGAGCGGGAGCGCGGGGAGAGAGCGGGAGCGCGGGGAGAGAGCGGGAGCGCGGGGAGAGAGCAGGAGTGCGGGAGAGCAGGAGCACGGGAGAGCAGGGGCACTGTGGAAGCAGGAGCCTAGGATACCCTCTCAGCTGGATGCGCTATTTCGAAGGACTGCAGAGCAGATTTCCTTGGTAACCTGGTCAACATTATCCTTCAACCAACGTCACCTAACAAGCACATCTTTCGGGACTTGTGGGAGGAAACCGGAGCACCCGGAGGCAACATACGCAGACACAGGGGGAACGTGCAGTCTCCGCACAGACAATGACCCAAGCGGGAATCGAACCCGGGTCCGTGGCGCTGTGAAGCAACAGTACTAACCATTGTGTGAGCACTCTTGACTCGGATTCCAGGGCAGTGTTGAAGGGGGAAGTATTACTGGGAGAATAGTAAGGAGAAATATTCTATCACTCTAAAATTTGCTCCTCAATCAAATGGCACCAAACCAGAAGGTCTGATCATTTATATCATTTACGGTTTGTGGGGGCTTGCTGTGCACACATTGGTTGCTGCATTTCTCTGTGTTACATCAGTGACTACAACTGAAAAGTACTTCATATGTTTTGTGCTGGCCCTCATTCCACAGAATCCTTACAGTGCAGAAGGAAGTTTTAGTGGTTGCAGAGGAGTCAGATATGACTGTATGACGAAAAGGATTTATTATTAAAGCAATCTTTTCCCTTGGTTTCTGTGGCTGTGACGCATCTTTCATTCCCTCACCCTACAGTATAAATATCTAATGAAAATCGCTTATTGTCACAAGTAGGCTTCAATGAAGTTACTGTGAAACGCCCCGAGTCGCCACATTCCGGCACCTGTTCGGGGAGGCTGGTACGGGAATTGAACCCGCGCTGCTGGCCTTATTCTGCACTACAAGCCAGCTGTTTAGCCCACTGTGCTAAACCAGCTCCACAATATCTCCCACTTTCTCTGTCTTTTAGCATTAAAAAAGGGTCACCTGGACTCGAAACGTTAGCTCATTTCTCTCCCTGCAGATGCTGCCAGACCTGGTGAGATTTTCCAGCATTTTCTCTTTTGGTATTATTAAAGCAAACTATTTCCAGGTGACAATCCAGATCCCAGCTGGCACTTCCCTACCCAGGCTCCTATTGGGCTGGCTTTTATGTTACGTTGATGGGACTCCTGATGGGAGCTCGCATTCCTCGAGGCTTATAAGGGAGGCTAATTGGCCCCTCCTTGTAGATTTTGTGAAGGTTTTAACAGAAGCCATTCTTCCTATCGAGACTGCACTGATCCTCAAGCCCACACCCCCCCGCCCTAACCCTGTAATCCCACACATTGATCATGGCCAATCCACCTAACCTGCACACCTTTGGACTGTGGGAGGAAACCGGAGCACCCGGAGGAAACCCACACAGACAGTCACCCAAGGCCGGAATTGAACCCGGGTTCCTGGCGCTGTGAGGCAGCAGTGCTAACCGCTGTGCTAACGAGAATGGGGCTACAGAATTGCTGGTTCTTTTTAATCACGCACATTTATGATAAAGAATTTCTATCCATGACTTTGATACACAATTGCTCAATGTGGTCACGTCACATCCACCTTGTCAATATTTTAAGTGTTGGTAACCACTGCAGGCTCCGGAAAATAGCAGGGTTGGGAATTTGACACAAACATTCACAATAACATCACTCCCATGTCGTTCAGCCTCAGAAGAGAAAGATCTGGGAGCAAATCTAATCAAACCAAACTAATCGACCTTCACTCTGCCACTATTCAATGCTGGACGGCTGGTTCGTGATGCGGAGCGACGCCAACAACGCGGGTTCAGTTCTCGCTCCAGCTGAGGTTATTCATGATGGCCCCGCCTTCTCAGCCTTTCCCCTCATCTGAGGTGTGGCGCTCCTCAGGTTAAATCGCCCCTCAGCCAATGCTCTCCCTCTCAAGAAGTAGCCTATGGTCCCCGGGGACGTTGGTGACTTTTGTTCCATTCAACCCTGGCTAATGGCGCTTCCCACTGCTGTTTATCCACTTTCCATCTTCCAGATCCCAGCCCCTCCAGCTCAGGTAGCACAACCTGCTTCACCCTCAACGGTGTTTATGTCTATCTGTTCCCAGCAGTTTAGCTCCAGCTGGCCCCGGGACAGGGGAGGGGGGGCGGGGGGGGTGGTGGTGTTTGAAGAAACCCTTTTGCTCATGGCTCCAAACTATTTACTGGAGCTAATGGGGCTATCGCAGAGCAGAGGAATCGAATTGAATGCTGGAATAAGAGGCGAACATAACTAATCATTGCTGGCTGATGTGATTTGGAAGCGGTGAGCAGGAGTAAGTGGCAGTTAATGGAATGAGAATGATCTCAGGGAACACAGAAGGAAGAGCGGGTGTGGAAAACACAATTCATTCCTGGCAGAGAGCGCTCTGTTTGAGCAGTGGCTAATGGAGTGCAATTTTATTAGGAGCTTGTGCTTAATGTTCGTTCTTCAGACAATGTATAGGACCGGCCTGCCTAACAACCAGGACATAAGAGTTTGATCAATCGTCCAAGGTGCTGCTGCGGAGCAGGAATTCACTTCAACACAAATGGAAGGAAAGGAATATTTTTTTATTATTCATTTATGGGATTGTGGGCGTCCATGGTTAGTCCAGCATTTATTACCCATCCCTAGCTGCCCTTCAGAAGGTGGTGGTGAGTTGTCATCTTGAACCGCTGCAGTCCTTGAGGTGTAGATACACCCACTGTGCTGTTAGGGGGGAATTCCAGGATGTTGCCCCAGTGACAGTAAAAGAGGGCGGCACGGTAGCACTGTGGTTAGCACTTTTGCTTCACAGCTGTTGCACGTTTTACTATGGGCGTAAAACGCGTTTATTGGGGTGTATTAACTTCCAAGTGCTTAACACCACTAGGCTCTGTCTTATGTATTTATTCAGCTTAGGAGTCGCCAGTTGCCGTATAGACAACGTCACGAGTATTCCAAGGTCAAGTTCAAAGTAATAAAGACGATACACCGATTAGTAAGGTCCAAACGATAATATTTATTATACAGTAATAATAAATATTCATGCACACACTAAGAGACTAAGCTATGACTAAACTAAAGTAATCAGAATACTTATCTAACAGGAACAGGCAAGGTCAGGGAGCGAGGCCTTCGTCCTGGTCTTGGGCTGCAACCTTCAGCAAGCGTTCTGGTCACTGGGGGTTCTAGCGGGCTTAGTTCGCGTAGCGAGCGTCGTACTGGCACTTACGGTTCGGCGGCTGGTGCTCGACGGCTGGAGTCAGCTTGGATCTTCAAGGTCTTGGTCAGAGCCGGAGCACGGAAAAGCAGAACTTGACCGAAGTTAAGCCGGAGCACAGAAAACAGACCGGACAACACGAGGTCCCTGTCTTTTATAGGGGTTCCATTGTCCTTCCCTCTTCTTGGGCGGGCTTTACCTATTGGGTCAATTCCTCATCGATACTGTTTTAATTCCCCAATGCGAGGGGGTCTCCGTGATGGGGGGGGCGTTTCTTATGCCCTTTTGTTTGGAGGTTTCTGGTGCCTCGATGTCTGGGCCTTGATTAAAATGTGTCCATTCAGAATCAAATGTATCTATTGTGTGGGTGTTCAGGTCTGATTGCCTCATTAGCATGCAAAGCGTTTTGCCATTTGCACCTAGCTAAGGTCTTCTCACCTGAGCCCAAACTGGTTTCTGCTGCTGCAGAATGCAAAATGCTCTTTGCAGACTGCTGTTCTGGCTAAACTGTCTGTTTCCCAGCAGTCTTAGCGCTTGGCCTATTTTTGTAGCTCAGCATCCATTTTAGGTGGCTACACAGCGCCAGGGTCCCAGGTTCGATTCCCGGCTTGGGTCACTGTGCGGAAACTGCACGTTCTCCCCGTGCCTGAGTGGGTTTCCTCCTGGTGCTGTGGTTTCCTCCCAGAAGTGCCGAAAGACGTGCTTGTTAGGTGAATTCTGAATTCTCCCTCTGTGTACCAAACAGGCACCGGAATGTGGCGACGAGGGGATTTTCACAGTAACTTCATTGCAATGTTAATGTAAGTCCACTTGTGACACTAATAAAGATTATTATTAATATTATTAATGCAACTGAGGCACGGCGGCTGAGGTAGAGTGAGTTTGCAGCCATGCTGATGAACAATCACTTTCCATTCATTCTATATCAAAGAGTGAATGCTGATCACCGTCTGCTCCTGCTTGTAGAAGCACGGTTGGTGGGGGAGGTTGCTGGTGGTGGGTGAGGGGGGCAGAGGGGCTGTGTTTAACAATGATCCTCTGTGTGCCTTGTGATGAGCCATCAATTGCACGAGAGACGAGTTGCTTTACAAACGTTAGGCTTTAATAAGCTAGAACTTAGCCCTGCGGTTGTCTACAATAAAATGGACGACCGCCGGGCGTTTGACTATTTATACCTCGGCAAGGAGGCGCGGTTAATTCAGCCTCTCGACCAATCGGAGAGCTGTCACATGACTGGTCTCAACCAATCGGTCGAGAGGCACATGACCGACCAGGGCCAATGGTAAGCCGGTGTTCTGCCCCAATGGCAGACAGTTATGCAAATCATATCACTACACCTTGAACGAGAGATAAGGAGGAAAGAACCGATATTCGTAAAGCACCTTTCGTAAAGCATCTTCAGGGAATTCCAAATGGAGACAGCTGTTCCTGATCCACATCCTTCCCTCCATCCCCATCCCTGAGCACCACCCCTTCCCGCCCACCTCCCCACCCCCCTGCTTCCCCCCCGTGCCCCTCATCTTCAGGGACGTGCAGATGATAAAAGGTTAGCACCGAGGGATCAAGGATGATTTCCGCCCACTCAGGTTCAACGTGTTCTGAGATGGCCTCCGCTGTCCTGTCCCACTCTCAGAGTGTTGAAATAGTCAGCTGGTATCCAGTGATTAGAATGGCAGAAGAGATTGCCTCTGTAACCACCCTCCGACCTATGAGAACAAAGAGGTTTGCATTTCTGTAGCGCCTTTCGCTACCTCAGGACGTCACAAAACGCTTCACAGCCAAAGAAGTGTCGTTGCTGCTGTAATGTCGGAAGGACAGCAGGTTGTATGCACAGCAAGGTCGTCACGAGCAGTGATGTGATAATGACCAGATAATCCCTCACCCCGATGTCAACCACAGGATCAATACTGGTCAGACGACAGGAAGAACTCAGCCTTCTTCAAAATAATGTCTTGGAATCTTTTACATCTATCTGAGCAGGTAGATTAGACCTTGCTTTAGTGCTGTTATTTGGGAATTGGGAAGGGATAACAGATATCCAGGGTTCCGAATAGACACAGAGATCCATCACCCCTCAACCTTATGACTCAGAGACAAGAGAGATCTACCAACTGGGCCGCATCTACCGCACAAGTGAAGTGTAGTTATTGGTGTTATATCAGTAAATTCAGAGGCCAATTTGCACGCAGCAAGATCCCAAAAACAGCAATCTGACAATGACAGGCAGATCTGACCAAAAGATATTTCTTTGAGTGACGTTGATCGAGGAATAGAATTCGTCCAGGCTCCCCTGTGTTTCAGCTCGCTACGTTCAGCTGAGAGAAGGCGGAGGGTGGGGTTCTCCGTCCGTTCACGGCAGCGGGACCCTCCAGTCCCGTTGAATGAGGGGGTTTGACTGAGCACGAAATTCTCCGTCCTCGCTAGCGGCGGTAATGGGGCGGACTCGCAGCAGAGAATCCCGGCCAGAGTTTCATCCGAATGACAGCATGTCCCCCAGTCCAGCACTCCCTCAGTGCTGCAGTGGGAATGTCAGCCGAGAATTTTGTTGAAGAACCTCTGTACCTAAAAAAAAAATGGTCTTCTCTTACTCTCCACTCTTTTTCTTCGGGAGACCCTCGGGGTCAAGGATGATTTGCTCACCCACTCATGTTCGACGGGTTTTGAGATGGCTGCTAAATTCAACGCACAGTCTTGTCCACTAAAGGGCGCTGTTTCACAGCACAAATCTGCAAGTGAGCCTTTCAGGGTCTGGTTTAGCACACAGGGGCTGGTTTAGCACACTGGGCTAAATCGCTGGCTTTTAAAGCAGACCCAGGCAGGCCAGCAGCACGGTTCAATTCCTGCACAGGCCTCCCCGAACGGGCGCCGGAATGTAGCGACTAGGGGCTTTTCACAGTAACTTCATTGAAGCCTACTCGTGACAATAAGCCATTTTCATTTTTCATTTTTTTTCATTTCCTCCAAATTAGCTCACCCTTAAAGGGAAGCAGCCTGGCTGGGTGCAGGATACAGTGTTAAAATACACAGGACCATCTCCCACATACACTGCCTGTTAAACGGTGGACCTTCCCCCTTCATAATCATTTTTAAAGGTAAAAAGAAGTTGCATGAAATGTTTGGGTTAAGGGTGCATGTGGGAGTGGAGGAGGAAGGGGGGGGGGGGGGGGGGGGGGGAGTGTCGGTCATCAAAGACCTGCCCCTCATCACCACCCCCTGAGAAGACTATCTTGGGCAAGAAGGAAATCGAACTCTGCCGTGTCGCCCCTCTAGTCGAACTGCAGCCTCCCGCCCGGCTGCAAGCAAAGATGACTGGTGGGCAAAGCAAGGACGGCAATTGTGAAAGCGTGGCGGAGCAGTTACGTGCCTGGACTAGCAAGAAAGCAGGACCGGCATTTAAATCCCAGCACAGCACAGCTTGAGGAATTTTGAATTCAGTTGAACGAAGTCTGGAAATGCCGCTGGTGTCAGGAAAAGTCACCACAGGGCTGTCAGATTTGCTTAAAATCAGCGATGCCCACTTTCTGTGGCTGGTTAACATGCAGTAAGAACAGGGGAGAAACAATCAAAGTGGGAGATGTGATGATGTGTGCCAGCGTGCGTTCTGATGTAAATGTGCTCGGCAGAGCAAGGGTTAATGCGGGACTGGAGCGTGGGACTGCCCACGGTGTGATGTATGCTGTCGCATGTTAAGAGACTCAGTCTGGAAGTAGCACTCTGTAATCTGTAAATAAGCAGCTCGCCCGCATGGTGGAGCAGCGCCGTGCATGACCATACAACTGTAAATAATGAAAGCATTCCCACAGAGGTGTTTCGAGGGGCAGCACGGCGGGACAGTGGTTAGCACTGCTGCCTCACAGTGCCAGGGTCCCGGGTTCAATTCCGACCTTCGGGTGACTGTGCGGAGTTTGCACTTTCTCCCCATGTGTGCGTGGATTTCCTCCCGGTGCTCCGGTGTCCTCCCACAGACCAAAGATGTACAGGTTAGGTGGATTGATCATGCTACATTGCCCCTTCGTGTCCAACGGTTAGGTGGAGTAAAAGGGTTACAGGGATAGGGTGGAGGATTGGACCTAGGATGTTGCCCTTTCCAAGAATCGATGCAGACTAGATGGGTTGAATGGTCTCCTTCTGCACTGTAGGGATTCAATTCTATGATTCTAAACATACAAGTCTCAAGACCTCATCAATGACCCACCATAAAGAACCCATATTATGACGGGGAGGCAATAATGTTGCACCTTCCCTCTGTCTGAACACTATCTGAAAGCTCGTCCTAGGTTAACTGTAAAGTGTTGGAGGATGAGCAACTTAAAATCAACTTTTGGAGCTTTGGTGTCTGTTAGCAACATAGAAACATAGAAAATAGGTGCAGGAGTAGGCCACTCGGCCCTTCGAGCCTGCACCACCATTCAATATGATCATGGCTGATCATCATTCAATATGATCATGGCTGATCATGCAAATTCAGTATCCCACTCCCGCTTTCTCTCCATAGCCCTTGTTCCCTTTAGCCGCAAGGGCCACGTCCAGCTCCCTCTTGACTATATCCAATCAACTGGCTCCAAAAGCTTTCTGTGGTAGAGAATTCCACAAGTTCACAACTCTCTGAGAGAAGATGTTCTTCCTCATCTCAGTCCTGAATAGCTTACCCCTTATTCTTAGGCTGTGACCCCTAGTTCTGGACGTCCCCTGTGGTAAACCACTGTTACACCTGTATTAGGTGATGTAAGGTATGACCTGTACTACAGGTTCGCCGGTAGCCCCTGCCTGCTGGCTCCGCCCAGTAGGAGGACCGTGTCCTCTATTCAACAGCCATTTCGCCAGCTGCTGTGGGAGGCCACACATCCTACTGCAATAAAGCCACGGTTGTGTCCAACCTTAGTCTTTGTACAATTGCTCGTGCATCATCCCCCACATCGGGAACATGTTTCCCGCATCTAGCCTGTCCAGTCCCATCAGGATTTTATATGCTTCTATGAAATCCCCTCTAATTTTTCCAAACTCCAGTGAGTACAAGCCCAGTCGATCCAGTCTTTTTTAAGCCACGGCTAAGCGAGGCACAAGGTAATGGGTTCAAGTCCCACTCCAGAAGCTGTGGCATAAACTTGAAATCTGACGCTGCGATTTAGTACTGAGGGAATGCTGTTTAGTCCCTCTCAGGTGGGTATAAAAGATCCCACAGACACTAATTTAGTTCTTCCCTGGCCAATATTGACCCTCAATCAACACCACAAAAATAGATGATTTGATCATTCGTAGGTGGCAGCGACTGTCTCTCGATTCGAGGTAGTCTGCTCAGGGGAGTTTCCGCCATGACCTTCACGTGACTTCCTTTTCTTTCCTTCTCTGCCGCCAATCTGTCTTATCATCAAACACGCGAGGACTCGGAACGTGGAGCAGATTGATGGACAAGGTGTCGCCATTTTGAACAAAGCGTAGCCAGCTCCTCCTCCCACTCATCAATGTCAATGCTGCCGCGCTTCAAGGAGTTTCAGAATGTAGGGATTTGTGTGGGCGTATGGGACTCCGAGGGTGAGAAGAGTGTTCCTGGAACGGGGTAGGGATAGGGGGGGGGCTGGCGTTGCCCAACCTCTGTGGGTACTATTGGGCTGCCAACGCAGCGATGATGCGTAAGTGGGTAATGGACAGGGAAGGGGCAGCATGGAACAGGATGGAGGTGGCGTCCTGTGTGGGCACGAGCCTGGAGGCGCTGGTAACGGCACCGCTGCCGCTCCCTCCAACGAGGTATACCACGAGCCCGGTGGTGGCGGCTACCCACAAATTTTGGGGGCAATGGAGACAGCATAGGGGAGAAGTGGGGGGCTCGATGGAGGCCCCGATACGGGGGAACCATTGGTTTGTCCCAGGGAGCATTGATGGCGGATTTCTGGGCTGGCACAGGGTAGGGGTTAGGAGGTTGAGGGACCTGTTTGTGGAGGGGAGGTTCGCGAGCTTGGGGGAGTTAGAGGGGAGGTTTGGGCTCCCCCAGGGAACATGTTTAGGTACACGCAGGTTAGGGTGTTTACCAGGTGGCAGGTGGAGGGTTTCCCCTTGCTGCCCCCATGTAGGGTACGGGTCAGGGTGCTCTCGGGGGTGTGGGTTGGAGGAGGGAGGATTTCGGACACATACCGGGTAATGCAGGAGGTAGACGAGGCGTCGGTGGAGGAACTGAAGGGGAAATGGGAAGAGGAGCTGGGTGAGGAGATTGAGGAGGGGACGTGGGTGGATGCCCTGGAGAGAGTGAATTCCTCCTCTTCCTGTGCGAGGCTTAGCCTCATACAGTTCAAGGTGCTGCATAGGGCCCACATGACTGGGACGAGGATGAGTAGGTTTTTCGGGGCGAAGACAGGTGTGCTAGGTGCTCGGGGAGCCCAGCGAACCACGCCCATATGTTTTGGGCGTGCCCAGCGCTGGGGGTGTTTAGGAAGGGGGTAGCAAGGACGGTGTCGAGGGTGGTGGGATCCAGGGTCAAGCCAGGCTGGGGACTCGCAATTTTTGGGGTTGCAGTGGAGCCGGGAGTGCAGGAGGCGAAAAGGCCGGTGTTCTAGCCTTTGCGTCCCTAGTAGCCCGGCGGAGGATTCTGCTTCAATGGAAGGACGCGAGGCCTCCAAGTTTGGAGGCCTGGATCAATGATATGGATCAAATTTACCCTGAGGGCATCAGTACAAGGGTTCTTTAGGTGGTGGCAGCCTTTCCTGGACTTCCTGATGGAACGGTAGGGAAATAGGCCGGCAGCAGCAGTAACCCGGAGAGAGAGGGGGGGGGGGGTTTTGGTTCGGTGGGAGGGAGAACTGTGTACATGGGTTTGTGGGATGTGGCGGGTGTTATCTCTTTCCCTTTTGTTGTTTGGGTGTTTTTTTGTTTTTTCTTTTGTTTGCAGTTGCTTTTGAAGTTGGGTGGGTGTTGTTCTTGGGTTTTACCGCGGTTGTTTTGTTAATATTGTTGTGTTTATATTTTGTAAAAATCTTAATAAAAATTATTTTTTTAAAAAAAGGAGTGTCTTTGAAGCGTTTTCTCCCCCCCTCCTCCACCCCCCACCCTCCCCAGAATGCTGGGGGTTTGAGAATTGTGCAAACAGGACCTGATGTGCGAAACACTTTTCACAGAATCACTGAATCACACAGTGCAGAAGAGGCCTTTCGGCCCATCGAGGCTGCACCGACACGTGAAAAACATCTGACCTGACCTACCTAATTCCATTTGCCAGCACTTGGCCCATAGCCTTGAAAGCTGTGACGTGCCGAGTGTTCATCCAGGTACTTTTTAAAGGATGTGAGGCAAGCCGGCCCTACCACCCCCCACAGTCAGTGCATTCCAGACTGTCACCGCCCTCTGGGTAAAAAACGTTTTCCTCACATCCCCTTAAACCTCCTGCCCCTCACATTGAACTTGGTGTCCCCTCGTGACTGACCTTCAACAAAGGGGAACAGCTGGTCCCTACCCACCCTGTCCATGCCCCTCATATTGGGGCATGCAGACACAGTGTCCAGTCAATCAAAATTAATTTTTCAGGAGTTCTGGCTGGAGTATCTAGTGTTTGTTAGGCAGTTCCCCCCATTGAATCCGGACGATGAGGCACAAGCATTGTTTTTTTTAATAAACATTTTATGGAGGTATTTTTGGTTTTACAACAACAAAATAACAATGTACATGAATTTATGTACATAGTGCAAAAGCTGTCTTCCTCACTTACAGGTCCCACCTTTATTAACCCCCTACACTAAACCAAGCTAACCCCTCCCCCCCCCCCCCCCCCCCCCCCCCCCCCCACCTCCGGCTTCTGCTGACCATTAATTTTTCGCAAAGAAGTTGATGAACGGTTGCCATCTCCGGGCGAACCCTAACATTGACCCTCTCAAGGCGAACTTGATTTTCTCCAAACAGAGAAAGCTAGCCCTGTCCGATAGCCAGGTCTCCGACTTCAGGGGCTTTGAGTCCCTCCAAGCTAATAGTATCCGTCTCCGGGCTACCAGGGAAGCAAAGGCCAGAACGTCTGCCTCTTTTTCCTCCTGGATTCCCAGGTCTTCCGACACCCCAAAAATCGCCACCTCCAGACTCAGTGCCACCCCATTTTTTTTTAAACACCGTGGA
Source organism: Scyliorhinus canicula (assembly GCF_902713615.1). Lineage (NCBI taxonomy): Eukaryota > Metazoa > Chordata > Chondrichthyes > Carcharhiniformes > Scyliorhinidae > Scyliorhinus > Scyliorhinus canicula. Next base: position 17,283,342 of record NC_052148.1, on the reverse strand, counting down.
CATGACATCTGCAAACCCCTGCCAAAATCCCCTAAGCTTTGGGCATGTCCAGAACATGTGGACATGGTTCGCTGCCCCCCCCCCAAACACACACCTTGCACACCTGTCTTCTACACCAAAGAACCTTCTCATCCGGGCCACTGTCATGTGAGCCCGGTGAACGGCCTTAAACTGTAGCAGGCTGAGCCTGGCACATGTTGTGCACGAGTTGACTCTACTCAACACGTCCGCCCAGAGACCATCCTCTACCTCTGCTCCCAGCTCCTCCTCCCACTTGCGCTTCAGCTCCTCCGTCTGCAACCCCTCTGACCCCATAAGCACCTTGTAGATGTCAGATACCCTCCCTTAGATAATGGGGAGCCAATGGATGTGGTATATCTGGATTTCCAGAAAGCCTTTGACAAGGTGCCACACAAAAGGTTGCTGCATAAGATAAAGATGCATGGCATTAAGGGTAAAGTAGTAGCATGGATAGAGGATTGGTTAATTAATAGAAAGCAAAGAGTGGGGATTAATGGATGTTTCTCTAGTTGGCAATCAGTAGCTAGTGGTGTCCCTCAGGGCTCACAATTGTTCACAATTTACATAGATGATTTGGAGTTGGGGACCAAGGGCAATGTGTCCAAGTTTGCAGATGACACTAAGATGAGTGGTAAAGTGAAAAGTGCAGAGGATACTGGAAGTCTGCAGAGGGATTTGGATAGGTTAAGTGAATGGGCTAGGGTCTGGCAGATGGAATACAATGTTGACAAATGTGAGGTTATCCATTTTGGTAGGAATAACAGCAAACAGGATTATTATTTAAACGATAAAATATTAAAGCATGCCGCTGTGCACCGAGACCTGGGTGTGCTAGTGCATGAGTCACAGAAAGTTGGTTTACAGGTGCAACAGGTGATTAAGAAGGCAAATGGAATTTTGTCCTTCATTGCTAGGGGGATGGAGTTTAAGACTAGGGAGGTTATGTTGCAATTGTATAAGGTGTTAGTGAGGCCACACCTGGGGTATTGTATTCAGTTTTGGTCTCCTTACTTGAGAAAGGACATACTGGCACTGGAGGGTGTGCAGAGGAGATTCACTAGGTTAATCCCAGAGCTGAAGGGGTTGGATTATGAGGAGAGGTTGAGTAGACTGGGACTGTACCCGTTGGAATTTAGAAGGGTGAGGGGGGATCTTATAGAAACATTTAAAATTATGAAGTGAATAGATAGGATAGATGCGGGCAGGTTGTTTCCACTGGCGGGTGAAAGCAGAACTAGGGGGCATAGCCTCAAAATAAGGGGAAGTAGATTTAGGACTGAGTTTAGGAGGAACTTCTTCACCCAAAGGGTTGTGAATCTATGGAATTCCTTGCCCAGTGAAGCAGTTGAGGCTCCTTCATTAAATGTTTTTAAGGTAAAGATAGATAGTTTTTTGAAGAATAAAGGGATTAAGGGTTATGGTGTTTGGGCCGGAAAGTGGAGCTGAGTCCACAAAAGATCAGCCGTGATCTTATTGAATGGCGGAGCAGGCTCGAGGGGCCAGATGGCCTACTCCTGCTCCTAGTTCTTATGTTCTTATGTTCTCCCTCCCACACTCTAGAAACTACCCTGTCCTGTATCCCCCTTGGTGGTAAGAGCGGGAAGGTTGAAACCTGCCTACGTAGGAAGTTCCGCACCTGCAGGTACCTAAACTTGTTTCCCCTGGTCAATCCAAATTTCTCCTCCAGCTCCCTCAGGCTAGGAAAGCTCCCCTCCATAAATACATCTCCCATCCACTCAATTCCTGCGCTCTGCCGTCTCCGAAACCCCCAATCATCCTTCCCGGGGCAAACCGGTGATTATTATAGATTGGAGACCAGACCGATTCTCCCTCTGCTCACACATGTCTCCTCCATTGCCCCCCAGACTCTCAGGGCCGCCACCACCATGGGGCTGGTGGAGTAGCGTGCCGGCAGGAATGACAGAGGCACCGTTATCAACACCCCCAAACTGGTTCCCTTGCATGAAGCTGCCTCCATACGCTCCGATGCCGACCCTCCCCCCACCACCCACTTCCTGATCATGGCTATATTTGCCGCCCAGTAATAATTACTGAAGTTCGGCAGCACCAGCCCGCCCTCTCCCCGGCTCCGCTCAAGCATCCCCTTTTTTACTCGCGGGGTCTTGCCCGCCCATACAATGCCCGTGATAACTTTGTTGACCCGTTTAAAAAAGGAGCGCGGAATAAAGATGGGGAGACACTGAAACACAAACTGCAACCTTGGGAGCACCGTCATCTTCACCGTCTGCACCCTCCCAGCTAATGACAGTGTGTCCCATCTCCAAAAATTGTCCTTCATTTGGTCTACAAGTTGGTCCAGATTTAGTTTGTGCAGCTGTTCCCATTCTCACGCTACATGGATGCCGAGATACCTAAAGCTTCCCCCTACTACTCTAAACGGCAGCTCCCCTCGTCGCCTCTCCTGTCCCCTTGCCAGGACCGCAAACATCTCACTTTACCCCATATTTAGTTTGTACCCCGAAAACCGGCCAAATTCCCCCAAAATCCTCATGATTTCTTCCATCCCCTCTACTGGGTCCGATACATACAGGAGCAGGTCGTCTGGGTAGAGCGAGACTCTGTGTTCCCCCCCCCCCCCACCCACACCCCCTAACCAGCCCCTTCCAGCCCCTTGAGGCTCTCAGTGCAATTGCCAGCGGCTCCATGGCTAACGCAAACAACAGTGGGGAGAGGGGGCATCCCTGTCTCGTCCTCCGATGCAGCCTAAAGTAGTCCGATGTTGGCCTATTCGTCCGGACTCTCACTACTGGAGCCTGATACAGCAATGTAACCTAGTCAATAAAGCCCCGCCCAAATCTGAACCGTCCCAGTACCTCCCACAGATATTCCCATTCTACTCGATCAAAAGCCTTCTCTACATCCATTGCGACCACTACCTCCACCTCTCTACCTTCCAGAGGCATCATGATTACGTTTAACAACCTTCTTACATTGGCCACCAACTGCCTTCCATTAACAAACCCCGTCTGGTCCTCCCCAATAACGTCCGGCACACAGTCCTCAATCCTAGAGGACAAAATTTTGGCCAGGAATTTGGCGTCCACATTCAATAGGGATATCGGCCTGCAGGACCCACACAGCTCCGGGTCCTTGTTCCGCTTCAGGATCAGCGAAATCGTGGCCTGTGACATCATCGGGGGAAGCACCCCATGTTCCCTTGCCTCATTGATTGTCCTGATCAACAGCGGGTGGCGCGCATGCGCTGGAGCCCAGGAAAAGCGCACAAAGTGGCCACTCTCATCCAGACTCAGGCCCTGCATTTGTTTGATGGCCTGCACCCGTTCGGCCTCGTGGGGGTTTATCTTTGCCGTTTCTGCCACCCTGATATGGGAGTACCGGTTGATAGCGTGCTCGTGGAGGACGCAGGTTTCGATAGCAATGGTGAGGGTGAGCTGCTTAACTTTTAGGAGCTGCTGGCGAAGGGAATCGGAGTTGTTCCCGAAAACTATCTGATCCCGGATCATGGAATCAGTTGTCGAGTCATAGTTGCATGACTATGCGAGGATGCGGAGATGGGTTACAAAAGACTGATAAGGTTCATCCTTACCCTGAAGCCTCTGCTGGAAAACGTACCGTTCAAAGCTCTCATTGACTTCGATGTCACAGTGGCTGTCAAACTTCATCAGGACTGTTTTAAACTTTGTCTTGTCTTCGCCTTCAGCAAATGTGAGGGAGTTGAAGATGTGGATAGCGTGGTCCCTGGCTGTAGAAAGGAAGAGTGCGATCTTCCTGGCATCCGATGCGGCCTCGAGGTCGGTGGCTTCAAGATGTAGCTGGAGCTTCTGCTTGAAAATCTTCCAGTTTGCATCGATGTTGCCGGCGATGCGGAGCTGCGGAGGTGGGCGGACGCTGTCCATGTTACCGGATGGCTGACCGGTGTCAGAGGCAGATTATCTCAAGGTTGGTCCGTCAAACTTCAGCATTACTCACTGGTACCATGATGTGTTGGGTAAGCTGGGTCTGCGAGGACTGCGTTTGATGCAGTGTAGAGAGAGACAGGCTTCCAATACTTGAAGAAATGCAACACGATTTTACTGAACAACTAACTAAAATGAAAATGAAAAAATGAAATGAAAAATGAAAATGAAAAACATGCTTAACTGTGGGTTGACACTATGCTGACTTGACTGGAGACCTGAGGCTAACCTGACCAGACTGTCTTACTACCACATGGTGGATGTTCCAGTTGTTGCTCACAGGCTCTGACTGTCTCAGAGGCTGCATCCCGAGAGAGCTGGAAAACTGGTGCCCTCTGGCTTTATAGTGGTCGAGTCCTGTCTGGTGATTGGCTGCTGTGTTCTGTGTGCTGGCTGGTCATCCAGTGTGTCAGTCAGTGTCTATCTGCACACCATCATATACTTGGATGTATATTATGACACCAATATCCCAGAGGACGTTTTATAGAGCTCCACTGGGTACCCGTCTGGCCCCGGGGTTTTACCCGGCTGCATGGCCTTCAGATCCTCCGCTATCTCTTCCATCCCGATCGGGGCCCCCAGTCCTTCTATCACCTCCCCGCCCACCTTCGGGAAATTCAGCCCCCCTAGAAAGTGCCTCATCCCCTCCGACCCGTACAGCCTACTATAAAACTCCTTAAACACCTTATTCACCCCTGCTGAGTCTCCAACCAGGCTTCCGTCACCATCCTTTACTTTCCCTATCTCCCTGGCTCTTTCTAAGCTGCTGTGTAGGCATTCTGCTGGCCTTCTCTCCATGTTCATAAATCGCCCCCCTCGCCTTTCTCAGCTGCTCCCCCGCCCTCCCTGTGGTCAGCAAGCTAAACTCCGCCTGTAGCCTCTGCCATTCCCTTAAAAGCCCTGCCTCTGGGGTCTCCGCACACCTCCTGTCGACCTGGATTATCTCCTTTACCAGTCGGTCCATCTCTGCCCTGTCTGCCTTCTCCCTGTGGGCCCCTATCGAGATCAGCTGAGGCACAAGCATTCTTGATGGAATTTCTCTGGCACTCCTTTGTGTCACTGATACACAGTCCAGCTCTGACTGTAATACAGGAATGTAGTGGCAACAACTGCTCTATGCACCAGAGACGTTATTGACTTGAGGAGATCATTGCTGTCAAACACTCACTGCCATAGTTTGTAGGAGGCTGAACTGGTGCAGTTGATCCTTGCCAATAATGGCCTTTTATAGAATTTTTTTACAGTGCAGGAGGAGGCCATTTGGCCCATTGAATCTGCACCGGCTCTTGGAAAGAGCACCCCACTTAAGCCCACACTTCCACCCTATCCCCGTAAACCAGTAACTCCACCAAACCTAAGGGTAATTTAGCACGGCCAATCCACCTAACCCTGCACATCTTTGGAGGAAACCGGAGCACCCGGAGGAAACCCACGCAGACACAGGGAAAACGGGCAGACTCCGCACAGACAGTGACCCAAGCCGGGAATCAAACCTGGGACCCTGTGAAGCAACTGTGCTAACCACTGTTACCGTGGTATCTTTTGAGTGAGGTGACAGCCAAGGAAGTGCTCAACATATTACAGAATCTCTCCTTCAACATCAACGGGAGGTGAAATATTTGGTCGAACAGATGTGACCAGTTTCTTATCGAGTCCTAGAGTTTTTACAGCAAGGAAAGAGGCCCTTCAGTCCATGGTGTCCGTACTATCCTCCAAACACCTTTCTACTCTAATCCCATTTTCCAGCACTTGGTCCATAACCTTGTTTGCTATGGCATTTCCAGTACTCATCTAAATAGTTCTTAAATGTTATGAGGCCTCCATCACCCTTTCAGGCAGCGAGTTCCAAACTCCCACTACCCTCTGGTGAGATGATTTTCCATCAGATCCCCTCTAAATCTTCTGCCCCTTACCTTAAATCTATTCCCCCTGGTTATTGACCCCCTCCTCCAAGGGGAAATGTTTCTTCCAATCCACCCTGTCCATACCCCTCATAATTTTATACACCTCAATCAGGTTCCCCCTCAACCCCCTCTGCTCCAAGGAGAAGAACTCCAATCTAACCAGTCTCTCTTCAAAGCTGCAATGATCCTGCCCAGAAATCATCCTGGTGAATCTCCTCTGCACCCTCTCCATTACAATCACTTCGTTCCTGTAGTGTGGTGTACTACACACAGTACTTTAGCTGTAGCCTAACCAGCTTTTCATACAGTTCCATCATACCCTCTGTTGCTCGCTCTGGGTGAGTGTGCTTAACACTCAATTTGGCTCTGTTTTGTTACTTAGCTCTAGAGTCGCTAGGTATCGTTAAGATACCGCCACAAGTTTCAAGTTCAAGTTCAAAGCAATAAATCCATACACCAGTTAGTAAGTTCAAACAAGACACGTTTACTATATTACAGTAATCTACTAATCATGCATATAAAACTATAAGACTAGGCTAATCCTACCACTAATAGGCCAAATACTTATCTGGATAAGGGAACTGCCAGATCAGGGAACAATGGCCTCTAGCTTTATCATGGGTCTGCAGGCTTCCAGTAGTTATGGACTAAAGGGGGTCAGGAGTGTCTACTCTTTTTTTCTTTTCTTTTAAAAAAAAATTTTTTTTTTAAATTTAGATTACCCAATTATTTTTTCCAATTAAGTGGCAATTTAGCGTGGCCAATCCACCTCTCTGCACATTTTTGGGTTGTGGGGGCGAAACCCACGCAGACGTGGGGAGAATGTGCAAACTCCACACGGACAGTGGCCCAAAGCCGGGATCGAACCTGGGACCTCAGCGCCATGAGGCGGTTGTGCTAACCACTAGGCCACCGTGCTGCCCAGGAGTGTCTACTCTCATAGCGTGCGCTGTATGACACTTACGTGTTGGCGGCTGCTGTCCAGACCTCTCCTCCTCAAGGTTCTTCTACTGCAACGGTGTTCTGCTGGGAGGGCTGGCTGGTCAAGGAGAGGCTGGCAGAGAGAGAGAGCTGGGGTTGCGGTCTCTGTTTTATACCTCTCTCAGGGTCTGGGTGGACCCTCTATTCATTCTCAATCGATTGGGTCTCTTCCCAATCGATTGATTTGAATTCCCCAATAACGGGGCAGTACCTCGATCACTGGGAGGTTCTTAGGACTTATTGTTTTGGGCTTCTTTGGCGCCGAGAAGTCTGGCCTTCCATTTAATGTATCGATTTGTGTTAACTTGTTTCCATTGTACCTGGGGATCGCCCGGTATCACCTCACTAGTATGTTAACTGGTTTCTTTTCACAGTGCTGTCTGGTTTCTGCAGCAGTCAGAACTGGTTTCTGCAGTAGTCTGAATATACAAGCGCTTTGCAAGCTGCTTGCTTTTACAACATGTCCAATTTCCCTGCATTCCTTGCAATCTTCCATTTTGTGTTGGGCAGTGGTCACCCCAGGTGGCTACACCTCCCTGCTCTTATATTCTTTGCCTTGGTTAATGAAGGCAAGTATCCCATATACCTTCTTAACCACCTTATCGACTTGTCCTGCTGCCTTCAGGGATCTATGGACATACACACCAAGGCCCCTCTGGTCCTTTGTACTTCCTAAGGTTGACTATTCATTGTATATTCCCTTGCCTTGTTGGTCCTTCCAAAATGCACCACCTCACACTTTTCAGAGTTAATTCGAATTTGCCACTGTTCTGCCCATCTGACCAGCCCGTCTATATCATCCCGTAATCTAAGGCCTTCCTCCTCGCTACTTATTGTAAGAAGCCTTACAACACCAGGTTAAAGTCCAACAGGTTTGTTTCAAACACTAGCTTTCGGAGCACTGCTCCTTGAAAATGAAATGAAAATTGCTTATTGTCACGAGTAGGCTTCAATGAAGTTACTGTGAAAAGCCCCTAGTCGCCACATTCCGGCTCCTGTCCGGGGAGGCTGGTACGGGAATCGAACCGTGCTGCTGGCCTGCTTTAAAAGCCAGCGATTTAGCCCAGTGAGCTAAACCAGCCCCTTCCTCAGGTGAGGAAGGACCTGAGGAAGGAGCAGTGCTCCGAGAGATCATGTTTGAAACAAACCTGTTGGACTTTAACCTGGTGTTGTAAGACTTACTGTGCTCACCCCAGTCCAACGCCGGCATCTCCACATCATGGCTACTTATTGTGTCATCTGCAAACCTACTGATCATGGCCGGGATTCTCCGATCCCACGCCGGATTGGAGAATCGCCGGGGGGGGGTGAGAATCGCGCCACACTGCTCCGACGCCGGGCCTTCAATTCTCCGGCGATCAGAGGATCGGTGCCAATCGCGCCCGCGCGGTCACTGCCGCGCCAGTCGCGGCCCATTGAAAGCGGCCCCCGCGGCGATACTCCGTGCTGGACGGGCTGAGTACCCACTGAGTTCCACCGATTCCCACCGGCTTGGTTTACGTATGGTCCCACCCGGCGTGACCTCGGAGTTCTGGCTGCGGGGGCTGTCCTGGTGGGGCGGGCAGGGGGATCCAACTCTGGGGGGGGGCCTCCACGGTGGCCAGGTCCACAATCAGGGGCTACCGATTGGCGGGCGGGCTCATTCCAGAGGGGACCTATGTTCCTCCTTAGGCTCCTGTACGGCTCCGCCATGTTGCCTGGGGGCCGGCGCGGAGACAGAAACCACGCGCATGCGCCGTGTCGTGCCAGCTTTCCCCGCCGGAGCAGCGCACAGCACTCCGGCGCCGTTCTAGCCCCCGAGGAAGCGGAGAATGCCTGGGCCTGGAGGCCCGTTTTTGCCAGCATCGCTCGCCCTGGTTTTGACGCCGGTGTCAACACTTGGCTGGGATTTCGGAGAATTCCAGCACACATCTCCCACATTCATGTCCAGATCATTAATATATCTGATTACCATCACATTGCTCTTTACCGGAGCTTCCTGTGTATGGGATGGCTGCCACGGTTTCTACATTGCAACAAATTAAACTGCAAAAATTTAGTAACCTAATATGGAGCCTCACTTGGCGCCTCTGTTTGAGCTCCATGTCACATTTGCAACACTTCCATACATCAATTCTTAATGTCGAAGTTTCATCAATCGCAGCTAGGTGGTGTGGTGAATGTGTAATTGGTAATTCACACTGTACCTTACTGTTGTCCCTGTGGGCCCCATCTGTGAGCCACTGTGCGGTTCTGCGCACAGGGGGAGATGAGGAGCATGTACAGGGCTCCGCCCTAGGCTCCACCCACTTTAGGGAGTATAAGGGCTGCGGTCCTGCGAGATCGCCCTCAGTATCGTGCCATCGCAGGCAGGCTCAGTTGTAAGCCGATTAAAGCCACAGTTTACTCCAACTTGTATCTCAGAGTGAATTGATGGTCGCATCAAGTGGGTAGGGTCCTCACATCTGGGGCAAAATGTCAATGACAATTTATATCAATATAGAAACTTTAACATAATAAAAAGTTACAAAGCCCTTCACAGGAGCGTTAAAAACAAAATTGGACATTGAGTCACATAAAGAGATATTGGGGGACAACTGACCAAAACCTTGATCAAAAGTTAGATTTTACGGGGCATCTTAGAGAACGAGAAAGGGACAGAGTGTGAGGGAGGTTTAGAGCCTCGGGCCCAGACAACTAAAGGCACAGTCATCAATGACAATCGGGAACCCTCAAGAGGCCAGATTAAGAGGAGCGCAGAGATCTCGAGTGTTGTGGGGCTGGAAGACAGAGGGATGAGGCACTCGAATGATTTATATACCAGGGAGTTTTACCCAGGGCCCAGTCTGGGCCAGTGAACACAGGGGTGATAGGTGAATGGGACCTGGTGCAAGATTGGACACAGCCAGTTGGGTTCTGAATATTTATGGTGGGCACTCTGTGGGCTGGCCAGGAAACATTGCAATAGACAAGTCTGGTTGTAGCAAAGGGATGGGTTCAAGTCGACTACAGCACGGGGCAGCATGGTGGCACAAGTGGTTAACACTGTGGCTTCACAGTGCCAGGGTCCCAGGTTCGATTCCCCACTGGGTCATTGTCCGTGCGGAGTCTGCACGTTCTCCCCGTGCCTGCGTGGGTTTCTTCTGGGTGCTCCAATTTCCTCCCACAGTCCAAAGATGTGCAGGTTAGGTGGATTGGCCATGATAAATTGCCCTTAGTGACACAAAAAAGGTTAGGACGGGTTATTGGGTTACGGGGATAGGGTGGAAGTGAGGGCTTAAGTGGGTCGGTGCAGACCCGATGGGCCGAATGGCCTCCTTCTGCACTGTATCTTCTATGTACAGGGACTTGAGTACAATATTTAGGCTGATAGTCCATAGAATTTACAGTGCAGAAGGAGGCCATTCGGCCTATCGAGTCCTCACCGGCCCTTGGAAAGAGCACCCTACCCAAGCCCACATTTCCACTCTCCCCTTAGCCCCACCCAACCATTTTGAGCGCCAAGGACAATTTATCATGGCCAATCCACCTAACCTGCAGATCTTTGGACTGTGGGAGAAAACCCGCGCAGACACGGGGAGAACATGCAGACTCCGCACAGACGGTGACCCAAGCCAGGAAACGAACCAGGGACCCTGTAGCTGTGAAGAAACTGTGCTAACCACTATGCTACCGTGCTGCCAGTGTGAAAACCTAGAGAATGCTGTACTGTCAGAGATGCCATCTTTCAGCTGCAGATGTTGAAACAAGGTCCCACCTGCCCCCTTAGATGGACTTAGAAGCCCCCCACGGGACCATTTTAAAGAAGACCAAAGGAGTCCTCCCCTGTGACTGGCCAACATTTACCCCTCAACCAACACCACTAAAATGACTGTCCATGAATCCCATCACTGCTTGAGGAGCTTACTGTGCACAAATCGGCTGCTATATTCCTGAGAATCATACAGTGACCATAGTTCAAAATGTACATCATTGGCAATAAAGAACAAGTATCCTGAGGTTCTGAAAGGTAGTATACCTATCCAAGTCTTTATTGTTATAATTATTATAGAATGTTTTTTTAAATTTAATAGTGTATTTAAAAAACAAAATGGCTGTCACAGGAAGTCCCAGAACTGAATTGTATATTTTTCAATAGAATTCCACGTATACAAAAATAAATCCCCACATCTATCACTTAGCAGAGCTGCGTGCTCTATTAAATTATATATTTTTAGCTCATCCTTTCAACACATCCCTTGGGCGTCTGTTTTTATTAGGCCTCGTCTCAGGTTCCAGCCCCTGCAAAAATCCATTAGGCCCTTTCTCTCTTTTTTAAATATATTTTATACATAAGATCGCCTTCTTGTGTTCTGCTGTGCACTGGGAAAACAAGATCATTTAATAAGCAGATCAGAGGATGATAGAAAAACGGAAGGCGTGGAGATTTCAGCCTGTGAAACAGGATTACTGCACAGCCAACTTGGAGCCCAGTAAATGGCTATTATTTTATAACCACGTTTGGGTGGAAGTAATGGCAGCAGCTAATTCAAAGCAGAGGATGTTAAAAGCAATGAAATTTTATTAGTTTTTGAATGCACTATGTATTATGCACAAGCTTCGCTGGGACAGCGAGTCCAGGACAGGCAATGAGGGGACCTTGGTGAGGAGCCAGGCCAGATGATTGGCTTTATGCCAGATGGTAAGTACAAGGGGCTATCTTCTTGTGGCAGGAGGAGATTCTGTTAACCCCTTGGAAGCCACAGGGAGGATTGTGTGAGGTCTGGTGTGCCCTCTGTTCTCAAACTTAGGACTTAGGCAAGTTCAGTAATCCAGATGGACCAGGAACGAAGCAACTTGCTTTTCTATCGTGCCGCCGTCGTCATAAAAAATCACAGCAAAATCTTTGCTGTTGCAATTGTAGCCTTGTTAAAATCCCCATATCCAGAGGATATTACAATGCTTTTTTTTTTAAATTCCTCTGTGAGATGTGGGCGATCCCCAGCTTTAATCGCCCTTGGACTGAGTGGCTTGCTCAACCATTTCAGAGGGCATTTAAGAGTCAACCACATTGCTGTGGGTCTGGAGTCACATGTAGGCCAGACCAGGTCAGGACAGGCGATTTCCTTCCCTAAAGGGCATTAGTGAACCAGATGGGGTTTTACAACAATTAATGGTAGTTTCGTGGTCACCCCATTACTGATGCTAGCTTTTAATTCCAAATTTATTCATCGATTTTAGATCTTACTAGTTACTGAGGTGGTGGAGCTTAAACGTGTGTCCCCCAGCATTAGCCTGGGCCTTCGAGTTACTAGTCCACTACCACTATGACACTACCTCCCCCCCCCCCCCCGAATGTACTCACTAGAATCACACACTAACGTACAGGTTTGTCTTCAAATCCCTTTCCTTGCAATGTGCCCCTGAAGAAGTTTAGATCATCATTGCCTGTGATGTAAAGAACATCCCTCCTGTAGAACAACATCGCTTTCTGCTCCAGGATATTTGTGGAATGGTAAAAAAGAAGGAACATTGCTCAGTATATTTTAAGAAAAAGAGCAGGCAGTGTCTGGGCCAACGTTTATCACTCAACCAACTTCGCCTGAAATCTAGGCCGGGATTCTCCAGCTGGGCACCCCTGCCCGTGGACTTCCCGGAGGTATGAGGTGGCTTCAGTGGGAAATCCCATTGACAAGCGGTGGTATTAGAGAATCCTGCCACCAGAGGGCGCGCCGTCGAGAAACATGAGGCTGGGGGACGGTGCAATCCCACAGTGCTGTTTGGGAAAGGATTCTGACAGCAGTTTGCAACTCCATCCCTACATTACAATGGCGTCTACACATCAAAACATCTTCAGTGGCGGTCAAGTAATTTCAGATGTAATAGGTTTGTGAAAGGCTCTGAAGGAATGTAATTCTTTCCTTCTGGGGATTGCAAATTATTGTAAAATGGGGATTCATGATCGACAGAAATTCGCAGTGTCGGATCCCACATGGGATTGGGGACAGGTACTCACAGGATTTGGGTTCTCATGATGGAAGACTCTTGAATATCGGGGATGCAATACAAACTTTCACGTGACATGTTGGTCTGTGATATAACATTGCACAGGATAATAGTGCCTGTGATATAGGATCACACAGGATAATAGTGCCTGTGATATAATGTTGCACAGGATAATAGTGCCTGTGATATAGGATCACACAGGATAATAGTGCCTGTGATATAATGTTGCACAGGATAATAGTGCCTGTGATATAGGATCACACAGGATATTAGTGTCTGTGATATAATGTTGCACAGGATATTAGTGTCTGTGATATAGGATCACACAGGATATTAGTGTCTGTGATATAATGTTGCACAGGATAATAGTGCCTGTGATATAGGATCACACAGGATATTAGTGTCTGTGATATAATGTTGCACAGGATAATAGTGCCTGTGATATAGGATCACACAGGATATTAGTGCCTGTGATATAATGTTGCACAGGATAATAGTGCCTGTGATATAGGATCACACAGGATATTAGTGTCTGTGATATAATGTTGCACAGGATAATAGTGCCTGTGATATAGGGTCTCACAGGATATTAGTGTCTGTGATATAAGGTCTCACAGGATATTAGTGTTTGTGATATAGGGTCTCACAGGATATTAGTATCTGTGATATAGGGTCTCACAGGATATTAGCGTTTGTGATATAGGGTCTCACAGGATAATAGTGCCTGTGATATAGGGTCTCACAGGATATTAGTGTCCGTGATATAGGGTCTCACAGGATATTAGTGTCCGTGATATAGGGTCACAGGATATTAGTGTCTGTTATATAGGATCTCACAGGATATTAGTGTCTGTGATATAGGGTCACAGGATATTAGTGTCTGTGATATAGGGTCTCACAGGATATTAGTGTCTATGATGTAGGGTCACAGGATATTAGTGTCTGTGATATAGGGTCACAGGATACTAGTGTCTGTGATATAGGGTCTCACAGGATATTAGTGTGTGTGATATAGGGTCTCACAGGATATTAGTGTCTGTGATATAGGGTCCCACAGGATATTAGTGTCTGTGATATAGGGTCTCACAGGATATTAGTGTCTGTGATATAGGGTCTCACAGGATATTAGTGTCTGTGATATAGGGTCTCACAGGATATTAGTGTCTGTGATATAGGGTCTTACGGGATATTAGTGTCTGTGATATAGGATCTCACAGGATATTAGTGTCTGTGATATAGGGTCTCACAGGATATTAGTGTCTGTGATATAGGATCTCACAGGATATTAGTGTCTGTGATATAGGGTCTCACAGGATATTAGTGTCTGTGATATAGGGTCCCACAGGATATTAGTGTCTGTGATATAGGATCTCACGGGATATTAGTGTCTGTGATATAGGGTCACAGGATATTAGTGTCTGTGATATAGGATCTCACAGGATATTAGTGTCTGTGATATAGGGTCTCACAGGATATTAGTGTCTGTGATATAGGATCTCACGGGATATTAGTGTCTGTGATATAGGGTCTCACAGGATATTAGTGTCTGTGATATAGGGTCTCACAGGATATTAGTGTTTGTGATATAGGGTCTCACAGGATATTAGTATCTGTGATATAGGGTCTCACAGGATATTAGCGTTTGTGATATAGGGTCTCACAGGATATTAGTGTCTGTGATATAGGGTCTCACAGGATATTAGTGTCTGTGATATAGGGTCCCACAGGATATTAGTGTCTGTGATATAGGGTCTCACAGGATATTAGTGTCTGTGATATAGGATCACAGGATATTAGTGTCTGTGATATAGGGTCTCACAGGATATTAGTGTCTGTGATATAGGGTCTCACAGGATATTAGTGTCTGTGATATAGGGTCTCACAGGATATTAGTGTCTGTGATATAGGGTAACAGGATATTAGTGTCTGTGATATAGGGTCTCACAGGATATTAGTGTCTGTGATATAGGGTCCCACAGGATATTAGTGTCTGTGATATAGGGTCTCACAGGATATTAGTGTCTGTGATATAGGATCTCACGGGATATTAGTGTCTGTGATATAGGGTCACAGGATATTAGTGTCTGTGATATAGGTTCTCACAGGATATTAGTGTCTGTGATATAGGATCTCACGGGATATTAGTGTCTGTGATATAGGGTCACAGGATATTAGTGTCTGTGATATAGGGTCCCACAGGATATTAGTGTCTGTGATATAGGTTCTCACAGGATATTAGTGTCTGTGATATAGGGTCTCACAGGATATTAGTGTCTGTGATATAGGTTCTCACAGGATATTAGTGTCTGTGATATAGGGTCCCACAGGATATTAGTGTCTGTGATATAGGTTCTCACAGGATATTAGTGTCTGTGATATAGGGTCTCACAGGATATTAGTGTCTGATATAGGGTCTCACAGGATATTAGTATCTGTGATATAGGGTCTCACAGGGTATTAGTGTTTGTGATATAGGGTCTCACAGGATATTAGTGTCTGTGATATAGGGTCTCACAGGATATTAGTGTTTGTGATATAGGATCTCACAGGATATTAGTGTGTGTGATATAGGGTCCCACAGGATATTAGTGTCTGTGATATAGGATCTCACGGGATATTAGTGTCTGTGATGTAGGTTCTCACAGGATATTAGTGTCTGTGATATAGGGTCTCACAGGATATTAGTGTTTATGATATAGGATCTCACAGGATATTAGTGTGTGTGATATAGGGTCCCACAGGATATTAGTGTCTGTGATATAGGATCTCACGGGATATTAGTGTCTGTGATATAGGTTCTCACAGGATATTAGTGTCTGTGATATAGGGTCTCACAGGATATTAGTGTTTATGATATAGGGTCTCACAGGATATTAGTGTCTGTGATATAGGGTCTCACAGGATATTAGTGTTTATGATATAGGGTCTCACGGGATATTAGTGTCTGTGATATAGGATCACAGGATATTAGTGTCTGTGATATAGGGTCCCACAGGATATTAGTGTCTGTGATATAGGATCTCACGGGATATTAGTGTCTGTGATATAGGTTCTCACAGGATATTAGTGTCTGTGATATAGGATCACAGGATATTAGTGTCTGTGATATAGGGTCCCACAGGATATTAGTGTCTGTGATATAGGGTCTCACAGGATATTAGTGTCTGTGATATAGGGTCTCACAGGATATTAGTGTCTGTGATATAGGGTCCCACAGGATATTAGTGTCTGTGATATAGGGTCTCACAGGATATTAGTGTCTGTGATATAGGGTCTCACAGGATATTAGTGTCTGTGATATAGGGTCTCACAGGATATTAGTGTTTGTGATATAGGGTCTCACAGGATATTAGTATCTGTGATATAGGGTCTCACAGGATATTAGTGTCTGTGATATAGGGTCTCACAGGATATTAGTGTCTGTGATATAGGATCACAGGATATTAGTGTCTGTGATATAGGATCTCACAGGATATTAGTGTTTGTGATATAGGGTCTCACAGGATATTAGTGTCTGTGATATAGGTTCTCACAGGATATTAGTGTCTGTGATATAGGATCACAGGATATTAGTGTCTGTGATATAGGATCTCACAGGATATTAGTGTTTGTGATATAGGGTCTCACAGGATATTAGTGTCTGTGATATAGGGTCTCACAGGATATTAGTGTCTGTGATATAGGGTCACAGGATATTAGTGTCTGTGATATAGGGTCTCACAGGATATTAGTGTCTGTGATATAGGGTCCCACAGGATATTAGTGTCTGTGATATAGGGTCTCACAGGATATTAGTGTCTGTGATATAGGATCTCACGGGATATTAGTGTCTGTGATATAGGGTCACAGGATATTAGTGTCTGTGATATAGGTTCTCACAGGATATTAGTGTCTGTGATATAGGATCTCACAGGATATTAGTGTCTGTGATATAGGGTCTCACAGGATATTAGTGTCTGTGATATAGGGTCACAGGATATTAGTGTCTGTGATATAGGGTCCCACAGGATATTAATGTCTGTGATATAGGTTCTCACAGGATATTAGTGTCTGTGATATAGGGTCTCACAGGATATTAGTGTCTGTGATATAGGGTCTCACAGGATATTAGTGTCTGATATAGGGTCTCACAGGATATTAGTATCTGTGATACAGGGTCTCACAGGATATTAGTGTTTGTGATATAGGGTCTCACAGGATATTAGTGTCTGTGATATAGGGTCTCACAGGATATTAGTGTTTGTGATATAGGGTCTCACGGGATATTAGTGTGTGTGATATAGGGTCCCACAGGATATTAGTGTCTGTGATATAGGATCTCACGGGATATTAGTGTCTGTGATATAGGTTATCACAGGATATTAGTGTCTGTGATATAGGATCACAGGATATTAGTGTCTGTGATATAGGGTCCCACAGGATATTAGTGTCTGTGATATAGGGTCTCACAGGATATTAGTGTCTGTGATATAGGGTCTCACAGGATATTAGTGTCTGTGATATAGAGTCTCACAGGATATTAGTGTCTGTGATATAGGGTCTCACAGGATATTAGTGTTTGTGATATAGGATCACAGGATATTAGTGTCTGTGATATAGGGTCTCACAGGATATTAGTGTCTGTGATATAGGATCACAGGATATTAGTGTCTGTGATATAGGGTCTCACAGGATATTAGTGTCTGTGATATAGGGTCCCACAGGATATTAGTGTCTGTGATATAGGATCACAGGATATTTGTGTCTGTGATATAGGGTCTCACAGGATATTAGTGTCTGTGATATAGGGTCACAGGATATTAGTGTCTGTGATATAGGGTCCCACAGGATATTAGTGTCTGTGATATAGGGTCCCACAGGATATTAGTGTCTGTGATATAGGGTCTCACAGGATATTAGTGTCTGTGATATAGGATCTCACGGGATATTAGTGTCTGTGATATAGGTTCTCACAGGATATTAGTGTCTGTGATATAGGGTCTCACAGGATATTAGTGTTTATGATATAGGATCTCACAGGATATTAGTGTGTGTGATATAGGGTCCCACAGGATATTAGTGTCTGTGATATAGGATCTCACGGGATATTAGTGTCTGTGATATAGGTTCTCACAGGATATTAGTGTCTGTGATATAGGGTCTCAAAGGATATTAGTGTTTATGATATAGGGTCTCACAGGATATTAGTGGCTGTGATATAGGGTCTCACAGGATATTAGTGTTTATGATATAGGGTCTCACGGGATATTAGTGTCTGTGATATAGGATCACAGGATATTAGTGTCTGTGATATAGGGTCCCACAGGATATTAGTGTCTGTGATATAGGATCTCACGGGATATTAGTGTCTGTGATATAGGTTCTCACAGGATATTAGTGTCTGTGATATAGGATCACAGGATATTAGTGTCTGTGATATAGGTTCTCACAGGATATTAGTGTCTGTGATATAGGGTCTCACAGGATATTAGTGTCTGTGATATCGGGTCTCACAGGATATTAGTGTCTGTGATATAGAGTCTCACAGGATATTAGTGTCTGTGATATAGGGTCTCACAGGATATTAGTGTTTGTGATATAGGATCACAGGATATTAGTGTCTGTGATATAGGGTCTCACAGGATATTAGTGTCTGTGATATAGGATCACAGGATATTAGTGTCTGTGATATAGGGTCTCACAGGATATTAGTGTCTGTGATATAGGGTCCCACAGGATATTAGTGTCTGTGATATAGGATCACAGGATATTTGTGTCTGTGATATAGGGTCTCACAGGATATTAGTGTCTGTGATATAGGGTCACAGGATATTAGTGTCTGTGATATAGGGTCCCACAGGATATTAGTGTCTGTGATATAGGGTCCCACAGGATATTAGTGTCTGTGATATAGGGTCTCACAGGATATTAGTGTCTGTGATATAGGATCTCACGGGATATTAGTGTCTGTGATATAGGTTCTCACAGGATATTAGTGTCTGTGATATAGGGTCTCACAGGATATTAGTGTTTATGATATAGGATCTCACAGGATATTAGTGTGTGTGATATAGGGTCCCACAGGATATTAGTGTCTGTGATATAGGATCTCACGGGATATTAGTGTCTGTGATATAGGTTCTCACAGGATATTAGTGTCTGTGATATAGGGTCTCAAAGGATATTAGTGTTTATGATATAGGGTCTCACAGGATATTAGTGTCTGTGATATAGGGTCTCACAGGATATTAGTGTTTATGATATAGGGTCTCACGGGATATTAGTGTCTGTGATATAGGATCACAGGATATTAGTGTCTGTGATATAGGGTCCCACAGGATATTAGTGTCTGTGATATAGGATCTCACGGGATATTAGTGTCTGTGATATAGGTTCTCACAGGATATTAGTGTCTGTGATATAGGATCACAGGATATTAGTGTCTGTGATATAGGGTCCCACAGGATATTAGTGTCTGTGATATAGGGTCTCACAGGATATTAGTGTCTGTGATATAGGGTCTCACAGGATATTAGTGTCTGTGATATAGGGTCCCACAGGATATTAGTGTCTGTGATATAGGGTCTCACAGGATATTAGTGTCTGTGATATAGGGTCTCACAGGATATTAGTGTCTGTGATATAGGGTCTCACAGGATATTAGTGTTTGTGATATAGGGTCTCACAGGATATTAGTATCTGTGATATAGGGTCTCACAGGATATTAGTGTCTGTGATATAGGGTCTCACAGGATATTAGTGTCTGTGATATAGGATCACAGGATATTAGTGTCTGTGATATAGGATCTCACAGGATATTAGTGTTTGTGATATAGGGTCTCACAGGATATTAGTGTCTGTGATATAGGTTCTCACAGGATATTAGTGTCTGTGATATAGGATCACAGGATATTAGTGTCTGTGATATAGGATCTCACAGGATATTAGTGTTTGTGATATAGGGTCTCACAGGATATTAGTGTCTGTGATATAGGGTCTCACAGGATATTAGTGTCTGTGATATAGGGTCACAGGATATTAGTGTCTGTGATATAGGGTCTCACAGGATATTAGTGTCTGTGATATAGGGTCTCACAGGATATTAGTGTCTGTGATATAGGGTCTCACAGGATATTAGTGTCTGTGATATAGGATCTCACGGGATATTAGTGTCTGTGATATAGGGTCACAGGATATTAGTGTCTGTGATATAGGTTCTCACAGGATATTAGTGTCTGTGATATAGGATCTCACGGGATATTAGTGTCTGTGATATAGGGTCACAGGATATTAGTGTCTGTGATATAGGGTCCCACAGGATATTAATGTCTGTGATATAGGTTCTCACAGGATATTAGTGTCTGTGATATAGGGTCTCACAGGATATTAGTGTCTGTGATATAGGGTCTCACAGGATATTAGTGTCTGATATAGGGTCTCACAGGATATTAGTATCTGTGATACAGGGTCTCACAGGATATTAGTGTTTGTGATATAGGGTCTCACAGGATATTAGTGTCTGTGATATAGGGTCTCACAGGATATTAGTGTTTGTGATATAGGGTCTCACGGGATATTAGTGTGTGTGATATAGGGTCCCACAGGATATTAGTGTCTGTGATATAGGATCTCACGGGATATTAGTGTCTGTGATATAGGTTATCACAGGATATTAGTGTCTGTGATATAGGATCACAGGATATTAGTGTCTGTGATATAGGGTCCCACAGGATATTAGTGTCTGTGATATAGGGTCTCACAGGATATTAGTGTCTGTGATATCGGGTCTCACAGGATATTAGTGTCTGTGATATAGAGTCTCACAGGATATTAGTGTCTGTGATATAGGGTCTCACAGGATATTAGTGTCTGTGATATAGGATCACAGGATATTAGTGTCTGTGATATAGGGTCTCACAGGATATTAGTGTCTGTGATATAGGATCACAGGATATTAGTGTCTGTGATATAGGGTCTCACAGGATATTAGTGTCTGTGATATAGGGTCCCACAGGATATTAGTGTCTGTGATATAGGATCACAGGATATTAGTGTCTGTGATATAGGGTCTCACAGGATATTAGTGTCTGTGATATAGGGTCCCACAGGATATTAGTGTCTGTGATATAGGATCACAGGATATTTGTGTCTGTGATATAGGGTCTCACAGGATATTAGTGTCTGTGATATAGGGTCACAGGATATTAGTGTCTGTGATATAGGGTCCCACAGGATATTAGTGTCTGTGATATAGGGTCTCACAGGATATTAGTGTCTGTGATATAGGGTCTCACAGGATATTAGTGTCTGTGATATAGGATCTCACGGGATATTAGTGTCTGTGATATAGGTTCTCACAGGATATTAGTGTCTGTGATATAGGGTCTCACAGGATATTAGTGTTTATGATATAGGATCTCACAGGATATTAGTGTGTGTGATATAGGGTCCCACAGGATATTAGTGTCTGTGATATAGGATCTCACGGGATATTAGTGTCTGTGATATAGGTTCTCACAGGATATTAGTGTCTGTGATATAGGGTCTCACAGGATATTAGTGTTTATGATATAGGGTCTCACAGGATATTAGTGTCTGTGATATAGGGTCTCACAGGATATTAGTGTTTATGATATAGGGTCTCACGGGATATTAGTGTCTGTGATATAGGATCACAGGATATTAGTGTCTGTGATATAGGGTCCCACAGGATATTAGTGTCTGTGATATAGGATCTCACGGGATATTAGTGTCTGTGATATAGGTTCTCACAGGATATTAGTGTCTGTGATATAGGATCACAGGATATTAGTGTCTGTGATATAGGGTCCCACAAGATATTAGTGTCTGTGATATAGGGTCTCACAGGATATTAGTGTCTGTGATATAGGGTCTCACAGGATATTAGTGTCTGTGATATAGGGTCCCACAGGATATTAGTGTCTGTGATATAGGGTCTCACAGGATATTAGTGTCTGTGATATAGGGTCTCACGGGATATTAGTGTCTGTGATATAGGGTCTCACAGGATATTAGTGTTTGTGATATAGGGTCTCACAGGATATTAGTATCTGTGATATAGGGTCTCACAGGATATTAGTGTCTGTGATATAGGGTCTCACAGGATATTAGTGTCTGTGATATAGGATCACAGGATATTAGTGTCTGTGATATAGGATCTCACAGGATATTAGTGTTTGTGATATAGGGTCTCACAGGATATTAGTGTCTGTGATATAGGTTCTCACAGGATATTAGTGTCTGTGATATAGGATCACAGGATATTAGTGTCTGTGATATAGGATCTCACAGGATATTAGTGTTTGTGATATAGGGTCTCACAGGATATTAGTGTCTGTGATATAGGGTCTCACAGGATATTAGTGTCTGTGATATAGGGTCACAGGATATTAGTGTCTGTGATATAGGGTCTCACAGGATATTAGTGTCTGTGATATAGGGTCCCACAGGATATTAGTGTCTGTGATATAGGGTCTCACAGGATATTAGTGTCTGTGATATAGGATCTCACGGGATATTAGTGTCTGTGATATAGGGTCACAGGATATTAGTGTCTGTGATATAGGTTCTCACAGGATATTAGTGTCTGTGATATAGGATCTCACGGGATATTAGTGTCTGTGATATAGGGTCACAGGATATTAGTGTCTGTGATATAGGGTCCCACAGGATATTAATGTCTGTGATATAGGTTCTCACAGGATATTAGTGTCTGTGATATAGGGTCTCACAGGATATTAGTGTCTGTGATATAGGGTCTCACAGGATATTAGTGTCTGATATAGGGTCTCACAGGATATTAGTATCTGTGATACAGGGTCTCACAGGATATTAGTGTTTGTGATATAGGGTCTCACAGGATATTAGTGTCTGTGATATAGGGTCTCACAGGATATTAGTGTTTGTGATATAGGTTCTCACAGGATATTAGTGTCTGTGATATAGGATCTCACAGGATATTAGTGTCTGTGATATAGGGTCTCACAGGATATTAGTGTCTGTGATATAGGGTCACAGGATATTAGTGTCTGTGATATAGGGTCCCACAGGATATTAATGTCTGTGATATAGGTTCTCACAGGATATTAGTGTCTGTGATATAGGGTCTCACAGGATATTAGTGTCTGTGATATAGGGTCTCACAGGATATTAGTGTCTGATATAGGGTCTCACAGGATATTAGTATCTGTGATACAGGGTCTCACAGGATATTAGTGTTTGTGATATAGGGTCTCACAGGATATTAGTGTCTGTGATATAGGGTCTCACAGGATATTAGTGTTTGTGATATAGGGTCTCACGGGATATTAGTGTGTGTGATATAGGGTCCCACAGGATATTAGTGTCTGTGATATAGGATCTCACGGGATATTAGTGTCTGTGATATAGGTTATCACAGGATATTAGTGTCTGTGATATAGGATCACAGGATATTAGTGTCTGTGATATAGGGTCCCACAGGATATTAGTGTCTGTGATATAGGGTCTCACAGGATATTAGTGTCTGTGATATCGGGTCTCACAGGATATTAGTGTCTGTGATATAGAGTCTCACAGGATATTAGTGTCTGTGATATAGGGTCTCACAGGATATTAGTGTTTGTGATATAGGATCACAGGATATTAGTGTCTGTGATATAGGGTCTCACAGGATATTAGTGTCTGTGATATAGGATCACAGGATATTAGTGTCTGTGATATAGGGTCTCACAGGATATTAGTGTCTGTGATATAGGGTCTCACAGGATATTAGTGTCTGTGATATAGGATCACAGGATATTAGTGTCTGTGATATAGGGTCTCACAGGATATTAGTGTCTGTGATATAGGGTCACAGGATATTAGTGTCTGTGATATAGGGTCCCACAGGATATTAGTGTCTGTGATATAGGGTCCCACAGGATATTAGTGTCTGTGATATAGGGTCTCACAGGATATTAGTGTCTGTGATATAGGATCTCACGGGATATTAGTGTCTGTGATATAGGTTCTCACAGGATATTAGTGTCTGTGATATAGGGTCTCACAGGATATTAGTGTTTATGATATAGGATCTCACAGGATATTAGTGTGTGTGATATAGGGTCCCACAGGATATTAGTGTCTGTGATATAGGATCTCACGGGATATTAGTGTCTGTGATATAGGTTCTCACAGGATATTAGTGTCTGTGATATAGGGTCTCAAAGGATATTAGTGTTTATGATATAGGGTCTCACAGGATATTAGTGTCTGTGATATAGGGTCTCACAGGATATTAGTGTTTATGATATAGGGTCTCACGGGATATTAGTGTCTGTGATATAGGATCACAGGATATTAGTGTCTGTGATATAGGGTCCCACAGGATATTAGTGTCTGTGATATAGGATCTCACGGGATATTAGTGTCTGTGATATAGGTTCTCACAGGATATTAGTGTCTGTGATATAGGATCACAGGATATTAGTGTCTGTGATATAGGGTCCCACAGGATATTAGTGTCTGTGATATAGGGTCTCACAGGATATTAGTGTCTGTGATATAGGGTCTCACAGGATATTAGTGTCTGTGATATAGGGTCCCACAGGATATTAGTGTCTGTGATATAGGGTCTCACAGGATATTAGTGTCTGTGATATAGGGTCTCACAGGATATTAGTGTCTGTGATATAGGGTCTCACAGGATATTAGTGTTTGTGATATAGGGTCTCACAGGATATTAGTATCTGTGATATAGGGTCTCACAGGATATTAGTGTCTGTGATATAGGGTCTCACAGGATATTAGTGTCTGTGATATAGGATCACAGGATATTAGTGTCTGTGATATAGGATCTCACAGGATATTAGTGTTTGTGATATAGGGTCTCACAGGATATTTGTGTCTGTGATATAGGTTCTCACAGGATATTAGTGTCTGTGATATAGGATCACAGGATATTAGTGTCTGTGATATAGGATCTCACAGGATATTAGTGTTTGTGATATAGGGTCTCACAGGATATTAGTGTCTGTGATATAGGGTCTCACAGGATATTAGTGTCTGTGATATAGGGTCACAGGATATTAGTGTCTGTGATATAGGGTCTCACAGGATATTAGTGTCTGTGATATAGGGTCCCACAGGATATTAGTGTCTGTGATATAGGGTCTCACAGGATATTAGTGTCTGTGATATAGGGTCTCACAGGATATTAGTGTCTGTGATATAGGGTCACAGGATATTAGTGTCTGTGATATAGGGTCTCACAGGATATTAGTGTCTGTGATATAGGGTCCCACAGGATATTAGTGTCTGTGATATAGGGTCTCACAGGATATTAGTGTCTGTGATATAGGATCTCACGGGATATTAGTGTCTGTGATATAGGGTCACAGGATATTAGTGTCTGTGATATAGGTTCTCACAGGATATTAGTGTCTGTGATATAGGATCTCACGGGATATTAGTGTCTGTGATATAGGGTCACAGGATATTAGTGTCTGTGATATAGGGTCCCACAGGATATTAATGTCTGTGATATAGGTTCTCACAGGATATTAGTGTCTGTGATATAGGGTCTCACAGGATATTAGTGTCTGTGATATAGGGTCTCACAGGATATTAGTGTCTGATATAGGGTCTCACAGGATATTAGTATCTGTGATACAGGGTCTCACAGGATATTAGTGTTTGTGATATAGGGTCTCACAGGATATTAGTGTCTGTGATATAGGGTCTCACAGGATATTAGTGTTTGTGATATAGGGTCTCACGGGATATTAGTGTGTGTGATATAGGGTCCCACAGGATATTAGTGTCTGTGATATAGGATCTCACGGGATATTAGTGTCTGTGATATAGGTTCTCACAGGATATTAGTGTCTGTGATATAGGATCACAGGATATTAGTGTCTGTGATATAGGGTCCCACAGGATATTAGTGTCTGTGATATAGGGTCTCACAGGATATTAGTGTCTGTGATATCGGGTCTCACAGGATATTAGTGTCTGTGATATAGAGTCTCACAGGATATTAGTGTCTGTGATATAGGGTCTCACAGGATATTAGTGTTTGTGATATAGGATCACAGGATATTAGTGTCTGTGATATAGGGTCTCACAGGATATTAGTGTCTGTGATATAGGATCACAGGATATTAGTGTCTGTGATATAGGGTCTCACAGGATATTAGTGTCTGTGATATAGGGTCCCACAGGATATTAGTGTCTGTGATATAGGATCACAGGATATTAGTGTCTGTGATATAGGGTCTCACAGGATATTAGTGTCTGTGATATAGGGTCCCACAGGATATTAGTGTCTGTGATATAGGATCACAGGATATTTGTGTCTGTGATATAGGGTCTCACAGGATATTAGTGTCTGTGATATAGGGTCACAGGATATTAGTGTCTGTGATATAGGGTCCCACAGGATATTAGTGTCTGTGATATAGGGTCCCACAGGATATTAGTGTCTGTGATATAGGGTCTCACAGGATATTAGTGTCTGTGATATAGGATCTCACGGGATATTAGTGTCTGTGATATAGGGTCTCACAGGATATTAGTGTCTGTGATATAGGGTCTCACAGGATATTAGTGTTTATGATATAGGATCTCACAGGATATTAGTGTGTGTGATATAGGGTCCCACAGGATATTAGTGTCTGTGATATAGGATCTCACGGGATATTAGTGTCTGTGATATAGGTTCTCACAGGATATTAGTGTCTGTGATATAGGGTCTCACAGGATATTAGTGTTTATGATATAGGGTCTCACAGGATATTAGTGTCTGTGATATAGGGTCTCACAGGATATTAGTGTTTATGATATAGGGTCTCACGGGATATTAGTGTCTGTGATATAGGATCACAGGATATTAGTGTCTGTGATATAGGGTCCCACAGGATATTAGTGTCTGTGATATAGGATCTCACGGGATATTAGTGTCTGTGATATAGGTTCTCACAGGATATTAGTGTCTGTGATATAGGATCACAGGATATTAGTGTCTGTGATATAGGGTCCCACAAGATATTAGTGTCTGTGATATAGGGTCTCACAGGATATTAGTGTCTGTGATATAGGGTCTCACAGGATATTAGTGTCTGTGATATAGGGTCCCACAGGATATTAGTGTCTGTGATATAGGGTCTCACAGGATATTAGTGTCTGTGATATAGGGTCTCACGGGATATTAGTGTCTGTGATATAGGGTCTCACAGGATATTAGTGTTTGTGATATAGGGTCTCACAGGATATTAGTATCTGTGATATAGGGTCTCACAGGATATTAGTGTCTGTGATATAGGGTCTCACAGGATATTAGTGTCTGTGATATAGGATCACAGGATATTAGTGTCTGTGATATAGGATCTCACAGGATATTAGTGTTTGTGATATAGGGTCTCACAGGATATTAGTGTCTGTGATATAGGTTCTCACAGGATATTAGTGTCTGTGATATAGGATCACAGGATATTAGTGTCTGTGATATAGGATCTCACAGGATATTAGTGTTTGTGATATAGGGTCTCACAGGATATTAGTGTCTGTGATATAGGGTCTCACAGGATATTAGTGTCTGTGATATAGGGTCACAGGATATTAGTGTCTGTGATATAGGGTCTCACAGGATATTAGTGTCTGTGATATAGGGTCCCACAGGATATTAGTGTCTGTGATATAGGGTCTCACAGGATATTAGTGTCTGTGATATAGGATCTCACGGGATATTAGTGTCTGTGATATAGGGTCACAGGATATTAGTGTCTGTGATATAGGTTCTCACAGGATATTAGTGTCTGTGATATAGGATCTCACGGGATATTAGTGTCTGTGATATAGGGTCACAGGATATTAGTGTCTGTGATATAGGGTCCCACAGGATATTAATGTCTGTGATATAGGTTCTCACAGGATATTAGTGTCTGTGATATAGGGTCTCACAGGATATTAGTGTCTGTGATATAGGGTCTCACAGGATATTAGTGTCTGATATAGGGTCTCACAGGATATTAGTATCTGTGATACAGGGTCTCACAGGATATTAGTGTTTGTGATATAGGGTCTCACAGGATATTAGTGTCTGTGATATAGGGTCTCACAGGATATTAGTGTCTGTGATATAGGGTCTCACGGGATATTAGTGTGTGTGATATAGGGTCCCACAGGATATTAGTGTCTGTGATATAGGATCTCACGGGATATTAGTGTCTGTGATATAGGTTATCACAGGATATTAGTGTCTGTGATATAGGATCACAGGATATTAGTGTCTGTGATATAGGGTCCCACAGGATATTAGTGTCTGTGATATAGGGTCT
Source organism: Scyliorhinus canicula (assembly GCF_902713615.1). Lineage (NCBI taxonomy): Eukaryota > Metazoa > Chordata > Chondrichthyes > Carcharhiniformes > Scyliorhinidae > Scyliorhinus > Scyliorhinus canicula. Next base: position 17,255,238 of record NC_052148.1, on the reverse strand, counting down.
CACAGGATATTAGTGTCTGTGATATCGGGTCTCACAGGATATTAGTGTCTGTGATATAGAGTCTCACAGGATATTAGTGTCTGTGATATAGGGTCTCACAGGATATTAGTGTTTGTGATATAGGATCACAGGATATTAGTGTCTGTGATATAGGGTCTCACAGGATATTAGTGTCTGTGATATAGGATCACAGGATATTAGTGTCTGTGATATAGGGTCTCACAGGATATTAGTGTCTGTGATATAGGGTCCCACAGGATATTAGTGTCTGTGATATAGGATCACAGGATATTTGTGTCTGTGATATAGGGTCTCACAGGATATTAGTGTCTGTGATATAGGGTCACAGGATATTAGTGTCTGTGATATAGGGTCCCACAGGATATTAGTGTCTGTGATATAGGATCTCACAGGATATTAGTGTCTGTGATATAGGGTCTTACAGGATATTAGTGTCTGTGATATAGGGTCTCACAGGATGTTAGTGTCTGTGATATAGGGTCTCACAGGATGTTAGTGTCTGTGATATAGGGTCCCACAGGATATTAGTGTCTGTGATATAGGGTCCCACAGGATATTACTGTCTGTGATATAGGGTCCCACAGGATATTACTGTCTGTGATATAGGGTCCCACAGGATATTAGTGTCTGTGATATAGGGTCTTACAGGATATTAGTGTCTGTGATATAGGGTCTCACAGGATATTAGTGTTTGTGATATAGGATCTCACAGGATATTACTGTCTGTGATATAGGGTCTCACAGGATATTAGTGTCTGTGATATAGGGTCTCACAGGATATTAGTGTCTGTGATATAGGGTCTCACAGGATATTAGTGTCTGTGATATAGGGTCTCACAGGATATTAGTGTCTGTGATATAGGTTCTCACGGGATATTAGTGTCTGTGATATAGGATCTCACAGGATATTAGTGTCTGTGATATAGGGTCACAGGATATTAGTGTCCGTGATATAGGATCTCACAGGATATTAGTGTCTGTGATATAGGGTCACAGGATATTAGTGTCTGTGATATAGGGTCTCACAGGATATTAGTGTCTGTGATATAGGATCTCACAGGATATTAGTGTCTGTGATATAGGGTCTCACAGGATATTGATCCAGCAGAGGGCAGCAGAGCAGAGCTACTGATCAGCTGTTCTGGGGAAATTTGCATACGTGCAGTGCGGTCAGCCTAAGTTGAAGGTGGTTTGTGGAAGGGCTGTTGGCAACTGACAGTTAAACCCAAAACACTTCGTGAGTGTTTCCCACCCTACCTCCGCCTCTAACCAACCCCCCCACCCAACGGTGGTTGGGAAGCGGGAGCAGGGACCTGTCGTGAATGTGAGTGAGTGCCTTTAAATTTGCTTAACTTTCAGCGGGAGCAGGGTTTGAGGTAATATCAGGTAAGCTCTTCCTTTCTTTTTCTTTTTCTTGTTTTTTTTTAAATCTAGAGGTGATGTCAGGGAAGGCAGTACAATGCTCCTCCTGCAGAATGTTTGAGGTGAGGGACGCCGTCAGTGTCCCTGCTGATTTCATCTGTGGGAAGTGCACCCAACTCCAGCTCCTCAAAAACCGTGTTAGGGAACTGGAGCTTGAGCTGGATGAACTTCGGATCATTCGGGAGGCAGAGGGGGTCATAGATAGGAGCTTCAGGGAAGTAGTTACACCAAAGACTGGAGATAGATGGGTAACTGTAAGAGGGACTGGGAAGAAGCAGTCAGTGCAGGGACCCCCTGCGGTCGTTCCCCTGAGTAACAAGTATACCGTTTTGGATACTTGTGGGGGGGACGACTTACCAGGGGTAAGCCATGGGGTACGGGCCTCTGGCACGGAGTCTGTCCCTGTTGCTCAGAAGGGAAGGGGGGAAAGGAGTAGAACACTAGTAATTGGGGACTCAATAGTCAGGGGCACAGATAGGAGATTTTGTGGGAGCGAGAGAGACTCACGTTTGGTATGTTGCCTCCCAGGTGCAAGGGTAAGTGATGTCTCGGATCGTGTTTTCCGGGTCCTTAAGGGGGAGGGGGAGCAGCCCCAAGTCGTAGTCCACATTGGCACTAACGACATAGGTAGGAAAGGGGACAAGGATGTCAGGCAGGCCTTTAGGGAGCTAGGATGGAAGCTCAGAGCGAGAACAAACAGAGTTGTTATCTCTGGGTTGTTGCCCGTGCCACGTGATAGTGAGATGAGGAATAGGGAGAGAGAGCAATTAAACACGTGGCTACAGGGATGGTGCAGGCGGGAGGGATTCAGATTTCTGGATAATTGGGGCTCTTTCTGGGGAAGGTGGGACCTCTATAGACAGGATGGTCTACATCTGAACCTGAGGGGCACCAATATCCTGGGGGGGAGATTTGTTAGTGCTCTTTGGGGGGGTTTAAACTAATTCAGCAGGGGCATGGGAACCTGGATTGTAGTTTTGGGGTACGGGAGATTGAGAGTATAGAGGTCAGGAGCACAGATTTGACTTCGCAAGAGGGTGCCAGTGTTCAGGTAGGTGGTTTGAAGTGTGTCTACTTCAATGCCAGGAGTATACGAAATAAGGTAGGGGAACTTGCAGCATGGGTTGGTACCTGGGACTTCGATGTTGTGGCCATTTCAGAGACATGGATAGAGCAGGGACAGGAATGGTTGTTGCAGGTTCCGGGGTTTAGGTGTTTTAGTAAGCTCAGAGAAGGGGGCAAAAGAGGGGGAGGTGTGGCGCTGCTAGTCAAGGACAGTATTACGGTGGCGGAAAGGATGCTAGATGGGGACTCTTCTTCTGAGGTAGTATGTGCTGAGGTTAGAAACAGGAAAGGAGAGGTCACCCTGTTGGGAGTTTTCTATAGGCCACCTAATAGTTCTAGGGATGTAGAGGAAAGGATGGCGAAGATGATTCTGGAAAAGAGCGAAAGTAACAGGGTAGTTGTTATGGGAGACTTTAACTTTCCAAATATTGACTGGAAAAGACATAGTTCGAGTACATTAGATGGGTCATTCTTTGTACAATGTGTGCAGGAGGGTTTCCTGACACAATATGTTGACAGGCCAACAAGAGGCGAGGCCACATTGGATTTGGTTTTGGGTAATGAACCAGGCCAGGTGTTAGATCTGGAGGTAGGTGAGCACTTTGGAAACAGTGACCACAATTCGGTGACCTTTACGTTAGTGATGGAAAGGGATAAGTATACCCCGCAGGGCAAGAGTTATAGCTGGGGGAAGGGCAATTATGATGCCATTAGACATGACTTAGGATGTGTTGGTTGGAGAAGTAGGCTGCAAGGGTTGGGCACACTGGATATGTGGAGCTTGTTCAAGGAACAGCTATTGCGTGTTCTTGATAAGTACGTACCAGTCAGGCAGGGAGGAAGGGGCCGAGCGAGGGAACCATGGTTTACCAAAGAAGTGGAATCTCTTGTTAAGAGGAAGAAGGAGGCCTATGTGAAGATGAGGCGTGAAGTTTCAGTTGGGGCGCTTGATAGTTACAAGGAAGCGAGGAAGGATCTAAAGAGAGAGCTGAGACGAGCAAGGAGGGGACATGAGAAGTCTTTGGCAGGTAGGATCAAGGAAAACCCAAAAGCTTTCTATAGGTATGTCAGGAATAAAAGAATGACTAGGGTAAGAGTAGGGCCAGTCAAGGACAGTGGTGGGAAGTTGTGTGTGGAGGCTGAGGAGATAAGCGAGATACTAAATGAATACTTTTCGTCAGTATTCACTCAAGAAAAAGATAATATTGTGGAGGAGAATGCTGAGACACAGGCTATTAGAATAGATGGCATTGAGGTGCATAGGGAAGAAGTGTTGGCAATTCTGGACAAGGTGAAAATAGATAAGTCCCCGGGGCCGGATGGGATTTATCCTAGGATTCTCTAGGAAGCCAGGGAAGAGATTGCTGAGCCTTTGGCTTTGATTTTTAGGTCATCATTGGCTACAGGAATAGTGCCAGAGGACTGGAGGATAGCAAATGTGGTCCCTTTGTTCAAGAAGGGGAGTAGAGATAACCCCGGTAACTATAGGCCGGTGAGCCTAACGTCTGTGGTGGGTAAGGTCTTGGAGAGGATTATAAAAGATACGATTTATAATCATCTAGATAGGAATAATATGATTAGGGATAGTCAGCATGGTTTTGTGAAGGGTAGGTCATGCCTCACAAACCTTATCGAGTTCTTTGAGAAGGTGACTGAACAGGTAGACGAGGGTAGAGCAGTTGATGTGGTGTATATGGATTTCAGTAAAGCATTTGATAAGGTTCCCCACGGTCGGCTATTGCAGAAAATACGGAGGCTGGGGATTGAGGGTGATTTAGAGATGTGGATCAGAAATTGGCTAGCTGAAAGAAGACAGAGAGTTGTAGTTGATGGGAAATGTTCAGAATGGAGTTCAGTTACGAGTGGCGTACCACAAGGATCTGTTCTGGGGCCGTTGCTGTTTGTCATTTTTATAAATGACCTAGAGGAGGGCGCAGAAGGATGGGTGAGTAAATTTGCAGACGACACTAAAGTCGGTGGAGTTGTAGACAGTGCGGAAGGATGTTGCAGGTTACAGAGTGACATAGATAAGCTGCAGAGCTGGGCTGAGAGGTGGCAAATGGAGTTTAATGTGGAGAAGTGTGAGGTGATTCACTTTGGAAAGAATAACAGGAATGCGGAATATTTGGCTAATGGTAAAATTCTTGGTAGTGTGGATGAGCAGAGGGATCTCGGTGTCCATGTACATAGATCCCTGAAAGTTGCCACCCAGGTTGATAGGGTTGTGAAGAAGGCCTATGGTGTGTTGGCCTTTATTGGTAGAGGGATTGAGTTCCGGAGCCATGAGGTCATGTTGCTGTTGTACAAAACTCTAGTACGGCCGCATTTGGAGTATTGCGTACAGTTCTGGTCGCCTCATTATAGGAAGGACGTGGAAGCCTTGGAACGGGTGCAGAGGAGATTTACCAGGATGTTGCCTGGTATGGAGGGAAAATCTTATGAGGAAAGGCTGATGGACTTGAGGTTGTTTTCGTTAGAGAGAAGAAGGTTAAGAGGTGACTTAATAGAGGCATACAAAATGATAAGAGGGTTAGATAGGGTGGACAGCGAGAGCCTTCTCCCGCGGATGGAGGTGGCTAGCACGAGGGGACATAGCCTTAAATTGAGGGGTAATAGATATAGGACAGAGGTCAGAGGTGGGTTTTTTACGCAAAGAGTGGTGAGGCCGTGGAATGCCCTACCTGCAACAGTAGTGAACTCGCCAACATTGAGGGCATTTAAAAGTTTATTGGATAAGCATATGGATGATAAGGGCATAGTGTAGGTTAGATGGCCTTTAGTTTTTTTCCATGTCGGTGCAACATCGAGGGCCGAAGGGCCTGTACTGCGCTGTATCGTTCTATGTTCTATTAGTGTCTGTGATATAGGACCTCACAGGATATTAGTGTCTGTGATATAGGGTCACAGGATAGTAGTGTCTGTGATATAGGGTCACAGGATAGTAGTGTCTGTGATATAGGGTCTCACAGGATATTAGTGTCTGTGATATAGGGTCTCACAGGATATTAGTGTCTGTGATATAGGGTCTCACAGGATATTAGTGTTTGTGATATAGGGTCCCACAGGATATCAGTGTCTGTGATATAGGGTCTCACAGGATATTAGTGTCTGTGATATAGGGTCTCACAGGATATTAGTGTCTGTGATATAGGGTCTCACAGGATATTAGTGTCTGTGATATAGGATCTCACAGGATATTAGTGTCTGTGATATAGGGTCCCACAGGATATTAGTGTCTGTGATATAGGGTCTCACGGGATATTAGTGTCTGTGATATAGGGTCTCACAGGATATTAGTGTCTGTGATATAGGATCTCACGGGATATTAGTGTCTGTGATATAGGATCTCACAGGATATTAGTGTCTGTGATATAGGGTCTCACAGGATATTAGTGTCTGTGATATAGGGTCTCACAGGATATTAGTGTCTGTGATATAGGGTCTCACGGGATATTAGTGTCTGTGATATAGGGTCTCACAGGATATTAGTGTTTGTGATATAGGATCTCACAGGATATTACTGTCTGTGATATAGGGTCACAGGATAGTAGTGTTTGGATATTGCCATCTGCAACAGAGGTCACTCAGGTATATTTAGTAAAATTTAATGTCCCAGTGAATCAGGGACTCTCTGAACCAACGCTGAGGAGGTCAACAAGAGTAGGTGATAGATTCAGGCGAAGATTGCCTTTGGTCCATTTAATTTCATCCTTCCAGGATGATGAAAACATGTTCAATGATTACTTTCAAAGGAGAATTGGGTAAATATTTGAAACGGAAGAATTTACAGAGCTATGTGAAGAGTAGGAGAGTGTGATAGTGCTTCCAAAGAGCCATTGCTGATGTGATGGGCTGAATTGCCTCCTTCACTTATAATCCATAGCATCCATAGGATCCCTACTGTGCAGAAGGAGGGTACTCAGCCCATTGAGTCCCGACCCCAAAAAAGAGCACTCCACCTAGGCCCACTCCCTCACCCTATCCCGTACCCCTGTGCATTGATCATGAAATGAAAAATGAAATGAAATGAAATGAAATGGCCAATCCCCCGAATCAATCCACCTCTTTGGACAGTAAGGAGCACTTTAGCATCGCCAATTTAGCTAGCCTTTTGATTTTATTCATTTACAGGATGTGGACGTCACTGGTTCGGCCAGCATTCATTGCCTATCCCTAGTTGCCCCTCAGAAAGCGGCTGTGAGTGACCTTCTGGAACTGCTGCAGTCCTTGAGGTGTAGGCACACGCACTGTGCTGTTCGGGAGGGAGTTCCAGGATTTTGCCCCAGTGACAGTGAAGAAATAGCGATATATTTCCAAGTCAGGGTGATGAGCGACTTGGAGGGGAACCTCCAGGTGGTAGGGTTCCCAGATATCTGCTGCTCTTGTCCTTCTAGATGGTAGTGGTTGTGGGTTTGGAAGGTGCTGTCTGAGGAACCTTGGCAAGTTCCTGCAGTGCATCTTGCAGATGGTACACACGGCTGCCACTGTTTGTCGGTGCTGGAGTGTTTGAATGTTTGTGGAAGCAGGAGCAATCAAGTGGGCTGCTTTGTCCTGGATGGCCTTGAGCTTCTTGAGTGTTGTAGGAGCTGCACTTCAGCCAATGGAGAGTATTCTATTGCACTGCTGACTTGTGCCTTGTAGATGCTGAACATTCTTTGGGGAGTCAGGAGGTGAGTTGTCCGCCGTAGGATTCCTAGTCTTTGACCTGCCCTGGCAGCCACAGTACTAATATGGCTAGTCTAGTTCAGTTTGTGATCAATGGTAACCTCCACGATGTTAATTGTGGGGATTCAGCGATGGTAATACCATTGAATGTCAAGCGGCGGTGGTTAGTGCCTCTCTTGTAGGTGATAGCCATTGCCTGGCACTTGTGTGGCATGAATGTAACTTGCCACTTGTCAGCCCAAGCCTGGATATTGTTTCAGGTCTTGCTGCATTTGGACATGGACTGCTTAATAATCTGAGGAGTCACGAATGGTGCTGGACATTGTGCAGTCAGCCGCAAACGTCCCCACTTCTGACCTTATGATGGACGGGAGATCATTGATGAAGCAGCTGGAGATGGTTGGGCTTAGGACACTACCCTGAGGAACTCCTTTGAATCAACATGCAAAGTGTGGTGAACGCACCAGGCTGCACAATAAATGGCAGGTGCTACCAAGACAGCTTCCATGGATTTCTCAACAACCCAACCCATCAGTAAACAATCTGAGTCAACAATCTTGTAAAACTCTCGCTCTGATGAGGGATTCCAACGTTCACCTTCGAAGAACTCATCTTGGAATTCTCTCCAAAGGTTTCTCCCACGCAGCAGCCTCAACAACGGTGCACCTTGTAGGATTTCAAACTTAACTCCCAAGATTACATCCCGCTGAATTCCCAGGTATAAATGCGAGCACCAACTCATAAGCACAACTTAAGTTCTTCGGGCATACTGAACGCAATGCCACTGCTCCAATATGTACCTTCACCCCAATGGCTTGCAGCATGGAGTCACCAACCTTCTGCTGCCCTCTTCAATTGGCAAGACCTCTCCTGAGCCCTCTTCACTTCAAAGTCTTCTAACCACAGACCGTTTCCTGTTTGAAGCCTCTTTCGCTCCTCTATTTTTAAGTTAACTTAACTGAGATCTGTCTCTGTCCCCTTTATGGGGCTCTTCTTTTGGGATATCTCCCTGCCCCCTCCCTTTGGGACCCCTCACTGGTCCCTTTCCCTGCCCCTGCCTAAGACTGCAATGGCCCTCCACTCTTAGTCACATTACAAGGATTTCCACACTGTTTTCCCTTTCTGCACAGATGTCCTGAGTCCACCCTCGGCCCGAAGAAATTAAAATGCTGAATTGCACAAGCATACTTGTAATATCCCACACGGAACCGATGGGGTGGAAATGATTATCTTCCCAGTGGTCCTCGCGGAGTACAAACTCCCCCACTGAGGGGTGGCGGAATTCTATTAACCATTGTATGAAAGGGCGGCCAGTAAGGCACCAACAGACGGAAGGTACCTGGTAGGGATTTACCGAGTAGTGTACATATTGTTATTGTAAATAAACCCAGTTCTTTATTTTACTCGGTGTGGACTCCCCTTGTTATTATTTATCTGGCGATGAGGAGTAAACTAGTTTGCTGTTGGCTCGGTGACCTACTTGGTTGAAACACCTCCCCCATTTACTGGATCCAGGTTGGATCTAATTATTTCACCGTGTCTCGGTTTGGGGGACTAGATGCATTTGACACCAATGGTGAAGACTGGAACCAGTACGCATAATGGATTCATTACTTCTTCCTGGCCGACAACATCACAGAGAATAAGCGCCAGACAGTCATGCTGTTGATGACCTGTGAAACACACATGTTCCGGTTGATCCGGAGTTTCACGTACCCAGCGGTGCCAGATTCACACTTGTTCAACCAACTCGTGGCACTTGTGGTGCAATACTTTAGTCTAACCCCATCAGTAATAATTCAAAGGTGTAATTTTAATATGGCAGAGATGCCCCCCGGTGAATCAGTCACCAAGTTCATATCACGGCTACGGACATAGTCGTGTCTTGTGAGTATGGAACTGCTTTATTGGATATGCTCCCCGATCGGTTGGTCTGCGGTATAACTAATATGAAACATATAAAAACCATTTGGTGAAACCTCCCTTTATTTTCAACAGGCACTGCAGGTCCCTTGTCCTGTTAAAGCATGGAACATGGCGTGCAGGAGGTACAAGGAATGGAGGTGAACATTTTGGGGCATTACCCCTCACGTGGTATCCCCATTGCCCAGACTGACCGCTGCAGTGACTACGACCTGTGGGTGAAGAGCCGGCAGTCATGACATGGGACATCCCCAGACTTGGCTGAAGGCGATTACGGCCTGTGTGCGATGTGTGGACGCCGGTCTAGGTGTAACTGCAGGCAGCAGGAGGGTCAGTGCTCAAGGCACCCCAATCGAGGTAGGCATCAGCCCCGGGGCCAGGCCCTGCATCTGGATGACCAAGAAGAGGCCGAGGAGGCTGAGATACAGCCAAACTGTTTAGCAGTGCACCGTGTGCCCCTATTGATGTCCCGATACAAGTGAATGGTCATATGCTCCAAATGGAGTTGGATACGGGATCTTCCATTTCTGTGATGGCTCAGAGTACCTTTGATCTTATTAAACGGTGTGCATACTTTGACTTTGGCCGACACAGCATCTTGTTTGTCCACTTATACTGGGGAACGACTGAATATTGTGGATTCCACCCTTGGTCCAGTAACGTATAGGTGCCAATTGCCTTCCCCTCATTGCAGTGCAGGAAAATGGCCCTAGCCTGTTGGAACATAATCAGCTACACCAGTTGGATTGGTAACATATCATCCAAGTGGGTTGTGATGGCCTGTGTGCAGCACGGGACAAGTTCCCCGAGGTTTTCCAGCCATGTTTGAGTACAATTAAAGGGGCCTACTCCCGACCCAGGCATGTGCAGAAACTCCAAGGTCTATCAGGACTTAGCGTTCCCGACCTCTGCTCTCAACAAGGAGCTACGTTGTCTTTCATAACATTCTGCATCTACGTCAGCCTGACTGTAGGGTCTCTTATTTTATCTTCTAATATGAGTCAATAGTCTGATCGATTGGAGGAGTTGAAAATATAACTTTATTGCTAATCTTTCACTTTAATTCACCTGCAGACGAACTAAATCAAAACTTAGAAACAAATTATCAAACAGTGCATGTGTTGGTCAAATGCATGGCAAAGGGAATCATAAATCATAAAAGCATAAAGAAATCACTTTTAAAATAAACAAATAGGATGATTCACAAATTCAGGAAGGCAGGGACACAGGAGGCCGCCCGTGACCGCGAGGTCTTACTTTAAGGGGATCCTTATTGATGGTCTAATCCCTCATTTACTCTCATTGGTTTCTAATTCTCAGCTGAGACCTCCTGGTTTGTTCAAATAGATGTCTGCTACTTCTTGGACGATTCATTAATAAACATTGGCCATTACTTAAATTGATTCGAATCCATCAGGAATAATTCAGTGCCGACATGCGCCACCTCATGAGAATACGTTTCTTACACAAATGTCGGCCATAGACCTTGCTGTAACTAATTATTTGATACATTCTTATTTCTAAATGCACTGAAATACAATGGTATATTCATTATATTAAACATTCATTGGAAAAATGTCTAAATGTCTACAGACAAGACCCTGAAGTTCAATAGTTAATTCATTATCTGAAACAATGACTATCTTTTCACTAGCTTTCGGAGCACAGTTCCTTCTTCATTCACCTGAGGAAAGAGCAGTGCTCCAAAAGCTAGTGGTTCGAAACAAATCTGTTGGACTTTAACCTGGTGTTGTAAGATGTCTTCTGTGCTCACCCTAGTCCAACGCCGGCTTCGCCACATCATCTCTTTTCACAATCATGGCATTTTGAATAACTCCACTCTTTAGCTATGCAATCAATCAGTACCTAAAAACATCAATAAATCAATGAATCAATAAATCAATAATCTATCACTGACCATCTCCCCATTATGTGCAGAAGGTAGGAGAGTGGGCAATGAAGTGACAAATGAAATACAATGTGGAAAAGTGTGAGGTTATGCACTTTGGAAGCAGGAATCTAGGCATAGACTATTTTCGAAATGGGGAAATGCTTAGGAAATCAGAAGCACAAAGAGGCTTGGGAGTCCTTGTTCACGATTCTCTTAAGGTTAATGTGCAGGTTCAGTCGGCAGTTAAGAAGGGCCTCACTGTAGCATGGTGGTTAGCATCAATGCTTCACAGCTCCAGGGTCCCAGGTTCGATTCCCGGCTGGGTCACTGTCTGTGTGGAGTCTGCACGTCCTCCCCGTGTGTGCGTGGGTTTCCTCCGGGTGCTCCGGTTTCCTCCCACAGTCCAAAGATGTGCGGGTTAGGTGGATTGGCCATGCTAAATTGCCCATAGTGTAAGGTTAATGGGGGGATTGTTGGGTTACGGGTATACGGGTTACGTGGGTTTAAGTAGGGTGATCATTGTTCGGCACAACATCGAGGGCCGAAGGGCCTGTTCTGTGCTGTACTGTTCTATGTTCTATGAAGGCAAATGCAATGTTAGCATTCATGTCAACAGGGCTAGAATACAAGACCAGAGATGTACTTCTGAGGCTGTATAAGGCTCTGTCCAGACCCCATTTGGAGTATTGTGAGCAGTTTTGGGCCCCATATCTAAGGAAGGATGTGCTGGCCTTGGAAAGGCTCCAGAGGAGGTGCACAAGAATGATCCCTGGAATGAAGAACTTATCGTATGATGAACGGTTGAGGACTTTGGGTCTGTACTTGTTGGAGTTTAGAAGGATGAGAGGGGATCTTATTGAAACTTACAGGATATTGCAAGGCCTGGATAGAGTGGACGTGGAGAGGATGTTTCCACTTGTAGAAAAAACTAGAACCAGAGGACACCACCTCAGATTAAAGGGATGATCCTTTAAACTGAGATGAGGAGGAATTTCTTCAGCCAGAGGGTGGTGAATCTGTGGAACTCTTTACCGCAGAAGGCTGTGGAGGTCAAATCACTGAGTCTCTTTAAGACAGAGATATGAAATGAAATGCAAATGAAAATTGCTTATTGTCACAAGTAGGCTTCAATGAAGTTACTGTGAAAAGCCCCTAGTCGCCACATTCCGGCGCCTGTCCGGGGAGGCTGGTACGGGATAGATAGGTTCTTGATTAATAAAGGGATTAATAAGGGGATCAGATGGTATGGGGAGAAGGCAGGAGAATGATGATGAGAAAATATCAGCCATGATTGAATGGCGGAGCAGATTCGATGGGCCAAGTGGCCTAATTCTGCTCCTATGTCTTATGGTCTTATGGTTTTATAATATTGAGCAGTTTTTTTTACATTTAACCCTGTAAATATGCAACTCAGAAACTCCATTGATGAACACTAAAAGCAATTTATGAATAAAAATTGTTTAGCAGCCGCATGCCTGTACCTAACTCCCCACCTGTCTCTTGCCTTACAGGGATCGACCCCCTGGGATGGTTACCCACTCTGATTCCAATTGGTCACCCAGGGCCATGTGACCCTTACGCTACTGTGTTGCCTGAAAAGCGGCAGTCACCACAAACCGGTGTCCTAACCTCACCCACTATTCTTGACAATTATTGATCACCCTTTGTGTCAGAAACGTACTCACCGAGTCGTACATTTTTCCTGAACATGAAACTTTTATTGCTGCTGCAAAGGCATATATTATAGAATCATAGCATCCCTATAGTGCAGAAGGAAGCCATTTGGCTCAAGTCTGCACCAGCCTTTGCTCCGATAGAGCACCCTATTTGGACCCAATCCCTGTAACCCCCATCTAACTTTTTGGGGGCAATATTAGCATGGCCAATTCACCTAACCTGCACATCTTTGAACTGTGGGAGGAAACTGGAGCACCCGAAGGAAACCCACGCAGACACGGGGACAAAGTGCAAACTCCAGACAGTCACCCGAGGTCGGAATCGAGCCCGGGTCCCTGGCGCTGTGAGGCAGCAGTGCTAACCACTGTGCTGCCGTGCCGCCCTGTGAATTATTTCCTCCTGGGTATCAACACTTGTTCAAACCTATCAAGCTGTTCTTCATCATGCATTCGATTGATATAGGCCCAACCAGCTCAACATTTCCTCATGAAACAACTTCATCCCAGGATTTAGCCTCATGAACCTTCTTTGAATTGCTTCCAATGCAAGTATATCCTACTTTAAGTAAGGAGACCCAACCTGTACACATTTCTCTGGTTGCAGTTTGACAAAGCCCTGTACAGTTCCAGCAAGGCTTTCTGCTTTTCTCCATTCCCCGAACAACAAAAGACAACATTCCATTTCTTTCCAGATTACTTGCTCTCCATGCATGCTATCTTTATGTGAGTCATGTACAAGGGGAGCCAGATCCCTCCATACTGTAACATTCTTTTTTAAAAATATTTCATGGAATGTGGGCATCGCTGACTGGGTCAGCATTTATCGCCCATTTCTAATTGCCCTTTGCTAATTGCCCTTGAGTAGGTGTTGGTGAGCCGCCTTCTTGAACTGCTGCAGCCCCTGAGGTGTAAGCACAGTGCGGCTAGGGAGAGAGTTCCAGAAGTTTGACCCAATAACAGTGAAGGAACCATGATATATTTTCAGAATCAGGATGGTGACTAACTTGGAGGGGACCCATGGGCCTACAAGGTGAGTAAGGGGGGGGGGGGAAGGGATTGATGCTGGGAGATGTTTTTTCAAGAGGAAATGTAGGGGGGGTTTTGGGAGGGGGGGAAGGGGTTCAATGTTAATAATGGATAGGGGTGGGTCAGGCTCATGGGGCAGGGCCCGGTGGTATGATGATGGTGGATAAGAAGGGTGCAGGGGGGGGGGGGAGGTGAAAGACCCCCAGTTAGGAGAGTCACATGGAACGTGAGGGGGTTAGGGGGTCCGGTCAAGAGGTCAAGGGTGCTTGCGCATCTTAAAAGTTTGAAAGCCGATGTGGCAATGCTGCAGGAGACTCACTCGAGGGTGAAGGACCAGGTGAGACTTGAAAAGGGCTGGGTTAGTCAGGTGTTTCACTCTGGATTTGATAGAAGGGCTCGAGGGGTAGCGGTATTGGTCAGCAAAAAGATACGCTTCCAGATGGAGGAGGTGGTGGCAGATCAGGGGGGTAAATATGTGATTGTGCCAGGGGCGCTGGAGGGGAGGTTAGTGGCGCTGGTAAGTGTATACGGTCCCAATTGAGACGATGTGGGATTCGCGAAGAAGGTGTTTGGGGCCATCCCCGACTTGGACACACATGAACTGATTGCGGGGGGATACTGGAACTTGCTGCAAGAGCCAAGGTTGGACAGATCACGGCCGCGCTCGCTGGTTCCATCAGGAGGGGCGAAGGCATTGGCTGGACTAATGGCACAAATGGGAGGGATGGACCCTTAGAGGTTATGCAGAGGATGGGGACCCAGCAAAGCTGGAAAAGAGGAAGGAACTACAGGCGAGCTTTGACCGACTATCTACCAGGAAGGCGGTGCGCCAACTGAGACGAGCAAGGGGTACAGTTTATGAAAATGGAGATGGAGACATGGAGCAGGTCAGCTCCGGAGGGAGGCAGTGGTAAGGTAAATTGTTCAGGTGAGGGGTAAGGCAGGGAAGTTGGTGGTGGCTCTGGATCTGATTAACAAGGGGCAGATTCTCCGGCCCATCACCGGGTCGGAGAATCGCCGGGGGTCGGCGTGAATCCCGAAGTCCTCTGAATTCTCCGGCCCCCAAAAATCACCCTGGCGTGAATCGCGCTGCCCGCCTTGGAGAATGATGGGGACCGGCATGAAGCAATGGGCCCCGGGGCCGCCCGAATTCTCCGCGATGGGCCGAAGTCCCGCCCATTTAACGAGGGTCCCGCCGGCATAAATCAAGGTTGAGCCCTACCGGCGGGATCCAGCTCCATGGGCGGCCTCCGCGGTGCTCGGGGTGGGAGGAGGGGGGTGGGCGCCTGGGGGATCTGGCCCCGGGGGGTGCCCCTATGGTGGCCTGGCCCACCATCGGGGCCCACCGATCCGCGGGCGGGCCTGTGCCGTGTCCTCCGCTATTCCTCCGCGTCAGCCTTGTACCGATCCGCGATGGCTGACGCGGAGGTGAACACCTGTTGCGCATGCGCGGGGTTGACGCCAGCAGACGCTGGCACTCCCGCACATGGGGCAACTCGCGCCGGCTGGCAGAGACCCTTTGCCGGTGGTTGGCATGGCGCCAAGCCCCTTCCCGCGGGCTGGCGCGGCGCAAACGACTCCGGCGCCGTCCTAGCCCCCGAAGGTGCGGAGGATTCCGCACCTTTGGGGCAGCTCGGCGCCGGAGTGATTCCTGCGAGGGTTTGCGCCGTTTTTTTCCCGCCCCGACGATTTGCGCAGAATTTCGCCCAAGGTTTTTGAGGAATTTTATGAGAGATGGGGATGCTGCCATTCCGTAGGGCGGGGACTCACTTCAGGTACCTGGGGGGTGCAGGTTGCCCGGGAAGGGGGGGGGGCGGTGGGGGGGGGCGTGGGGCGGGGGGGGGGGGGGGGGGGGGGGCTCCGCAGGTACAACATTTCTAGTTTGGTAAGGAGAGGGAAAGCTGATCTGGCAAGGTGAGATGGTCTCCCTCTGTCACTGGTGGGTCGGGTACAGGTGGTTAAAATGAATGTGTTGCCGCGATTTCTGTATATTTTTCAATGCCTGCCGATTTTCCTGCCAAAGGCGTTTTTTCAGATTGTGGGAAGGATTATTTTATTCATAAGGGGAGGGAAGGTGGCCAGAGTTAGAAAGGTGCTGCAACAGAAGGCAGGCAGGGGGTTTGGGTCTCCCGAACCTGATGTATTACTACTGGGTGGTAAATGTGGAGAAGGTGCAGAGCTGGGTCAGAGGGGTTGATTCCCAGTGGGTCAGAATGGAGGAGAGTGATGCGGCCATCAATTCACACAAGACAGAGAGTTGAAGTGAACAGTGGCTTTAATCAGCTAGAACAGTGCCTGCCTGCGACTACTCTGCACTGAGAGCCACCTACAGGGCAACTGCTCTATATATCTCCCCAAAGGGGCTGGAGCCAGGGACGGAGCCCACAAGGGCACCAACATGATACAAGCGGTGTAATACAGTACAATGGTCCATAGGTGGAGCCCACATAAGCAACAACATAGTGCAATGCAAGACAGTGGTGAATGGTTGCCATAATGCATTCACGACATTCACCCCTGTTAAAAAATTGAAGTCCTGCAGGAGTGAAGGGCTCACAGGTTAAGTCGTTCCGGTGCCCTGATCATGCGCTGTGATCGCCTGAGCTCCGGCTTTGCAGCGGGCGCAGGTGTCGAACCCGTCGGTGCGGGTGTGGAATCTGGGAGCGTGTCTTCTGGAGCTTCATCCCTGTAGGTCGGCAATGGGGTAAGGGGGTATACGATGGGATGTGGAGGCCATGTAGGGGAGGGGGCGCTGTTCAGTGTAGGTTGGGGGGGGTAGGTGATGGTCGTAGGGGATCCTGCGGGTCCCGGAGGGGGATCGTATCTTGTCGGCCATCGGGGTGCGCCACGTAGGCATACTGGGGGTTGGCGTGAAGGAGCTGGACCCTCTCGACCAGGGGGTCGGACCTATGGCTCCTCACGTGTTTCCGGAGGAGTACGGGTCCTGGTGTCTTCAGCCAGGATGGAAGCGAGACCCCGGAGGCAGATTTCCTAGGGAAAACAAATAGGCGGATTTCCTAGGGAAAACAAATAGGCGGTCATGAGGGTTCTCGTTTGTGGCTGTGCAAAGAAGTGACCTAATGGAATGGAGTGCATTGGGGAGGACCTCCCCAATGACCACAGGGCCAGGAGGGCGGCCTTCCATACCGTCGCGTTCTCCCTCTCCACCTGTCCGTTTCCCCGGGGATTGTAACTGGTAGTCCTGCTCGAGGCGATGCCCTTACCGAGCAGGTACTGACGCAGTTCATCGCTCATAAACGAGGAGCCCCGGTCACTGTGGACGTACGTGGGGAAACCGAACAAGGTGAAGATACTATGTAGGGCCTTAATGACGGTGGCTGCGGTCATGTCGGGGCAGGGGATTGCAAAGGGGAAGCGGGAGGACTCGTCAATGACGTTGAGGAAATACGCATTGCGGTTGGTAGAGGGGAGGGGCCCTTTGAAGTCGATACTGAGGCACTCAAAGGGCCGGGATGCCTTCACCAGGTGGGCCTTATCTGGTCGATAGAAGTGCGGTTACACTCCGCGCAGATTTGGCAGTCCCTGGTCATGGCCCTGACCTGCTCGGTGGAGTAGGGCAGGTTGCGGGCCTTAATGTAGTGGAGAAACCGGGTGACCCCGGGTGGCAGAGGTCATCGTGGATGGCCTCGAGTGGGTCATCTTGCGCGCTGGAGCATGTGCCACGGGACAGGGCATCTGGGGCCTCATTGAGCTTCCCAGGACGATATACTATATCGTAATTATAGGTGGAGAGTTCGATCCTCCACCTCAAGATTTTATCTTTCTTGATCTTGCCCCACTGTGTATTGTCGAACATGAAGGCTACCGATCATTGGTCGGTGACGAGGGTAAACCTCCTAACAGCGAGGTAGTGCCTCAAGTGCCACACAGCTTCCACGATGGCTTGAGCTTCTTTTTCGACTGAGGAGTGTCGAATCTCGGAGGCGTTGAGGGTACGGGAGAAAAATGCGACGGGTTTACCTGCCTGGTTAAGGGTGGCGGTGAGGGAGACCTCTGACATGTCGCTCTCCACCTGGAAGGGGACGGACTCATCCACCGCGCACATTGCAGCTTTGGCAATATCGGCCTTGATGCAGCTGAAGGCCTGGCTGCCAGCACGAAGATGGTAGCTTAGATCAGTGGGCAGGCTTTGTCCGCAGAGTTGGGGACCCACTGGGCATAATAGGAAAAGAACCCGAGACATCTTTTCAGGGCCTTGGGGCAGTGGGGAAGGGGGAGTTGCAGGAGGGGGCGCATACGGTCGTGGTCGGGCCCTAGGACTCCGTTTTCCACGACAGAGCCGAGGATGGTTAGTCTGGTTGTGCAGAAAACGCATTTCTCCTTGTTATAAGTGAGGTTGAGGGCTTGGGCGGTTTGGAGAAACTTCTGAAAGTTGGTGTTGTGGTGCTGTGGGTCGTGGCCGCAGATGGTGACGTTGTCCAAGTACGGAAATGTCACCAGCAGCCCATACTGGTCCACCATTCGGTCTATCGTTCTTTGGAAGACTGAGACCCCTTTGGTGACGCCGAAGGGGACCTGGAGGAAGTGGAAGAGGCGGCCGCCTGCATCAAAAGCCGTGTAGTGGCAGTCCTTCGGGTGGATTGGGAGCTGGTGGTATGCAGACTTCAGATACACCGTGGAGAACACCCGGTTGTGTGCGATCTGATTCACCATGTCCGCTATCCGGGGAAGGGGGTACGCATCGAGGTGCTTATATCGGTTTATGGTTTGGCTGTAATCTACAACCTTCCAGTTCTTTTCCCCGGTCCTGATGACCACCACCTGGGCTCTCCAGGAGCTATTATTGGCCTCCTTGATCCCTTCCCGCAAGAGCCGCTGGACCTTGGACTTGATAAAAGTCCTGTCCTGGATACTGTACCGCCTGCTCCTGGTGGCGTCTGGTTTACAGTCGCCAAGTTGCAGGTTACCGGCGTGGTCAGAGGTGGTGGGGTGGTCCCAAGATGGCTGCTCCCGTTGGTCGCACGTGTCTGGCGGCGTTGAAGATTGCGGCCAAGATGGCGGGCCCCGTGAGTCGCACATGGCGGGCCACGTGGGAGACGGCTACCAAGATGGCGGCCCACGTGAGTCACACGTGTTGCGTAGAGTCGAAGATGGCTGCCCCCACGGCCAACACGAGGCGGATGACACGTTCGAAGGGGGCGGAACCGGCATGCTGCGGGGTCTGCGGGCCTGTGAGTCTGAGAGTTGGGCCTGTGATTTGGAGGACTTGGACCTGGCCAGGCAAGCTTTGGCAAAGTGTCCTTTCTTGCCGCAGTCGCTACAGTTTGCGTTCCGAGCCGGGCAATGTTGCCTGGGGTGCTGGTGCTGGCCGCAGAAATAGCAGGGTAGCCCCCCGTGATGGGTGGGCAGCCACACAGCACAGGCCTGGGGAACTCTCTAGTCGGGTGTCCACGAGGGGGTCGCGTGGTCGGAGGGGAAAGCGTTGAGGGTCTGAAACGTTACTTCTAGGAAGGTGGCTAGTTTTACCGTCTCTTCTAGGTCGAGGGCGCCCTTCTCGAGCAGGCGCTGTCTGACGTAGGCGTCCCAGATAGTGAGTTCCATGTGTTGTGAGGCCGTGACGGCCCTGTAGTTGCAGCTTCGCGCGAGGACTTTCAGGTCGTGGAGGTGCGCCTCCAGCGATTCCCCGGGCCATTAGCAGTGAGCGGTGAGGGGATGCCGCGTGAACACTTCGTTCACTGGCCTCACGTATTGGCGCTTCAGCATCGCCAGAACGTCTGCGTATGTCGTTGCTTCCTCTATTTGCACGGAGATTCGATGGCTCACCCGGGTGTGGAGGAAGCTCAGCTTCTGATCGTCGGAGACGGAAGGCGAGGAGGAGGCGGCGAGGTAGGCCTCGAAACATCGGAGCCAGTGTGAAAAATTCCCTTTGGCTTCCGCGGCCTGTGGGTCGAGTTCCAGTCGGTCAGGTTTGAGGACTGCTCCCATCGCGATGTTGTAGTTGATTAAATTGATGCGACCATCAATTCACATGAGACAGAGAGTTGAAGTGAACAGCGACTTTAATCAGCTAGAACAGTGCCTGCCTGTGACTGCTCTGCACTGAGAGCCGCCTACAGGGCAGCTTCTCTATATACCTCCCCTCAAGGGGGTGGAGCCAGGGGCTGAGCCCACACGGGCACCAACATGATGCAGTGCGTTGTAATGCGATACAATGGTCCACAGGTGGAGCCCACAAGGGCAACAACATAGTACAATGCAATACAGTGGTGAATGGCTGCCATAATACGTTCACCACAGAGAGTTTGAGTAGGGGGTCGGGATTGAAAGCACTAGCAACAGCGCCGCTCCTGATAGCCCCGGGGAAATACTCAGGGAGTCCGGTAATAGCTTCATTGAGAATTTGGAGGCAGTTTCGCCAACACTTCGGGTTGGGGCAGGGTCAAGGGAAATGCCGATTCGGGGGAATCACAGATTTGAGCCAGGGAGGTGGGATGGAAATTTTCGGAAATGGGAGGAGAAGGGGATTAAGCCACTAAAATATTTGTTTCTTTGGGGTCGGTTTGCAGGATTGAAGGAGCTGGGAGCGAAGTATGGGCTGGAGCAGGGGGAAATGTTTAGATACATGCAGGTTCGAGATTTTGCCAGAAAGGAGATACAGAGCTTCCCGGTGGAGTTGGCCTCCACATTGCGGGAGGAGATGCTGACGACAAGGGGACTGGAGAAGGAGATAGTGTGAGCGGTTTACGGAGCTATTTTGGAAGAGGAGAAGGCACCACTGGAAGGGATCAAAGCAAAGTGGGAGGAAGAGTTGGGAGAGGGTATGGAGGAGGGGTTCTGGTGTGAGGTGCCCCAGAGAGTGAATGCCTCCACCTTGTGCGTGAGGTTGGGGCTGATACAGCTGAAGGTGGTATACAGAGCACACCTCACGAGGGCGAGCATGAGCCGATTCTTTGAAGGAGTAGACGATGTGTGTGAACGTTGCGGGGGGGCGCTAATCACGTTCATATGTTTTGGTCCTGTCCAAAACTAAAGGATTACTGGAAGGAGGTTTTTAGGGTAATCTCTAAAGTGATGCACGTAAAACTGGACCCGGATCACCGGGAGGCCATATTCGGGGTGTCGGACCAGCCAGTGTTGGAAACGGGTGCGGAGGCAGATGTTGTAGCCTTCGCCTCATTGATCGCCCGAAGGCGGATCCTCTGGGATGGAGAGCAGCCTCTCCACCCTGTGCCCTGGCGTGGCGGGGGAACCTGTTGGAATTCTTGACTCTTAAGAAGGTTAACTGGAGGGGTTCTACAATTCATGGGCATTATTCATTATGCACTTTCAAGAACTGGATAACATCGAACACTAGTTGGGGCGGGTGGCTGGGAGGGGTGGGGGGGAGGGGTGCTGTGTGCGTTAATGGCGACGATGGGTGATCCCTAATTCCTTTTTGTCATTTGTTTGTGTGAACATGGGGATAATGTTGGGGGTTTGGTGGGAGGATGGCATCGTTGTTATTGATATGGGGATTGACATATTTGTTGCTGATTATTGTTTATTGTTGGTGGGGTGTAAATTTGGGAGAAACATGTGAAAACGGAGGAGAATAGAAATATTTTTTTAAAACTTGGAGGGGACCTCGCAAGTGGCGATGTTCCCATGCATCTGCTGCCTTTACCTTAATAGGGTGGGGAAAGGCATGGGTTGGAAAGGGCTGTCAATGAACCTCAGAGTCGCTACAACGCATCTTTCATCAGTAGATGGTACGCACAGCTGCCACTGTGCATCAGTGATGGAGGGAGTGAATGTTGAAGATGGTGGTTGGGGTGCCAATCAAGCGGGCTGCCTTGTCCTGGATGCTATTGAGCTTCTTGACTGTTGCTGGAGTTGCACCAATCAGGCTTTGAGGAGGCAGGAGATATTTTACTCTCTAATTAATTCGCAGCTACTGACCTGTTCTTTTAGCCACAGTATTTATTGGACAGGTAGAGCTCTGCTTCTGATCAATGGTAATCTCCAGGATAACGATAGTGGGGAATTGAATAATGACAATTCTACTGAATGTCATGGGGAGATGATTGCATTCTCTCTTGTTGGAGATGGTCATTGCT
Source organism: Scyliorhinus canicula (assembly GCF_902713615.1). Classification (NCBI taxonomy): domain Eukaryota; kingdom Metazoa; phylum Chordata; class Chondrichthyes; order Carcharhiniformes; family Scyliorhinidae; genus Scyliorhinus; species Scyliorhinus canicula. Next base: position 17,233,492 of record NC_052148.1, on the reverse strand, counting down.
TGGCACTTGTGTGGCGCAAATGTTACTTGCCACTTATCAGCCCAAGCTTGAATGTTGCTCAGGTATTGTTGTTGTGTATGGACATGAACTGCTTCAGTGTCTGAGGAATCACAAATGGTGCTGAACATTGTGCAATCATCAGCGAACATTCCCACTTCAGATTATGAGGGTGGCAAGGACACTGATGAAGCAGCTGAAGATGGTTGGGCCTGGGGCACTACCCTGAGGAGCTCCTGCAGGGATATCCTGGAACTGGGAGAATTGACCTCCAACAACCATCTTCCTTTGTGCCAGGTATGACTCCAACCAGCAGAGAGCTTTCCCCCGGATTCCCATACACTGCAGTTTTGCTAGAACTCCTTGTTGCCATACTCGGTCAAATGCTCCCTTAATGTCAAGGGCACAGTCACTCTAACCTCCCCTCTGGAGTTTGACTCTGTTTTGTGTCATGATATGCAGACACACACATGTAATGATATGCAGACAAGCAGCTAATGGACACAGAGAACAGGACATGACCAATAAGCAGGCAGAACACTCAGGGGTGGGATCTGACTATAAAAGACACGAGGCATTCACACTCCGCCTCTTTCTACTGATGAACATCTAGAGAGTCAGTCAACGGTGTTGTTACAATCTCACACCTCCACCACCTGGCTAAGAGCTAGTCTGGTTCAGTCAGACAGAGTAACCACAATTAAGTTAGCAGAGAGTCGAACTCACAGAACTTTCTGATCTAAGCTGCATCCAGTTGCAGCCAGTGTTAGACCAGTGTACCTGGTGTGTGGTGGAGGTCTGAGATTGTAACAACACCCTTGGCTGTCTCTCTAGATGTTCGTCCGTGGAAAGAGGCGGAGTGCGAATGCCTCGTGTCTTTTATAGTCAGATCCCACCCCTGAGTGTTCTGCCTGCTTATTGGTCATGTCCTGTTCTCTGTGTCCATGTGACATTTCGGACAAAGGCTGCAATAAGATCTGGAGCTGAGAAGCCCTGGCAGGACCCAAACTGAGCTTCAGTATGTAGGTTAATGATAGTACTGTTGACAACATCTTCCTTCACTGAATGGTCGACTTAAAGGCCTGCGCGACCCTCTACGCTCTGTTGTTTCATTTTGTCCAACTGGTCATTATGGTGTTTAAGCTCCATGTGAACCTCCATAATTCCTTAATCTCCTGACACTATCAGTGTAATCCTCTCATGTGTATGCCTAGCTTCCCCTTCAATATATTTCGCCAAGTCACTTCATGCTCCCTGTGGTTGTGGGTTTCACATTTGAACCACTCTCTGGATAACAAAGTAGCTCCCAACACCCGACTGGATTTATTAATGACCGTCTTATATTGATGGCCGCTAATTTTGGTCTCCCCCATAAGTAGAAGCAATTGCTTCATATCTATCCTATCCAAACCTTCGACAATTTGAAATAATAGTCTTTATTATTGTCACAAGTAGGCTTACATTAACACTGCAATGAAGTTACTGTGAAAATCCCCCAGTCGCCACACTCCGGCGCCTGTTCGGGTACACAGAGGGAGAATTCAGAATGTCCAATTCACCTAACAAGCACGTCTTTCGGGATATGTGGGAGGAAATTGGAGCCCACCCGCAGGAAACCCACGCAGACACAGGGAGGATGTGCAGACTCCTCACAGGCAGTGACCCAAGCTGGGAATCGAACCCGGGACCCAGGCGCTGTGAGGCAACAGTGCTCGATCAGGCGACCCCTCAGTCTTCTCTTTTTCAGAGGAGGATCCCTCACTTGTAAATATAGACAGCAGGAATGTGACTGTAACAGAACAGAAACCAGCCTCCAAAAGTAGCTGTCGCAGTGTCAGCCTTGCCAACTCCTCTGGATTCGAAGAACATGATGATTTATTAATGTCCGGAAATTGGCTGCTGGGATATGTCATTGATTGGTTTGTTCGCTATGAAATTTTAATGGATGCAAAGTGTTTTGAACGATGAAACGAAGGAGCGGGGGAGAGGAGCAGCGAGAAAAGAACGGCAGGTTCTCGGCACTGTTGAGGCGCGTCATCGACACAAGAAACTGAGGAAGGGGGGGGGGGGGGGGAGAGGATCCACACAGCAAGAGTTGTGAGGGGATGGAATTCACTCCCAGTGGCCAATGACTGAGCGGGATATTATGTCAACATTCGGGGTGAAGGGGGAAATAGAAGGAGGGGGTAGGTAAATGGGGTTGAGAGTGTCACGTTGCGGTGAGGTTAAGTGCTGGTGTGGATTGGTACGGCCACATGGCCTGCCTTCATGTTGCAGCGTCCGTGCTCTGCTCTGGGAGTGAGGATGTAAATTGGGAGGGTGGGGATAGAGGGAGGGCAAGCGGCAGAGAGAGGCTGGAGGGTGCGGGCTGGGGGCGGGGGCGGGGGGGGGGGGGGGTGCGGGGGGGTGGGGGGGAAGAGGACGTAATCTGTGCGTCTGCATTTGAGCTAAGTTCGGCCAGATGTGAGAGGGAATGTCCCAGAGGAACACAAACATGAGGCTTGGTGCAGCCAACTAGGAGCAGGATAGGAAGCAGAGAATCAAGCTGCTTGACAACTCCTGTTGTCAATCAATAGGGATTAGGTTTAATCACAGACAGAGAGTCTCGTCTCCGAAGGATTTTCTTACTTGTTGAATTTGGAATTGTGAGCATTGTGTTCTCAATGCCTGTTATAGAGAGTTGGGGGGGGGGGGGGGGGGGGATTTGGAGGGACAGTAGAGCGTTAACTCTATTAAAAATAAATCTTTGCATCTATATAGCACCTTTCTCAAACTGAGGGTGTACTATTGCTGTCAGTTGTGTTGTAATGTAGGTTATCCATGAAGGCCATGCCTTCTCAACCTCGCCCCTCGCCTGATTGTGGTGATCCTTAGGTTAAATCACCACCAGTCAGCTCTCTCTCTCTCTCTCTCTCTCTCTCTCTCCCCCCCACCAAGGGGAAAGCAGTCTATGGTCATCTGGGACTATGGCTACTTTACTTTACCTCTCGTGTCGGAAATGCAGCAGCCATTCTGTGCACAGCAAGCTCCCGCAGGCAGCGATGCGACAATGACCAGATCGTTTCTTTCTGTCGCACTGTTTGAGGGAGAAATATCAGCCAGAGCACCAGGGGCAACACTCTCTGAAATAGTGCCATGGGATCTTTTATATCCACCTAATAGGGCGGATGGACCCCAATTCGCCATCACATCTGAAAGACGGCACCTCCAACAGCGCAGCACCCCCTCAGTACCTAATAGAAGGGTGCTCCTATCACACACCAACAACCTGCATTTACACAGTGTTTTTAACTTAGTGGAACATCCCAAGGAGCTTCACAGGGGCGATTATTATAACACTGAGCCACATAATGAGATGTCAGCACCAGTGATCACAAGTCAAAATGCCTGATGGCTGCGTCCTGTTTTTGACCAGGAGAGTCCGGGTGCTCTGGTTTCCTCCCACAGTCCAAAGATGTGCAGGTTGGGTGGATTGGCCGTGCTAAATTGCCCCTTCGTGTCCAAAAGGTTAGGTGGGGTTACTCGGTTATGGGGATAGGGTGGAGGTGTGGGCTTAAGTGGGGTGCTGTTTCCAAGGACCGGTGCAGACTTGATGGGCTGAATAGCCTCCTTCTGCACTGTAAACTCTATGATTCTATCACTGAGGAGGTAGCAATGAGCCAGCTTCTTGATTGCAACTGAGTGACTTGCTCGGCCATTTCAGAGGGCAGTTAATAGTCATTGCTGTGGGTCTGGAGTCACATGCAGGCCAGACCAGTTAAGGGTTTCCTTCCCTAAAAGACATTAGTGAACCAGATGAGTTTTTAGGACAACCAATGATAGTTTCCCAGGAGGTGGCGAGTATGTGGGACTTGCTACCACAAGGAGTACGTGAGGAGAATAGCATAGATGCATTTAAGGGAAGCTATGAAAGTGCATGAGGGGCAAAGTTACAGAAGGACACGTTAACAGGGTGAATGGAGGAGAGCTGGGAGGAAGCTCATGTGGAGTATGGACACTGGCGTGAAGCCCTGGGGGCTGAATGGTCTATTTCTGTGCTCTACTCACTGTAAGGGGGTGAGTGCGCCATTGGCCTTTGTTACCCTTAGCTGGGCAGTGGGAAGCGAGGGTGGGGTTGGGGAGCGTAGCCAGTTGGGTTGATTACTAGCCAGTGCCGAGTGCCACTATGTGTTTCTCTAATGTGATGTACATTCCGTAGTCAAACACGCCTCTGGTCTACACAATGTGGGGATGTATTGGTCAACAGGACACAAGTCACCAGCCTCGCGAGAGCAAGAGAGAAAAGCAAAAACAATGAGGCTGAAAATCTGTGTGGTGAATACTCCGCCGTGACCTCTGATGGGTTAGTTCGCCTGGCGCATTGCATGTGAAGTTCTCAGCACTTGCAAGAGGATCTGCGGTCAGCACTGTCATAATATCCACTCATGTATATCATGAGATGCAGACAGGCAGCGATTGACACACAGGATAACCAATCAACACACATGACACAGAACAACCAATCACCAGACAGGACACCGCCACTATAAAGCCCACAGGGCATTAAGGCTCTCCCTCTCTCACAGGATATGGCTAGGGAGATAGTCGCAGTGCACAGGCCAATGAACATCATCACCATGTGGTAGAGAGCTAGTCTGGTCAAGCCAGTAGGAGGTTATCAGTTAGGTTAATAGAGTGTCAACCCACAGCAGATTATGTACAGCAATCAACAGGTTCAATAAAACAGTGTTGGACCATCTCCTGTGTCGGAAGCCTGTTTCTCGTTTTACTGCATCCAGTTGCAGTCGATGTTAGACCAACACAGAAAGCACATCAAACACTTAGGTCCTCGGCCATTATCAGCACTTTGTTGTGACTCTAGCTTCAGACTCTGATGGTATTTTCGCATTTAAGTTGTAAGAATTTGCATTCGTAATTCCACTCCAATGACTTGGGGCTCAATTTGATGAGGTGCAGTTTCCAGTACCGCTTTTAAAATAGCAAAAAAAATCCCTAAGGAACGTTTTCAATCATCTCGTTCGTCCATTGAGTTGAAGGTGACCATTTTCATCATCTGGGGTGTTTGGTAGGATTCTGGTGGGTAGGTAGGTTGAGGTTGATCTGTGCCCGGAAGGTTCTGCTGCAGGATGGGACAAGACAACAGAGAATATGATTGAGTTTTGGATGAGTTTCGGGCTCGGTATTTCTTCTCCTTGCGATTTCTCTCTGCCTCCGATACACCCTTGCCAGGTGCAGTGACCCTGGGCGAGCTTCGTCAAGGAATCAGGATTGATATCAAAACTCCAAAGTAAAGTTTTCAGAGTGTTCTTGTAAAACACGTCCTTTGACCTCCGTGAGAGCCTAAGACTCAAAATCCCCAAAGAAGATCATAGAATCCGAGAATTTACAGTGCAGAAGGAGGTCATTCGGCCCATCGAGTCTGCACCGGACCTTGGAAAGAGCACCCTACCTAAGCCCACACCTTCACCCTATCTCCGTTGTCATAATAGACATTTAGGTATATGATGGTGCACAGGCAGGCAGTGATTGACACACAGGATTACCAGTGAACACACAGACCACAGCAGCCAATCACCAGACAGGACACGACCACTACAAAGCCAGAGGACACTAGTTTTCCAGCTCTCTCGGGATCCAGCCTCTGAGACAGTCAGAGCTCATAAGCAGCAACTAGAACAAACACCATGTGGCAGTCAGTTAGTCTGGTCAGGTTAGCCTTAGGTCTCCAGTAAAGTCAGCATAGTGTCAACCCACAGTTTAAGCATGTATTATAGTTAAGAGTTCAATAAAATCGAGTTGCTTCTTCAAGTGTTGGAAGCCTGCCTCTCTCACTACTGCAGTAAACGCAGTCCTCGCAGACCCAGTTTACCCAACACATCATGGTACCAGTGAGTTATGCTCGAGTTTGACGGACCTACCTTGAGATAATCTGCCTCTGACCAGCGATCAGCCATCCGGTAACATGGACAGCGTCCGCCCTCCCCCGCAGCTCCGCATCGCCGGCAACCTCGGTGCCAACTGGAAGATTTTCAAGCAGAAGTTCCAGCTTTATCTTGAAGCCACCGACCTCGAAGCCACATCGGATGCCAGGAAGATTGCTCTCTTCCTTTCTACAGCCGGAGACCACGCTATCCACATCTACAACTCCCTCACCTTTGCTGAAGGTGAGGACAAGACAAAGTTTAAAACAGTCTTGCTGAAGTTTGGCAGCCACTGTGATGTTGAAGTCAATGAGAGCTTTGAACGCCACATGTTCCAGCAGAGGCTTCAAGGTAAGGATGAACCTTTTCAGTCCTTTTTAATCCATCTCCGCATCCTCGCGCAGTCCTGCAACTATGACTCCACCTCCGATTCCATGATCCGGGATCAAATCATTTTCGGGGTCCACTCCGATCCCCTTCGCCAGCAGCTCTTAAAAGTTAAGCAGCTCACCCTTACCATCACCATCGCCATCAAAACCTGCATCCTCCACGAGCACGCGAACAACGGGTACTCCCATATCAAGGCGGCAGAAACGGCACGGCAAAACCCCCACGATGCGGAATGGGTGCAGGCCATCAAACAACTGCTGGGCCTGAGTCTGGATGAGGACGGCCATTTTGCGCGCTTTTCCCGGGTTCCTGCACATGCGCACTACGACCGAGAGGACCGCGAGGCCGACAACCAAACTGCGTGAGTGCGCACGTTGATCGACCGCACTGTGAATGCACGGTTGCGCACGGAACGTCCTGACGTCGGTGCCATGACATGCTCCAACTGTGGTTCCGCCCATTTAAAGCGGCAATGTCCCGCAAAATCTCGACGCTGTCTCCAGTATGGCAAGCTTGGCCACTATGCAGCCCTTTGCAGATCTGCTCCACTGCCCAGTTAAGAGTTCAATAAAATCGAGTTGCATTTCTTCAAGTGTTGGAAGCCTGTCTCTCTCACCACTGCAGTAAACGCAGTCCTCGCAGACCCAGCTTACCCAACACATCACCCGTAACCCCACCAAATCTTTTTGGACACTAAGGGCAATTTAGCATGTCCAATCCACCTAACCCGCACATCTTTGGACTGTGGGAGGAAACCGGAGCACCCGGAGGAGATCCACGCAGACACTGGGAGAACGTGCCGACTCCGCACAGATAATGACCCAAGCCGGGAATCGAACCTGGGACCCTGGAGCTGTGAAGCAACCGCGCTAACCACTGTGCTACCGTGTTGCCTAAAATTTGCTCTGGTAAGCGAGCGTCAGGCATTCTGGCTTTGCGACCACTATTACCCAGTAGTGACTGCCTGAATATGGTACGGATGCTTGGCATGCCAGCTCAGGCGGGCACCTCAGTGTCTGGTATTTTACCCTGCCATCTGATCTTCAGAAGGTTCTGAAGGTAGCTCAATGAATGTGGTTGAGCTTCTTGGCAGGACTCTGGTATAGCGACTGGTATAGCGACTGGTATAGCGACTGGTATAGCGACTGCAATGAATACCATCCTGATTAATACAATACAATTAATAATGAAATTCCTCTCTGGTCCAGTGGGCTAAACAGCTGGCTTGTAATGCAGAACAATGCCAGCAGCGCGGGTTCAATTCCCGTACCGGCCTCCCCAAACAGGCACCGGAATGTGGCGACTAGGGGCTTTTCACAATAACTTCATTGAAGCCTACTTGTGACAATAAGCGATTATTATTATAAAGTCCACATCTGGCATGCAAAGAGCAGAGTGGGCAGGACTATTGCTCTGTAGACTCTCTATTTGGTCGGCAGACTTACTCCTCTACATTCCCAGACTGGTGGTTCAATGTCTGCCGAAAGGTACCCCAGCTTTGATAGTCCTTGCATGTGTCTCACCATGGATCATGTGTCTCACCATGGATCATGTGTCTCACCATGGATCATGTGTCTCACCATGGATGCGGACAGTTCAAGAGGGTGCGCTGTGGTGATAAGTGATCGTATCCACTGCTGATGGGTTCTGGTCATAGGCTGAAACCTTGGGCATGAGATGGGGCTTTGATGGAGAAGTTTGGTACATTACTTCTGTTTCATTGATGCTATTCTCGATGCTGATGCATGCTTCGAAGGACAAGTAAATGCTCCCTTGCATGACCTGCTCTGAACTGACAGCTAGTGCACAGTCATCAGCAAGCAGGAAATTGTGAAGCATGCCCTTGGAAACCTTGGTCTCTGTCCAGAGTTGTCTCACATTGAACAGCTTTCCATCCATGTGGGATGATTTTATTCCCAGGATCACCATCATGGAAGACGTCGGAGGACGTGGAGGAGAAAACGTGCTGAAGAGCGTCTGAGCCACCATTTTGTTCCGGAGAAACGTTAGGACCAGCGATCAGGAATTTGGTTGAAGAGATAGGTTTGAAGGAGAGACTTAAAGGAGGTGAGAGAAAGACGGAGAAGTTTAGGGAGGGGATCCTGGAGCTTAGGAGCTGGGTGGCTGAAGGGATGTCCACCAATAGAGGAAAGATGAAAACCAAGAGACCAGAGTTGGAAGAAGTTACAGTGATAAACCTCACCGTTTCTCTCCCTCCTGCTTCAAGATGTGGCTGGTAAACTATCTCTTTCAGGAAGCTTTAATCACTTGTCCAAATGTCTCTTTGTCTGGTTCACTGTCAGATGTAATTCGGTGATGGTCTTTGGTGATTTTCCTGTAGGACAAGCACATCGCTGCTGTTGTTCAGTGTTTAGCTCGTTCTTGGCAGCCTTGGTGCATTCATTACAAAATTTCCGTTCTTCGTGCAAGGTCATCCCCAGTAGCACATTAGTTGGGAGCCAGGGACCCTGTCAACGCTCCCTCTTTGCTGCACCTGGGAAACCAGTATTGTGAAGGCATTGAGGAAAAGGGATTGCACGGTAGCATTGTGGTTAGCATAAATGCTTCACAGCTCCAGGGTCCCAGGTTCGGTTCCCGGCTGGGTCACTGTCTGTGCGGAATCTGCACGTCCTCCCCGTGTGTGCGTGGGTTTCCTCCGGGTGCTCCGGTTTCCTCCCACAGTCCAAAGATGTGCGGGTTAGGTGGATTGGCCATGCTAAATTGCCCGTAGTGTCCTAAAAAGTAAGGTTAAGGGGGGGGGGGGTTGTTGGGTTACAGGTATAGGGTGGATATGTGGGTTTGAGCAGGGTGATCATTGCTCGGCACAACATTGAGGGCCGAAGGGCCTGTTCTGTGCTGTACTGTTCTATAGATTGTCCCTTATTGAGTCTGTCCACATTCAAAGCCCCACCTATGCCTGTGAAGTCTCGCTGGGCGGCACGGTGGCAAAGTGGTTCGCCCTACTCCCTGCCAATGTGAGGGACCTGGGGTCTATTCCGGCCTTGGGTGACTGTGTGGAGTTTGCATGTTCTCCCCGTGTCTGCGTGGGTTTCCTCCAGGCTTAATTGCCTCTTAGTGTGCCGGTGTTCTGGGGATAGGCCGGGGTGGGTAGACTGGGGATGCAGCGACACCATGAACATTTTTAAAAAATGAAGCAGCTGAAGATGGTTGAGCCAAAGTCACTGTCCTGACAACTCCTGCAGCACTCGGCTAGAAAAGCTAATCTTGCCAGCAATGCCCATTATCCCGAGAATTCAATTTTTATAAATGTAATTCATATTTAAACGTCATGCAATGTAAGTGGCCTGAGCATAATGGAATAAGATTAAACAGTATGCAGTTAAGCAGCAGGCTTGATTTCTCTTCCTGCTCTGAGTTCCTATTCATAACTGCTCTACACTTACAGGAGATCCTGATATTATCACAAGCTTAGCTTTAATTGGCCAAATCTGATCTAAGATTGTAATTGGAATGATTTAGTGTCATGTTAATCTGGGTAGCAGGCTCCCACGGAGGCTTTCTGAGTGAGGACTGCATGTTTTGTGACTGAATTAGATTCTGCAGACTGTAACACAAGCCATTAATGTAATCGTTAAGAGTTTGCTTTGCCTTCCGCTACATCCTCATGTTCGTTTAAACTGGCATTCGAGGTGGTGGATGGCAGGATTTCATATGGGTGCATTTAGCGCGTTGGCGCAAATCACACTCAACCCCCACAGTGAAGAAGAAGGTCATTCAGCCCATTGATTCTGCACCGACCCTCTGAAAGAACATCCTACCTAGGCCCAATCCCCTACCCTGTCCCCGTAACCCCACCTAACCTTCAAATCCTTGGACATTATGGCACAATTTAGCACGGCCAATCTACCTAACCTGCCCATCATTGGACTGTGGGAGGAAACCGGAGCATCCGGAGGAAGCCGGAGACTTGTGATCCAGAACTGGCATCCTACCAGGCAATGTGGAAAATTACCCAGGTGTGTCCTGTGCACAAGAAACAGGACAAATCCAACCCAGCCAATTACCGTCCTATCAGTCTACTCTCCATCATCAGCAAAGTGATGGAAGGAATCATCAACAGTGTTATCAAACGGCACTTACTCAGCAAGTGCTGAGGTTGAATAAACGTGGTTTGTTCTCACTGGAACAAAGGAGGTTGAGGGGGCGACCTGGTAGAGGTCTACAAAATTATGAGGAGCATAGACTGAGTGGATAGTCAGAGGCTTTTTCTTATGGTAGAGGGGTCAATTACTAGGGGGCATAGGTTTAAGGTGCGAGGGGCAAGGTTTAGAGGAGATGTATGAGGCAAGTTTTTTACACAGAGGGTAGTGGGTGCCTGGAACTCACTGCCGGTTGTGGAAGCAGGGACGATAGTGACATTTAAGGGGCATTTTGACAAATGCATGAATAGGATGGGAATAGAGGGATACAGACCCCAGAAGTGTAGAAGATTTTAGTTTAGACGGGCAGCATGTTCGGCGCAAGCTTGGAGGGCCGAAGAGCCTCTTCCTGTGCTGTACGTTTCTTTGTTCTTTGTTCTAATAACTTGCTCACGGATGTTCAGTTTGGGTTACGCCAGGGTCACACAGCTCCTGACCTTATTACAGCCTTGGTTCAAACATGGACAAAAGAGCTGAATGCCAGAGGTGAGGTGAGAGTGACTGCCATTGACATCAAGGCAGCATTTGACTGAGTATGGCATCAAGGAGCCCTAGCTAAACTAGAGTCAATGGGAATCAGGGGGGAAACTCTCCACTGGTTGGAGTCTCAGCTGCTTCATCAATGACCTCGCTTCCATCATAAGAAGTGGGGATGTTTGCGGATGACTGCACAATTTTCAGCACCATTCGCAACCCCTCAGATAATGAAGCAGTCCATGTCCAAATGCAGCAAGGCCTGGGCAATATCCAGGCTTGGGCTGACAAGTGTCTAGTTACACTCATGCCACACAAGTGCCAGTCAATGACCATCTCCTACAAGAGAGGATCCAAGCATCGTCCCTTGACATTCAATGTCATTACCATCGTTGAATTCCCCACAATCAACATCCTGGGGGTTATCATTGATCAGAACCTGAACTGGAGTAGTCATATTAATACTGTGGCTACCAGGGCAGGTCAAAGGCTAGGAATCCTACGGTGAGTAACTCACCTTCTGACCCCCCAAAGCCTGTCCACCATCTACAAGGCAAAAGTCAGGAGTGCAATGTAATAGTCTCCACTTGCCTGGGTAAGTGCAGCTCCAACAATACTCAAGAAGCTCAAACCATCCAGGACAAAGCAGCCCGATTGATTGTTCCTCCTTCCATAAATATTCAAACACTTCACCACCAATGAACAGTGGCAGCCATGTGTACCATCGACAAGATGCACCACGATAACCCACCAATGCTCCTTAGACAACACCTTCCAAACCCACGACCACTACCATCTTGAAGGACAAGAGCAGCAGATATCTGGGAACCCCCACATCCTGGAGGTTCCCCTCCAAGTCACTCACCACCCTGACTTGGAAATATATCGCCGTTCCTACACTTTTACCAGGGCAACATCCTGGAACTCCCTCCCTAACAGCACAGTGGGTGTACCTATGCCCCAAAGACTGCAGCGGTTCAAGAAGGCAACTCACCATCACCTTCTGAAGGGCAACTAGGGATGGGCAATAAATGCTGGTCTAGCCAGTAACGCCCACATCCTGTGAATCAATTTTTAAAAACCCACGCAGACACAGGAAGAAAGTGCAAACTCCACACAGACAATCACTCAAGGCTGGAATTGAACCCCAGTCCCTGGAGCTGTGAGGCAGCAGTGCTAACCACTGTGTCCCCGCACCACCCTAATAGATGCTTGATTGACAAGGGAGTCAAAGGGTAGGACGGAAAGTGGAATTTAGGCCACAGTCAGGTTTTATTGAACGGTGGAGCAGGCTCGAAGAGTTCCTGCTCCTAATCCGTAAGTTTGTCTGTGTTTAGCTCATTCCCTTTCGATTGAATCAGTCTCCACCACCCTTTAAGACAATGCATTCCAGATTCTAACCACTCTCCACATGACTTATTTTTGTAATCTGTGGACTAGTATCATGTCAGTTATTCTAAAAAAAAAGCACAGCTAAGGCAATTCCCTTTATTGAGAAAAACATTAATTAAGTACTACTGTTAATTGTTTGAATAACCCATGTGTATTTCTACATGTTGGCTCCGTTCCCCAAAATTAAGCAAAGCTATTATCCCAAAGAGTAAGAAACAGGAGCAGTAGTGGTACCATAACACGTCTGCAAGGGCTGAGAGCTATTAGTGAACAGGTAAAGCGTCAGGTGGAGAGCAGTACTGCCTGAATCCACCAGGTGGAGACGTCAACACAGAATTGTTTGAATGGGCACAGTTCAGTCTGTTCAGCTGAGTATTTAGACAACGGTGTCACCCAGCCTAGTGACCCACTGACCCTGGTGAAAGGAAGTGCTTTAGAACATAGAACATAGAACATAGAACGATACAGCGCAGTACAGGCCCTTCGGCCCTCGATGTTGCACCGACATGGAAAAAAACCTAAAGGCCATCTAACCTACACTATGCCCTTATCATCCATATGCTTATCCAATAAATTTTTAAATGCCCTCAATGTTGGCGAGTTCACTACTGTTGCAGGTAGGGCATTCCACGGCCTCACCACTCTTTGCGTAAAAAACCCACCTCTGACCTCTGTCCTATATCTATTACCCCTCAATTTAAGGCTATGTCCCCTCGTGCTAGCCACCTCCATCCGCAGGAGAAGGCTCTCGCTGTCCACCCTATCTAACCCTCTGATCATTTTGTATGCCTCTATTAAGTCACCTCTTAACCTTCTTCTCTCTAACGAAAACAACCTCAAGTCCATCAGCCTTTCCTCATAAGATTTTCCCTCCATACCAGGCAACATCCTGGTAAATCTCCTCTGCACCCGTTCCAAGGCTTCCACGTCCTTCCTATAATGAGGCGACCAGAACTGTACGCAATACTCCAAATGCGGCCGTACTAGAGTTTTGTACAACTGCAACATGACCTCATGGCTCCGGAACTCAATCCCTCTACCAATAAAGGCCAACACACCATAGGCCTTCTTCACAACCCTATCAACCTGGGTGGCAACTTTCAGGGATCTATGTACATGGACACTGAGATCCCTCTGCTCATCCACACTACCAAGAATTTTACCATTAGCCAAATATTCCGCATTCCTGTTATTCTTTCCAAAGTGAATCACCTCACACTTCTCCACATTAAACTCCATTTGCCACCTCTCAGCCCAGCTCTGCAGCTTATCTATGTCCCTCTGTAACCTGCAACATCCTTCCGCACTGTCTACAACTCCACCGACTTTAGTGTCGTCTGCAAATTTACTCACCCATCCTTCTGCGCCCTCCTCTAGGTCATTTATAAAAATGACAAACAGCAACGGCCCCAGAACAGATCCTTGTGGTACGCCACTCGTAACTGAACTCCATTCTGAACATTTCCCATCAACTACCACTCTCTGTCTTCTTTCAACTAGCCAATTTCTGATCCACATCCCTAAATCACCCTCAATCCCCAGCCTCCGTATTTTCTGCACTAGCCGACCGTGGGGAACCTTATCAAACGCTTTACTGAAATCCATATACACCACATCAACTGCTCTACCCTCGTCTACCTGTTCAGTCACCTTCTCAAAGAACTCGATAAGGTTTGTGAGGCATGACCTACCCTTCACAAAACCATGCTGACTATCCTTAATCATATTATTCCTATCTAGATGATTATAAATCGTATCTTTTATAATCCTCTCCAAGACCTTACCCACCACAGACGTTAGGCTCACCGGCCTATAGTTACCGGGGTTATCTCTACTCCCCTTCTTGAACAAAGGGACCACATTTGCTATCCTCCAGTCCTCTGGCACTATTCCTGTAGCCAATGATGACCTAAAAATCAAAGCCAAAGGCTCAGCAATCTCTTCCCTGGCTTCCCAGAGAATCCTAGGATAAATCCCATCCGGCCCCGGGGACTTATCTATTTTCACCTTGTCCAGAATTGCCAACACTTCTTCCCTACGCACCTCAATGCCATCTATTCTAATAGCCTGGGTCTCAGCATTCTCCTCCACAATATTATCTTTTTCTTGAGTGAATACTGACGAAAAGTATTCATTTAGTATCTCGCTTATCTCCTCAGCCTCCACACACAACTTCCCACCACTGTCCTTGACTGGCCCTACTCTTACCCTAGTCATTCTTTTATTCCTGACATACCTATAGAAAGCTTTTGGGTTTTCCTTGATCCTACCTGCCAAGGACTTCTCATGTCCCCTCCTTGCTCGTCTCAGCTCTCTCTTTAGATCCTTCCTCGCTTCCTTGTAACTATCAAACGCCCCAACTGAAACTTCATGCCTCATCTTCACATAGGCCTCCTTCTTACTCTTAACAAGAGATTCCACTTCTTTGGTAAACCACGGTTCCCTCGCTCGACCCCTTCCTCCCTGCCTGACTGGTACGTACTTATCAAGAACATGCAATAGCTGTTCCTTGAACAAGCTCCACATATCCAGTGTGCCCAACCCTTGCAGCCTACTTCTCCAACCAACACATCCTAAGTCATGTCTAATGGCATCATAATTGCCCTTCCCCCAGCTATAACTCTTGCCCTGCGGGGTATACTTATCCCTTTCCATCACTAACGTAAAGGTCACCGAATTGTGGTCACTGTTTCCAAAGTGCTCACCTACCTCCAGATCTAACACCTGGCCTGGTTCATTACCCAAAACCAAATCCAATGTGGCCTCGCCTCTTGTTGGCCTGTCAACATATTGTGTCAGGAAACCCTCGTGCACACATTGTACAAAGAACGACCCATCTAATGTACTCGAACTATATCTTTTCCAGTCAATATTTGGAAAGTTAAAGTCTCCCATAACAACTACCCTGTTACTTTCGCTCTTTTCCAGAATCATCTTCGCTATCCTTTCCTCTACATCCATAGAACTATTAGGTGGCCTATAGAAAACTCCCAACAGGGTGACCTCTCCTTTCCTGTTTCTAACCTCAGCCCATACTACCTCAGAAGAAGAGTCCCCATCTAGCATCCTTTCCGCCACCGTAATACTGTCCTTTACTAGCAGCGCCACACCTCCCCCTCTTTTGCCCCCTTCTCTGAGTTTACTAAAACACCTAAACCCCGGAACCTGCAACAACCATTCCTGTCCCTGCTCTATCCATGTCTCTGAAATGGCCACAACATCGAAGTCCCAGGTACCAACCCATGCTGCCAGTTCCCCTACCTTATTTCGTATACTCCTGGCATTGAAGTAGACACACTTCAAACCACCTACCTGAACACTGGCACCCTCTTGCGAAGTCAAATCTGTGCTTCTGACCTCTATACTCTCAATCTCCCGTACCCCAAAACTACAATCCAGGTTCCCATGCCCCTGCTGAATTAGTTTAAACCCCCCCAAAGAGCACTAACAAATCTCCCCCCCAGGATATTGGTGCCCCTCAGGTTCAGATGTAGACCATCCTGTCTATAGAGGTCCCACCTTCCCCAGAAAGAGCCCCAGTTATCCAGAAATCTGAATCCCTCCCGCCTGCACCATCCCTGTAGCCACGTGTTTAATTGCTCTCTCTCCCTATTCCTCATCTCACTATCACGTGGCACGGGCAACAACCCAGAGATAACAACTCTGTTTGTTCTCGCTCTGAGCTTCCATCCTAGCTCCCTAAAGGCCTGCCTGACATCCTTGTCCCCTTTCCTACCTATGTCGTTAGTGCCAATGTGGACTACGACTTGGGGCTGCTCCCCCTCCCCCTTAAGGACCCGGAAAACACGATCCGAGACATCACTTACCCTTGCACCTGGGAGGCAACATACCAAACGTGAGTCTCTCTCGCTCCCACAAAATCTCCTATCTGTGCCCCTGACTATTGAGTCCCCAATTACTAATGTTCTACTCCTTTCCCCCCTTCCCTTCTGAGCAACAGGGACAGACTCCGTGCCAGAGGCCCGTATCCCATGGCTTACCCCTGGTAAGTCGTCCCCCCCACAAGTATCTAAAACGGTATACTTGTTACTCAGGGGAACGACCGCAGGGGGTCCCTGCACTGACTGCTTCTTCCCAGTCCCTCTTACAGTTACCAATCTATCTCCAGTCTTTGGTGTAACTACTTCCCTGAAGCTTCTATCTATGACCCCCTCTGCCTCCCGAATGATCCGAAGTTCATCCAGCTCAAGCTCCAGGTCCCTAACACGGTTTTTGAGGAGCTGGAGTTGGGTGCACTTCCCACAGATGAAATCAGCAGGGACACTGATGGCGTCCCTCACCTCAAACATTCTGCAGGAGGAGCATTGTACTGCCAATGCTTTGCAGCCAATGAGGTTTGTTTGAAGTGTAGGGCGCGATTTAACGGGACAGAAACAGAGTCGCGTTTTGGGCCTGTTGCAGGCGGCAAGAACGGCACCGCTATTTAACAGGACTTTGCTCCCAGCGGGGGACGCTCCATCGAGGCCGCACTTGCATCATTTCCTGCACTGATCAGTTCAGCTCATCCGGGAAGAGTATTCGCGGATTGGGACACCATGTATAAATTCTGTCCCGATCTTTTGATCCCCTCCCCTCAGCCACCCCACCGCAGCCTCCACACACACACCCCCTACTGCACCTAACGTACCTCTTACGGGGTCTCCGAGCCCCCCCCCCCCCCCCCTCCACTCCCCTCACCTTGCTTCTTAAGGGTCCGATCCTGGCATGGGCAACCTGGCACCCAGGCACCTTGGCACTGCCAACCTGTCAACCCTGGCAATGGCGCCAGGGTGCCTGGGTGGCACTGTCGAGGTGGCAGGTTGCAGTGCCAAAGCACCCGGCTGTCAGTGGGAGTGCAAAGGTACCATCCTTTCAGAACCCGACTGCCCAGGGGCCTCGAATGGCCTGGGAGACCCCCTACCCCCCGCCACCGTGTGCCGTTATGCCTGGTCCATGATTGTGAAAACCAGTGTTAAACTGCACCCTGGCAATGTCACCCAGGCAAGACCATTAGTTATCGGACCCCGGGAGAATATGGTGCAGACATATTTAAAAGAGTTTAATGGTCACTTAAATATGTTATCTTGGATCTCTCCCAGACCGCAATGTCTCGCGAGATTTCGCAAGCAGTTTCCAGCATCGCGAATCTGACGAGAGGCCTCTCATGAGATTCACCGGCCTTGTTGCATCACCAATCCGGAAGCGACAAGGCCGTTAAATTGCGCCCACAGTCGCTGTTGTGATGTCTGAGTTGGGGTTGCCCATCCCACAGTGTGACACCCATCCTATGAAGACCCAAGCTGATCCTCCCTGGTCGATGCCGAAAGAGCCGTCTTCAGTCAATGCC
Organism: Scyliorhinus canicula; assembly: GCF_902713615.1. Taxonomy (NCBI): domain Eukaryota; kingdom Metazoa; phylum Chordata; class Chondrichthyes; order Carcharhiniformes; family Scyliorhinidae; genus Scyliorhinus; species Scyliorhinus canicula. The sequence goes on along the minus strand of NC_052148.1, from coordinate 17,215,811 downwards.
CTGGGCTAGGAACATAGAAACATAGAAAATAGAAGCAGGAGGAGGCCATTCGGCCCTTCGAGCCTGCTCTGCCATTCATTATGATCATGGCTGATCATCAAGTTCAATATCTTGATCCTGCCTTCTTCCCATATCCCTTGATCCCTTTACCCCCAAGAGCTATATCTAATATCTTCTTGAAATTACACAACGGTTTGGCCTCAACTACTTTCTGTGGCAGCGAATTCCACAGATTCACCACTCTCTGGTGAAGAAATTTCTCCTCATCTCAGTCTTAAAAGGTTCACCCCTTATCCTCAAACTATGACCTCTAGTTCTGGAATCCCCCACCATCGGGAACATCCTTTCTGAATCTACCCTGTCCAATCCTGTTAAAATGCTAATGAGGTGCTCTTGAACTGTAATCCCTGCAATGAAGGAAGCTTGGCAACCAATTTACTCAGAGGAAACTCCCATAAACAACAACGTCAGAATGACCAGATAAACTGTTTATCTTGTTGTTGTTTGAGGGGTATTATTGGCTGGCTACCATGGGTAACTCTCCTGCACTTCTTCAAAATACATAACGCGTATGATCTTTAAAAACACGCTGGGGCGGCTGATGAGATCTTGGTTTAAAGTTTCATTGTCGACTCTTCAAAGTCGACTCTTCGCCAGAGAAACAATACTCCCTCACTGTCTCTGCTTGAATCCTGGAATATGTTATGAACCCCAACCTTCTGATGAAAGGCAAGCATGCCGCCAACTGAGCCATAGGTTTGTGGCGACAAGGTAGCACAGTGGTTAGCACTGTTGCTTCACCGTGCCTGGATCCCAGGTTCAATTCCCGGCTTGGATCACTGACGATGCGGAGTCTGCACGTTTTCACCGCGTCTGCGTGGGTTTCCTCTGGTTTCCTCAAACAGTCCAAAGACGTACAGGTTAGGTGAATTGGACATTCTGAATTCTCCCTCTGTGTACCCGAACAGGCGCCGGAATGTGGCAACTAGGGGGCTTTCCACAGTAACATCATTGCAGTGTTAATGTAAGCCTACTTGTGACAATACATATTTTTAAAATTTAGTGTGCCCAATTCATTTTTTTCCAACTAAGGGGAATTTAGCGTGGCCAATCCACCTACCCTGCACATCTTTGGGTTGTGGGGGCGAAACCCACGCAGACACGGGGAGAACGTGCAAACTCCACACGGACAGTGACCCAGAGCCAGGATCGAACCTGGGACCTCGGTGCCGTGAGACCACAGTGCTAACCACTGCGCCACCATGCTGCCCACTACTTGTGACAATAATAAAGATTATTATTATAAACTCTAGCTGCCGACCTCTGTAACTCTTCCCCGACAAGCTCTCCATCTCCGTTTTGGACATTCTTCTTGACACCCCCGAACCACCTCTTCTGACCGACTCGGGAATTCCTTCCTGAAATCTCCCTGACTCCCCTTGTTTAAGACTCTCCACAAAATGGACTTCATTGACCAAGCTTTTGGTCATCTGCTGCAAGATCTCCTTCTGAGACTCAGTGTCAAGTCTTGTTTGATTGTGCTCCTGCTAAGGATTTTGCGATATTTTACTGAGTTTAATATCAATGGAAATAATCGTCAACGGTATTAAAAATGGAATGTTTCACTTCAGGCATCAAATTGTTGGGGGGGGACAGTGATGAAGACGTTGATGGCTGAGCAAGTGGGTCGATTTGTCTCCGATGGCGTTGAGCTTCCTGACTCTTGTTGGGTCTGCCCTCTCACAGCTAAGTGGAAAGTGTTCCATCACACGCCGAGCTTTCCTCATCATTAATGGTGGCAGGCAGTGATCCACGCATGCAGAAAATCTATTTCTATAGCTAGTCCAGTTGAGTTTCTGGTAAGTGTTATTCCCCAGATGTATGTTAGTGGGGAATAACCACAATCTAGAATGAAAAGAGGGCTCGGAGGCAGTAACCACCTCGCAGAAGAGAGGAATACCTGTTCCCATCGGCATGGATCTAATGTGTCTGTTTTGTGGGCAACGTGAATTGGATTCAATTTGAATTTGGTGCGAGCAAGGATATGGATTAAGGGTTTTGCCCTGTCCACTCTGTGAATTGACTTTGTTACTCTGAGAAAGGAATAACTTTTAGAAAAATCAACCAGAAGAGTGAGAAAGGAGCAGTGGGGTCATTAACAGGGAGAGAGGGGCAGTGGGGTCATTAACAGAGAGAGAGGAGCAGTGGGGTCATTAACAGGGAGAGAGGAGCAGTGGGGTCATTAACAGGGAGAGAGGGGCAGTGGGGCCATTAACAGGGAGAGGGGCTGTGGGGTCAATAACAGGGAGAGAGGGGCAGTGGGGCCATTAACAGGGAGAGAGGGGCAGTGGGGTCATTAACAGAGAGAGAGGGGCAGTGGGGCCATTAACAGTGAGAGAGGGGCAGTGGGGCCATTAACAGGGAGAGAGGGGCTGTGGGGTCATTAACAGAGAGAGAGGGACAGTGGGGCCATTAACAGTGAGAGAGGGGCAGTGGGGCCATTAACAGGGAGAGAGGGGCTGTGGGGTCATTAACAGAGAGAGAGGGACAGTGGGGTCATTAACAGGGAGAGGGGCTGTGGGGTCATTAACAGAGAGAGAGGGGCTGTGGGGTCATTAACAGAGAGAGAGGGGCAGTGGGGTCATTAACAGGGAGAGAGGGGCAGTGGGGTCATTAACAGGGAGAGAGGAGCAGTGGGGCCACTAACAGGGAGAGAGGGGCTGTGGGGTCATTAACAGAGAGAGAGGGGCAGTGGGGCCATTAACAGGTAGAGAGGGGCAGTGGGGCCATTAACAGGGAGAGAGGGGCTGTGGGGCCATTAACAGAGAGAGAGGGACAGTGGGGCCATTAACAGGTAGAGGGGGGCTGTGGGGCCATTAACAGGGAGAGAGGGACAGTGGGGCCACTAACAGGGAGAGAGGGGCTGTGGGGTCATTAACAGAGAGAGAGGGGCAGTGGGGCCATTAACAGGTAGAGAGGGGCAGTGGGGCCATTAACAGGGAGAGAGGGGCTGTGGGGCCATTAACAGAGAGAGTGAGGCAGTGGGGCCATTAACAGGGAGAGAGGGACTGTGGGGTCATTAACAGAGAGAGAGGGACAGTGGGGTCATTAACAGGGAGAGAGGGGCAGTGGGGTCATTAACAGAGAGAGGGGCTGTGGGGTCATTAACAGTGAGAGAGGGGCACTGGGGTCATTAACAGTGAGAGAGGGGCTGTGGGGTCATTAACAGAGAGAGAGAGGCAGTGGGGCCATTAACAGAGAGAGAGGGGCTGTGGGGCCATTAACAGGGAGAGGGGCTGTGGGGTCATTAACAGAGAGAGAGGGGCTGTGGGGTCATTAACAGGGAGAGAGGGCCAGTGGGGTCATTAACAGGGAGAGGGGTTGTGGGGTCATTAACAGAGAGAGAGGCAGTGGGGCCATTAACAGAGAGAGGGGCTGTGGGGTCATTAACAGAGAGAGAGGCAGTGGGGTCATTAACAGGTAGAGGGGGGCTGTGGGGTCATTAACAGGGAGAGAGGGGCAGTGGGGTCATTAACAGGGAGAGAGGGGCAGTGGGGTCATTAACAGGGAGAGAGAGGCAGTGGGGTCATTAACAGGTAGAGAGGGGCAGTGGGGTCATTAACAGGGAGAGAGGGGCTGTGGGGTCATTAACAGAGAGAGAGGGGCTGTGGGGTCATTAACAGAGAGAGAGGGGCTGTGGGGCCATTAACAGAGAGAGAGGGGCTGTGGGGCCATTAACAGGTAGAGAGGGGCTGTGGGGCCATTAACAGGTAGAGAGGGGCAGTGGGGCCATTAACAGGCAGAGAGGGGCTGTGGGGCCATTAACAGAGAGAGAGAGGCTGTGGGGTCATTAACAGGGAGAGAGGGGCAGTGGGGTCATTAACAGGGAGAGAGGGGCAGTGGGGTCATTAACAGTGAGAGAGGGGCTGTGGGGTCATTAACAGGGAGAGAGGGGCAGTGGGGTCATTAACAGGGCGAGAGGGACAGTGGGGCCATTAACAGAGAGAGAGGGGCTGTGGGGTCATTAACAGAGAGAGAGAGGCAGTGGGGCCATTAACAGGGAGAGAGGGGCTGTGGGGTCATTAACAGGGAGAGAGGGGCTGTGGGGTCATTAACAGAGAGAGAGGGGCAGTGGGGTCATTAACAGAGAGAGAGGGGCAGTGGGGTCATTAACAGAGAGAGGGGCTGTGGGGTCATTAACAGTGAGATAGGGGCAGTGGGGTCATTAACAGTGAGAGAGGGGCAGTGGGGTCATTAACAGAGAGAGAGGGGCTGTGGGGCCATTAACGGGGAGAGAGGGGCAGTGGGGTCATTAACAGGGAGAGAGGGGCTGTGGGGTCATTAACAGGGAGAGAGGGGCAGTGGGGCCATTAACAGAGAGAGAGGGGCTGTGGGGTCATTAACAGTGAGAGAGGGGCTGTGGGGTCATTAACAGAGAGAGAGGGGCAGTGGGGCCATTAACAGGGAGAGAGGGGCAGTGGGGCCATTAACAGGGAGAGAGGGGCTGTGGGGCCAATAACAGGGAGAGAGGGGCAGTGGGGTCATTAACAGGGAGAGAGGGGCAGAGGGGTCATTAACAGAGAGAGAGGGGCAGTGGGGTCATTAACAGAGAGAGAGGGGCTGTGGGGCCATTAACAGGTAGAGAGGGGCTGTGGGGTCATTAACAGAGAGAGAGGGGCAGTGGGGTCATTAACAGAGAGAGAGGGGCAGTGGGGTCATTAACAGAGAGAGGGGCTGTGGGGTCATTAACAGTGAGAGAGGGGCAGTGGGGTCATTAACAGTGAGAGAGGGGCTGTGGGGCCATTAACAGGTAGAGAGAGGCAGTGGGGCCATTAACAGGTAGAGAGGGGCAGTGGGATCATTAACAGAGAGAGAGGGGCAGTGGGGCCATTAACAGGGAGAGAGGGGAAGTGGGGTCATTAACAGAGAGAGAGGCAGTGGGGCCATTAACAGGTAGAGAGGGGCAGTGGGGTCATTAACAGAGAGAGAGGGGCTGTGGGGCCATTAACAGAGAGAGAGGGGCAGTGGGGTCATTAACAGAGAGAGAGGGGCAGTGGGGCCATTAACAGAGAGAGAGAGGCTGTGGGGTCATTAACAGAGAGAGAGGGGCTGTGGGGTCATTAACAGGGAGAGAGGGGCTGTGGGGTCATTAACAGAGAGAGAGGGGCAGTGGGGTCATTAACAGAGAGAGAGGGGCTGTGGGGTCATTAACAGGGAGAGAGGGGCAGTGGGGCCATTAACAGAGAGAGAGGCAGTGGGGCCATTAACAGGGAGAGGAGCTGTGGGGTCATTAACAGAGAGAGAGAGGCAGTGGGGCCATTAACAGAGAGAGGGGCTGTGGGGTCATTAACAGAGAGAGAGGCAGTGGGGTCATTAACAGGTAGAGGGGGGCTGTGGGGTCATTAACAGGTAGAGAGGGGCTGTGGGGTCATTAACAGGGAGAGAGGGGCAGTGGGGTCATTAACGGGGAGAGAGAGGCAGTGGGGTCATTAACAGGTAGAGAGGGGCAGTGGGGTCATTAACAGGGAGAGAGAGGCAGTGGGTCATTAACAGGTAGAGAGGGGCAGTGGGGTCATTAACGGGGAGAGAGAGGCAGTGGGGTCATTAACAGGTAGAGAGGGGCAGTGGGGTCATTAACAGGGCGAGAGGGACAGTGGGGCCATTAACAGAGAGAGAGGGGCTGTGGGGTCATTAACAGAGAGAGAGAGGCAGTGGGGCCATTAACAGGGAGAGAGGGGCTGTGGGGTCATTAACAGGGAGAGAGGGGCTGTGGGGTCATTAACAGAGAGAGAGGGGCAGTGGGGTCATTAACAGAGAGAGAGGGGCAGTGGGGTCATTAACAGAGAGAGGGGCTGTGGGGTCATTAACAGTGAGAGAGGGGCAGTGGGGTCATTAACAGTGAGAGAGGGGCAGTGGGGTCATTAACAGAGAGAGAGGGGCTGTGGGGCCATTAACGGGGAGAGAGGGGCAGTGGGGTCATTAACAGGGAGAGAGGGGCTGTGGGGTCATTAACAGAGAGAGAGGGGCAGTGGGGTCATTAACAGAGAGAGAGGGGCAGTGGGGCCATTAACAGGGAGAGAGGGGCTGTGGGGCCAATAACAGGTAGAGAGGGGCAGTGGGGCCATTAACAGGGAGAGAGGGGCAGTGGGGCCATTAACAGGGAGAGAGGGGCTGTGGGGCCAATAACAGGGAGAGAGGGGCAGTGGGGTCATTAACAGGGAGAGAGGGGCAGAGGGGTCATTAACAGAGAGAGAGGGGCAGTGGGGTCATTAACAGAGAGAGAGGGGCTGTGGGGCCATTAACAGGTAGAGAGGGGCTGTGGGGTCATTAACAGAGAGAGAGGGGCAGTGGGGTCATTAACAGAGAGAGAGGGGCAGTGGGGTCATTAACAGAGAGAGGGGCTGTGGGGTCATTAACAGTGAGAGAGGGGCAGTGGGGTCATTAACAGTGAGAGAGGGGCTGTGGGGCCATTAACAGGTAGAGAGAGGCAGTGGGGCCATTAACAGGTAGAGAGGGGCAGTGGGATCATTAACAGAGAGAGAGGGGCAGTGGGGCCATTAACAGGGAGAGAGGGGAAGTGGGGTCATTAACAGAGAGAGAGGCAGTGGGGCCATTAACAGGTAGAGAGGGGCAGTGGGGTCATTAACAGAGAGAGAGGGGCTGTGGGGCCATTAACAGAGAGAGAGGGGCAGTGGGGTCATTAACAGAGAGAGAGGGGCAGTGGGGCCATTAACAGAGAGAGAGGGGCTGTGGGGTCATTAACAGAGAGAGAGGGGCTGTGGGGTCATTAACAGGGAGAGAGGGGCTGTGGGGTCATTAACAGAGAGAGAGGGGCAGTGGGGTCATTAACAGAGAGAGAGGGGCTGTGGGGTCATTAACAGGGAGAGAGGGGCAGTGGGGCCATTAACAGAGAGAGAGGCAGTGGGGCCATTAACAGGGAGAGGAGCTGTGGGGTCATTAACAGAGAGAGAGAGGCAGTGGGGCCATTAACAGAGAGAGGGGCTGTGGGGTCATTAACAGAGAGAGAGGCAGTGGGGTCATTAACAGGTAGAGGGGGGCTGTGGGGTCATTAACAGGTAGAGAGGGGCTGTGGGGTCATTAACAGGGAGAGAGGGGCAGTGGGGTCATTAACGGGGAGAGAGAGGCAGTGGGGTCATTAACAGGTAGAGAGGGGCAGTGGGGTCATTAACAGGGAGAGAGAGGCAGTGGGTCATTAACAGGTAGAGAGGGGCAGTGGGGTCATTAACAGGGAGAGAGAGGCAGTGGCGTCATTAACAGGTAGAGGGGGGCTGTGGGGTCATTAACAGGGAGAGAGGGGCAGTGGGGCCATTAACAGGTAGAGGGGGGCTGTGGGGTCATTAGCAGAGAGAGAGGGGCAGTGGGGCCATTAACAGGGAGAGGGGCTGTGGGGTCATTAACAGAGAGAGAGGGGCTGTGGGGTCATTAACAGGGAGAGAGGGGCAGTGGGGTCATTAGCAGAGAGAGAGAGGCAGTGGGGTCATTAACAGGGAGAGAGGGGCAGTGGGGTCATTAACAGAGAGAGAGGGGCTGTGGGGTCATTAACAGGGAGAGAGGGGCAGTGGGGTCATTAACAGGGAGAGAGGGGCAGTGGGGTCATTAACAGGGAGAGAGGGGCAGTGGGGCCATTAACAGAGAGAGAGGGGCTGTGGGGTCATTAACAGTGAGAGAGGGGCTGTGGGGTCATTTACAGAGAGAGAGGGGCAGTGGGGCCATTAACAGGGAGAGAGGGGCAGTGGGGCCATTAACAGGGAGAGAGGGGCTGTGGGGCCATTAACAGGGAGAGAGGGGCAGTGGGGTCATTAACAGGGAGAGAGGGGAAGTGGGGTCATTAACAGAGAGAGAGGGGCAGTGGGGTCATTAACAGAGAGAGAGGGGCTGTGGGGCCATTAACAGGTAGAGAGAGGCAGTGGGGCCATTAACAGGTAGAGAGGGGCAGTGGGGTCATTAACAGAGAGAGAGGGGCAGTGGGGCCATTAACAGGGAGAGAGGGGAAGTGGGGTCATTAACAGAGAGAGAGGCAGTGGGGCCATTAACAGGTAGAGAGGGGCAGTGGGGTCATTAACAGAGAGAGAGGGGCTGTGGGGCCATTAACAGAGAGAGAGGGGCAGTGGGGTCATTAAAAGAGAGAGAGGGGCAGTGGGGCCATTAACAGAGAGAGAGGGGCTGTGGGTCATTAACAGAGAGAGAGGGGCTGTGGGGTCATTAACAGGGAGAGAGGGGCTGTGGGGTCATTAACAGAGAGAGAGGGGCAGTGGGGTCATTAACAGAGGGAGAGGGGCTGTGGGGTCATTAACAGGGAGAGAGGGGCAGTGGGGCCATTAACAGAGAGAGAGGCAGTGGGGCCATTAACAGGGAGAGGGGCTGTGGGGTCATTAACAGAGAGAGAGAGGCAGTGGGGCCATTAACAGAGAGAGGGGCTGTGGGGTCATTAACAGAGAGAGAGGCAGTGGGTCATTAACAGGTAGAGGGGGGCTGTGGGGTCATTAACAGGAAGAGAGGGGCTGTGGGGTCATTAACAGGGAGAGAGGGGCTGTGGGGTCATTAACAGGGAGAGAGGGACAGTGGGGTCATTAACAGGGAGAGAGAGGCAGTGGGGTCATTAACAGGTAGAGAGGGGCTGTGGGGTCATTAACAGGGAGAGAGGGGCAGTGGGGTCATTAACAGGGAGAGAGGGACAGTGGGGTCATTAACAGGGAGAGAGAGGCAGTGGGGTCATTAACAGGTAGAGAGGGGCAGTGGGGTCATTAACAGGGAGAGAGAGGCAGTGGGGTCATTAACAGGTAGAGAGGGGCAGTGGGGTCATTAACAGGGAGAGGCAGTGGCGTCATTAACAGGTAGAGGGGGGCTGTGGGGTCATTAACAGGGAGAGAGTGGCAGTGGGGCCATTAACAGGTAGAGGGGGGCTGTGGGGTCATTAGCAGAGAGAGAGGGGCAGTGGGGCCATTAACAGGGAGAGGGGCTGTGGGGTCATTAACAGAGAGAGAGGGGCTGTGGGGTCATTAACAGGGATAGAGGGGCAGTGGGGACATTAGCAGAGAGAGAGAGGCAGTGGGGTCATTAACAGGGAGAGAGGGACAGTGGGGTCATTAACAGAGAGAGAGAGGCAGTGGGGTCATTAACAGAGAGAGGGGGGCTGTGGGGCCATTAACAGTGAGAGAGGGGCAGTGGGGCCATTAACAGGGAGAGGGGCTGTGGGGTCATTAACAGAGAGAGAGGGGCTGTGGGGTCATTAACAGGGAGAGAGGGGCAGTGGGGTCATTAACAGGGAGAGAGGGGCAGTGGGGTCATTAACAGGGAGAGAGGGGCTGTGGGGCCATTAACAGGTAGAGAGGGGCAGTGGGGTCATTAACAGGGAGAGGGGCAGTGGGGTCATTAACAGGGAGAGAGGGGCAGTGGGGCCATTAACAGGGAGGGAGGGGCAGTGGGGCCATTAACAGGTAGAGAGGGGCTGTGGGCCATTAACAGGGAGAGAGGGGCAGTGGGCCATTAACAGGTAGAGAGGGGCTGTGGGGTCATTAACAGAGAGAGAGGGGCAGTGGGGCCATTAACAGAGAGAGAGGGGCAGTGGGTCCATTAACAGGGAGAGAGGGGCAGTGGGGTCATTAACAGTGAGAGAGGGGCAGTGGGGCCATTAACAGGTAGAGAGGGGCTGTGTGCCATTAACAGGTAGAGAGGGGCTGTGGGGTCATTAACAGGGAGAGAGGGACAGTGGGGTCATTAACAGGGAGAGGGGGGCAGTGGGGCCATTAACAGGTAGAGAGGGGCAGTGGGGCCATTAACAGAGAGAGAGGCAGTGGTGTCATTAACAGGTAGAGAGGGGCAGTGGGGCCATTAACAGAGAGAGAGGCAGTGGGTCCATTAACAGGTAGAGAGGGGCAGTGGGGTCATTAACAGAGAGAGAGGGGCAGTTGGGTCATTAACAGAGAGAGAGGGGCTGTGGGGCCATTAACAGGTAGAGAGGGGCAGTGGGGTCATTAACAGAGAGAGAGGGGCAGTGGGGCCATTAACAGGGAGAGAGGGGCAGTGGGGTCATTAACAGGGAGAGAGGGGCTGTGTGGATGTGAACTCCGAGAAGCCAATGCCACCCTCATGAGGTCATGAGGCCGCCACTCCACTTTGTAGCTTCCAGGGACAGAAGTCCTGTGGGAAGCAGAAAGGACAGTAGCAGTATGTGTGATTGTATGTCCAAAGCCCACACAGTGTAGCCTGGTCTCCAGATGTCTAGGACCTCCATACGGTAGGACCAAGGCCTTGCCCTGTCCAGCCCATACAGTGGTTAGTGTGCAATGGCTACCCCCATGTTAAAAGAACTCACGCACCGGCATCTTCCACCCTTAAAATGATGTTCGGGACCTGGAATATCGGGACCCTCATGGATAACATTAACTGTGACAGACCAGAATTGCATGCTGCTATCATTGTCCAAGAGCTCAGATGTTTCAGCGTTGCGAGATCCAGCAGGCAGGGGAAGGCCTACTCAAGAAAAACATCGCGGAAAACCAGAAGAAGATTGTCACGTCCATGGGATTGGCTTTGCTATTAAAAACAAACTATTTGGCTGTCCCAGAGATTCCCCTTGGGGGTTAAATGAATGCCCCTTGCCCCTTTTGCTCACCCTAGCCCAGAATCAAACTGCTACAGTCCTCAGCGCATAGGCCCCAACACTGGAGCTGCAGACAAGCCCAAAGAGGAATGTTACTCCAGCCACGTTAAGTCCTTTGTCTGAGTCCCAATGGGCAACAATCTGATTCCCCTTCACAATTTCAATGCCTGAGTTGAAAAGGACACAGACCTCTGGGAGGTGTAAGCGGTAGAGAGGTGGGTAGAAGGTTAAAGAACATTCTCCTGTCGCCTCTGGTTCTTTCGCCAATGAGGTTCAATCTAACCTTTAGTCACTAACCCTTCAGTGAATCATAGAATCTGGCGGCACGGAGGCCCAGTGGTTAGCACTGCTGCCTCCCAGCCCCAGTATCAATTCCGGCCTCGGGAGACTGTGTGGAGTTTGTACATTCTCCCCGTGTCTGCGTGGGTTTCCTCCAGGTGCTCCGGTTTCCTCCAAAAGGTTAGTGTCCAAATAATTAAGTGGGATTGCTGGGGATAGGGTGGGTGGGGCTCTTTCAAAGGGTCTGTGCAGACTTGATGGGCTGAATAGCCTCCTTCTGCACTAGTGATTCTATCATTCTGGAATCACTACAGTGCAGAAGGAGGCCATTTGGGCCAATGAGTCTGCACTGACCCTCTGACAGAGCACTCCACCCAAGCCCATTTCCCCACCATATTCCTATAACCCCTTAACCTAACATACACTTCCCTGGATAATAAGGGACAATTTATCATGGCCAATCCACCTAACCTGTACATCTTTGGACTGTGAGAGGAAACCGGAGCACCCGGACGAAACCCATGTAGACTCGGGGAGAATGTACAAACTCCACACAGTCACCCAAGGCCAGATTTGAACCCGGATCCTGGTACTGTGAGGCAGCAGTGCTAACCACTATGCCTATCAGTAGAAATAGTTTCCCTTCATTTCGGGGGAGATGGTGGCATATGGCAATGTTGTTCGGCTAGCAATCCAGAGACCTAGGCTCATGCTCTGGGGACTGGGTTCAAAATTTAATACCACTGAGCACAGGAGAGGTCCAAAGTACTAGAGGACAGCTAATGTGGTACCATTATTCAAGAAGGGAAGTTGGGATAAACCAGGTAATTATGGGCCAGTGAGCCTAACATCAGTTGTAGGGAAATTATTGGAAAAAAATCTGAGGGATTGAATTAATCTCCACTTGGAGAGGCAAAGCTTAACCAAGGATAGTCAGCATGGCTTTATCAAGGGGAGATCTTGTCTTAACAAATTATCTTGAATTTTTCAAAGGGCTTACCAGGTATGTAGATGAGGACAGCGCAGTTTTTGAAAAATTGTTTTATGGGATGTGGGCATCGCTGACGAGCCCAGCATTTATTGCCCGTCCCTCATGTAGTTGATGTAGTCTATATGTACCTCAGTGAGGCAATTGACAAGGACCCACAAGAAGATTGGTCAAGAAGGTAAGAGCTCATGGGATCCAAAGCAATTTGGTCAATTGGATCCAAATTTGGCTGAGTGGCAGGAGGCAGAGGGTGACGGTCAAATGTTGTTTTTGTGACTGGGAATTTGTGCCCAGTGCGGCATCAGACAATATAGATGAGCTGGTCACATGGGCAGAATAGTGGCAAATGGATTTTAGCCCTGAAAAGTATGAGATGATGCACTGTGGGAGGACGAACAAGGCAAGGGAATACACAATGAACGGTAGGACACTCGGAAGAACAGAGGACCAGAGGGACCTTGAGTTGCAAGTCCACAGTACATGAAGACAGCAGGACAGGTGGTTAAGGTATTTAACAAGGCCTATGGGATACTTGTCTTTATCAGTCGTGGCATAGAATATTAGAGCAGGGAAGTTATGATGGAGCTCAATTAAACGCTAGTTAAGCCACAGCTGGAGTGCTGTGTGCAGTCTGGTCACCACACGATAGGAAGGATGTGATACCTCTGGGAGGCTGCTGAGGAGATTCACCAGGATGATGCCCGGGTTGGAGTATTTTAGTTATGAAGAGGCTTAGGGGGGACCTGTTCGAGGTATATAGAATGATGAAGCACATAGAAAGGGTAGAAAAGAAGGAACATCACACGAACCTGCCTCCCATCCATTGACTCCATCTATACCTCGCGCTGCCTGTGGAAAGCGGGCAGCACAATCAAAGACCCCTCCCACCCAGCTCACTCACTCTACCAACTTCTTACATCGGGCAGGAGATACAAAAGTCTGAGAACAAGCACGGACATATTCAAAAACAGCTCCTTCCCCGCTGTTACCACACTCCTAAACGACCGTCTTATGGACTGACCTGATTAATACTACACTCCTGTAGACGGTACTGCAGTTGATGGGATTTATATAGAGTTCAGCAAAGCCTTTGACAAATTCCCACATGGGAAACTGATACAGAAGGTAAAAGCGCATGGGATCCAGAATAACTTGGCAAGTTGGATTTAAAACTGGCTTCGTGGATGATCATAGAAGGCTGCTTGTGTGACTGGAGGCCATTATCCAGTGGGGTCCCATAGGGATCAGTGCTTTGGTCCTTTATTCCATAGAATCCATAGAATCTCTACAGTGAAGAAAGAGGCCATTTGGCCTATCGAATCTGCACCTACTCTCCAATAGAGCACCCTACCTGGGCCCAGTCCCCTGCCCTATCCTGGGTTGGGGGTTTGGGGGTGGGGGTGGTGTGGGGGAGTAGGTGGGGTAGGGGGTGGGGGATGGGGGTTTGGGGGGTGGGTTGGGGGGGTGGGGTTTGGGGGGTGGGGGTGAGTTGGGGGGGGGGTGGTAGTAGAGGCAGGAAACCTCACATCCCTTGAAATGTATGTGGATAAGCAAGTGGATAAGAATGTCATAACATTCAAGGCTATGGGTCAAGTGCTCTAAAGTGGGATTAGTGTAGATTTAGTATAGTTTTGATGGTGTATATGCGATGGTGCCGAACAGGCGCCACAATGTGGCGACTAGGGGCTTTTCACAGTAACTTCATTTGAAGCCTACTTGTGACAATAAGCGATGTTCATTTCATTTCATGGGCTGGAAGCCTCTTCTGAACTGTGTGACTCTATGAACCCCCCCCCCCCCCCCCCCCCCACAGCAGCTGGTGGAAGTTAAATTCAATGAATGAAATCTGGAGGTGGAAGTTAGTCTCAGTGATGGGAACCAGAACAATTACCACTGATTGTCAGATAAAACAAACCTGGTTCACAAATGTCCTTTAGGAAGGAGAATTACTCATCTAATCTCGGCCGACATGTGATTCCAGACCAACCACAATGTGATTGACTCACAAGCGCCCTCTGAAATGGTCTGGCAAGTCACTCAGTTCAAAGGGCAATTAGGGATGGGGGAACAAGTGCTGACCTTGCCGGTGTCGACCACATCCTATTTAAAGAATAAAGAGAAAAATCCTTCATCAGAATCCTTCCAGATTTTGAAAACCTCTATTAAATCTCCTCTTAACCTTCTCTGCTCAGCCCATCTCACCAGCGAGCCAACAGGAAAGAATTATGCCACAACCTTGAAATCTCTCATTCTTGACCTTCATTGAGAAATAAATCCTGGTCCTTGACATTGATGTGACCTTGGTGCGTGCAGACGGCTCACATGCACAGCAATCCGAATCCCAGCAGAACTAACTTCAATCTAATACACTTAAAAGAATGACATTTAAGATTATAATATTCCCTTCTGGTGGAGCGTGGGACTAAAGTTGATCGACAATGTGATTGTTTGTTTTTTTATAGTCTTAATCCAGTAAAGCATATGTCTAAATTAAAACCCTATTTGCAATCCGTCTTGCCAATCATGAAGGACCCGAGTGGCTTTGTGATAGCTGCCCCTTCTATTGCCTGCGATGGCAGTCCCTGAGGGACCTCTTCGCTTCTGATGGAGTCCGATCACCTCCTCATCTGCCATCTCGTGATTTATGAAGCTAGTACTTCACTGACATTTTAATGTCTCTTATTGAGAGCAAGGGAAATGCTGGTATATTTACATTTGACACTTCTCCTAGCATTGCAATAGAAACATTCACCTCGGTTACATGGCACCTCGATGTGCTCTTCACCTCATCTCATTACTACATACCCCCTTGCCCCTGCATTCAGTTACATTGAAATTTGCCTTGCTTTGCCAGAGATTTTCATTGTTTAATTGTTGCTGAAACGATTGAGCATTGTAGACAAGTAATTAAATGGTATTTGTCTAATACTGTAATGTTATGTTGACTCGCTGAATAGGATGATTCATTAAAAAAAACTAATCGATCAGATCACAACAGAACAACCAATACGAATGTTGATGCAGCTGATGTGAAGGTACAGGAAGGCACCAATCAGGGACAAGAAGATCCTGCCCTGAAAGGACTGTAAGAATTGAGAAGATTCCACAGCAGGGGGACCAATGGGAATCCTGCTCTACAGGGATCAATAAAGACTGAGCCAATCTTGAGAGGACCAATCAGAATTGAAAGGAATCTGCCCTTGTTGTACCAGTTCTAAAAGGATCTCAGTTGGGCAAGGTCACCAGAATTGAACGTAGCATATCCTGAGATGACTAAACAGAGGCCCCCTGGCCCCCACCTCTCAGGAAGGACCCCCCTCGGCACCCTGGCAGCAATTGTTGGGAGGCTTCTTCCCACCTTGCCACCCATCGGACTGCAAGCTGCCAAGTATCGAGTGCGTTTCTCAATGCTTGCACCAATTGACGCCAGTGGGACTCGCAGCCTGGGTATGGTAGTGGTGGGGGGGGGGGGGGGGGGGGGAGGTGCAGGGGTACCAGAGCATCCCGCCTAGCTTGTGAATGGTGTGCCCTGCCTGCTAATGACATGCAAAACATGCAATGGATTACGAGGAGACGTTGAGTAGACTGGGACTGTACTCGTTTGAATTTAGAAGGATGTTAGGGGGGATCTTATAGAGGTGTAATGAACTCCAATTGGCTTTATTGGTTGGCCAATTGGAGTATGAGCTCCCTCAATGATAGCTCATTGAGGGGGCCCATATAATCACCTGTGTAGGCTTTGTGAGCCAGTCTTAAGTTGACTGGACTGCTAGCAGCACTGTTTGTAGCTGCTCCTGTAATATCGTTATTGTAAATAAATATTGGTGTGGTGATGGAACTCCTGCCTCCCGTGGATTACTACAAGAAACATATAAAATTATGAAGGGAATAGATATGATAGATGCGGAGAGGTTGTTTCCACTGGCGGGAGAAAGCAGAACTAGGGGGCATAGCCTCAAAATAAGGGGAAGTAGATTTAGGACTGAATTTAGGAGAAATTTCTTCACCGAAAGGGTTGTGAATCTGTGGAATTCCCTGCCCAGTGAAGCAGTTAATTTTTTTCAAGATGTAGCCGTCTCGGACGGCCACTTTCAGAATACAAAATGGACGCACACAGAGAATGTAGGGAAATGTGGACAATACTAAACAACAAGACGGCACAGAGCCTGAATGTATATTTGGGAAGCAGTTACCAGACGGAATCGAAACTCTGGGTCGATTAGCATATTGATGGCCCATCTCCGAGAAACAAAGGACTAACACTCAGGTAGTTGATACTGTCACAGAAATCCCGGCGCCAGTACCCCAACCAAAAGACACAAACAAAGCAAGGCCATTGGACACCTAGGACACGCCCAGCCATCAAGGCACCCGCCCCTTTATTGGTTTAGATCGATAACAATGATCGAGAAGCTGCCCAATTAATTGGGACCAAGTTTAAGGCCCACCTAAAAGCGCGCGAAGCCCCTCCAAGTATAAGAAGGAACCCCCATGAGAGATTCGCTCTCTTGGATTTGGTTCTCAAGCGGAGAGACCCTTCCACCAGCATCACCAGAAGCAGTAAGTTCAAGGTCAACGCTCGCTACCAGACGGACGACCTTAGCTGTTGTCCTGTTACCTCTTCGAACCTAACAGCCTCAGATCCGAACAACGGCCATTATTCCTCTGACTAAGTGGGCACCCGAAGTTAAGTATAAACATTAGCGTTAGAGATAGTTTAGTTGTAGTACTGTTGTGCATGAGTAGATCTTACTGTGTGTAAATAAATAGTGTTGACTTTGAACAAACTAACTGGTGTATTGGCTCTTTGATCGATATTCGGTTTGAACCTTGTGGCGGTATCAGGAGATACCTGGCGACTCTGAAAGTATACTCATAATTAGGATTAAGGAAGGCGACCATATTGACCGCCATATTGATAGCAAGTCAATAGAACATCAAAGATAAAGATAGATAGTTTTTTGAAGATTAAAGGAATAAGGGCGTAGAATGCCCTGCCTGCAACAGTAGTGGACTCGCCAACACTAAGGGCATTCAAATGGTCATTGGATAGACATATGGACAATGAGGGAATAGTGTAGATGGGCTTCAGAGGGGTTTCACAGGTCGGCGCAACATCGAGGGCCAAAGGGCCTGTACTGCGCTGTAATGTTCTATGTTCTAAAGAGTTATGGTGTTCGGGCGGGAAAGTGGAGCTAAGTCCACAAAAGATCAGCCATGATCTCATTGAATGGCGGAGCAGGCTCGAGGGGCCAGATGGCCTACTCCTGCTCCTAGTTCTTATGTTCTTATGTAAAACAGCTCTGATGAACGATTTGCATGGTTCCGCCAGGTCGGGGTAGAAAGCCCAGCTGGGACACCGGGAAACCCGCTATGGCCAGCGGGGGGGGGGCATGGAGAATCTCAACCCGGTCACTGCCCAGCGCGAATCTCGATTTTGCCCCACCGCGGGATCTCCATCCAATTGGGTTTCCCGATCTTAACGGCGGGGTTCGGAGAGTCCTGGCTTTGGAGTCTAATTCAGAAGGCATTTTACAGTCCATTTGGCTTGCCATCTCCACAAAGACACCAAGTAATCTCTCAATGCCCAATGGCGCTGCCTGATAGACAACGTGTAGGGAGGGCATGCCTTCCTTTGTGTATACTTGGATGGACTAATCATTCAATATATTTACTTTATTAGGGTCATCTACAGTTTCAAGCCAATTTCCATCTGTTATTCTTCTCGGCTCCTAACAGAAGTATCCAATGCTTAAGGAGGCCATTCAGCCCATCAAACCTGTGAGAGCTCCTAAAAGGAATGATCCAATACTGTAATTCCCATAGCCTTGCAAATACTTCCATGTATCTATTGGTGGCAAATTTCCAGCCACGTTGTGTCCAGCGCAAATCCCACTATGGTGGGAAAATACCAGTAAAGCCCTGAAATAGGATTTATGCCAGGTGCCAGTTTGTGGTGTTTCGGGGCTGACCCAGCAGATGTCATCAGGCTCACACCAAATGAGGGCCTGAACTTGACAACCATGCACTTAAATGGATTTTAATATGCAAGGTCGGCTTGATGCCAATTCTTCTGGGAACGTGCAAAGTTCCCACCCTGTTGGCCTGACGTGGCGCTGTCGAGAATCACTACACGTCACCACAAATGGAGAGCAGACGTGATGACCATGCTGGGGGTTCGGAGGTCATTGTAGCCCCCGGGGTTGGGCGAGGACATGGCAGGGGAGTGCTCTGGAATGCCGTCACCCTGACAGTGCCAAACTGGCAGGGCGCCAGGGTGACAGGGGGCAGTGCCAAGGGGTTCGGCCCGAAGGAGGCCCCAATCTCTGTGCAGCTGGGTTTGTTGGCATGATTAGGCCATGTCCCTCCCAATGACCGTGCAAAACATGCCTCATCTCATCGGGAAACCTGCCTGTTTCTCTGGCGGAGGATCATGCCAGTTTTCTGACCGAACCTGACACGTTGCCACTTTGGGGAAAACACTGCCCATTGTATAGATACATGCATTATTATTGAATCTGCTTAGAATCCCTGCAGCACAGAAGGAGGCTATTCGACCCATCGAGTCTGCACCGACCCTTTGAATGAGCACTCTACCCTTGCCCACTACCCCATCCAGCTCAGGTAACCTAACCTGCACATCCTTGGGCACTAAGGGGCAATTTAGCGTGATCAATCCACCTACCCTCACATCTTTGGACTGTGGGAGGAAACCGGAGCATCCGGAGGAAACCCACGCAGACACGGAGAGAAAGTGCAAACTCCACACAGTCACCCAAGGTCGGAATTGAACTCAGGTCCCTGGCACTGTGAGGCAGCAGTGCTAACCGCTGTGCCACCATGCCGCCCCTTCCACCACCCTTTTTGACAGTACATTCCAGATCATAGCATTCCCATGGACATGACAAAAAACTCACCTCATTTCCCCCTTGCTTCCTTTACCAATGATTTTAATGCTGCTTTCTTCTGCTTTCAGGGGCTGGGTTAGCTCACCAGGCTAAATCGCTGGCTTTTAAAGCAGGCCAGCAGCACAGTTCGATTCCCATACCAGCCTCCCCGGACAGGTGCCGGAATGTGGCGACTAGGGGCTTTTCACAGTAACTTCATTGAAGCCTACTCGTGACATAAGTGATTTTCATTTCATTTCAGCTTCTGACCCTCCTGCCAAAGTATCTCCCTTCCTGCCATTTCGAAAGCCCCTTATAATTCTGAGAATTCTCTTTTAAATCTCTTTTTCACCTTCCCCCCCCCCCCACCTTAACAACCGCTGCTCCTCCACTCTCTCAGTATAACCGAAGTCCTTCATCTCTCGCCCTCTTGTCGTAACTCCCCCTTGCGCTTTCTATGAGCAAGGTGCTGTCAGAATGCAAGTTGTTGTTGTTATCGTTGCCAGTGCCTCAGCTGAGAACGGCCAAGTCAGCACGGATGAAGAATCAAACTGAGACACTGCTGATGGTGCATTTACCGACCCATGTGGGGAGCTGGGGAACACTGTAAGTGGCACTTTAGTCCAGAAATACTCAGTAAAGAGATTTTCAAACTGCCCTTCAGTTCATAAGTATGAAAGAAAAATCCAATTATGATCCCCGCCACAATGCTGAAATATATTATTGACGGTAAAACGATTCCACTATTTCTTTTAGGTCTTACAGTAAATGTTTCAAAGGCTGATGAGAAAAAGCTTTCGGCACACGGCAATTCGATACAAGATCTAATTAGAAACTGGGCTGTGATTGTCCTTGTTAATCATTGAATTACATTAGCCAAATTGGTTCAGTGTTAATTATCAATTCAAGCTTGTCCAAATTACTTTAATGATCCGAGGATTCATTGTTTTTGTCAGGAATGTAATTCTAAGCTGCCGGCGATCACTTCTCTCGTGGCTGGGCTGCTGAAGAGCTGAGCCAAGCAGGAAGGTGTCACAGAGAAAGGTTTGTTGTTCGATGAGGCAGGTTTACGATGCCAGGACACCTCAGAGCAATTTACATCAGGTGGAATACTTTGGAAGTGTAGTTGCTGTTGTAGCGCTGGCAATAGAGTTGCAAATTTGCACACAGCAAGATCCCACGAACAACCACAATGATAATGACCAGATGATGTATAACTTTTTTTTCTATCCCTTCAAGGAGTGTGGGCTTCAATAATAATCTTTACTGTCACAAATAGGCTTACGCTAACACTGCAGTGAAGTTACTGTGTAAATCCCCCATTCGCCACCTTCCGGCGCCTGTTCGGTACACAGAGGGAGAATTCAGAATGTCCATTTGGCCCATCGAGTCTGCATCGGCCCTTGGAAAGATCCTACCTAAGCCCACACCGCCACCCTATCCCTGTAACCCAGCAACCCCACCGAAACATTTTGGACACTAAGGGCAATTTAGCATGGCCCATCCACCTAACCTGCACATCTTTGGCCTGTAGGAGGAAACCGGAGCACCCGGAGGAAACCCACGCAGACACGGGGAGAACGTGCAGACTCTGTACAGACAGTGACCCAAGCCGGGAATTGAACCTGGGACCCTGGTGCTGTGAAGCAACAGTGCTAACCACTGTGCTACCAAGCTGCCCATTGCCCATCCCTAGTTGCCCTTGAGAAAAAGTGGTGTGGAGATGCTTCCTTGAATCGCTGCAGCCCCTATGGTGTGGGTGCACCCACAGTGCTGTTAGGGAAGGAGATCCAGCAACAATGGAGGAATGGCGACTGATTTCCAATTTAGGGCGGTGACTGACTTCGAGTCATAGATTCATACAGCACAGAAACAGGCCCTTCGGCCCACCACGTCTATGTCGACTACCAAATACCAATCTATACTAATACCATTTACCAGCACTTGGTCCATGGCCTACCATGCCTTGGTGATTTAAGTGCTCGTCTAGGTGGTGGTGTTCCCATGTGTGCGCTGCCCTTGTCCTTCTCGATGTTTGTGGTAATGGGTTTGGAAGGAGCTGTCAGAAGAGCATAACCTGCTTTTGTTGAGGGATAACTGTTGGCCAAGATACTGGGGAGAACTTCCTTGCTCTTCTTGATAAGAGTGCCCTGGGATCTTTAAAGAACACAAGGACAAAAGATAAAATAATGCAAACGCAGGAGATCTGAAATAAGATCAGAGAGTGCTGGAAAAGCTCAGACCATCTGGCTGCATCAGTGGAGAAAGAAACAGTGTTCGCGTTTTGAGCTCAATATGACTCCTCCTCACAATTCTTGTGTTCTGCAGGAGTTATAAATTGGGGCGACATGGCGGCACAGTGGTTAGCACTGCTGCCTCACAGTGCCAGGGACCCGGGGTTGACTTCGACCTTGGGTAACAGCCTGCCTGGAGTTTGCAGGTTCTTCCCGTGTCTGCGTGGATTGCCTCCGAGTGCTCTGGTTTCCTCTCACAGTCCAAAGATTAGGTGGATTGGCCATGCTAAATTGGCCCTTGTGTCCAAAGGTTCGGTGAGGTTACGGGGATAATGTGGGAGTGTGATCATAGATCATAGAATTTACAGTGCAGAAGGAGGCCGTTCGGCCCATTGATTTTGCACCAGCCCTTGGAAAAAGTACCCCACTTAAGCCCACACCTCCACCCCATCCCTGTAACCCACCTTAACCTTTTCGGACACTAAGGGCAATTTAGCACAGCCAATCCACCTAACCCGCACGTCTTTGGACTGTGGGAGGAAACCGCAGCACCCGGACGAAACCCACGCAGACATGGGGAGAACGTGCAGACTCCGCACAGACAGTGACCTAAGCCGGGAATCGAACTTGGGACCATGGAGCTGCGAAGCAACAATGTTAAGCACTGTGGGCCTAGGTAGGGTGCTCTTACGGAGGGCCAGTGCAGGCTCGATGGTCCAAAGGGCCTTATTCTGCTCTGTAGGCATTCTATGAGTCTATGATATTGATCTTTTAACAAACACCCGGTAAGGCAAATGGGCTCTCAGTTTGGTAACTCCTTTTGAAAGCAGGCAGTTCAGACAGTGCTGTACTGAGAGTGTTCAACTTGATTACATGGTCATGTCCCTGGAGTGAGACTTTCACCCACACTCTTTGGACTCAGGTGAGATCACTCACACTGAACCACAGCTAATGCAGTTTGTGATTAAGACATCAGCAGGTTCCCAACATGGCTGTTGCCAACAGGGATTGTTGGTGGAAATTGTTGGCTCCGATGTGAGGCCCCAGGCCTTTAAGCCTCAAGGATAAAGCACCAGTTGATGTATTGTCCACCACAGGCCCCATATGGTGACTGGTGAGAGCATATGTCAGCCAGCTGCAGCTGCAGGAGCAATAATAAAGGAGCAGGGCTACATGGATAATGTCCTGTTGACAAAACAGGTACTTAGGGTGATTTACGCTGACAAGCAGAATTGAGGATTATTGCTGCGTTTTACACTCAATTCCTTCTAAGGAAGTATTTTTGCTCCAGAATTGTGTTCACTTCGCTGCATTATTTATGTTTCATGAGCTCCAGTTGAAATGATTAACTGTTTGAAGGACGATTCCGAAATGGCAATTTTGCAAATCACCAGGCAGCTTGTCTTTCTCTTCTGGTCCTGTCCTTCGCCTTTAGAACATGATGTTGCCAATGTTGCCACCTCCCAGCCCATCTGACTGCTGCAACCCTCTTCCACACTTCCAGATTTGGCTGTTCCAAAGGCCTCCCAGCAATTGTCCCATCTGCAGGTTACCTTCCACCCTGTGGAAACATGAGCACAAAACAAAACATTGAAAATAGGAGCGATAGTAGGCCATTCGGCCCTTCAAGCATGCGCTGCCAATCAATATGATCATGGCTGATCATCAGTAACCTGTTCCCTCTCCCCCCACCCCCCACCCACCCCGATGTCCTTGGATCTCTTTAGCCCCAAGAGCTATAACTAGCTCCTTCTTGAAAATATACACGGCTGGATTCTCCGTTCCTGAGACTAAGGGCCCAACGCCGGGCCGGAGAATCGCCGCAACCGCGCAATCGCCAGTGCGCGATTCTCTGAGGTGCGGAGAATTGGTGCCATTTGCGCTGGCGGATTTGGCTAGGCACCAGTTGCGGGCCGCTGTCCGTGGCCAGGCGCGCGGAAAAGGCAGAGTCCCACCAGCACCGTTCACCCCTGGTCGCTGCCGCGGGAACTCTGCTCGAAGGGTCGGGGGGGGGGGGGGCGGCCTGTGGGGTGGGGAACAGCGCTCCTTCACCGGGGATGGGGGGGGGGGGGCTCCGATTGGGTCTGGCCCACGATCGGGGCTCAATGATCGGCGGGCTGGCCTCCCCCCCCGGGCTTACTTTCTTCCGCTTCCGGCCCCAGAACCCCCGCGCCATGGTGCGGCCCAACTGCGCATGCGTGGGTTGGCGCGACGGGAGGCTGAAGCGGCATGAACCGTTCCAGCGCAGTGCTGGCCCCCTGTGGGGGCCAGAATCGATTGTCCCCGCGCCCAATTCGTGCCGTCGTGAAATGCGACAGTGTTCACAATGGCGCAAACACTTAGTCTCCATTTTGGAGAATCATGCCCTAAGTGTTGACTCTGGAGCAGGATTAGTGGACTTCCACAACAGCAAAACTGTCGCCGCACCTGGACCGATTCAGTGACTGTTGAGGGGCGAGCACCGATTCATTTTAGAGGGCAGTTAAGACTCAACCATATTGCCGTGGGTCTGTAGTCACATGTAGTCCAGGCCAGATAAGGAAGGCAGATTTCCTTCCCTGAAGGGTATTGGTTGTCTTTTAATTCCCGAAGGGCCACTAAGGATTGACAATAGATACTGCCTTGTCATATCCCAAGAACATCACTGCAGCAGAATGTTGTAGAGTGCTAGCAAGGATTTGTTCATAGGAGTTATACTATCTTACAATGATTGTAAAGTTCCCTCTATTACCTGGGCTATACCCTGTCTAGGTTCTAGTCTTACTCTGGATGCACAATAGCGCAGAACAACCGCGTGGCTAAGGCTCAACAGGAATTCATCCCAAGGAGGATGAAGCATGCTCAGGGGAGGATGAGGCATCCATGGCTGACGAGGGCTGTTAAATAAGTTAAGAGCCCATGGTGTTAAGGGTAAGATCCTGGCATGGATAGAGAATTGGCTGACTGGCAGAAGGCAGAGAGTGGCAATAAAGGGGTCTTTTTCAGGATGGCAGACGGTGACTCGTGGTGTGCCTCAGGGGTCTGTGCTGGGACCACAACTTTTCACAATATACATTAATGATCTGGAAGAAGGAACTGAGGGCACTGTTGCTAAGTTTGCAGATGATACAAAGATCTGTAGAGGGACAGTATTGAGGAATCAGGCGGGCTGCAGAAGGACGTCGACAGGCTTGGAGAGTGGGCAAAGAAATGGCAGATGGAATATAATGTGGAAAAGTGTGAGGTTATGCAGTTTGGTAGGAAGAATGGAGCAAAGACTATTTTCTAAGAAATGGGGAAAGGCTCAGGAAATCAGAAGCATAAAGGGATTTAGAAGTCCTAGTTCGAGATTCTCTTCAGGTTAACATTCAGTTTCAGTCAGCAGTTAAGAAGGCAAATTGTTTTTTTATTCGTTCATGGGATGTGGGCGTTGCCGGCTGTGCCAGCATTTATTGCCCATCTCTAATTGCCCTTGAGGGGGCAGTTAAGAGACAACCACGTTGCTGTGGGTCTGGAGTCACATGTAGGCCAGGCCAGGTAAGGATGGCAGACTTCCTTCCTTAAAGGGCATTACTGAACCAGACGGGCTTTTACGACCATTGACAATGGTTTCATGGTCATCATTAGACTTTTAATTCCTGATTTTTATTCAATTCAAATTTCACCATCTGCATTGGCGGGAGAGGTCCCTGGGCCCCTAGAGCCTGGTTTACCTGCCCATGTTAGCATTCATGTCGAGAGGGCTAGAATACAAGAGCAGGGATGTACTTCTGAGGCTCTATAAGGCTCTGGTCAGACCCTATTTGGAGTATTGTGAGCAGTTTTGGGCCCCGCCTCTAAGGAAGGATGTGCTGGCCTTGGAAAGGGTCCAGTGGAGGTTCACAAGATTGAACCCTGGAATGAAGAGTTTGTTGTTTGACGAACAGTTGAGGACTCTGGGTCTGTACTCGTTGAAGTTTAGAAGGATGAGGGGAACTTGTTGAAACTTACAAGTTACTGCGAGGCCTGGATAGAGTGGACGTGGAGAGGATGTTTCCACTTGTAGGAAAAACTAGAAGCAGAGGACACAATCTCAGACTAAAGGGATGATCATTTAAAACAGAGATGAGGAGGAATTTCTGCAGCCAGCGGGTGGTGAATCTGTGGAACTCTTTGCCGCAGAAGGCTCTGGAGACCAAGTCACTGAGTGTCTTTTAGACAGAGATAGATAGGTTCTTGATTAAGAAGTGGATCAGGGTTATGAGGAGAAGGCAGGGAAATGGGAATGAGAAACCTATCAGCCACGGTTGAATGGCGGAACAGACTTGATGGGCTGAATGGCCTCATTCTGCTCCTATGTCTTATGGTCTTATGGTCTATATTGAGTATCACAAGTCACGACAAGTACTCACAAAGCAGCAATTGGGTTCCCTGTGTCCCAGGGTGGCGAATCTGCTGAGCAAGTCCTCTTTATGTCTTCAGTGGTTGACCAGGCCATGACCTCTTGATGACCTTGCTGACACTCTCGGGCTCCTGATGTTTATGGTGTGAAGTATGTCACTCATGCCGATGCTCACGTACCTGCCCCTCTCTGGAACATCACACAGCAGTGGCACATATACCTGTCTGATGCACTATCAATTACCACAAAGACGAGAAAAAAATGAAATGAAAATCGCTTTATTGTCACGAGTAGGCTTCAATGAAGTTACTGTGAAAAGCCCCTAGTCGCCACATTCCGGCGCCTGTCCGGGGAGGCTGGTACGGGAATCGAACCGTGCTGCTGGCCTGCTTGGTCTGCTTTAAAAGCCAGCTATTTAGCCAAGTGAGCTAAACCAGCCCCTTCAATAGTGGAATAATCGAGGCTTCATTGAGCAAAGATGCTGCGCCTCCTGTAGCTGCTGCCAGAATGGGAGCAGCTCCGGTGAGCACACACATTTATATGCTGCCTACTGGGCGGAGCCAGCAGGCAGGGATTTACCCATGTACCGCTAGTATATGTGTCTTACCGTAATACATACAATACAGCTAGTTAGTGGTGACTACCACACTGTCCAAGTTCATGGAAGTTTAGACTTTGGCCAAAAAAATCAACTTCAGCACTTACGATCCCTTATGTGCAGAACTTTCCCAAAGGTAAACAGATATTTTCCACGTGGACTATTTTGTCCATGAAGCGAAAAGCTTAACCGTTGTCCATTTAAACGATCATGTACATTCCGTTTTTTTGACCCCCATTGTCTTGGTCCCGTAGTCTTTTACAATTTCAAATATGAGAATACAGCCATAGAATCATAGAATTTACAGTGCAGAAGGAGGCTATTCAGCCCATCGAGTCTGCACCGACTCTTGGAAAGAACACCCTACCCAAGCCCACACCTCCACCCTATTCCTGTAAACCAGTAACCCATTCTAACCTAAGGGCAATTTAGCATGGCCAATCCACCTAACCCTGCATATCTTTGGACTATGGGAGGAAACTGGAGCACCCGGAGGAAACCCAGGCTCACACAGGCAGGACATGTAGCCTCCGCACAGACAGTGACCCTAGCCGGTAATCGAACCCGCGCCCCCGAAGCTGTGAAGCAACTGTGCTAACCACTGTGCTACCATGATGCCCATCTCATCAGGCACTGCAAAACGCGATTAAAAATTAGACTGAGATTGAAAAGGAAATGGGTCAAGAAAAAAGAGAATGGGTTAAAAAAAATGGTTTGACTTTAAGTCTGACACATAGGTTTTTAGAGAGGCTTCTGGGAAGACAGGAGGAAGGGAAGTTACAAAGAGTCGGCATAGCAATTGAAAGAACAGTCTCCAAAGGTGGAGTTCAAGAGTGTTAAAATTGGGCCAAGGCATTTATATTTTGTCTTTCACAACACCAGGACAGCCAAGTGTGGGCCCCGTTGTACTTTAGGCAGGACAA
The DNA here is from genome assembly GCF_902713615.1 of Scyliorhinus canicula. Lineage (NCBI taxonomy): Eukaryota > Metazoa > Chordata > Chondrichthyes > Carcharhiniformes > Scyliorhinidae > Scyliorhinus > Scyliorhinus canicula. The sequence continues at coordinate 17,188,918 of NC_052148.1, read as the reverse complement.
CAGCCATTGTACACAGCAAGCTCCCACAAACGGTGAGGAAATAATGCCCCTCCAGGACACCAGGGGGCGAGCTCCCCTGCCCTTCTCCAATACATTGATTGGCATGAGACTCTCTTTTTACATCCACCTGTGATGGCACCTACGACAGTGCAGTAATCCCATACTCCTGCCTTGAGAAGTGACAATCCAGATTCTGTGCTCAAAGTGGGATGCCGACCCATGACCTTCTGGCTCGGAGGGAAGAGCGCTACCAGCTGAGCCAAGGCTCACAGCAATAAAGCAAATCATTAAAAGAAAGCATTGGCAAGAATTCAGCAGTGACTCCTCGGAGCGGGGCTTGGATCAGTAACCAGTAAGCAGCTCAAAGGAAAAGCAAACATATCATTAACCCTAATTAGCCCTTTAATCCAATCACCAACTGAGCAGGTAAAGCGATTGAGTCCGTTATCTGCTTTTATTGTCAAGCCTGAGGCAAGCTGGCATAGCAGGACCCCACGGGAAGTGCTGCCCGGAATGATTGACGTCCTCACCGGTGCCTGATAAAACGCTGGCTGTTGGGGGGGGGGAGGATGCTAGAATGTCTCGTGGCAGTTTAACGATCCTGTTAATTTGTTTCCTTTCCAGTTCTGTGTTGGTCGGGAACTTGCTTTTGTTTTCTGAGGCATGGTGCGGAGGCGGAGATAGAAGTGGAGTTGCCTCATAAAGCTCTCTGTCTGGGAAATGGCAGGTGATGGTTGCTGATTGCTTACGTTGTGATTATAACGTGTCAGCTGCACGAGTGTGCTGAATTTGGTCTGTTAGCTGCTTTCCGAGGATCAGCAAGCAGGAACATTTCCCCTGCGTACCAGCTGAGACGAAATCGTAAACATCTTTATGCAGAGCAATGTTGAGGTTTTCGCATGGAGGAGTCTACTTTCGGCATGAGCAACACCTCCTTTATCCCCCCCTCCTTCCATTTGCCTTTTCTCACGTAATTACCCAGCTTTCCCTTCCTTCTGTAAAAGGCACAGTGGTTAGCGCTGCTGTCTCACAGCGCCAGGGACCCGGGTTCAATTCCGGCCTCGGGTGACTTTCCATGTGGAGTTTGCACTTTCTCCCCGTGTCTGCGTGGGTTTCCTCCGGGTGCTCTGGTTTCCTCCCACAGTCCAAAGATGTGCAGGTTAGGTGCATTTGCCATGCTAAATTGCCCCTCAGTGTCCAAACGTTGGGTGGGGTTACAGGGATCGGGCGGGGGAGTGGGCCTAGCTGAGGTGCTCTTTCAGATTTTCAGTGCAGACTCGATGGGCCAAATGGCCTCCTTCTGACTGTAGCCATTCTGTGATTCCCTCATATTTCTTTCCACCATTCTCCCTATTTTACAATCCACTCTTCACACACTCCCCCTCCCTATACCCACTCCCTCCTCATCAATCCCTTGATCAGATCAGCCGTTAAATTGGGAGCCTTATCCTGTGGTTCAGATGGATGTTCAAGACCCTGTGATATTATAGACTGATTATATCAGCATGATCACAGAATCATAGAGATTGTATGATGCAGAAGGAGGTCAAGGGGTGTCCAGAACCAGGGGTCACAGTCTGAGGATACCGTAGACCGTTTAGGACAGAGATGAGGAGAAATTTCTTTCCCCAGAGAATGGTCGGCCTGTGAAATTGTCTAGCACAAGAAGTTGTTGAGGCCAAAATTACACAAAAATAGGCGGGACAGGAAGCAGCAATAAGGAAATAAGAACCTTTCCAATGGATTCTGATAGGTTAGGAGAGTGGGCCAAAATGTGGCAGATGGAGTTTAAGGTGGATAAATGTGAGGTTGTGCATTTTGGTCGTAAAAATGGGAAGGGAACTTATTATCTAAATGGGGAGAGGCTTTGGGATGCTCTAGTGCAGATGCTCCAGTGCAGAGGGATCTGGGGTCCTCGTTCATGAGTCACAGAAAACTAGCATGCAGGTAGAGTAGGTGTGGTAGTCGGTATTAGGGGTATTACGGTACCTAGGTTGGAGGTACTTGATGCTGTAAGATCACTGGTGTTGGAGGTACCTGATACTGTAAGATCATTGGTGAAGCCCGCCTGCTGGTTCCGCCCAGTAAGGCGGAGTGTAAGAGTCTGTGTTTCCCTAGCTGCTGCATTCTGTACCTGCTCTGCTGGGGGAAACTTCTAGTTCAATAAAGCCTTCAATTGTCCTACAATCTCGCTTCGGGAGTTATTGATCGTGCATCAATTTATTGAACTAGATTTGAAGAATGGAGCTCCGCATCAAGCCGGAGTGTCTGCAACTTAGCCCCCATGCGGCAAACTCAGCTGCGAACACTGGCTGGCGTGTTTCAACGGACACATCAGGACGGCCACAACTACACCCACGGAGGACCAGGAACTGCAACTTCTCCACTGAGGGGTGAGCCCAGAAATCTACACGCTCATCGAAGACACGGACGGTTTCGAGGCCGCGATGACCCTGTTGAAAGGACACTACATCCGCCCAGTAAATCAGGTTTATGCCCGACGTCTTCCAGCTACCAGACGACAAATTCCAGGGGAATCGCTAGACGAATTCTACTGCGCACTGCTGGTACTAGGTAGGAACTGTGTCTGTCCGCAAGGTTCAGCCAACGACCACGCCGAACTCTTAATCCGGGATGCCTTGGTTGCAGGAATGCTGTTCTCTCAGATCCACCAGTGGCTGTTGGATAAAGAGACGCTAGGTCTCAAGGAGGCACGGGCCCTTGCAAGCTCCTTAGATGTAGCCTCCCGCAATGCCTGAGCGTATGTCTTCGACCGCGCGGCAGCCCCATGGGCAGCGTGGACCCCACCCGCAGCCGATTCCGACGCATCCCCCAACCGTGTAGGGCAGCACGGTACATTGTGGTTAGCACAAATTCTTCACAGCTCCAGGATCCCAGGGTCGATTCCGGCTTGGGTCACTGTCTGTGCGGAGTCTGCACATCCTCCCTGTGTGTGCGTGGGTTTCCTCCGGGTCCTCCGGTTTCCTCCCACAGTCCAAAGATGTGCAGGTTAGGTGGATTGGCCATGATAAATTGCCCTTAGTGTCCAAAATTGCCCTTAGTGTTGGGTGGGGTTACTGGGTTATGGGAATAGGGTGGAGGTGTTGACCTTGGGTAGGGTGCTCTTTCCAAGAGCCGGTGCAGACTCGATGGACCGAATGGCCTCCTTCTGCACTGTAAATTCTATAAAACCCCCCACAAGCTTGTGCTGCGCTGCTGTCAGGCAACCCTGGGGGGGGGCCCCGATTGTTATTTTTGCGGGCAAGCCAAGCACCCCGGCAACGCTGCCTGGCCCACTCCGCAACTTGCAAGAGCTGTGGAAAAAAAGGGGCATTTTGTGGCGGTATGCCAGGCCAGGGCGGTCGCCGATGTCCTTGGGGGTGAACCGGGGCCGCCGCCATTACTCTCATCGCAGGCCACGTGCGGCCCGTGGGCGCCGCCATCTTTGATTCCGCGATCCACGTACGGACCCCGGGCGCCGCCATCTTGTTCCCCAGAGACCACATGTGATTCATGGGCGCCGCCATCTTGCCCACCCACGGCCCTGTGCGACCAGTGGGCGCCGCCATCTTGGCTGGAGTCTCAAGACCCCGATTTGGATGACTGCCCGAAGAATCCCATCAGCTTCTGCCACGACTCACCTCGGTGACTCTGGACCAGCCTCGGCCCCGAACTCTTTCAATCGCTACGACGACTGTACTCATCAACGGACACAAGACATCCTGCCTGATCGACTCCGGGAGCACAGAGAGCTTTATCCACCCCAACCCGGTAAGGCGCTTCTCCCACCCTATACACCCAGTTAACCAGAGAATCTGTCTGGTCTCACTCTGTAGAGATCAAGGTGTTCCGCGTAGCTAACCTCACGGTCCAGCGGAGAGAGTTTAAGAATTTCCGACTCTAAGTCCTCCCTCACTTCTGCACTGCCACACCCCTGAGATTGGACTTCCAGCGTAACCTCCAGAGCTTAACCTTTAAATTCGGCGGCCCTATACCCCCCCTCGCTGTCTGCAGTCTCGCGACCCTCAAGGTCGACCCGCCATTCCTTTTTGGAAACCTCCCCCCTGATTGCAAACCCGTCGCCACCAGGAGCAGATGGTACAGTGCCCAGGACCGGACCTTCATTAGGTTGGAAGTCCAGTGGTTACTGAAGGAAGGTATTATCGAGGCTAGCAACAGCCCCTGGAGAGCTCAAGTAGTGGTTGTAAAGGCCGGGGAGAAGCACAGGATGGTCATTAATTATAGTCAGACCATCAACAGGTAAACGCAGCTCGACGCGTATTCTCTCCCCCCACATATCTGATTTGGTCAATCAGATTGCACAATACAAGGTCTTTTCCACGGTGGATCTCAAATCCGCCTACCACCAGCTCCCCATTCGCACGGACGACCGCAAGTACACTGCAGTCAAAGCAGATGGGCGGCTCTACCACTTCCTAAGGATTCCCTCCGGTGTCACAAATGGGGTCTCGGTCTTCCAACGGGAGATGGACCGAATGGTTGACCGGTACGGTTTGCGGGCCACGTTTCCGTACCTTGACAACCTCACCATCTGCGGCCACGACCAGCAGGACCACGACACCAACCTCCGCAAATTTCTCCATACCGCCAGTCTCCTTAACCTGACCTATAACAAGGAGAAATGCGTATTCAGCACCGACCGTCTAGCCATCCTCAGCTACGAAGTGCACGATGGAGTCATAGGCCCTGACCCCGAACGCATGAGCCCCCTCATGGAGTTCCCCCTCCCACACTGCTCCAAGGCCCTGAAACGTTGCCTGGGGTATTTTTCATATTACGCCCAGTGGGTCCACAATTATGCGTACAAGGCCCGCCCACTAATCCAATCCACGTTTTCCCCCTGTCGGCAGAGGCCCGCCAGGCCTTCAGTCGCATAAAGGCAGACATCGCAAAGGACACGACGCACGCAATCGATGAATCTCTTCCCTTCCAAGTCGGGAACGCCGCATCCGACGTAGCTCTGGCGGCCACACTCAACCAAGCGGGCAGGCCCGTGGCCCTCTTCTCACGCACCCTCCATGCCTCCGAAATCCACCATTCCTCCGTTGAAAAGGAGGCCCAAGCCATAGTAGCAGCTGTGCGGCATTAGAGGCATAACCTTGCCGGCAGGAGAATTGGCCCCTCTAAATTTATATTTTTAAAAAAGGGCCTAACCTGCTCCTATATCCTATGAATTTATGAACTACAATGTGGGCAGGATTTACTGACCAACCCGCCGAGCGATTTTCAGCGGAGGGGGCGGCCCGCCACTCGGATTTTCTGGTCCTGACATTGTCAATGGGGTTTCCCGTTGACTGCATTTCTCGTTGCCAGGAAACCCGTGAGATGTCGGTGAGGTCGGAATATCCCACCGGAATGAACAGCCGGTAAATTCCGCCTTGTATATTTTCAAGAAGCAGTTTGATATCGCACCTGGGGTTAAAGGGATCAAAGGATATGGGGGGAAGGCGGGGTCAGGCTGTTGTTGGAGGATCATCCATGAACATAATGAATGGCGGAGCAGGATTGAAGGGCCGAAAGGCCTTCTCCTGCTCCTATTTTCTACGTTTGTATTTGGCTAAATGTATCTGCATCGGCTGTCCAAATGAGCACCATGACTTAGTGTCATTCTCCTGTCTTTTCCCCATACCCCTGCACATTGCTGGTGAAGACCTTCAACACCTCGATTGAACCTGCGCCCACCACACTTCCAGGCGACGCATTCCAGACCCCAACCAGTCGCTGTGTGAAAAAGTTTCTTCTCACACCACATCTGCTTCATTTGCAAATCACTTTTAATCTCTGCCCCCTCATTCTTGTTCCTTTTACAAGCGGGAACAGTTTCTCCCTGTCTACGCTGTCCGGCCCCCTCGTCATTTTGATCACCTCCATTAAATCGTCTCTTAACCTTCTTCTCTCCAAGGAGAACAGGCACAACCTCTCCAATCTATCCTCATAACTGAAGTTTCTCACCCCCTCGTCTGCACTCTCTCCAGTACGTGTATATCCTTCCTAGAGTGGGGCACCCAGAACTGTACACAGTACCTCAGCTGAAATCAAACTAGTTCAGCATAACATCCTTGCTCTTGTACTAAAGTCCAGAATACTAAATGCTTTATTAACTGCTCCCTTCACTTGTCCTGCTACCTTCAATGATCTATTCACTTATACACCCAGGTCCCTCTCCTCCTGCACGCCTATCAGCATCACATTTAGCGGAGTATATTCACACCAGCAAGTAAAATTTGCCCATGATCCAGATGACCAAAAGCTTCATCCAAGGGATAGCTTTCAACAATAATAATAGTCTTTATTGTCACAAGTAGGCTTACATTAACACTGCAATGAAGTTACTGTGAAAAGCCCCGGGTCGCCACATTCAGACACCTGTTCGGGTACACAGAGGGAGAATTCAGAATGTCCAATTCACCCAACAAGTACGTGTTTCGGGACTTGTGGGAGGAAACCGGAGCACCCGGAGGAAACCCACACAGACACGGGGAGAACGTGCAGACTCCGCACAGACAGTGACCCAAGCTGGTGAATCAAGCTTGGGACCCTGGCGCTGTGAAGCAACAGTGCTCACCACCGTGCTACCGTGCCACCCCACTTGCCAAAAAGCATTGCTCCACTTGCCTGCATGAGTGCAGCTCCAACACTCAAAAAACTCAATAGAATCCAGGAGAAAGCAGCCTTCTTCTCACATCACATTTGCTTCTTTTGCAAATCACTTTAAATCTCTGCCCTCTCATTCTTGATCCTTTAATGAGTGGGAGCAGTGATGGTCATAGAGTTTTATAGCACAGGAAGAGGCCCATTGGTACATCGTGTCTGTCCCAGCGATCAACAACCTATCAATTTTAATCCCATTTTCTAGCACCTATCTGTAGCCTTGTACGCTGTGGCATTTCAAGTGCACATCTAAATGCTTCCTAAATGTTGTGAGGGTTCCTGCTCTACCACCCTTTCAGGCAGCGAGTTCCAGATTCCCACCACCCTCTGGGCGAAGAGCCTTTCATCAAATCCCCTCAAAATCTCCGACCTATAACCTTAAATCTATGCTCCAAGGTTATTGGCCCCTCTATTAAGGGGTAGTTTCCTTTCTTACCTATCTATGTCCACCTCAATCTGGCCTCCCTTCAGCCTTTTCTGCTCTGAGAACAATCTCAGCCGAACCAGTCTTTCCTCAGAGCTGAAGCCCAGCAAACATCCTGGTGAATCTCCTCAACATCATTTCTCGTGCAATCACATCCTTCCCATAGTGAGGTGACCAGAACGGCACACAGTACTCCAGCTGTGGCCTAATGAATGTTTTATGTAGCTCCATTATAACCTCTCTACTCTTATATTCTATGCCTCGGCTAATAAAGGCAAGTATCCCATATGCCTTCTTAACCACATTATCCACCTGTCTTTCTGCCTTCAGGTACCTATGGACTTGCACCCAAGGTCTCTCTGATCCTCTTTACTTCCTAGCGTCCATTTGTTGTGTATTCCTTTGCCTTGTTAGAATTCCCAAAATGCATCACGAGATCCTTTTCAGGGTTAAATTCCGTTTGCCACTGTTCTGCCCATCTGACCAGCCCATTCTATATCACCCTGTAATCTAAGTATTTCCTCCACATTATTTACCACACCACTATTTTTTATGTCATTGCGAACTTACTGATCATATGTCGCATATTCTTGTCCAGACCCTTAATATACAAGATAAACAGCAAGCGACCCAGCACCAAACCCTGCGCTACACGATTCGATACAGGCTTACAATCACAAAAAGAACCTTCAACCAACACCCTCTTCCCCCTGCCCCCGAGCCAATTTTGGATCCAATTTGCCAAATTGCCCTGGATCCCATGGGCTCTCACCTTCTTGACCAGTCCTCGGACAGCAATCTGTCAAAATCCTTACTGAAGACCATGTAGACTACACCAACTGCACTGCCCCCATCTGCACACCTTGTCACTTCCTCGAAAAACTCAATCAAATTTGTTACATATGATCTCCTTTTAACAAAGCCATGTTGACTATTAAGCTTTGCCTCTCCAAGTCGAGATTAATTTTGTCTCTCAGAATTTTTTCCAATAATTTCCCTTCCACTGATGTGAGACTCACTGCCCTGTAATACCTGTTTTTTCCCCCTACTTCCCTCTTGAATAATGGCACCACATTAGCTGTCCTCCAGTCCTCTGGCACCTCACCTGTGGCCAGAGGAGATTTGAAAATTAATGTCAGAGTTCCTCCCTCTTGCCTCACGCAGCAGCCTAAGATACATCTCATCTAGGCCTGGGGACTTATCCAATTTTAAGATTGCTAGAACTGCTAACACTTCAGATTGTTACCCCTCCCACAAACATTCGCTCCCTCCACCATCCATCACCGACAAACAGCGGTAGTCATATGTACCATCTACAGGGCAGCACGGTGGCCTAGTGGTTAGCACAACCGCCTCACGGCGCTGAGGTCCCAGGTTCGATCCCGGCTCTGGGTCACTGTCCGTGTGGAGTTTGCACATTCTCCCCGTGTCTGCGTGGGTTTCGCCCCCACAACCCAAAAATGAGCAGAGTAGGTGGATTGGCCACGCTAAATTGCCCCTTAATAGAAAAAATAATTGGGTAATCTAAATTAAAAAAAAAGAATATGTACCATCTACAAGATGCACTGCAGGAATGCAACAAGGTTACTTAGGCAGCATCTTCCAAACCCACGGCCGTTGCCATCTGGAAGGACAAGAGCAGTGGATACCTGGGAACACCGCCACCTGGAAATCTATTGCCTTCCTTCACTGTTACTTAGTCAAACTCCGGGAACTCCCTCCCTAACAACACTGTGGGTGAACCTACAGCACATGGACTGCAGCGGTTCAAGGAGGCAGCTAACTACCACCTTCTCAAGGGTACCTAGGGATGGGCAAAATAGGTTGACCAAACCAGTGACGCCTGTACATCCCATACATGAATAAAATAAACATTTTAAGAAAGGGGAGTTCAAAGGTAGGGAGGTTTAGGAATAGAATTGCAGAGCACTGATGGTGGAGTGATGAGAATTGGGAATGCTCAAGAGTGTCATGTGAGAGTGCTTTTAAGAAATGGATGTTTAAGCAATGTACCTTTAAGAAATGGAGCAGCTCATATTGCTGAAATGATGTCAGAGGGTGGGGGTATGCTGAGCTGAGCTCACTTCTGCTTTTTGGTTTCAGTTTTGAGAAAACAAGCTTGGGTGTGTCTGTGTTTGCAGTGAGCTGGATCTGCTGTGATCTCTGCCAGGAAAGACTATCTCTGAATCATTTGGATGATTTAAACTAATTTTAGAAATGTTTTTAACCTGATGTGTTTCTGTTTAAAGGTGTTAAGTCTTTTGGAGGTTTGAAGGAACATTTTGAGGGATTATTTAGTGTTGTATTATTTTCGGGGTTATCTTTGAAGTAAGGGGTGATAAGGGATCCAATGTTTATGTAAAAAAGTTAAGTTCAATTCATGGAATAAACATTGTTGTGTTTGAAAACCCACGTGTCCATAATTGCAATGCCACACCTGGAGACCAAGTCGTGTGCTTCAAAAGCAACAATACATTAAAGGGAGAGATTGGTTGAACTCCATGATACATTTTGGGGTTCTGAAGGCACACAGATATCTGAGGGTTTAAAGTCAGTGAGGAGATGACAGTGATTGGGAATGGATATGGAGCAAGAATCTGAAATCAAACCCACCTGCTGGAATACGGTATGTGCAGAGGGCTTGGAGGTGAGCAGGGGGAGTCAGGGCACGTGCCTGTTTTATACCTCGTGCCATTCAGGTCCCATCGAGCAAGTCTAAATTAGGCGGCTGACATGAACCCACCTGTTTACCACCATGCAGGGTTAGGCTAAAACCAGGCCTTGTATTTTAAAGGTGATTAATTGGGGTTGTGGGCTGCTTCCCGTCCTCTTGAGGCTGTGATAGAAGTGTTAGAGATGTGGTGGCATGGCTGCTTTAAGGCAGTGGGCCCGGTGGACCACGTGACCAGCTTGGAGCCAATCGTGCAGGAGCGCACGAACCCTGTCAATAACGAGTTTGCATGGGGGCTTGGGAGGAGGGCTCCGGGTAGTGTGGAGCCGAAGGAGCAAGGCCCATCCTATTGTGTTCTGTGCCTGTATTGTTAGCAGCCGTTACCTTTTATCAATAAACAGCTTTGTTATGTATTCATGTTGTTGCTAGCTGGAACAAGGTCACTTTAAGATTTCAATCACGTGATGTACTGAGATATCATCAGCAGCTTGGGCAAGCTAACAGTCAGCCTCCGCTCGCAGCCTGTATGAAAACACCTTTCCAATAAAGCTCTGTTTGTTTTGTGAGTTTTTGTAGTCAGCAAGTCTCTATTTTAAAAATACCGCAAACGGGGCGGCATGGTGGCGCAGTGGGTTAGCCCTGCTGACTCACGGCGCTGAGGTCCCAGGTTCGATGCCTGCTCTGGGTCACTGTCCGTGTGGAGTTTGCACATTCTCCCTATGTTTGTGTGGGTTTCGCCCCCATAGCCCAAAGATGTGCAGGGTAGGTGGATTGGTCACGCTAAATTGCCGCTTAATTGGAAAAAATGAATTGGGTACCCTAAATTTTTTTTTTTTTTAAATATCAGAAAGAAAACTGCTGTGAGGAGGTCGGAATCCACACTGCGAGCACCTGGAAACTCCTCAGGAAACTAAGGACATTTGGCATGTCCGCATTGACTCTTACCAACTTTTGCAGATGCACCATACAAAGCATCCTATCTGGCTGCATCACAGCCTGGTGTGGCAACTGCTCGGCCCAAGACCGTGAGAAACTACAGAGTCGTGAACACCGCCCAGTCCATCACGCGAACCCGTGAAGGAAGATAAATGGAGCAAAGCTGACAGCTGTGTGTGTGTGGAAGCTGTCAATCACAGCCTAGTAAGTGATATGAATGAACAATAATAATTTGTATTGTCACAAGTAGGCTTACATTAACACTGCAATGAAGTTGCTGTGAAAAGCCCCTAGCCGCCACATTCCGGCGCCTGTTCGGGTACACAGAGGGAGAATTCAGAATGTCCAATTCACCTAACAGCACGTCTTTCGGGGCTTGTGGGAGAAAACCTGAGCGCCCGGAGGAAACCCACGCAGACACAGGGAGAACGTGCAGACTCCGCACAGACAGTGACCCAAGGCGGGAATCAAACCTGAGACCCTGGCGCTGTGAAGCCATAGTGCTAACCCTTATGCTACTGAGCTGCCTGACTTGCAGCTCAAGGATCTGAAGGGATTTAAACGCAGCTGGATGGTTTGTATTTCCAGGAATTGACACGTGCTGCTTCCTCTGTCTGTGCCAGCAGGTGCATTGCCCAGGTGAGTGTGACAACAGTATTCTTTTCCACTGCCTCTATCTAGACTACTCTCCAGCTTCCAGACAGAAGTCTATTTTCTTGGGTGGCTGCCTGACAGAGGTCACTTTTCTGGGGGGCGAGTGCCTGAGGGCTCATTATTTACGGGGTCTCTGGGGGGGGGGGTGTCTCTTTATGTCGGGGGTCAGGTGCGGTGGGCAGGTCTTGCATTGTGGGGGAAGATTGGCCCTCAGATGGGCTTTGGGGGCAACTCCTTTAAGGTGTTACGCCTTTGGCCCACCATGAGGTCCATCATGGGGGATGTCCGTGGAAGTCCACAAGGGGATTTTCACAGTAACTTCATTGCAGTGATAATGTAAGCCTACTTGTGACAATAATCTAGATCAGATTAGATTATTGTTTTCCATCGCGTCATGGCCACGTTTGTCCATACTTGTAGTAATTCTCGTCCACCTGAATCCCGGCCCCGAGAACCGGAGAATCTCGCGGGCCCAGGAAATATGGTGGCCGGCCCGCTAAGTGGGTCTAAGTGACCCATTTGCATCCTCCCGCTAGTGAGAGGGCACGAACCTCGATCCCGACGCCTAGCGGGGGGGCCGCAGCATTGGAAACGGTATTCTCCCCGACTCTGGATTCTCCGCCTCACCGGGAACTCTGCAACCGGCAGCGCGAGGTGGAGGATTTCGTCCTATCTCTCAGCTGAGGACACTTCAACAATGAGCAAACCTGCAAACACGACACTGCCTCGGATTGAGACAACAATGGCCGGTGTACAAACACAACCAAAAATACCAGAGGTCACGGTCAACCCAAAAAATCAAAGGCCTGGGATTCACCACCAACCGCACAGGAAGCAACGTCCTCCAAAACATTTAACTTATTAACAGTTGTGTTTGTTAATTGTACATAATGTAAATTTTGATTGTTAACTTTATACTGGCCGCGATTCTCCAGAAAAATTTCTAAGTGTGGTAGAGAGCAGTAAGTGCCGTGGGCTTCCCGGCACTCGGCCCAGCGAGGCCGACAATGTAATACGATAATTGATCCACTTAACAAGGCCCCATGGGCATCACGCTGCAAATGAAGGCTCGTCATCCGATTTGCCGGGACTCCACTCCCCAGCTTTCTGCTAGCAAGGTCGAGAAGCACTTAAACAGCATTTGCACAGCCAACCCCACTCAGCTCGCTGCCATGGCACCAAGGTGACCAGCCCCAAGATTTGGAGACATGGACGTGGAGAAGCTCTTCGATGCGGTCAAGGCCAGGAAGGATCTCCTGTTCTCCACGAGGGTCCCTGAGGTTGAGCCATGGGGCAGCCAGTGCCACCTGGGCTAAGGGGGCAGCGGCCGTCAGCCCAGGAGGTCTGGCCTCCAGTGCCCGCAGAGGGTCAATGACCTACAGCCGGCCGTACGCAGGAGATGACACCCCCTTGAAACTTTCACACCCCCATGCGGCCAGACCCCCCCAACCCTCCATTTGCCCACCAACCCACTGTCCCCCCTTCCGTCACCCCCCCCCCCTTCACCCCCACGACCACTGTGAACCACACATGCGACTAACGATGCCCTGTCTGTCTCTGCAGGATCTCTGTCCCACAAGCGCCGAGAGAGGGTCCAAGCTGGTGGAGGGGTGCTGGACATAAGAATCCTGAACTTTGAGGAACAGGCCTTGGAGTTTACGGGGGTGGGCGAAAACAGAGTGATCATCAATGCCGAGGTCGGCGTACGTCGCAGAGGTGAGGATCCACTGGGCCCCACCCAGAGGACCTGTCAAACTCGAGTTGTTAATGCTCTCACTGCGAGGGTGGTGACCACAGTGGAGTGCCTGGTGCACGATGTCCGCAGCATTAGCGGAGTTGTCCAAAGAATGGCGCAGTTGGTGATGGCCCTGGCTGGGGTATCGGCAGAATGTCCGACTCGCTGGGGGACATGACCCAGTACCAGGCTGACCTTCATGAGACGCTGAGGGACATGTCCCGCTCTCCAATGGAATGGCTGAGGCGCTGCGGAGCTTGTTATAGTCAGAGGTGGGCAGAACTAAGGAACTGCAGGCCCAATCACTGAGGAGTATCGCCGTGGGCGTCAACACCATGGTGCAGACAATGGGGAGCCATCAGGACTGACAGCGCCAGAGGATGCTGGGGCAGCCGGGGCTCAGTCCAGCTGCCCCTCCATCCCGAGATGAACCCCAGGGCCCTATGGGCAATGAGCGGGTGGAGGGGGCGCAGGGTGGCAACCTGGACCCATCCTATGGGCTGGCGACAGTGGCCACCAGCTCCCCTGAGTTTCACCCCTCTGATGAGGCCACGTCTTGCAGTAAGTACCCGGAACAGGACGGCACGGCTATCATGTGTCGCCTTCAATTGCGCCAGGGCCCTCCGACCCCACACACCCAGAGGATGCCCGGCAGGGACATCGAAGGACATGGGACGATGTAAGCACCTGGCTACCTCCACCTCTGATGTACATCCTACGGATACACCTCGACGTAGCGGTAGAACAAGGAAGGTCAAGCACATCGGGGATTGTTAAGAGGGCACTGTGGGGTGGGGGGGGGGGGGTGGGCAGGTGGGGGGCTAAGGAGTGGAGTGTCCATTGGAGGTGGCAGGGTGCATTGGGGGGCATTGGGAGGGGTGGGTGGGAATAGTGGGGCGGTACCATCAAGAAAGTGGGGCAGTGGTGTACACGTGTACAAATAACATTTGTTCCGTGATGTGGGCCGCCACCAATCCCATGACCCATCCCCCCCAGACATGTGTGTGGAATACACACGGCCGCGGACATGTGCCGAGGACTGGGACCCATCCCCTGGGTGATCGTAGGTTGGCCGCTTTGTCTGCGATGCTGCCTCCCACAGTGTTCAAGCACAGTGTCCATGTGTCAAGGTGTGATTGAGATGCTAGGCAATGAGCCCCACATGCTACATGGCCCCTCCACCCACGGGGATCCACTTGGGATCCACTGTCAGGTAGTATTGAGGAAGCAAGGGAACTGCAGAAGGACTTGGACAAGCTAGGAGAGTGGGCAATGGCGTGGTAAATGAAATACAATGTGGAAAGGTGTGGGGTTATGCAATTTGGAAGGAGGAATTTAGGCATAGACTATTTTCTAAATGGGGAAATGCTTCGGAAAGCAGAAGCATAAAGGGACTTGGGAGTCCTTATTCACGATTCCCTTAAGGTTAATGTGCAGGTTCAGTCAGCAGTTAAGAAGGCAAATGCAATGTTAGCATTCATGTCAAGAAGTCTAGAACACAAGACCAGGGATGTACTTCTGAGGCTGCATAAGGCTCTGGTCAGACCCCATTTGGAGTATTGTGAGAAGTTTTGGGCCCCATATCTAAGGAAGGATGTGTTGGTCTTGGAAAGAGTCCAGAGGAGGTTCACAAGAATGATCCCTGGAATGAACTTGTCATATGAGGAACATTTGAGGACTCTGGGTCTGTACTCGTTGGAGTTCAGAAGGATGAGAGGGGATCTTATTGAAACGCACAAGATACTGGGAGGCCTGGATAGAGAGGATGTTGAAAGGATGATTCCACTTGTAGGAAAAATTAGAACCAGAGGACACCACCTCAGACTAAAGGGACAATCCTTTGAAACAGAGATGAGGAGGAATTTCTTCAGCCAGACGGTGGTGAATCTCTGGAACTATTTGCTGCAGAAGGCTGTGGAGGCCAATTCACTGAGTGTCTTTAAGACAGAGATAGATAGGTTCTTGATTAATAAGGGGATCAGGGATTATGGGGAGAAGGCTGGAGAATGGGGATGAGAAAATATCAGCCATGATTGAATGGTGGAGCAGACTCGGTGGGCCAAGTGACCTAATTCTGCTCCTATGTCTCATGGTCTTATGGGATGTGTGAAGTGCCAATTCCCGATTAGCAATAATCTTCAGCCACACAACCAGAGGCCTCCGCAGTCGATTTGAGTTATGGGTGATCATTGGGCAAACAAGCAGGGACACACTGTCAGAAGTTGGCCTGCAGAACCCAGGTATAGACGTCTCCGCCCCATCAACATTCCCCCCCCCCCCCCCAGCAGAGTTCCCCCCCAGCCCCAAGATCCCCTCTGCCCGTGGCGGCCCATCCCCGACCGGGATTTCACCCCTCAGGTGCCCCCCCTCCCAGGCACAGGAGCAGTACGCCCAGCACCTCCAGGCTCCCTGCCTCTGAACCAAGATGGCTGCTTACCTCTTGTCTCCCCGTAGCAGGTTCATGTTTTTGAAAATGAGTACTAATCGGCACCAGCTTGACCACTTGCTGGGGAGGCCGCTGGATCGCGGGAGGCTGTTGGATGTGGGGCGGTTCCCTTTAATTGTATGGAAATATGGCTTAAGTGATGCTAATTGGTTTCTCGTCACGCCAGGGCAGGATCCAGATTTCACCTATGGGTGCAGTCCGGTTGCATCGTGATTGGTTTGACGCCCGGCTTGGTCCTCGTTTTTGTCCTCTCCCGCTATTCACCAGACTCGTTGTGCTCTCGCTAGAGCGAAACGCGGCCAGAGAATCGTGCCCATAGTGTTTCATTGCAGAAACTTCGAATGTAAAGGGGGAGGAAAGTGTTGTGTATTCATGTTTGTTTCTAGTTGGAACAAGGTCACTTTGAGTTCGATCACATGACATATTGATGACATCATCGGCAGTTTGGGCAGCTTAATCGTCAGTCTATTTTAGTCGTGTGTGTGTGTGAAAACACCCTCCCAATAAAGCTCCTGTTTGTTTTGTACCTTTGTGGTCGGCAAATAGCGCATTGGCGACAATGTAAAAGGTTTGATTGGAGCCTGCAGTACTTTGTGATTTAAGGAGGTGGGAAGGAAAGGGCAAATTTACAAAAGAAGGACGAACAAGGGTCAGGAACTATCAAAACGTGAGTGAAAATGCCTATCATCGATAAACTAGACCAGTTTGACCAAGGGACTGAAGATTGGAGCCAGTACATTGAACAGCTCTGCTATTTTTTGACCATCAATGTGATCACAGATGATGACAAGCAGAAGGTGATACTCTGACAGTTTGCAGACCCTAAATGTACAACCTAATTCGGAACCTCATACCCCCCATGGCACCTGACTCAAAGACCTTTGACCAGGTAGTCAAGTTGGTCAAAAAACACTTGAACACAATGTGCTTGATTATCCTCCAATGTTAAGGACCCTGAAGAACCCATCTCAGCGTCCATAGCCAGGTTTCGTCAACTCGCTGAGCATTGTGAGTTCAGGATCACGCTCCGTGATATGCTGCACGTCCGGCTGGTTCGTGGGATCCATAATCTTAACATTGAAAAGAAATTTCTGGCTGAAACCACAGTAACTCTGAAAAAGTGATCGAGATTGCTCGGGCGATAGAATGTGTCGAAAAGGGCATGGGGGAGTCAATCAAATGTGGGGCAGTACGGCCGTGAGCCACGCGGCAGGGCCAACATTCACAGCAGAGAACCAGACACGGCCTTCAGGACCAGACCGGAGTCAACAGACCGGGAGAAGATTTGGGCAGCAACCTGAGACAGAGGGGGCTGTTACATTGCTAGGGGGACCATCCCCAAGAGATCTGCCATTGTTGAGAATTCATGTGCTTTCGATGTAATTGTTGGACAACACATTTAAGCACATTTCTGTGCAAGCGGAAGTGCGCCAATGCAAAAAGAAACAACAGCAGCACCAGTCCACAGAGCCACTGAACATAGTGGAGAGGAGCTCTGAAGAGGAGCATGCAATGTACCACTTGAATGCAGTCCAGTCCAGTTGAAATTGCCTTGAAGGCAAACCTCTGAAAGTAGAAGTTGGTGCCAGGACCTCGGTGACTGTTTTGGGGGAGAAGACCTTCACGTATATCCGTGACGGAGCTCAGATTTTAAAATTGAGCAACACCACAGCCAGGTTTTCCACGTGCACTTAGGAAACCTTGCAAATCCTTGGAACCACCCATATACCAGTGGCTTATAAAGAGCAAGAGGGCAGCCTGTCCCTGGTTGTTGTGGAAGGGCAAAGATCCCGTCACATGGGAAGGGACTGGTTACAGCAAAT
Source organism: Scyliorhinus canicula (assembly GCF_902713615.1). NCBI lineage: Eukaryota > Metazoa > Chordata > Chondrichthyes > Carcharhiniformes > Scyliorhinidae > Scyliorhinus > Scyliorhinus canicula. The sequence goes on along the minus strand of NC_052148.1, from coordinate 17,171,557 downwards.
CAAACTCAATAGGCTGAAATTTTTTACATTTCCAACAGCGTCCGTCAAGATGTCCTGATAAGGTGTGAGGAAGTTTTTCACAACAAATTAGGTTGTATTAAAGGCGTCAAAGTCAAAATCCACATCAATTCGGAATAGACCCCCAGATTATTTAAGGTCAGGCCAGTTCCTTATACCCGACATCAGAAGGTTGAAGCTGAGCTCAAGAGATAATCAAGCCGGTTCAGTATTCCAACTGGGCGGCACCTATAGTTCTTGTTCTTAAGCTAATAATAATAATAATCGCTTATTCTCACAAGTAGGCTTCAATGAAGTTCCTGTGAAAAGCCCCTAGTCGCCACATTCTGGCACCTGCCTGTTCGGGGAGGCCGGTACGGGAATTGAACCCGCACTGCTGGACTTGTTCTGCATTACAAGCCAGCTGTTTAGCCCAATGTGCTAAATCAGCCCCTATAAAACATAACTAGCAGAGAATGGTTTTGATCCATAAGGATGTGTGGTGCCAGGGACCTGGGTTTGATTCCCGGCTTGAGTCATTATCTGTGCGCAGTCTATACGTTCTCCCCGTGTCTGCGTGGGTTTCCTCCGGGTGCTCCGGTTTCCTCCCACAGTCCCAAAAGACTTGCTTGCTAGGTGAATTGGACATTCTGAATTCTCCCTCAGTGTACCATAACAGATGCCATAGTGTGGTGACTAGGGCTTTTTCACAGTGTTAATGTAAGCCTAATAAAGTGTGACACTAATAAAGATTATTATTATTCGGTACCCGATTCCCTGAATCGAGGGCCCCTATTCCAAGTTGGCTGGAGGCCTCAACTACACTAAATTAGATTTTAGCCACGCATACTTCAATTAGAATTGGTCGAAGAGTCCTAGATGTTCGCTACAATAAATATACATAAGGAGATTCATCAGTGCATAGGGTTGGCATTTGGTATCGCATCAGCCTGTGCTATTTTCCAGCATACGCTGGTCGGCCCCAGCTGTTGTTGTCAGGAAGGCCGCCCCAAGGTCTTTCATTGTTCAAATGGCTGACGGCTCCATTCTCTGGCGCAGCAGGAGGGCACTGCGGACAGTTCCCCGCCCACCGCCTAACCGCATTGCTCTGCTGGCTATCATGCCTCCTCCGGACGTCTCCTGCCACGAGGCCACCGATCTGCCAGCAATCCCGCCTGTCCAAGTGCCAGCGTCTTCTGCTCCACCTCTGCGGCGATCGACCAGAATTTGCCCGCCTCAAAGACTGAATCTATAGACTTTACTTTTATAAATTTTGTTCAGTTTGCTCTGTATCTGCACGATAGACACCTTCCAATGTACATATGTTCGTTACCACTTTTACATAGTCAGGTATGTATATACCTTCATGTTCCATAACTTGTTTAAAAAAAAGGGAGATGTCATAATATCTACTCATGTATATAATGAGATGCAGACAGGCAGTGATTGACACACAGGATGGCCAATGAACACACGACACAGAACAACAAATCACCAGACAAGACACCACCACTAGAAAGCCCATGGGGCATTAAGACTCCCGCTCTTTATGAGACCCAGACACTGAGACAGTCAGAGTGCACAAGTCAGTGGGCACTATTGCCATGTGGTAGTTAGTAAGTCTGGTCGAGCCAGTAAGAGGTCATCAGTAGGATTAGTAGAGTGTCTACCCACAGCTCAACATGTACAGCAGTTCATAGTTAAATAAAACAGTGTTGGATCATCTCCGGTGTCAGACGTTTGTTTCTAGCTTCCCTGCATCCAGTTGCAGTCAACGTCGAACCAACATGCCTAACACATCAGCGTGTGCTTTTTCACAACCTTATTAACCTGCCCTTCTGCCTTCAAAGATCTATGGAAAAACACACCTTTGTTCTTCGGAACTTCCCAGTGTTGTGCCATTCATTGAACACTTCTTTGTCACATTACTCCTTCCAAAGTGTAACACCTCACATTTTTCAGGGTTAAATTCCATCTGCCACTCTTCTGCCCATTTAGCCATCCCATTTCTTCCTGTAACCCAAGACTCTCAGCCTCACTATTAACCACCCAGCCAATCTTTGTGTCATCCTCAAACTTACTGATCCTACCTGTGGTATTGTGTGAAGCAAATAATGGCATGATGGGAAAACTAGTCAAGTCTTCTTGGTACAATTGAATTTAACCTAAGACACAGATACAGAATACACAGAGACAGCATGTCCTGGGAACTGGGTGACTCTGAGAGTCTAGATAAGGCTTGAAACTAGAAGTAGTCTTAATACATAACAAGCTGAACAACTATTTCTTCCTGTTCCTAAACAACTTCTTCCCTTTCTTAAAACAAAGACAAGATAATGATATGAAACTCAAGTCCCCTAAAGGTCAGCAAGGTGATGCCATTGTAACGATTATTACTTATGTTTTACTTCGATCAAATTCCTAACCAAGTTGTATTCACGTTATCTTGATCCTATAATGTATAAGAATCGCCTTCTTTTCTGTAAGATTGCAGACTTGGGATGGACTCAGCAGTTTGTAATTGACTGCTTTCTGACTTCAAATCTCAGCCATACTGCTAGCAGTCAGTTCTAATTAGTGAATAAAGTTCAGTTTTGCTTACCTAATGAATGCTGTTTGAATTTCTCTATCACAGTCAAGACGCGGGGAAAATATAAAATACAACATACCCCCCACATTGGGACCCAGCACCGATCCCTGTACGCCACTAGACACTGCCTTCCAGTCACTAAAGCAACCGTCTGTCATCACCCTCTGTCTCCTACAGCTGATCCAATTTTGAATCCACCTTATCAAGTTACCCTGTAACCCATGTGCATTTCTCTCCTTTATATGTCTCCCATGTGGGACCTTGTCGAAGGCTTTGCTGAAATCCATATAAACTACATCAACTGCACTACCCTCATGAAATGAAATGAAAATCGCTTATTGTCACGAGTAGGCTTGAAAAATCCCCTAGTCACCACATTCCGGCGCCTGTTCGGGGAGGCTGTCACAGGAATTGAGCCGTGCTGCTGGCCTGCTTTCAAAGCCAGCAATTTAGCCCAGTGTGCTAAACAGCCCACAACTGGTCACATTCTCAAAGAATTCAATCAAATTTGTTAGGCACGTCCTCTCTCCGACAAAGCCATGCTGAATATTCCTGATCAAACCTTGCCCCTCCAAGTGGAGATAGATTCTCTCCTTTTTCTCCAATAGTTTCCCGACCACTGACGTGAGACACCCACAGGCCTGTAGTTTGCTGGCATGTTTCTACAACCTTTCTTAAATATTGGGACCGCATTAGCTGTTCTCCAGTCCTCTGGCAGCTTCCCCTTGACCAGGGAGGTATTTAAAATTTGGGTCAGAGTCCTGCAATCTCCTCCCTCACTTCCCACAGTATCCTGGCATGCAATTCATTCGGACTTGGAGGTTCGTCTACTTTTAATCCTGCCAACTGCTCCAATACCTGATTGCTCCCTATTACAAGTTACTCCAGAACCTCCCGCGTTCTATACCTACCTCCTCATTCTCTTGGTGGAAGATAGATATGAAGCATTTGTTCAACACCCTACCAATGTCCTCTGGCTAAATCCACAGATTTCCCTGTTGGTTGCTAATGGGCCCTACTCGTTCTCTGGTTATCCGCTTCCCATTGTTATACTTATGGAATATCTTGGGATTTTACTTGCTATTACCAGCCCAACCTTTCCCAGGTCCCCTCTTTGTTCGCCTAATTGCTTTCTTAAACTCAAACCTGCACTTTCATTGCCTCCATTGATTTGTTCCCCTTGTACATAGAACATAGAACATTACAGCGTAGTACAGGCCCTTCGGCCCTCGATGTTGCGCCGACCTGTGAAACCACTCTAAAGCCCATCTACACTATTCCATTATCATCCATATGTTTATCCAATGACCATTTAAATGCCCTTAATGTTGGCGAGTCCACAACTGTTGCAGGCAGGGCATTCCACACCCTTACTACTCTCTGAGTAAAGAACCTACCTCGGACATCTGTCCTATATCTATCTCCCCTCAATTTAAAGCTATGTCCCCTCGTGCTAGACATCACCATCCGAAGAAAAAGGTTCTCACTGTCCACCCTATCTTATCCTCTGATCATCTTGTATCCCTCAATTAAGTCACCTCTTAACCTTCTTCTCTCCAACGAAAACAGCCTCAAGTCCCTCAGCCTTTCCTCATAAGATCTTCCCTCCATACCAGGCAACATCCTGGTAAATCTCCTCTGCACCCTTTCCAATGCTTCCACATCCTTCCTATAATGCGGCGACCAGAACTGCACGCAATACTGCAAATGCGGCCGCACCAGCGTTTTGTACAGCTGCAACATGACCTCATGGCTCCGAAACTCAATCCCTCTACCAATAAAAGCTAACACACCGTACGCCTTCTTAACAACCCTCTCAACCTGGGTGGCAACTTTCAGGGATCTATGGACATGGACACCGAGATCTCTCTAGTCATCCACACAACCAAGAATCTTACCATTAGCCCAGTACTCTGTCTTCCTGTTATTCCTTTCACAATGAATTACCTCACACTTTTCTGCATTAAACTCCATTTGCCACCTCTCCCCCCAGCTCTGTAGCTTATCTATGTCTCTCTGTAACTTGCAACATCCTTCCGCACTGTCCACAACTCCACCGACTTTAGTGTCATCTGAAAATTTACTCACCCATCCTTCTATGCCCCCCCCCCCCCCAGGTCATTTATAAAAATGATAAACAGCAGTGGCCCCAAAACAGATCCTTGTGGTACACCACTAGTAACTGAACCCCAGGCTGAACATTTCCCATCAACCACCACCCTTTGTCTTCTTCCAGCTAGCCAATTTCTGATCCAAACTGCTAAATCACCCTAAATTCCATGCCTCCGTATTTTCTGCAATAGCCTACCGTGGGGAACCTTATCAAACGCTTTACTGAAATCCATATACACACATCAACTGCTTTACCCTCATCCACCTGTTTGGTCACCTTCTCAAAGAACTCAATAAGGTTTGTGAGGCACGACCTACACTTCACAAAACCGTGTTAACTATCGCTAATCAAATTATTCCTTTCCAGATGATTATAAATCCTATCTCTTATAAACCTTTCCAAGACTTTGCCCACAACAGAAGGCTCACTGGTCTATAGTTACCAAGGTTGTCTCTACTCCCCTTCTTGAACAAGGGGACAACATTTGCTATCCTCCAGTCTTCTGGCACTATTCCTGTAGACAATGATGACATAAAGATCAAAGCCAAAGGCTCAGCAATCTCTTCCCTAGCTTTCCAGAGAATCCTAGGATAAATCCCATCCGACCCAGGGGACTTATCTATTTTCACATTTTTCAGAATTGCTAATACCTTCTCCTTATGAACCTCAAGCCCTTCTAATCGAATAGCCTGTATCTCAGTATTCTCCTCGACAACATTGTCTTTTTCCTGTGAATACTGACGATAAATATTCATTTTGCACCTCTCCTATCTCCTCGGACTCCACGAACAACGTCCCACTACTGTCCTTGACTGGCCCTACTCTTACCCTAGCCATTCTTTGATTCCTGACATACCTATAGAAAGCTTTAGGGTTATCCTTGATCCTACCCTCCAAAGACTTCTCATATCCCCTCCTGGCTCTTCTTAGCTCTCTCTTTATGTCCTTCCTAGCTAACGTAACTCTCGAGCGCCCTAACTGAACCTTCTCGTCTCATCTTTACATAAGCCTCCTTCTTCCTCTTGACAAGTGATTCAACTATTTTAGTAAACCATGGTTCCCTCGCTCGACCACTTCTTCCCTGCCTGACAGGTACATACTTATCAAGGACACGCAGGACCTGTTCCTTGAACAAGCTCCACATTTCCTTTGTGTCCATCCCCTGCAGTTTCCCTCCCTTCTCTTTCTTGCTAAAAACCACTCTTTTCTTTCTATGTTGAATGTCTCTGGTCATCCATGGTCCTCTAGGCTTGTTACTCCTTCCTATTACCCCCAGAAGGAACATGTTGGGCCTGTACCTGCCCCATTTCCATTTTGAACACCTCCCACTGCTCTTCTGTAGATTTCCCCACAAGTAACTCTTCCCAGTCTACCTTGGTCAGATTCTGCCTTATTTTAGTAAAATCTGCTCTCCCCAAACCACAATCTTTTTTTTGCAACTTGCCCATTTCTTTCTACGTAACAAACTTAAATTGTGCCATGTTGTGGTCGCTATCACCAAAATGCTCCCCCACCAATACATCAACCACCTGCCTGGCTTCATTCCCCAGAATTAGGTCCAGCATTGCACCATCTCTTGTTGGACCCTCCACCACCATATTTCACCACCACCACCAGTACCCAGGAGATCATATTGGCTTTGAATTTCTTAGTCACCTTGCCTGTATTGGCTGGCCACATTTGTAACTGGACACAGAGGTAGCCCATTCTATCGAAAGTCAAGAGGATGATACAAAGCATGTGGCACGATGAAAAATTTGAGTCTTACTTTACCCGTCAAGGTGAACTGACCTGCGAGGATGGTGCAATCTTGTGGGGCTCACAAGTCATTGCTTCACCACCAGCCTGGGTACCTCTCTTTAGGATCTGCATAGTGCCCACCCAGGGCAAACAAAGATGAAGATGCTGGCACCCAGCTATATCTAGTTGCTGGACATTGATAAAGCCATTGAGGAAATAGTTCAGCAATGTGACCCTTGTCAAACGCATCAGTCCCTGCTTCCGTCGGCCATTCTCTACCCTTGGGAATGGCCCAGTAGCCCATGGACTTGAGCCCATGTTGACTATGGGGGGCCTTTCTTGGACAAATCTTTTTAGTTTTGATGGATGCCCACACCGTGGCTGTCCATACAGGAGATGGGGACCACAACCTCGGCCTCGGCAGCCATGGTGGATGCCTTGCACTGAGTTTTCACTATTCATGGAGTCTATTGTGTCGGGCCATGGTACCCATAAGTATATATGAAATGGGATCAGGAGTAAGCTCTTCGAGCCCTCGAGCCTGCTCCGCCATTCAGTAGGATCATGGCTGATCCAATATTCCCCACGTTCACTTTCCTGCCCTTTCCCCATAACCATTGATTCCCTTACTAATCAAGAATCTATCTCTCACAGCCTTAAATCTGGACATGCGGCTAGATCATCCGTTCCTGAGCTTAAGTGTTGATGTCGGGGAAGGATCCATGGACTTCCACGACAGCAAAACTGGTGCTGAACCGATTCAGTGACCGTTGAGGGATTAGCACCCGCACCACGTGGAATTCAACCGATTCCAATGAGAAACATTGCGGGATTCTCCGGGTCCAGGATTGCCACTCAGGAGGCTGACAAGCTGCAGATACACATACACACTGCACTCCCCACACACATCATCCCAGCCAACAAGATGGAATTGGTTTCGCTGGAGCATGCCCATGCTACTGATGGGTCGGCAGGGCCAGAGGGTACATAGGGTGTGGCCTGGGACATCCATACAACCCGTGACACTAAGTTCACAGTGAGCAGCCAGCGGTGTATGCAGTTGCATGACTGCCTTGCAGGCTGCGGGCAATGGTGTTCTGTGCCCATCTGCCCCGCCCCCACAGCCCACCTCCTAGCCACCCCCGCTACTCCCCCACACTTGGCAGAAGCCCCCTGGCCAGTGGCACAATTGTCAGGAAACTATCGCGATGTTGAACACTTTCCATACCTCCTCTCTCCCATCAGCCACGGCACCGGTTTCACGATTTATAGAAGCACGAGTGAACCTTGCTGTCGAGAATTCAGCCCAATGGAGGCGGAGAATTGCAGAGGCCCCAGAGAATATCGGGTCTGGTCCACTAATGATATGCCAATAGCGTCCACTGTACATGCGTTCTCGAACGCATTGACGCCACTGTCAAGGTGACGGAGAATTGTGATTTGGTGTGAAACCTGTGCCGGCCACGATTTCAGCGTCGGAACCGATTCTCCGCCCAATCGAGGTTCCCGATTCTGCCGATGGCCAATGAGAGGACATTACACCCACAGGTCTCTGTGGAAAGGAGTTCCAAAGAATCACAACCCTCTGAGAGAAGACATTCCTCTTTGTTCTTTAGTGTTTTGGCAAGGGTGGTATCATGACCAGTACAGGCTTGGAGGGCTGAAGGGCCTGTTCCTGTGCTGTATTGTTCTTTGTTCCTCATCTCAGCCTAAAATGGGCACCTCTTTATTCTGAGATTATGCCCTCAGGCCCTGGACTCTCCTATGAGGAGAAACATCCCCTCAGCATTTATCTTGCCAACCACCTTAAGAATCCCATATATCTTCCTTTCTTTTTCTTTTATTTTTCTTGTTTTTTTTTAAATCTAGAGGTGATGTCAGGGAAGGCAGTACAATGCTCCTCCTGCAGAATGTTTGAGGTGAGGGACGCCGTCAGTGTCCCTGCTGATTTCATCTGTGGGAAGTGCACCCAACTCCAGCTCCTCAAAAACCGTGTTAGGGACCTGGAGCTTGAGCTGGATGAACTTCGGATCATTCGGGAGGCAGAGGGGATCATAGATAGGAGCTTCAGGGAAGTAGTTACACCAAAGACTGGAGATAGATGGGTAACTGTAAGAGGGACTGGGAAGAAGCAGTCAGTGCAGGGACCCCCTGCGGTCGTTCCCCTGAGTAACAAGTATACCGTTTTGGATACTTGTGGGGGGGGACTTACCAGGGGTAAGCCATGGGGTACGGGCCTCTGGCACGGAGTCTGTCCCTGTTGCTCAGAAGGGAAGGGGGGAAAGGAGTAGAACATTAGTAATTGGGGACTCAATAGTCAGGGGCACAGATAGGAGATTTTGTGGGAGCAAGAGAGACTCACGTTTGGTATGTTGCCTCCCAGGTGCAAGGGTACGTGATGCCTCGGATCGTGTTTTCCAGGTCCTTAAGGGGGTGGGGGAGCAGCCCCAAGTCGTAGTCCACATTGGCACTAACGACATAGGTAGGAAAGGGGACAACGATGTCAGGCAGGCCTTTAGGGAGCTAGGATGGAAGCTCAGAGCGAGAACAAACAGAGTTGTTATCTCTGGGTTGTTGCCCGTGCCACGTGATAGTGAGACGAGGAATAGGGAGAGAGAGCAATTAAACACGTGGCTACAGGGATGGTGCAGGCGGGAGGGATTCAGATTTCTGGATAACTGGGGCTCTTTCTGGGGAAGGTGGGACCTCTATAGACAGGATGGTCTACATCTGAACCTGAGGGGCACCAATATCCTGGGGGGGAGATTTGTTAGTGCTCTTTGGGGGGGTTTAAACTAATTCAGCAGGGGCATGGGAACCTGGATTGTAGTTTTGGGGTACGGGAGATTGAGAGTATAGAGGTCAGGAGCACAGATTTGACTTTGCAGGAGGGTGCCAGTGTTCAGGTAGGTGGTTTGAAGTGTGTCTACTTCAATGCCAGGAGTATACGAAATAAGGTAGGGGAACTGGCAGCATGGGATGGTACCTAGGACTTCGATGTTGTGGCCATTTCAGAGACATGGATAGAGCAGGGACAGGAATGGTTGTTGCAGGTTCCGGGGTTTAGGTGTTTTAGTAAGCTCAGAGAAGGGGGCAAAAGAGGGGGAGGTGTGGCGCTGCTAGTCAAGGACAGTATTACGGTGGCGGAAAGGATGCTAGATGGAGACTCTTCTTCCGAGGTAGTATGGGCTGAGGTTAGAAACAGGAAAGGAGAGGTCACCCTGTTGGGAGTTTTCTATAGGCCACCTTAATAGTTCTAGGGATGTAGAGGAAAGGATGGCGAAGATGATTCTGGAAAAGATCGAAAGTAACAGGGTAGTTGTTATGGGAGACTTTAACTTTCCAAATATTGACTGGAAAAGATATAGTTCGAGTACATTAGATGGGTCGTTCTTTGTACAATGTGTGCAGGAGGGTTTCCTGACACAATATGTTGACAGGCCAACAAGAGGCGAGGCCACATTGGATTTGGTTTTGGGTAATGAACCAGGCCAGGTGTTAGATCTGGAGGTAGGTGAGCACTTTGGAAATAGTGACCACAATTCGGTGACCTTTACGTTAGTGATGGAAAGGGATAAGTATACCCCGCAGGGCAAGAGTTATAGCTGGGGGAAGGGCACTTATGATGCCATTAGACATGACTTAGGATGTGTAGGTTGGAGAAGTAGGCTGCAAGGGTTGAGCACACTGGATATGTGGAGCTTGTTCAAGGAACAGCTATTGCGTGTTCTTGATAAGTACGTACCAGTCAGGCAGGGAGGAAGGGGTCGAGCGAGGGAACCGTGGTTTACCAAAGAAGTGGAATCTCTTGTTAAGAGGAAGAAGGAGGCCTATGTGAAGATGAGGCGTGAAGTTTCAGTTGGGGCGCTTGATAGTTACAAGGAAGCGAGGAAGGATCTAAAGAGAGAGCTAAGACGAGCAAGGAGGGGACATGAGAAGTCTTTGGCAGGTAGGATCAAGGAAAACCCAAAAGCTTTCTATAGGTATGTCAGGAATAAAAGAATGACTAGGGTAAGAGTAGGGCCAGTCAACGATAGTGGTAGGAAGTTGTGTGTGGAGGCTGAGGACATAAGCGAGATACTAAATGAATACTTTTCGTCAGTATTCACTCAGGAAAAAGATAATAGAACATAGAACATAGAACGATACAGCGCAGTACAGGCCCTTCGGCCCTCAATGTTGCACCGACATGGAAAAAAAAAACTAAAGGCCATCTAACCTACACTATGCCCTTATCATCCATATGCTTATCCAATAAACTTTTAAATGCCCTCAATGTTGGCCAGTTCACGACTGTTGCAGGTAGGGCATTCCACGGCCTCACCACTCTTTGCGTAAAAAACCCACCTCTGACCTCTGTCCTATATCTATTGCCCCTCAATTTAAGGCTATGTCCCCTCGTGATAGCCACCTCAATCCGCGGGAGAAGGCTCTCGCTGTCCACCCTATCTAACCCTCTGATCATTTTGTATGTCTCTATTAGGTCACCTCTTAACCTTCTTCTCTCTAACGAAAACAACCTCAAGTCCATCAGCCTTTCCTCATACGATTTTCCCTCCATACCAGGCAACATCCTGGTAAATCTCCTCTGCACCCGTTCCAAAGCTTCCACGTCCTTCCTATAATGAGGCGACCAGAACTGTACACAATACTCCAAATGTGGCCGTACTAGAGTTTTGTACAACTGCAACATGACCTCATGGCTCCGGAACTCAATCCCTCTACCAATAAAGGCCAGCACACCATAGGCCTTCTTCACAACCCTATCAACCTGGGAGGCAACTTTCAGGGATCTATGTACCTGGACACCGAGATCCCTCTGCTCATCCACACTACCAAGAATTTTACCATTAGCCAAATATTCCGCATTCCTGTTATTCTTTCCAAAGTGAATCACCTCACACTTCTCCACATTAAACTCCATTTGCCACCTCTCAGCCCAGCTCTGCAGCTTATCTATGTCCCTCTGTAACCTGCAACATCCTTCCGCACTGTCTACAACTCCACCGACTTTAGTGTCGTCTGCAAATTTACTTACCCATCCTTCTGCTCCCTCCTCTAGGTCATTTATAAAAATGACAAACAGCAACGGCCCCAGAACAGATCCTTGTGGTACGCCACTCGTAACTGAACTCCATTCTGAACATTTCCCATCAACCACCACTCTCTGTCTTCTTTCAACTAGCCAATTTCTGATCCACATCTCTAAATCACCCTCAATCCCCAGCCTCTGTATTTTCTGCAATAGCCGACCGTGGGGAACCTTATCAAACGCTTTACTGAAATCCATATACACCACATCAACTGCTCTACCCTCGTCCACCTGTTCCGTCACCTTCTCAAAGAACTCGATAAGATTTGTGAGGCATGACCTACCCTTCACAAAACCATGCTGACTATCCCTAATCATATTATTCCTATCTAGATGATTATAAATCGTATCTTTTATAATCCTCTCCAAGACTTTACCCACCACAGACGTGAGGCTCACTGGCCTATAGTTACCGGGGTTATCTCTACTCCCCTTCTTGAACAAAGGGACCACATTTGCTATCCTCCAGTCCTCTGGCACTATTCCTGTAGCCAATGATGACCTAAAAATCAAAGCCAAAGGCTCAGCAATCTCTTCCCTGGCTTCCCAGAGAATCCTAGGATAAATCCCATCAGGCCCCGGGGACTTATCTATTTTCACCTTGTCCAGAATTGCCAATACTTCTTCCCTACGCACCTCAATGCCATCTATTCTAATAGCCTGGGTCTCAGCATTCTCCTCCACAATATTATCTTTTTCCTGAGTGAATACTGACAAAAAGTATTCATTTAGTATCTCGCTTATCTCCTCAGCCTCCACACACAACTTCCCACCACTGTCCTTGACTGGCCCTACTCTTACCCTAGTCATTCTTTTATTCCTGACATACCTATAGAAAGCTTTTGGGTTTTCCTTGATCCTACCTGCCAAAGACTTCTCATGTCCCCTCCTTGCTCGTCTTAGCTCTCTCTTTAGATCCTTCCTCGCTTCCCTGTAACTATCAAGCGCCCCAACTGAAACTTCACGCCTCATCTTCACATAGGCCTCCTTTTTCCTCTTAACAAGAGATTCCACTTCTTTGGTAAACCATGGTTCCCTCGCTCTACCCTTTCCTCCCTGTCTGACTGGTACGTACTGATCAAGAACACGCAATAGCTGTTCCTTGAACAAGCTCCACATATCCAGTGTGCCCAACCCTTGCAGCCTACTTCTCCAACTTATACATCCTAAGTCATGTCTAATGGCATCATAATTGCCCTTCCCTCAGCTATAACTCTTGCCCTGCGGGGTATACTTATCCCTTTCCATCACTAATGTAAAGGTCACCGAATTGTGGTCACTGTCTCCAAAGTGTTCACCTACCTCCAGATCTAACACCTGGCCTGGTTCATTACCCAAAACCAAATCCAAAGTGGCCTCACCTCTTGTTGGCCTGTCAACATATTGTGTCAGAAAACCCTCCTGCACACATTGTACAAAGAACGACCCATCCAATGTACTCGAACTATATCTTTTCCAGTCAATATTAGGAAAGTTAAAGTCTCCCATAACAATTACCCTGTTACTTTCGCTCTTTTCCAGAATCATCTTCGCCATCCTTTCCTCGACATCTCTAGAACTATTAGGTGGCCTATAAAAAACTCCTAACAGGGTGACCTCTCCTTTCCTGTTTCTAACTTCAGCCCATACTACCTCGGAAGAAGAGTCCCCATCTTGCATCCTTTCTGCCACCGTAATACTGTCCTTGACTAGCAGCGCCACACCTCCCCCTCTTTTGCCCCCTTCTCTGACTTTACTAAAGCACCTAAACCCCGGAACCTGCAACAACCATTCCCGTCCCTGCTCTATCCATGTCTCTGAAATGGCCACAACATCGAAGTCCCAGGTACCAACCCATGCTGCCAGTTCCCCTACCTTATTTCGTATACTCCTGGCATTGAAATAGACACACTTCAAACCACCGACCTGAACACTGCCGCCCTCCTGCGAAGTCAAATCTGTGCTCCTGACCTCTCTACTCTCAATCTCTCGCACCCCAAAACTACTATCCAGGTTCCCATGCCCCTGCTGAATTAGTTTAAACCCCCCCAAAGAGCACTAACAAATCTCCCCCCCAGGATATTGGTGCCCCTTAGGTTCAGATGTAGACCATCCTGTCTATAGAGGTCCCACCTTCCCCAGAAAGAGCCCCAGTTATCCAGAAATCTGAATCCCTCCCGCCTGCACCATCCCTGTAGCCACGTGTTTAATTGCTCTCTCTCCCTATTCCTCGTCTCACTATCACGTGGCACGGGCAACAACCCAGAGATAACAACTCTGTTTGTTCTCACTCTGAGCTTCCATCCTAGCTCCCTAAAGGCCTGCCTGACATCCTTGTCCCCTTTCCTACCTATGTCGTTAGTACCAATGTGGACTACGACTTGGGGCTGCTCCCCCTCCCCCCTTAAGGACCCGAAAAACACGATCCGAGACATCACCTACCCTTGCACCTGAGAGGCAACATACCAAACGTGAGTCTCTCTCGCTCCCACAAAATCTCCTATCTGTGCCCCTGACTATTGAGTCCCCAATTACTAATGCTCTGCTCCTCTCCCCCCTTCCCTTCTGAGCAACAGGGACAGACTCCGTGCTAGAGTCCCGCACCCCATGGCTTACCCCTGGTAAGTCGTCCCCCCCACAAGTATCCAAAACGGTATACTTGTTACTCAGGGGAACGACCGCAGGGGGTCCCTGCACTGACTGCTTCTTCCCAGTCCCTCTTACAGTTACCCATCTATCTCAAGTCTTTGGTGTAACTACTTCCCTGAAGCTCCTATCTATGACCACCTCTGCCTCCCGAATGATCCGAAGTTCATCCAACTCCAGCTCCAGTACCATAACCCGGTCTTGTAGGAGCTGGAGCTGGCTGCACTTCCTGCAGGTAAAATCAGCAGGGACACTAACGGCATCCCTCACCTCAAACATCCTGCAGGAGGAACATTGCACTACCTTCCCTGCCATTCCACTTAATTTCAACCAAGTTCTGGTAAACAAATTTTAAAAAAATAATATAATATAGCACTTACCTGCTCACACCAATGGGTCTTATTATTAGGTTAGAGGAGGAGGGCGGGTGGGAGACACTACACGTGTAGTGTCTCGGGTATCCTCTCCACCAGAATTTATTGGCTAGGAGAAAATCCTTCCCAGAAGTCCGCGGGTCGTACTTCCGGTTCCCACCTTATATTATCTTTGCTCCCACTGGCACCCCGCCGCTCTCAATGTGTCCCCTCCCGCTCTTTCACTGCTTTTTTCAATGTCCTGGTTGTCTCTCCTCTCGTGCTCTTTTCAATGTCCTGGCTGTCTTACCTCTCGCGCTGTTTTCAATGTCCTGGCTGTCTCTCCTCTCGCGCTCTTTTCAATGTCCTGGCTGTCTTAAATCTCGCGCTCTTTTCAATGTCCTGGCTGTCTTACCTCTCGCGCTCTTTTCAATGTCCTGGCTGTCTTAAATCTCGCGCTCTTTTCAATGTCCTGGCTGTCTCTCCTCTCGCGCTCTTTTCAATGTCCCAGCTGTCTCTCCTCTCGCGCTCTTTTTAATGTCCTGGCTGTCTTACCTCTCGCGCTCTTTTCAATGTCCTGGCTGTCTTAAATCTCGCGCTCTTTTTAATTTCCTGGCTGTCTCTCCTCTCGCGCTCTTTTCAATGTCCTGGCTGTCTTAAATCTCGCGCTCTTTTTAATGTCCTGGCTGTCTCTCCTCTCGCGCTCTTTTCAATGTCCCAGCTGTCTCTCCTCTCGCGCTCTTTTTAATGTCCTGGCTGTCTCTCCTCTCGCGCTGTTTTCAATGTCCTGGCTGTCTTACCTCTCGCGCTCTTTTCAATGTCCTGGCTGTCTTAAATCTCGCGCTCTTTTTAATGTCCCGGCTGTCTCTCCTCTCGCGCTCTTTTCAATGTCCCAGCTGTCTCTCCTCTCGCGCTCTTTTTAATGTCCTGGCTGTCTCTCCTCTCGCGCTGTTTTCAATGTCCTGGCTGTCTTAAATCTCGCGCTCTTTTCAATGTCCTGGCTGTCTTACCTCTCGCGCTCTTTTCAATAAGAAGTCTTACAACACCAGGTTAAAGTCCAACAGGTTTGTTTCAAACACGAGCTTTCGGAGCACGGCTCCTTCTTCAGGTGAATGGAAAGGCTTGTTCCAGAAATGTTTATATAGACACAGTCAGAGATGCCCCGGAATGCGAGCACCTGCAGGCAATCAAATCATCAAAGATGCAGAGAGAGAGGTAACTCCAGGTTAAAGAGGTGTGAATTGTCCCAAGCCAGTTCAGTCGGTAGGCCTCTGCAAGTCCAGGCTTGTTGGTGGGGGCCGAATGTAATGCGACATGAATCCCAGATCCCGGTTGAGTCCGCATTCATGCGTGCGGAACTTAGCTATAAGTTTTTGCTCAGCAATTTTGCGTTGTCGCGTCTCCTGAAGGCCTCCTTGTAGAATGCTGACCCGGAGATCAGAGGCTGAATGTCCTTGACTGCTGAAGTGTTCCCCAACTGGAAGGGAACAGTCCTGCCTGTTGATAGTCGCACGATGCCCGTTTATTCGTTGTCGCAGTGTCTGCATGGTCTCGCCAATGTACCACGCTTCGGGACATCCTTTCCTGCAGCGTATGAGGTAGACTACATTGGTCGAGTCGCACGAGTATGCGCCGCGTACCTGGTGGGTGGTGTTTCCACGTGTAATGGTGGTGTCCATGTCGATGATCTGGCATGTCTTGCAGAGATTACCCTGGCAGGGTTTTGTGGTGTTGTGGTTGCTGTTCTGAAGGCTGGGTAATTTGCTGCAACCAATGGTTTGTTTGAGGTTGCGCGGTTGTTTGAAGGCCAGTAGTGGGGGTGTGGGGATGACCTTGGCAAGATGTCCATCCTCGCTGATGATGTGTTGGAGGCTGCGAAGAAGATGTCGTAGTTTCTCCGCCCCAGGAAAGTACTGGACGACGAAGGGTACTCTGTCAGTGGTGTCCCGTGTTTGTCTTCTGAGGAGGTCGGTGCGGTTTTTTGCTGTGGCGCGGTGGAACTGTCGATCAATGAGTCGAGCGCCATATCCCGTTCGTACGAGGGCATCTTTCAGCATCTGTAGGTGTCTGTTGCGCTCCTCCTTGTCTGAGCAGATCCTGTGTATACGGAGGGCTTGTCCATAGGGGATGGCTTCTTTAATGTGTTTCGGGTGAAAGCTGGAGAAGTGGAGCATCGTGAGATTATCTGTGGGCTTGCGGTAAAGCGAGGTGCTGAGGTGACCGTCCTTGATGGAGACGAGTGTGTCCAAGAATGGAACTGAATTTGGAGAATAGTCCATGGTGAGTTTGATGGTGGGATGGAAATTATTGATGTCATCGTGTAGTCGTTTCAGTGATGTCTCGCCGTGGGTCCAAAGGAAAAAAATGTCATCGATGTATCTGGTGTATAGCATCGGTTGATCGACAGTTCCACCGCGCCACAGCAAAAAACCGCACCGACCTCCTCAGAAGACAAACACGGGACACCACTGACAGAGTACCCTTCGTCGTCCAGTACTTTCCTGGGGCGGAGAAACTACGACATCTTCTTCGCAGCCTCCAACACATCATCAGCGAGGATGGACATCTTGCCAAGGTCATCCCCACACCCCCACTACTGGCCTTCAAACAACCGCGCAACCTCAAACAAACCATTGGTTGCAGCAAATTACCCAGCCTTCAGAACAGCAACCACAACACCACAAAGCCCTGCCAGGGTAATCTCTGCAAGACATGCCAGATCATTGACATGGACACCACCATTACACGTGGAAACACCACCCACCAGGTACACGGCGCATACTCGTGCGACTCGACCAATGTAGTCTACCTCATACGCTGCAGGAAAGGATGTCCCGAAGCGTGGTACATTGGCGAGACCATGCAGACACTGCGACAACGAATAAACGGGCATCGTGCGACTATCAACAGGCAGGACTGTTCCCTTCCAGTTGGGGAACACTTCAGCAGTCAAGGACATTCAGCCTCTGATCTCCGGGTCAGCATTCTACAAGGAGGCCTTCAGGAGACGCGACAACGCAAAATTGCTGAGCAAAAACTTATAGCTAAGTTCCGCACGCATGAATGCGGACTCAACCGGGATCTGGGATTCATGTCGCATTACATTCGGCCCCCACCAACAAGCCTGGACTTGCAGAGGCCTACCGACTGAACTGGCTTGGGACAATTCACACCTCTTTAACCTGGAGTTACCTCTCTCTCTGCATCTTTGATGATTTGATTGCCTGCAGGTGCTCGCATTCCGGGGCATCTCTGACTGTGTCTATATAAACATTTCTGGAACAAGCCTTTCCATTCACCTGAAGAAGGAGCCGTGCTCCGAAAGCTCGTGTTTGAAACAAACCTGTTGGACTTTAACCTGGTGTTGTAAGACTTCTTACTGTGCTCACCCCAGTCCAACGCCGGCATCTCCACATCATGGCTCTTTTCAATGTCCTGGCTGTCTCTCCTCTCGCGCTGTTTTCAATGTCCTGGCTGTCTCTCCTCTCGCGCTCTTTTCAATGTCCCGGCTGTCTCTCCTCTCGCGCTCTTTTCAATGTCCTGGCTGTCTCTCCTCTCGCGCTCTTTTCAATGTCCTGGCTGTCTTAAATCTCGCGCTCTTTTTAATGTCCTGGCTGTCTCTCCTCTCGCGCTCTTTTCAATGTCCTGGCTGTCTTAAATCTCGCGCTCTTTTTAATGTCCTGGCTGTCTCTATAATGTTGTAGAGGAGAATGCTGATACCCAGGCTATTAGAATAGATGGCATTGAGGTGCATAGGGAAGAAGTGTTGGCAATTCTGGACAAGGTGAAAATAGATAAGTCCTCGGGGCCTGATGGGATTTATCCTAGGATTCTCTGGGAAGCCAGGGAAGAGATTGCTGAGCCTTTGGCTTTGATTTTTATGTCATCCTTGGATACAGGAATAGTGCCAGAGGACTAGCAAATGTGGTCCCTTTGTTCAAGAAGGGGAGTAGAGATAACCCCGGTAACTATAGGCCGGTGAGCCTCACGTCTGTTGTGGGTAAAGTCTTGGAGAGGATTATAAGAGATACGATTTATAATCATCTAGATAGGAATAATATGATTAGGGATAGTCAGCATGGTTTTGTGAAGGGTAGGTCATGCCTCACAAACCTTATCGAGTTCTTTGAGAAGGTGACTGAACAGGTTGACGAGGGTAGAGCAGCTGATGTGGTGTATATGGATTTCAGTAAAGCGTTTGATAAGGTTCCCCACAGTCGGCTATTGCAGAAAATACGGAGGCTGGGGATTGAGGGTGATTTAGAGATGTGGATCAGAAATTGGCTAGTTGAAAGAAGACAGAGTGTGGTGGTTGATGGCAAATGTTCAAAATGGAGTTCAGTTACGAGTGGCGTACCACAAGGATCTGTTCTGGGGCCGTTGCTGTTTGTCATTTTTATAAATGACCTAGAGGAGGGCACAGAAGGTTGGGTGAGTAAATTTGCAGACGACACTAAAGTCGGTGGAGTTGTAGACAGGGTGGAAGGATGTTGCAGTTTACAGAGGGACATTGATAAGCTGCAGAGCTGGGCTGAGAGGTGGCAAATGGAGTTTAATGTAGAGAAGTGTGAGATGATTCACTTTGGAAAGAAAAACAGGAATGCGGAATATTTGACTAATGGTAAAATTCTTGGCAGTGTGGATGAGCAGAGGGATCTCGGTGTCCATGTACATAGATCCCTGAAAGTTGCCACCCAGGTTGATAGGGTTGTGAAGAAGGCCTATGGTGTGTTGGCCTTTATTGGTAGAGGGATTGAGTTCCGGAGCCATGAGGTCATGTTGCAGCTGTACAAAACTCTGGTACGGCCGCATTTGGAGTATTGCGTACAGTTCTGATCGCCTCATTATAGGAAGGACGTGGAAGCTTTGGAACGGGTGCAGAGGAGATTTACCAGGATGTTGCCTGGTATGGAGGGAAAATCTTATGAGGAAAGGCTGATGGACTTGCGGTTGTTCTCGTTAGAGAGAAGAAGGTTAAGAGGTGACTTAATAGAGGCATACAAAATTATCAGAGGGTTAGATAGGGTGGACAGTGAGAGCCTTCTCCCGTGGATGGAGGTGGCTAGCAGGAGGGCACATAGCCTTAAATTGAGGGGTAATAGATATTGGACAGACGTCAGAGGTAGGTTTTTTACGCAAAGAGTGGTGAGGCCGTGGAATGCCCTACCTGCAACAGTAGTGAACTCGCCAACATTGAGGGCATTTAAAAGTTTATTGGATAAGCATATGGATGATAATGGCATAGTGTAGGTTAGATGGCCTTTAGTTTTTGACTTCCCATGTCGGTGCAACATCGTGGGCCGAAGGGCCTGTACTGCGCTGTATTGTTCTATGTTCTATGTTCTATTTCAATGAGATCATCTTTCATTCTTCTAAATTCCAATGAGTTGAGTCCCGACCTTTGCTCAGTGCTCCCGGTGTGGTCTCACCAGTACCTTGTACAGTTGCATCAAGACTTCCCGACTCTCATGCTCCAACCCGCGTGAAATAAGGATCAACATTCCTTTAGCCTTCCTGATTACCTGCTGCACCTGTGTGCTAGCTTTCTGTGTTTCGTGCACAAGTCCCTTTGTGTTGCAGCTTTCTGCAGTTTTTCTCTATTTAAATAATCTTCTGTTCTTTTGTTCTCCTTTCCAAAATGAACAACTTCAGTTTTTCCCACATTGTACTCCATTTGCCAACTTTCTACCCACCTACGTAACCTATTATTATGTCTTTGCAAACTGTTTGTATCCCTCTTGCAACTTGTCTTTCTGCCTATTTTTTGTGTCATCTGCAAATTTGGCTGCAGTCCATTCGCTTCTTTCCTCCAAATCATTAATAGAAATTGTAATCAGTTGTGGTCCCAGCACTGATCCCTGTGGAACTCCATTGTTTACAGGTCGCCAATCAAAAAAACTCTTATCACAACACGCTGCTTCCTGCCCATTAGTCAATTCTCTATCCATGCCAATAAGCCCCTTCAACACTATGGACTCCTATCTTATGACTTAACCTTTTGTGAGGTACCTTGTAGAATGTCTCCTTGAGGTCCTTCTGGAGGCACAGCGCCAGGGTTCAATTCTGACCTCTGGTGACTGTGTGGAATTTGTACATTCTTCCCATGTCTGCGTGGGTTTCCTCTGGGTGCTCCGGTTTCCTCCCACAATCCAAAGATTGGCGAGTTAGGTGGATTGGCAATGCTAAATTGCCCCTCGGTGGGATTGCGGGGATAGGGCGGGGGAGTGGGTCTGTGTAGGTTGCTCTTTTAGAGGGTTAGTGCTGACTCGATGGGTCGAATGGCCTCCTTCTGCACTGTAGCGATTCTATGATTCTAACATATCTTCTGGTTCCCCTCTATCCACTCTGGTTGAGACTTTCTCGAAAAACTCTAATAAATATTCAGACACGATTTCCCTTCCTTTAAGCCACGCTGACTCTGCTTGATTAGATTATGATTTTCCAAATGTGCTGCTGTTACTTCCTTAATAATTGATTCCAACATTTTCCCAACAATGAAATGAAAATGACTTATTGTCACGAGTAGGCTTCAATGAAGTTACTGTGAAAAGCCCCTAGTCGCCACATTCCAGCGCAGCTGGTACGGGAGTCGAACCGTGCTGCCGGCCTGATTGGTCTGCTTTAAAAGCCAGCGATTTAGCCTTGTGAGCTAAACCAGCCCCTATAGACATTCGGTTAATCAACCCGCTTTTTGGCTTCCTCCCTTTTTGAATAGGGGTGTTATATTGGCAGTTTTCCAATGCTCCAGTACTTCTCCAGCATCCAAGGAATTTTGGAAAATTCCAACCAAAGCATCCACTATCTCTGTAGCTACTTCTTTTAGGATCCTAGGATACAAGCCATTAGGACCAGGGGTCCTATCTGCCTTTCGCCCCATTAGTTTGTCTAATACTACTTCTCTAGTGATGGTGATGGTATTTAATTTCTCTCCTGTATTCTTTAGTATTTATGGAATATTCGAAGTATCTTCGACCGTAAAGACTGATGCAAAATATCTGTTTAATTCCTCTGCCGTTTCCTTGTTCCCCATAAACTATCTCCCCAGATTCATTTTCCTTACGGGGACAACTTCCAGACTTTTGTTCGCGCCAACAGTATATGCCACACTAGGGCAGCCCTGTACCACCCTGTGTCTAATGGATTGACTGAGAGGACCATTCAGGCCTTACAGAACACCATGCGGTAACCATCTGACAAACCACTATGCCAACGACTTACCAATTTTTTGTTGACATACAATTCACCCGCCACGCACCACCACAGGGGTCACACTGCCTCAGAACCCATTTGGACCTCATGCTCCCTAACGTAGCACGGACGTTGGAGGCACCTCAGGCTCTAAGAGAAGTCAACAGGCGACGCAAAGGGGAGACTGGTCATTCCAGATGGGGGACACGGTCTTGATTCGTAATTTCAGCTTGGAGAATCTATGGTTAACCGGACGGATGTTGCCGTAGGTGGTGAATGTGAATGGACGGACTGCCAAAACACACATGCGACCCCCAATTCAGAGCAAATTACTCCCACCAGTGTTGTCGACACTCCTGTGAATGTTCCTGAGCAGAGGAAGCTGAGAACTCCTGAATCCTCCCAGCCAGCTGTACCGCTAGAAGCGGGTGAGAACCGGTCTCCTACCGTCAAGGCGGTGACCTCTGAACTGTCACCGGCTGCTGACAACTTAACTACCTCAAAGGATGCCGGGCATGTGGTTGGCCTACAGAGGTCCGGATAGGTCACAGACCGATTACTCTTTGATTAACTCTTTCCCCCCCATGATGTCTTTTGACCTGTATATTGAACCTGTCACCTGTATATTCAGTCACCTGAAGAAGGAGCTGCGCTCCAAAAGCTCGTGTTTGAAACAAACCTGTTGGACTTTAACCTGGTGTTGTAAGACTTCTTACTGTGCTCACCCCAGTCCAACGCCGGCATCTCCACATCATGTATAGTTACCAGCCTTCCGTTAATAAACCCCATCGTTGTTACTGGAAATCGCCAGAGTGTTTCTCGAGCCACCACAAGATATATGTGAGTTTTTCCTTCCTGTGCTCCATTTCAAGTTTTCTCTTTCCCTCAAGCCTCTTCTCTCTAACAGTCAGCACATTTCTATGCTTCAAATAGATCATAGCGTTGGCAGCGGACTGTTCAGAAATCATTCTGTTCCCGAGCCGATGATTATACTGTTTGCAGCTACTACTAATCCCCTGCCTCCTGGCCCCATCAGCTTCTTAATCCAGGAAAACAGCAACATCCATCAAGAGTTGCTCAAGCAGATGGCCTTATGGCATTCAAATTAGAGAGAATTAGAGAGAACACCTAGGGTCCACCTCTGATGTACCTTATTCAGGTATTTCACTCAGAATTGGAAGTGGCCATATTCAGGCTGACACTCCCAGTGCAGTGCTGAGGGAGAGCTGCACTTTCAGAGCAGCCATCCTTCCAATGAGACGTCACACTGAGGCCCACCTGTCCACTCAGGACTTCAACATTCACCCCCTCCACCACTGGCATACAGCGGCTGCACCTGACCAACTACCACATGCACAGTGGCACCTCATCAGGGCATCTTAGGCAGCACCTTCCAAACATGTGACCACTAGCATCTAGAAGGACAAGAGCAGCAGATACCTGGGAACCCCACCACCTGGAGGTTCCCCTCCAAGTCACTCACCACCCTGACTTGGAAATGTACCGCCGTTCCTTCACTGCCGCTGGGACAACACCCTGGAACTCCCTCCCTAGCAGCACTACAGCGGTTCAAGAAGGCAGCTCACCCCCACCTTCTGAAGGGTAATTAGGGATGGACAACGAATGATGGCCGAGCCAGTGACGTCCACATCCTATGAACAAAATAAAAGAGACCGTCTATTCCGAAGAAGACGATTGGAGTTCTGTCCATTGTCTTAACCAACCTTTATCCTTCAACCAACAACACTGAAAATATGCCGATCTAATCATTGTTGTATTGTTACTTGTGGAATCTTGTTGTTCCCAAATTGCTGACACGTTTCCTACCTCACAAGAGTGGTTGCAGCTCAGAGGAATTTAAGTGGCTGTGAAGTGTTTTTGAGTGTCCTGAGGAACGAAAGATGCCAGAGAAATGTGTATCTTTTCTATCTCGACCAGAAACTCCAAAGTTCAATTCCCCCCAGCCATGTTTAATCTCCCCATCTCTGCGGAGGACAGTTGACAAGTTTGTGACCCTTTCCTGGACAATCCCTGGGGCTGCTCCCCTGCTGCAGATAGCTGGGCAATAGTGGGTGCACCTCCGGGCAATAGGCAGAAAGCAAGGTGAGGCAGGCTATAAAGTTGAGCAGCATCATTAAGTGCAAAAGACCGGGATGGTGACACAGTGGTTAACACTGCTGCCTCACAGTGCCAGGGACCCGGGATCAATTCCAGCATTGGCGACGCTCTGTGTGGAGTTTGCACATCCTCCCCATGTCTGCGTGGGTTTCCTCCGGGTGCTCCGGTTTCCTCCCACAGTCCAAAGATGTGCAGGTTTGATGGATTGGCCATGATAAATTGCCCCTTGGTGTCCAAAGAAGTGCAGGTTAGGTGGGGTGATGGAGATAGGGCAGGGAAGTGGGCTTCGGGAGGTTGCTCTTTCAGAGTGTCGGTGCAGATGCAATGGGCTGAATGGCCTCCTTCTGCACTGTAGGGATTCTATGGTTCTAAATACAAAGGCCATCTGGTCAAGGGACAGACAAATATGAAACCACAACCCAGGACAAGTTGATATCTTCAGGGGAGGAAGCAGGGGCTCGGATTGAGTAATGGAGCTTTGGTTGGTTGGTAAGTATGAAGAAAATTCAAATCACTTTTCTATCATGAAAATGAATGAAAATCGCTTATTGTCACAAGTAGGCTTCAAATGAAGTTACTGTGAAAAGCCCCTAGTCGCCACATTCCGGCGCCTGTTCGGGAAGGCTGGTATGGGAATTGAACCATGCTGCTGGCCTGCCTTGGTCTGCTTTAAAAGCCAGCGATTTAGCCCAGTGTGCTAAACCAGCCCAGTATCATGCCCCATTCCAACTTCTCCAGCTTTTTAAATGAATCTTAACTTCATGTGAGCTCCGGTAACTCCTGTTTAATTCTGCAGAAATCGGTTCATTGGGAAATTTGCCAGGAGTTGTTTTGTTGTTTTATGGGGGATGACAATCTGAATTGCATCCTCCAACGATGCCCCCCCCCCCCCCACACACACACACACACACCCGCCCTGCCATCGGAGCCAACTCCGCTCCAAAAGCAGGACGGCGGAGAAATGAATGAATAATTTATCAGCAATTAGGGCTTGTACTGTAGGGATGACGCGCTGTTGAGCACAGATGTGTGAGCTGAGCTCAGTGCCAGCTCTGCCTGGAGGGTGGGATGTGACCCTGCATGTCACCACCCATCTGCTGAAGGCCAGTGATGTGAACAAGAGCTGGATTGTAGCAGAAGCATCACATCCTTACAGTGGGTGTAAGTGGAACTCAAATGGCAAGTCACATGTACCTGTAAAAAAACGCATGCAGTTGCCTGTAACTCACGAGTCAAGGCTTCAAAGCTAAACATATCTCAATTTTACATGACGATAGAGTTACACAGATAGCAAAATGAAGATATAAAGAGCACTCTGTTAGGTAGAAACAGCTAGATACAGGAAGATATTGACTGATAACAGGCATGGACGGATGGATACAGCTAGAGATGTGCAGGGTAGGTTGCAATCTGCAGGCTGGGTTGCAGAGTTGTGGGGTTGGGCGGTGTTGCTCGTTCTGGGTGAGTGTGCTTAACACTCAATTTGGCTCTGTTTCGTTCCTTAGCTTTGGAGTCGCCAGGTATCGTTAAGATACCGCCACAAGTTTCACGTTCAAGTTCAAAAAAATCCATACACCAATTAGTAAGTTCAAACAAGACACGTTTATTATATTACAATAATCTACTAACCATGCAAATAAAACTATAAGACTAGGCTAATCCTACCACTAATAGACCAAATACTTATCTGGATAAGGGGACTGCCGGATCAGGGAACAACGGCCTCTAGCTTGTCCTGGGTCTGCAGGCTTCCAGTAGTTATGGACTAAAGGTGTCAGGAGTGTCTACTCTCGTAGCGTGCGTTGTGACTTACTTGCTGGCGGCTTCTGTCCAGGCCTCTCCTCCTCAAGGTTCTTCTGCTGCAACGGTGTTCTGCTGGGAGGGCTGTCTGGTCAAGGAGAGGCTGGCAGAGAGAGAGAGCTGGGGTCGCGGTCTCTGTCTTATACTCCTCTCAGGGTCTTGTGCCCACCTGGGCGGACCCTCTATACACTCGCAATCGATTGGGTCTCTTCCCAATCGATTGATTTGAATTCCCCAATAACGGGGCAGTATCTCGATCACTGGGGCGGTTCTTGGGAGTTATTGTTTTGGGCTTCTTTGGCGCCGAAAAGTCTGGCCTTCCATTGAATGTATCGATTAGTGTTAACTTGTTTCTTTTGTGCCTGGGGATCGCCCGGTATTGCCTCATTAATATGCTAACTGTTTCTTTTCATAGCGTTGTCTTGTTTCAGCAACAGCCAAAACTGGTTTCTGCAGCAGTCCAAATATACAAGCCCTTTGCAAGCTGCTTGCTTTTTACAACCTGTCCATTTTCCCTGCATTCCTTGCAATCTTCCATTTTGTGTCGGGCAGTGGTCACCCCAGGTGGCTACAGCTGGATAGTGAGCCTGGCTGGGGTGCCCTTTCGGAGGGTCGGTGCAGACTCAATGGGCCGAATGGTCTCCTGTTAAAAAAAAAATGGGCAGCACGGTGGCACAGTGGTATCACTGCTGCCTCACAGGGCCTGGGACTCGTGTTCGATTCTAGCCTTGGATCACTGTGTGGAGTTTGCACGTTCTCCCCCTGTCTGCATGCGTTTCCTCCGGGTACTCCAGGTTCCTCTTACAGTCCAAAGATGTGCTGTTAGGTTGATTGGCTATGATAAGTTACCGCATAGTGTCCAAAGTTGTGTCCAAACATGTTTGCAAAGTGAGAGATATAGAGAGATAGATAAGTACAGATAGAAATAGTCAGATGGAAACAGATATATAGATACAGGCAGGTGGATTAACAAGAGTGATTCCAGAGATGAGGGTTATCAGTTATCACAATGGATTAAAAATTGAGTTGTTCACCTTGAAGAGAAGGTTAATAATAATAATAATCTTTATTATTGTTGCAAGTAGGCTTACATAAACACTGCAATGAAGTTACTGTGAAAAGCCCCGAGTCGCCACACTCCAGTGCCTGTTCGGGTACACAGAGGGAGAATTCAGAATGTCCAATTCACCTAACAGCACGTCTTTCGGGACTTGTGGGAGGAAACCGGAGCACCCGGAGGAACCCCACGCAGACAGGCAATAATGTGCAGACTCCGCACAGACAGTGACCCAAGCCAGGAATCGAACCTGGGACCCTGGTGTTGTGAAGCAACGGTGCTGACCAGGTGACCCAGATGACCATTGGCTGCTTTCCCCTTTGAGGGGAAGAGCTGACTGTTGACGCTTTAACCTGAGGATCACCACGCCTCAGGCAAGAGGGGCGGGGAAAGTTTGAGAAGGGGGGGCCTTCACGAATAACCTCAGCCGGTACAGGGATTGACCTCGTGCTGTTGGCCTTGCTCTGCATCAAAACCCATCTGCTTCACTAATGTCCTTTAGGGAAGGAAATCGTCCATCATTGCCTGGTCTGGAGAGTAGTTGACTAGTCCAATACAGTTGATGCAGTTTCAGCTTCAATGAGCATCAATATAGAGGCCTGGCTTTGCAAACAGAGTGCAGCACCCAACGAGGGGGGAGTTCTGGGGTAGAGGTGTTCCCTTTTTTCCAACTTCTTTCTTACTTTGGTGCAGCGGAACGAGTTGGTTGGTGAGTAACTAGTAAACTATTCTGCTTATAACCAATCGTCTGTAGAGTATGTCAGGGCAGCTCGGCTGAGTGGAATGTGCATCCTGCCGGATGTGGGAAGTCATGGATGTGCCATGTGTCGTAGATAAACACACCTTCAGCAAGTGTCACCAGCTGCAGAAGATTGAGCTCTGGGTTTACGAACTCAAGCAGTAGCCGGGGTTAATGTGGTGCATTCCCAGTGAAGAGAACTACATGGATAGCACATTTAGGGAGGTAGCCACAATACGGGTTCGGAGCATGCAGGCAAATAGGCAATAGGTGACCGTCAGGCAATCTAAGGGAACCAGGCAGATAGTACAGGAGTCCCAGGAGTACCTTGAGTCAATGTCAATTTACAAGGTCATCCAATACATGAAAATGCATGATGAACAAGGTTCATGAGATAGAGATAGAGAAATACAGCACAGAACAGGCCCTTCGGCCCACGATGTTGTGCCGAACTTTTGACTTGTAGAACCCTTCCAGCCTGCCCCTCAACTTGAACTTTCTTGAACGTCGAGAACTCCAGCAGATCCCCCCGCCATGCCAAGGCATGGGGCGGAGAAGCCGACCTTCACCCCAACAGAATCCGCCTTTAGGCAATCAGTGAGGCAAAGGCTAAGACATCCGCCTCCGCACCCGCTGCCAAGCCCGGCCGATCAGACATCCCAAATCCCAAATATGGCTTCTAGGGGACCCGGTTCAAGTCTCATGTACACCACCTTTGAGATTATCCTAAAGACCTCCCTCCAATACCCCTCCTGTTTTGGACAGGACCAAAACATATGACTGAGATTAGTGGACTCCGCCCCAACCCCCCCCCCCCCCCCCCCCCCCCCCCCCCAACCACGCCATTCACAAACATCCTCCATCCCCTCAAAAAGTCGGCTAATCCTTGTCCTTGTGAGGTGCGCCCTGTACACCACCTTCAACTGTATCAACCCCAACCTCGCGCACAAAGTGATGCATTCACCCTCCGGAGAACCCCACACTTGACCCCCTCCTCAATATCCTCCCTCAACTCTTCCTCCCACTTTGCTTTAATCCTTTCTAGTGATACCTTAACTCCCCCCAGAATCACCCCATAACTTGCCGACACCCCGCTTCTCCATTCCGCTATTGTCAATATCTTTTCCAACAGTGTGGGAGCCGGCGCTATCGTAAAGTTCTGTACCTCCTTCCTGGCAAAATTTCGGACCTGTATAGACCTAAACATCTCCCCCTGTCCCAACCCATATTTCTCTCCCAGATCCTCCAACTTTGCAAGCCGGCCTCCCAGAAACAAATCCTTTAATACCCTAACTCCCCTCTCCTCCCATCTCCGAAAATTCCCATCCCACCTTTCTGGCTCGAATCGATGATTCCCTCGAATCGGCATTTCCCTTGACCCCGCCCACAGCCTTAATGCAACTGCCTCCAGATCTTCAGCGTCACCACTACCCCGGCCTCCCTGAATATTTCCCCGGGACCATGGGAAGCGGTGCTGTTGCCAATGCCCTCAACCCCAACCTCCTGCACAGACTCTCCTCCAATCTAACCCACTGGACGTCCCCCCCCTCTAACCCAGCCCCTCACCTTCTCAGCATTCACCGCCCAGTATTAATACAGTAAATTTGGGTGAGCCAACACCCCCTGACTGCCGTCCTCTCTGCAACAGCACCTTCTTAATCCTAGCCACATTCCCCCCAAAATGAACGAGGTAATCATCTTTTCTAATTCCTTAAAGAATGCCTTTGATTAAAAAAGAGCGGCAGGTATTGAAAAATGAACAAAAACTGCGGCAATACATTCATCTTAACTGCCTGCACCCGACCTGCCAGCGACAGAGGAGGACAATCCCATCTTGCCAAATCCGCTTTCACCCTCCCCACCAAACTAGTGATATTATACCTATGGAGCTCCACCCAATCCCGTGCCACCTGCACCCCCAGGTATCTAAAATAGGTTACCGCCTTACAGAATGGCAGCCCCCCCACCCCTGCTCCCACCCCTGGCCGGGACGCCACAAAATATTCACTTTTATCCAAAAAAGACCCTTAACACTCAAAGCAGGTCTGGTATACCACCCATTGCCGCACTTGGTTCTGACACATATAGTAGCAAGTCATCTGCATACAAGGATAGACTATGCTCCACCGCCCCCCCCCCCCCCCCCCGCATAATCCCCCTCCGCATCACCAAATTTCGCAGCGCGGTGGTCAAAGAGCGAACAACAGGGGGGGGACATAGTATACCCCTGCCTGGTCCCACAATGTAGAGCAATATACCCAGAATTCATATTATTCAGGCGGTCACTTCCCCTCAGCTCGCTATAAAGTAATTTTACCCATATTGCGCCCCACTCCCAAACCGCTCCAAACCTGGCGTTAAATACCCCACTCTATCTGATCAAAGACCCTCTCGGCATCCAGTGCAACAACTACCTCTGCCTCCCTCCCCTCCGCCAGTGTCATAGCTACATTCAGAACTCTCCTAACATTTGGAAAAAGCTGCCTCCCTCTACAAACCCTGCCTGATCTTCCCTTCTCACTTTTGGGAGGCACTTCTCTAATCTACCCGATAAGACCTTTGCCAGTACCTTTGCATCCACATTGAAGAGTGATATGGGCCTATATGTCCCACACTCTGTTGGATCTTTATCGTTCTTGAGCAACAAGGTTATCGATGTCTGCCTCAAAGTCTGTGGCAACACCCCCTCCACTATCGACTCCTCAAACATCCCCACCATCAGTGGCGCCAACTTATCCCTAACTTTTTGTAGTACACCAGAAACCCACCCGGCCCTGCTACCTTTCCTACTATTTCCTGCTCTCCCATCACCCCTCCAATGTGGCTCTATCCTCCTCCCCCAACCTCGGATATTCCAAAACATCTAGGAATTCCTGCATTCTCTGATCCTCTGCGCCAGGTGATTCCGACATCGACAACATCTCACAGAACTCCTCAAAAACCCTAATAATCTCATCCCTTGCCACCACCAACTTCCCTATCCCATCCCGAACCTGAACAATGTCCCTTGCCGCTGCCTTCCTCCGAAGTTGGCCTGCCAGCATGCAAGTATGGAGAGAAGGCTGCATACTCTCCATACTCGTAGACCGCTCCCCTCGCCAGCCTCAATTGGCACACCGCCTTCCTTGTGGATCGCTGGTCAAAGCTCGCCTGCAACCCTTTCCGGTTTTCATTTCTACAAAGAACAGCAGCACAAAAAAAAACTTCAACCTCTTTAACAGCATGAAGAATGAACATTATTCAAAGCTACAAAGAACAGCAACAAAAAAACTTCAACCTTTATAACAGCATGAAGAAAGTACATTATTTAAAGCTTCAAATTCCTAGGGGTGCACATCAACAAAAATCTGTCCTGGTCCACCCATGTCGACGCTATGACCAAGAAAGCACAACAGCGCCTATACTTCTTCAGGAAACTAAGGAAATTTGGCATATCCACATTAACTCTTACCAACTTTTACAGATGCACCATAGAAAGCATCCTATCGGGCTGCATCACAGCCTGGTATGGCAACTGCTCGGCCCAGGACCGCAAGAAACTTCAGAGAGTCGTGAATACTCTCATGAACCTGCCTCCCATCCATTGACTGTAGCTACACCTCCCGCTGCCTGGGGAAAGCGGGCAGCATAATCAAAGACCCCTCCCTCCCGGCTTACTCTCTCTTCCAACTTCTTCCATCGGGCAGGAGATACAAAAGTCTGAGAACATGTACTAACAGACTCAAAAACAGCTTCCTCCCCACTGTTACCAGACTCCTAAACGACCCTCTTATGGACTGACCTCATTAACACTACATCCCTGTATGCTTCATCCGATGCTAGTGTCTATGTAGTTACATTGTGTACCCTAATATGTATTTTCTTTTATTTCATTTTCTTTTCATGTACTTAATGATCCGTTGAGCTGCTCGCAGAAAAATACTTTCACTGTACCTTGGTACACATGACACTAAACAAATCCAATCCAATCCATATATACATTCTTCGCTCTTTACTTGCGTCCCATGCCTTCTGCCTTCATAAATACCTCTGCCGCCACTACTGTCTCAAAATAAAAGCCTCTAGAGTTTTAGGTCACCCTTAGCTTTGCTGGATACACCAAACCGCACTCCATTGTTGTATAATCCTGTCTTCACCCGGCCGAAAGCCGCTTGCCGCTTTGCCAGTTCTGCCGTCAAGTCCTGATAGATACGAACCTTGGCACCAGCCCACTGTACCTCCTACTTCTGTTTTGCCCAGCTCAATACCTTCTCCTTCATGTGATATCTGTGAAAGATAACCACTGCCCTTGGCGGCTGGTTTAACTTAGGCTTAGGGCTCAGCGACCGATGAGCTCGGTCCAGTTCATTTTGAGTGTTTTTCTCCCTCCCCCATCAATTCTGGCAACATCTTGGCAAAGTACGCTGTCGGCCTCGGGCCTTCCGCCCCCTCGGGCAGGCCCACAGTCCTTAAATATTGTTGTCTTGAGCGGTTCTCCATGTCCTCCAGCTTTGTTTGCAGCCCCTTATTGGCCTCGATCACCCTCTGCAGTTCATCCCCCATCGAGGTGAGCTGATCGCTGTGTCGCGACATGGCCTCCTCCACTTCCTTCATCCCTCACCTCAGCCGACTCCTATGTATCAGCTACCTTCACTGGGGCAATTGCCTTCTCCACCAATGCTTTCAGTGCCACCGCCATCTCTTTTCTCATAACATCCATATGCTTCGCGAACTGCTTTCTAAGCGCAAAAGACACCACCTCAGCCATCTTCTCTGCTGTAAGCAGCCCTGCCTCCACCATCTTGTCAGCCCCCGGTGTTGATCCTCACAATCAACAGTGAGCCCTCACACTCTCTTCCTCGCTGCTGTGTTTCTTTAGCTTTTGAACATCTTTCGCCTTCTTTACAACTTCTTAATGAGTCATAGATTGCCCCCAGGACCGGGCACTAAAAATTCCCAAAAAGAAAAAAACACATATACGCCTCAAGCAGGAGCCACCCAACGTGCGACGATCCGTCTACATGCCGCCTCCGGCTACCTTGTGCTCCGGACCCAGCCCCGCCGCCTCCGGCTACCTTGTGCTCCGGACCCAGCTCAGCTGCCTCCGGCTACCTTATGCTCCGGACCCAGCTCCGCCTCCTCCGGCTACCTTGTGCTCCGGACCCAGCCCCGCCGCCTCCGGCTACCTTGTGCTCCGGACCCAGCCCCGCCGCCTCCGGCTACCTTGTGCTCCGGACCCAGCTCAGCTGCCTCCGGCTACCTTATGCTCCGGACCCAGCTCCGCCGCTCCGGCTACCTTGTGCTCCGGACCCAGCTCCGCCGCCTCCGGCTACCTTGTGCTCCGGACCCAGCTCCGGCTACCTTGTGCTCCGGACCCAGCTCCGGCTACCTTGTGTCCGGACCCAGCTCCGGCTACCTTGTGCTCCGGACCCAGCTCCGGCTACCTTGTGTCCGGACCCAGCTCCGCCGCTCCGGCTACCTTGTGCTCCGGACCCAGCTCCGCCGCTCCGGCTACCTTGTGCTCCGGACCCAGCCCCGCAGCCTCCGGCTACCTTGTGCTCCGGACCCAGCTCCGCCGCTCTGGCTACCTTGTGCTCCGGACCCAGCTCCGCCGCCTCCGGCTACCTTGTGCTCCGGACCCAGCTCCCTCGCTCCGGCTACCTTGTGCTCCGGACCCAGCTCCGGCTACCTTGTGCTCCGGACCCAGCCCCGCCGCTCCGGCTACCTTGTGCTCCGGACCCAGCTCCGGCTACCTTGTGCTCCGGACCCAGCTCCGCCGCCTCCGGCTACCTTGTGCTCCGGACCCAGCCCCGCCGCTCCGGCTACCTTTGTCCGGACCCAGCTCCGCCTCCTCCGGCTACCTTGTGCTCCGGACCCAGCTCAGCTGCCTCCGGCTACCTTGTGCTCCGGACCCAGCCCCGCAGCCTCCGGCTACCTTGTGCTCCGGACCCAGCTCTGCCGCCTCCGGCTACCTTGTGCTCCGGACCCAGCTCCGCCGCTCCGGCTACCTTGTGCTCAGGACCCAGCTCCGCAGTTTCAGCTGCCTTGTGTTCTGCGCCCAGCCCCGCCGCTCTAGTTGGTTCAAGCACTGACCTCAGTCCTGCCGCCTCGCTTTCCGAACTAGGGCCCGCTGCCTTGACTGCCTCGTATTTCAGAATTGGCCCCTTTGGCCCTCAAGCCGCCCCGCACACCCGCCGGGTTTATTACTGGCTTCGTGCCTGTCCCTCGAGCCCGAAAGACAGAAAGGAAAAAAAAACCCTCCGTGCTCTTTAATCCCTCCGACTTTAAAATTAGTTATTTCTGATCTTCGTGACCGGCTTAACACCTACTCCGCATCCCCGTGCCGTGGGGGGCTTAAAGCAACAAATTTATGGGTCTTGAGCGCAAGTTCCAAGTGAAAAAACAAGAACAAAATTGCGATCCCCGATGGGAGCTCCTCCACAAGCAGCCGCTCCGCTGAACCCACCGGGACCAATCTTAAGCGATTTTTACTTTGAATCTTTCTTTCTCCTTTCCCCTTTCAATCCTCTCCCTCCCTCAAACAAAAAACGGAGGAAAAAAAAGGTAGATGCAGAGAACAACAAAGGGATCAAACTACGGTGATTTTTCTTCTTTCCCCTCGAAAAGAACGAGAGTTAAAGACGCCGACGAGGACAGCACGGTGGCGCAGTGGCTTAGCCCTGCAGTCTCACGGCGCTGAGGTCCCAGGTTCGATCCCGGCTCTGGGTCACTGTCTGTGTGGAGTTTGCACATTCTCCCCGTGTCTGCGTGGGTTTCACCCCCACAACCCAAAGATGTGCAGGCTAGGTGGATTGACCAGCTAAATTGCCCCTTAATTGGAAAAAAGGAATTAGGTACACTAATTTTATAAAAATTTTTAAAAGACGACGACGGAACAAAGCTCCAGCAAATTTTCTCTTTGAAGAGGGAGAATCCAAGAACATCTCCAATATATTTTTTTCATAAAAAGAGAAGAGCGAAAGTCAAAGACTTCAAAGGTACCAATCTCCAGTTTTTTTTAAAAAGGGAGAAAAGGAGAGAATTCAAGGATGTAAATGGGAGCCACTAAACCTGCGACCACCTCCTACCTATTGCCAACTGGAAGTCGTCGAGGTAGTTTTAAAAGGATGTGAGGCAACCCGCCTCTCCCACCCTCCCAGGCAGTGCATTCCAGACCATCACCACCTTCTGGGTAAATACATTGTGCGTGGGCTTCCTCCAGGTGCTCCAGTTTCCTCCGAAAGTCCAAAGATGTGCAGGTTAGGTGGATTAGACATGTTAAATTGTCCCTTAGTGTCCAAGGATGTGCAGGTTCGAGGGGTTAGGGCAATTGGCTGGGGGAGTGAGCAGAGGTAGGGTGCTCTTTCGGAGTGTCGTTGCGGACCCGATGGGCCAAATGGCCTCCTTCTACACTGTAGGGCTTCTTTGGATTCCTGATTGTCAACCAGTCCCCTTCACCAATAGCTTTAAAACCATTAAAGAAAGCAAATAATTGATTCTTTAATGATTACCCTCCCAAGTGTGCTCAGGGTAGTGTCCTGTATTGAGTAATCAATTTGTGGAAAGCCCAGGACATGCCTGGAGAGTTGGCAACCCCCACCTTTCCACCCCTCTGAGCCTCGCTGCTGCGTTCTAGACATAACTGACTTAAACTGAGAGCCACTCCCTGCGGCTGCCAGGAGATTTGTTTTTTTGCCTGAAGATGCTTTTGTTGTGATGTCTAACATACGGGCGTCAGATTTACGAGCTATCTCATTAATCTAAGCTGCACTGATGAAGCTCTTTACCATGACATTCCAGACAGCAGATCACGGTTCATGTAAACAACTGAAAGAATCTTTGATGACTCAAAGAGGATCCAATGTCACTGACACATTACCTCATGGCCCCTGCACTCTGGGGCATCTGACAATTGCATCCAAATTCCGTTTAAGTGGGAGTTGGGCAACCGATAAATCATTTTGTGCGGATCTTCGGAGGGAGAAGAGGGAGCGTTCTTTTTAATAGTGTCACTGTTTTGCTGTGAATACCAGGAGGTGTGTCTAGGCCTAATCCCCTTTGTCACCTGCGACTTAAAATTGCAACCGGCCAGGTGGAGATGTGAGACAAAGAAAGAAAAACTTATATTTATAAAATCTATAATCTTTATTTGTGTCACTAGTAGGCTGACGTTAGCATTGCAATGAAGCTGCTGGCCTCGCTGTATGCCAAAGCACTTCATAGCCAATGAAATAACTATGGGATGCATTCACGTAGGAATTGCCTCTGCCAATTTGCGCACTCCAAGGTCCCACATATAGCAATGTAACTCTCATCAGATCATTGATGCACCATCAATTGGACTCGAGTCGTGAAGAAGTTCCAAATAACAGGCTTTAATGAACTAATTGTGTGCCCGGCAGTCGACTTACAGAGAAAGGCCGACTGCTGGCTGCTACGGGTTCTTATACCCCGCCTCGTAGGAGGGGCTACCGGTCCCTCGGCCAATCGGCGAGCAGTCACATGACTAGCCTCAGCCAATTGGCAGAGAGACACATGACCTGCCTGAGCCAATGGGCAGCGAGTCCTCTGCATCAATGGCAGCACTACTCTGAGGTACCGTAAACCTCCTAGTCATACCACCACAATAATCTCTTCTCGTGATGGTGATTTTGAGAAAAAAATGTTGACCAGGAAATTGTGGAGATGGGAATTTTTCTTCTTGCGAATAGTGGCCGTGGAATTTTTAAGTTCCACTGAAGAGGATGGCTGGGGGCTCAGTTTAATACCGTGCATAAAGCAGTATTAGAATGCCCCTCTGGATTATGGACTTAAATTACGCAGATTATAAGCGGGATTCTCTGACATCGGCGCGATCGCCCGATGCCGGCGTCAAATTCTGCGTGAACCACTCCGGCGTCGGGCCGTCCGGAAGTGCGGAATCCTCCACCCTGCAAGGGACTAGCACCGGTGTGACGGCAATCGCGATGGCGTGACCCGTCACAGACACGCGTGCCGTCACTGACACCGCGTGGCGTCGCTCCACAAAAGACGCCACCGCCAGAGACTCGGCAAAATTGGCAAAGCGGCGAGGTTCCAGGAGCGGGGACATCGAGGAGCTCCTGGACGCAGTGGAGCAGAGGAGGGGAGGCCCTGTATCCCGGATACGGCCGCAGGGTCGCATCACATTGATGGAACCAGCAATTCAGTGAACATGTGTAGTTGGATCTGAACAGAGGCTATAATACACTTACAACAGAGCCAGCCTATTCGTCGTTGAACTCCAGATGAAATGGCAGGCTGGCTCTAAGGCACTGATCTTTAAACACCGGCCCCAGGGGGAG
Organism: Scyliorhinus canicula; assembly: GCF_902713615.1. NCBI lineage: Eukaryota > Metazoa > Chordata > Chondrichthyes > Carcharhiniformes > Scyliorhinidae > Scyliorhinus > Scyliorhinus canicula. The sequence goes on along the minus strand of NC_052148.1, from coordinate 17,134,843 downwards.
GGGTCCTGGGCGGAGCCAAGGGAGGAGCCCAGTACAAACTCTCGCGTACTCCCAGAGCGACTCCCCCTGGTGGTCAGATAGTGCAACTGTACTTAAAATGGTGGACAGTGAACATATATACACGGAGTTATATTGGCAACTATATACAGCATTGATCTTACAACGGGTAGATAACGAACATATATACATGGAGTGATATTGGCAACTATATATAGTGTGAATCACATTCACCACATTCATCCCCTGTTAAAAAAATCAAGTCCGGCGGGGGTGATGGCTCAAAGAGACAGTCTGTCCGGTGGACGAATTGTCCATTTTGATTTGCGGAGCACTGGGGTTGCAGCCTCTTGCGGTGGCTGGGCGGGCGTCGAAGTCTGGGGTACGGTTACCGGGTCCGGGGCGAGTCTTGTCCGAGCCTCATACACCTCCTGGTCGAATGGAGACTGGGGGCGCGGGGGGCGGGCTGGTGCTGGCGCTCGGGACTGGTGGGGTGAGCTCGCAGAATCGGGGGCGCAAGGGGGTGGCCGAATAGGGAACGGGGAAAAGAGTTCCACGGTGGGGGTAGATGGGGGGCTGGATCCAGCGGGTGCCAGGTCCCGGAGGGATACTGTGTCCTGGCGACCGTCCGGGAACTCAAGAAATGCGTACTATGGGTTGGAATGAAGCAGGCGCACCTTTTCAACAATGGGGTCGGTCTTGTGCGCCCTGACGTGCTTCCTTAGGAGAACCGGGCCTGGCGTCCTCAGCCACGCCGGAAGTGAGACCCCTATGGTAGTGCCCCTGGAAAAAATGAAGAGCCGCTCGTGGGGGGTTTGGTTGGTAGCTGTACACAGGAGGGATCTAATTGCGTGGAGCGCGTCAGGGAGGACTTCCTGCCAGTGGGAAACTTGGAGCTTTCTGGACCTGAGGGTCAGTAGGACGGTCGTCCAGACCGTCGCGTTCTCCGTCTCCACCTGTCCATTCCCCCTGGGGTTGTAGCTGGTAGTCCTGCTCGAGGCAATGCCCTTGTCGAGCAGGTACTGACGTAGCTCGTCACTCATAAATGACGCACCCCGGTCGCTGTGCATGTAGCTGGGGAAACCGAACAGGGTGAAGACACTATGCAGGGCCCTAATGACTGTGTGGGAGGTCATATCGGGGCATGGGATGGCGAAGGGGAATCGGGAGAACTCATCAATAATGTTAAGGAAGTAAATGTTTTTCTTAGTGGAGGGGAGCGGCCCTTTGAAATCGATCGCAAGGCGTTCAAAGGGCCTAGAAGCCTTGACCAGGTGGGTCCTGTCTGGTCTATAGAAATGCGGTTTGCACTCCGCACAGATCGGGCAGTCCCTGGTGACCGCTTTTACCTCCTCGCTGGAGAAAGGCAGGTTTCGGGCTCTGACGTAGTGGGCGAGCCGGGTGACCCCTGGGTGGCAGAGGTCATCGTGGATGGCTTTTAGGCGGCTGATTTGCTCGCTGGCGCATGTCCGGCGGGATAGGGCATCTGAGGGCTCATTGAGCTTCCCCGGTCGATATTTGATATCGTAATTGTAGGTGGAGAGTTCAATCCTCCACCGAAGAATTTTGTCATTTTTAATTTTGCCCCTTTGCAAGTTGTCGAACATGAAGGCGACCGACCATTGGTCGGTAATGAGGGTGAACCTCCTACCTGCGAGGTAGTGCCTCCAGTGTCGGATAGCCTCCACGATGGCTTGTGCTTCCTTCTCGACTGAGGAGTGTCGGAGTTCTGAAGCGGATAGTGTACGGGAGAAAAATGCAATGGGCCGCCCAGCTTGGTTTAAAGTGGCTGCTAGTTCTACCTCTGAGGCGTCGCTCGCAACCTGAAAGGGAGTTGATTTATCTACCGCCCGCATGGCTGCTTTGGCGATGTCGTCCCTGATGCAGCTGAAGGCTTGGCGCGCCTCAGCAGACAGGGAAAATAGTGTAGACTTAAAGAGTGGGCGGGCTTTGTCCGCATATTGGGGGACCCACTGGGCGTAGTACGAAAAGAGCCCCAAGCACCGTTTGAGGGCCTTGGGGCCATGGGGGAGGGGGAGTTCTAAGAGGGGGCGCATGCGGTCCGGGTCTGGGCCCAGGACTCCGTTCTCCATGACGTAGCCGAGGATGGCCAGTCTGTTTGTGTAGAACACGCATTTCTTCTTGTCATATGTAAGGTTTAATTTTTGGGCTGTCTGGAGAAAACGGTGGAGGTTGGCGTCGTGGTCCTGCTGGTCATGGCCACAGATGGTAACATTATCCAGATACGGAAACGTGGCCCGCAGCCCGTACTGGTCTACCATTTGGTCCATTGCTCGTTGGAACACCGAAACCCCATTAGTGACGCTGAAGGGAACCCGGAGGAAATGGAAGAGGCGGCCATCGGCCTCGAACGCCGTGTAGTGGCGGTCCTCCAGGCGGATTGGGAGCTGGTGGTATGCAGACTTCAGATCCACCGTGGAAAATACCCGATATTGGGCAATCTGGTTTACCATGTCTGCGATTCTGGGGAGGGGATACGCGTCTAGGAGCGTAAAGCGATTGATGGTCTGGCTATAATCGACGACCATGCGGAATTTTCCCCCGGTCTCACCACCTGAGCTCTCCAGGGACTGTTACTGGCCTCTATGGTCCCCTCACTGAGCAGCCTTCGGACCTCTGTTCTGATAAATACCCTATCCTGCAGGCTGTACCGCCTGCTGCAGGTGGCTACCGATTTGCAATCCAGGGTAAGGTTGGCGAAGAGAGGAGGGGGGGCGATGCGCAGCGTGGCGAGGCTGCAGATAGTGAGTGGGGGCAGGGGCCCACCAAAGCTCGACATTACGCCACTGCTGTCTCCTACACCCTCCACCATCGCAGAGACTCTCACTTCGGTTGGTCACTTTAGCGATGAGGCTTCTGGTACACTCACTGGTGCGCATCACATAGCCGTCCCAGTACAGCAGATGGAAGAAGGAGTGGCTGAGGGGCCGGATGGGTGGAGTGTAGCCCGGCCCTAGCAACCAGCTGCCGCCCAGACGGATCCCGGGTTCCTGGAGTTACCACACACACCCATAGACCCGATGCAGTCACGGACCCAGGAATGTTCGAAGGGGGTGACGGCTGGCTTGCAGCACCTGCAGATGCAGTTGGAGGAGTGCGCCCGCGTCCAGGAGCTGGGAATGGTGCCAGTCATACGTGCCACCCAGGCCAAAACCGCACAGGTGGCGTCCGCGGTGGAGGCAATGGGTGCGATGGTGTCAGACATGTCGCAGTATGTAAGGCCTGGGGCTTTCCAAGCAGGCAGCGCCCATGGCCCTGGACATGGCTGCCCTCTCACAGTGAGTCTGGGGAACCACCTAGCCAAAAACTTAGACACTGAGTAAATTGGCACGGTTGCAGGGCACAGATTAGTCACAGGGGCTAGGGCACATGTATGAACTGTTTGTCATTGTCTGTCACATTCACACCTACAGGAACTGCCTTTGTGCTCTGTCCGATGTGTGCGGGGTGTGGTGTGAGGTGAGCGGCAGTGGGTGTGTGAGGGGTGATAGAATGTCGGCCCCAGGTGAGTGTGCCCCCCCCCCTCCAGGTCGCCCTCGCCATCCCCCCGGGCAGACGACGGGACCCTGCGCTGCAGTGTCACGGCCGCATGCAGGGATGGTCCGGGTGGAGGGTGGTACTGTGGCCATGGGTCAGACATTGTCCAGCGATGTAGAGACCATAGCTCATCGCAGAGCGGGTTGTCATCATCCTCCATGGCCTGAAATAGACACGCTTCCACCGGCGACCGTGTGAGCCCGGCCCATTGTGCCACAAGTGGATGTGCAATGGAGGGGCGGTATGCATGTGGGTAATGCGGTGGTGGACGGGGTGAGGGTGGTGGGTGGGGTGTGGGTGGTGGTTGGTGGGTGGGGTGAGGGTGGTGGGTGGTGGGTGGGGTGAGGGTGGTGGGCGGGGTGAGGGTGGTTGATGGTGGGCGGGGTGAAGGTGGTTGGTGGTGGATGGAATGAGAGTGGTGGGTGCGGTGTGGGTGGTGGGTGGTGGGTGGGGTGAGGGTGGTGGGTGGTGGGTGGGGTGAGGGTGGTGGGTGGGGTGAGGGTGGTGGGTGGTGGGCGGGGTGAGGGTGGCTGGTGGAGGGCGGGGTGAGGGTGGTTCATGGTGGGTGGGGTGAGGGTGGTGGGTGGTGGGTGGTGGGTGAGGTGAGGGTGGTGGGTGGTGGGCGGGGTGAGGGTGGTTCATGGTGGGTGGGGTGAGGGTGGTGGGTGGTGGGTGGGGTGAGGGTGGTTGGTGGTGGGCGGGGTGAGGGTGGTTGGTGTTGGGCGGGGTGAGAGTGGTTGGTGGGTGGGGTGAGGGTGGTTGGTGGGCAGGGTGAGGGTGGTTGGTGGTGGGTGGGGTGAGGGTGGTGGGTGGGGTGTGGGTGGTGGGGTGAGGGTGGTGGGTGGTGGGTGCGGTGAGGGTGGTTGGTGGTGGGTGCGGTGAGGGTGGTTGGTGGGTTGAGGGTGGTGGACGGGGTGAGGGTGGTGGGTGGTGGGTGGGGTGAGGGTGGTGGGAGGGTGGTGGGTGGGGTGAGGGTGATGGGTGGTGGGTGGGGTAAAGGTGGTTGGTGGTGGGTCGGATGAGGGTCGTTGATGGGCAGGGTGAGGGTGGTGGGTGGGGTGAGGGTGTTGGGTGGTGGGTGGGGTGAGGGTGGTGGGTGGGGTGAGGGTGGTTGATGGTGGGTGGGGTGAGGGTGGTTGATGGTGGGTGGGGTGAGGGTGGGTGGTGGGTGGGGTGAGGGTGGTGGGTGGTGGGGGGGTGAGGGTGGTGGGTGGGGTGAGGGTGGTGGGTGGTGGGTGCGGTGAGGGCGGTGGGTGCGGTGAGGGTGGTGGGTGGGGTGAGGGTGGTTGGTGGTGGGTGGGGTGAGGGTGGTTGGTGGTGGGTGGGGTAAGGGTGGTGGGTGGGTGGTGGGTGGTGGGTGGTGGGTGGGGTGAGGGTGGTGGGTGGGGTGAGGGTGGTGGGCTGCTGCCGTACTGTGCTGTCCGTGCCCATACTTGGCAATTTCCACCCCCCACCCCCAGTCTGTACTGTGCCATACTGTGCGGCTAACAACCCGTCCCGTGCCCGCTGGCCCAGCCGGTGACAGTGGGCAGCCTCCCGTCCCTGTCCAGCCCGTCTGTCCCGTACATTGCCCCCCATCCTCCTCATCTGGGGAGGCCTGCCCTTCATCTTGCTGCTCCTCCCCTCCCCCCTCCTCTGCCTCCAGCACATCGCCCCTCTGCTAGGCTATATTGTGCAGGAGGCAGCAGACCACAACGATGCGGTCGACCCTCTCCGAAGGGTACTGGAGGACCCCTCCAGAGCGGGCTAGGCACCTAAAGCGCATCTTTAGCAGCTCAAAGTACCTCTCGACCACACCAATAGTCGCTGCTGGGCATCATTGTAGTGGTCAGTCTGTAGCCTCCATATAGGCGTCATTAGCCACGACCACAACGGTTAATCCTTGTCGCCCAGCAACAGCCCCTCAGCCGGGTGGTTCTCTCTCGAACATGGCGGGGATGAACGATTGTGCCAATATGAACGAATCATGTACACTGCCCGGGTACAGGGCGCAGACGTGCAGGATCTTCATGCGGTGGTCACAGACCACCTGAATGTTCATGGAGTGGTACCCTTTGCTGTTCATGAACACGGCCCTGTTATCCGCTGGTAGCCACATGGCGGCGTGCACCCCTTTGATCACCCCCTGTACCATGGGCATCCTGGCCATGGCAGGAAAGCCCGCTTTCTGGGCATCCTGGTGGGGAAGGTCCACAGGGAACGGGATGTAGCGGTCCGCGAGTCGAACAGGGTGTCAGTCTCTGCATGGATGCACCGGTGCACCGATGCCTGGGAGATACCGGACAGGTCCCCACTCGGCGACTGGAACGACCTCTTGACGTACAGGTTCAGGGCCACCATCACCGTTATGGCTACCCGGAGAGTGTGTCGACCCCCCAGTGCCACACGGTGCTAGGTGTGCCATCAGGTGGCAGATATGGGCGACGGTTTCCCGGCTCATCCTGAGTCTCCTCCTGCATGCCCGGTTCGTGGGTCCTGGTACAACGGAGAGCGCCTCCGTCACCGTGGCAGCACCAGCTCCTCCTCCTTGTCCTGTCAGGCGGGCGGCTCACCAGCCTGGGCGGCTGCCACCTGCCCCTCTGCGGCACGCTCCTCTGCGGCAGGCTCTGCCACCTCCCTGGCACGCTCCTGCTCCAGCTCCCAAAGGGTAACATGTAGAAGGGCGACTCCCGCCACGGTGGCCAACATCACTGGGTGATGCCCAAACATAACGGTCTGCAGGGGATGGGGGTAGATGACATGTCATCATTGCCCATACCCCCCTCCACAGCCAGGTGCCAGAGGCTGCATGATCGCAACGGGGATGGTCGTGCCAGGGAGGGGTGGGGTTTGCCTGGCCAGGTGCCAGCTGTCAACAGTCGCGATCATGCAGCCTATGGCACCTGGCCAGGCAAACCCCACCCCTCCATGGCACCCCCATCCCTGACACCCCCATCCCCGGCACTCCCATCACCAGCACCGACCCCAATCACCGGCGCTCCCATCCCTGGCCTTGGGGAGCATCCTCCACCGGCACCCACAACCCCCCCCCCCCCCCCCCCCCCCCCCCAGCTACGGCCGTGCCGTCTCCTCTCCAGCGGCCACTCCACGCCGACCCCTACCTCCTCGCTCACCGCCGTCAGCCAGTCACGACTGGTTGACGGCTTTTTAGACCAACCGGAGATTTGCAGCAGCCCCAAGGACCATCGCGTTGCGCCAATTTTCCAATTTTCGTCATTCTGCGAGGCGCGTGGCGCGATTCCCGTTGGCGGACTTTTTTTCTGGCCGCAGAATACAGCAGCCAGCGCCAGAGCAGTGGGGCGGGATTCGCCCCCCCTCCCCCTGGGGATTCTCCGACCCGGCAGGGGGTTGGAGAATCCCGCCCTATGTGTTTACAGTTTTGAGTCACTGGATCTCCAAGTTACTTGACCAGACTACTCAGTGCATCTTCCCTTTGCATTTCCTATCTTGAGGATTTAAGCAATGGATTTGTGGAGCCGTGTATACCAACCTCACCCACCTACTTCACCCCAAGTACAGCAGGTTCCCAGAGTTGACTTTGGAGATGGTGGTTCTGGGATACTTATTGACAGCAGTGTCGTGATATGCATCACTGTAAATACACAAGGGGTTAATGCACATATACTAGACACTAGAGGGAGCACCAGAGACATCATGACACACAGACATTCAACCAATAGGTCAGTAAGATAGGACACGACCAATGAGCAGTCAAGACATACTCAGAGGTGACACTACCAGAAGGGGGCTACCCATAAATAAGGACACAGCACACATGATCTTCCTCTTTCCAGTGGAGACACTTAGTGAGTACAGATAGGATTGATTGAAACACATCACACCCACCACGTGGATTGTAGCAGACTGGTTCGTCAGTCTGAGTAGCTACAGCAGGATTAACAGGAGAGTCGAATCCAAGTAGGAGAATCGTTAACAGTTTAATAAATGTGTTAAAGCTATCTCCAAGTCTGAACCTTCCTTTGTCAGAGCGCACATCAAGAAAGCAGCTTATGCTATGTCAAGAACATAACAAAACAAGCAGGCCAGAAATAACTGTGCTGATGTCCTTTTGCAGCATGTGGTCTTTTACATCCACCTGCAGGTTTGGTTTAACATTGCATGGCGCTTCGCAGGAGTATTATCAAACTAAATTTGACACTGGGACACATAAAGAGCCATAAAGATAGAATTTAAGGAGCCCCTTAAGGCAGGTAAATGAGGTAGAGAAACGGAGAAATTTAGGGAGGAAAATGAAGAGGGTAGGGTTTTGCAAACTAAAGGCCATCGATGGGCGAAGCGATTAAAGTTAGGAATGTTCAAGAAGTCAGAATTGGTTGGGTACTGACTGTTCAGGAAATGGTAAGGGCAGCACGGTAGCACAGTGGTTAGCACAGTTGCTTCACAGCTCCAGCCGTCCCAGGTTCGATTCCCAGCTTGGGTCATTGTCTGTGCGGAGTCTGCACGTTCTCCCCGTGTCTGCGTGGGTTTCCTCCGGGTGCTCCGGTTTCCTTCCACAGTGTAAAGATGTGCAGATTAGGTGGATTGGCCATGCTAAACTACCCTTCATGTCCAAAAAAGGTTAGTTGGGGTTACGGGGATAGGGTGAAGGTGTGGGTGTAGGGACCAAATATGGACTTAGTTAGACTGCTCTTTCCAAGAGCTGGCGCAGACTCGATGGGTCAAATGGTCTCCTTCTGCACTGTAAATTCTATGATACTATGATAGGCTGGAGGAGATCACAGAGGCAGAGAGTGGTTTTATAAAATGCTGCTTGGCCCTTAGTTTGAACATTAGGGGCTGGTTTAGCACACTGGGCTAAATCGCTGGCTTTTAAAGCAGGCCAGAAGCACAGGTTCAATTCCCGTACCAGCCTGAATGTGGCCACCAGGGGCTTTTCACAGTAACTTCATTGAAGCCTACTCGTGACAATAAGCGATTTTCATTTCATTCTTCATTTCACATTGTGTTGAATTCTGGCATGTCACTACAGAAGGACAGCAAAGCCTCAGGGAGGTTGTAGAGGAGATTTCTTAAAATAGTACAACAGCAAATGTGAAAAGAACAAAGAGGAGATGAGAAACCCTTTTTTCTTATGCAGTGAGGTGTTTGACCTGGCGTACGCCACGTGAAACAGGTGGAAACAGATTTGGATAGTGGGTTGGATTCTCCGGTCCCCAGCCGGGTCCTTCTCGGGGGCGTGCGGTTCGGTGGCGGCTAGATTGTCTACTCCCGCCGCTTGCCAATGGGGTCTCCCGTTGAAGATACCCCACGTCGTGGGAAACCCGTGGGCAGAGGTGCGCTGCCAGAGGGAACAGAGGGCGCGATTCTCCCAGAGTGGGAGAAATCGTAAGGCTGGCGTCAATTCCGGGCGGGTTTGACGCCAGCCTCCCCCTCCCCGACCGGGAACCGATTCTGGTCCCCGGTCGGGGCTAGCATGCCGCCGCCGTAAACTCCGGCATCGCGGGCTTAACGAATTTCGTTAAGCCCGCTTGCCAGAGTTTGCGCCGGCTGACGCGTCATATGACGTCAGCCGCGCATGCGCGGATTGGAAGCCTCCAACCCGCGCATGCGCGGATGACGTCATCGCGCATTTGCGCGAAACCCGCGCATGCGCGGGCCGGGATGCCCCTCAGCCGCCCCGCGAAGTGATACAGCGGGGCGGCGGAAGGACAAAGAGTGCGCAGGCATCGGGCCCGCTGCCCGCGATCGGTGCCCACCGATCGCGGGCCCATGGCACCCTTGGCACGGCCGTGGTACTGCCGTGCCAATCGGTGCCATGGTTTTAAAAATCGGCACTTTACGGCCATTTTTACGAACGGCCAGACCAGGTGTGTTTGCCATTCGTAAAAACAGCCGTAAAGGGCTTGGAACTCGGCCCATCGGCCAGCTGAGAATCGCTGCTGGCCGTAAAAAAATGGCGGCAGCGATTCGTATCGGGAGTCGGGCGTGGGGGGGGGGGGAGAATAGCGGGAGGGCGTCAGACTAGCGTGGCCGTAAAATTTTACGAACCCCGCTATTCTCTGCACCGTCGTGAGTGCGGAGAATTGCGCCCAGAGAATCTCAATGGTCAGAGAATTCCAGCCAGTGCCTTTCACAAGTGGTTTGAATAAATACTTAAAGGGATAATGGCGGGAAAGCAGAAGGACATTGGGACTAATTGAATAGCTCTTTTCAAAAGGTGATATCAAAACAATGGACTCTAAGATCCTCCAATATTGCGGTCTATACTGTCGGGCCCCGTTAGCAGTGGCCCATTTGATGGCTATAAAGCTACGGAATACTCATGGAAGGATTTGTTTGCAGCATGCCAATGAATTTGCAACACTTGCTGTCTTGTTGTGCTCTTGTTGTACAATAAGCGGATTCCTTGATGTGCACTCTGACAAAGGAAGGTTCAGACGTGGAGATAACTTCAACACGTTTATTAAACTATTTACAATTCTCCTACTTGGGTTCGCCACTACTGTCAATCCTTCTATAGCTACTCAGACTGACTAACCAGTCTTCTACAATCCACGTGGTGGGTGTGATATTGAATCAACCCTGTGTCTGTACTCACTGAGTGTCTCCACTGGAAAGAGGATGATCATGTGTGCTGTGTCCTTTATATATGGGTTGGTGTAATTCCCACCTGTGGTAGTGTCACCTCTGTGTGTATCCTGAGTGCCCATTGGTCGTGTCCTATCTAACTGACCTGTTGGTTGAGTGTCTATGTAGCATGTCTCTGGTGCTCCCTCTAGTGTCTAGCTAGTCTACATGTATTTACATTAACCCCTTGTGTATTTACAGTGATGCATATCACCACATCCCCCATTTTCGTGTTACATATGTTCTGTACACTTAAAGAAAATTGAACAAAAACAGGTAGATAAGTGATGGTATGTACAAGTCATGAGATAAGTAATTAAACAATAAGTCCAACTCATATGTATGAGTCCAAAACCCATCAATTATCATGGTTGAATGTCTTTCTTGTTGGGTTGGTGAGTTGGTGATTTTGATGGTGGCATATCCTTGTGAACGCCATCAGTGTCCCTGTGCAGAAGGAACCAAGAAGTGGTCAAATCACTTTGTTGTCTGATTTGGAGTCTTTTCTTCTTCCGATGCTTGTGACAGCGATGTTGGATAGACAGGTTGCCTGTTTGTAGTGCAGCACACGTGAAGTGGGAAGATGCATCTTCCAGCCATGGTATGCCATTGTCCCCTTGTTCAAGAAGGGGAGTAGAGACAACCCTGGTAATTATAGACCTGTGAGCCTTACTTCGGTTGTGGGTAAAATGTTGGAAAAGGTTATAAGAGATAGGGTTTATAATCATCTTGAAAAGAACAAGTTGATTAGCGATAGTCAACACGGTTTTGTGAAGGGTAGGTCATGCCTCACAAACCTTATTGAGTTTTTTGAGAAGGTGACCAAACAGGTGGATCAGGGTAAAGTGGTTGATGTGGTGTATATGGATTTCAGTAAGGCGTTTGATAAGGTTCCCCACGGTAGGCTATTGCAGAAAATAAGGAAGTATGGGATTGAAGGTGATTTAGCGGTTTGGATCAGTAATTGGCTAGCTGAAAGAAGACAGAGGGTGGTGGTTGATGGCAAATGTTCATCCTGGAGTTCAGTTACTAGTGGTGTACCGCAAGGATCTGTTTTGGGGCCACTGCTGTTTGTCATTTTTATAAATGACCTGGAAGAGGGTGTAGAAGGATGGGTTAGTAAATTTGCAGATGACACGAAGGTCGGTGGAGTTGTGGATAGTGCTGAAGGATGTTATAGGATACAGAGGGACATAGATAAGCTGCAGAGCTGGGCTGAGAGGTGGCAGATGGAGTTTAATGCGGAAAAGTGTGAGGTGGTTCACTTTGGAAGGAGTAACAGGAATGCAGAGTACTGGGCTAATGGCAAGATTCTTGGTAGTGTAGATGAACAGAGATCTCGGCATCCAGGTACATAAATCCCTGAAAGTTGCCACCCAGGTTAATAGGGCTGTTAAGAAGGCATATGGTGTGCTAGCCTTTATCAGCAGGGGGATTGAGTTTCGGAGCCACAAGGTCATGCTGCAGCTGTACATAACTCTGGTGCGGCCGCACCTGGAGTACTGCGTGCAGTTCTGGTCACCACATTATAGGAAGGATGTGGAAGCTTTGGAAAGGGTTCAGAGGAGATTTACTAGGATGTTGCCTGGTATGGAGGGAAGGTCTTACGAGGAAAGGCTCAGGGACTTGAGGTTGTTTTCGTTAGAGAGGAGAAGGCTGAGAGGTGACTTAATAGAGACATATAAGATAGTCAGAGGGTTAGATAGGGTGGACAGTGAGAGTCTTTTTCCTCGGATGGTGATGACCAACACGAGGGGACATAGCTTTAAATTGAGGGGTGATAGATATAGGACAGATGTCAGAGGCAGTTTCTTTACTCAGAGAGTAGTAGGGGTGTGGAACGCCCTGCCTGCAACAGTAATAGACTCGCCAACTTTAAGGGCATTTAAGTGGTCACTGGATAGACATATGGATGAAAATGGAATAGTGTAGGTCAGATAGGCTTCAGATGGTTTCACAGGTCGGCGCAACATCGAGGTTCTATGTACTGAGCTGAGCAGTAACAGTGTCCCTCATGGGCAGAGTTGAACCATGTCGTACCAGTCGTAGTTCCAGTGGCTTTGTGTTTGTCATGCTTGTTGTCAACGCTGTTGCCTTTGGTACGCTTCTAGATGTTGCTGTTGTGTTGGTTGGTTGTGTTGTAGTGTTTGCTGCGCTCAAGGACCACACTGTGGATAAAATGAGTCGTTCAAACAGTTACTCGTGTCATCGTGCTTTGTAGCATCTGCTGTCACCTTGAGCGTGCCGTCACTGAGTTTGCGGCGCTCCCCGTCTGGAGTCATGTCCGGCTTACTTGAATCAGCTTTGGGGAGTTTGGTTGCTCCCCATCTGGAGTCTGGTCTGTTTCACCTGAGTCAGTGTTGGTTTGTCGATGCTCCCCATCTGGAGTCTAGTCTGTTTCACCTGAGTCAGTTTTGGTTTTGATGCTCTCTGTCCGGAGTCGGCTGAGATTTCTTGATGCGCCATGTCTGGAGTCAAAACATTCAGGAATGCATTTGCTTGTGGAGAGGCTCGTGCAAATGAGGTTTGAAGTAACGTGGTGTCACCGGAGTCACCAGTGGTCTCACTGTGATCGTTGAGTGTCTCTGTAGACACTGTAAGAAGTCTTACAACACCAGGTTAAAGTCCAACAGGTTTGTTTCAAACACGAGCTTTCGGAGCACGGCTCCTTCTTCAGGTAGCTGAGGTCTGTCACATTGCACATCTTGTATGGGAAGTGGGATGCTGTCGTCACTTGTCTCACATACAGTGGGTAGAGCCTCAGTAGCTTCTTGTTGTTCACTTGGGCTGGGTAGACTGTCAGAGTCTTCTTCTGGTGGCTCAAACAATGTGGGTGGACTGTCATAGTTGCTTTGTTGTTCACTGGAGCTGGGTAGACAGTCATCGTCTTTCTGTTGTTCACTTGAGCGTGGCAGACTTGCATCGTCTGCTGCTGGTTGCTCAGAGGAGGTTGCTAGACCCTCATGGTCTTGTTCATGCAAGGACTGCGCTTTGGAGTCTTGCGTTGCTTCTATCGTGGAGGCTCTCCACGAGCTGAATGTGGAGGCTTGTGTCACTCGAGTCACTTCTTGTTCATGAAAGCACTGCGGTGTGGAGTCTTGCGTTTCTCCTATCATGGAGTCTGTCCACGAGCTCGCGGTGGAGGCTTGTGACACTGGAGTCAGTTCTTGTGTGGAGACGTGCAGTTGTCTCGCTGTTGAGTCTTTCATCGCTTCCTGTGTAGAAGCTGGGACCCTTTGTGGTGCGTGGACCACTCTTGGTGTGGCAGCAGGCCGCTCTCTGTGGGCTTGTACCGCTCTCTGTCTCTTGATGTCAGGCCGCAGCATAATCCTGCACTCATGAGTCGGGATGTCATATATGCTGGGCTGAAGATCCTCAAATTCGAAGAACTCGTCTTTGGAGTCTTGAATGTACAACACATCTAGTTGTGGTTCGGATTTGGTACTGAGGTAGCCTCCCAAGGTGAAAGGTTCGTCTGAGTCGTAGTTTTCTAGGTCCAGATCATCACTATTTGTGACGCATTGTCTGGCATTGGGCTCGTGACGTCCAGAGAAGAAATCAAGGTCGGTGTCGTAATATTCAAGGACTGAATCATCTCTTTGGACGGTGCTATCTGCTTGTTGCAGGGTTCTGCGGAGGAGGTTACTTTCAGCTACTGGTTGAATTTCAGGCATTGTGCTGTCATTCCTGGTGAAAGAATCTTGTTTTACGGCTTTAAGAAATTTTTTTCCCGAGTTTTGGGACATTTCCCCTTTAAGTGGGCGTGGTCTGGTGCCTCTGACGTCACGAAGCGTGTGACTTCAGTCGTAGGAAGCGTTTGCACATGCGCATATCGCTGTTCCTGTACTGGGGGCCGTTTTCGCAATTGCGCATGCGCGGCTTCTCGCTTCAAACGAGCCTTCCCGTTCTGTGCGCTTCTCGCGCAACTGCACATGTGCAGTACCTTTACTAAGATGGTCGCCAAGCAAAATTGTCGTTCTCTGCTCCGGGATCTCGGCCTTGTGGTAAGTACTGGCGCCTCTCTTACTGTTTTCTGTTGGTTGACTGTTTTCCTCGCAGTATTTACTGAATCTCCTGTTGCGCCCTTTGGAGAACTTGAATTTTTAAAATATTTCTTCTGCTCTGGCACCGGCGATGGTGAGCAGAAGCTCTGTCTTTTCAGCATCGGCCACGTCTTTTCGGTCGGCTACCACCAGGAAGATCTCAAACCTTTGCCGGAGAGCCCGCCAGTTTTCGCGGAGATTGCCATGGCACTGGAGCCGCTGCGGAACCGGGATCTTGAACATCTTGCCTGGGTATTGTTGCTGGTTGTCACTGTTTGCTGAGTTGTAGCTATATGGATCGTTACTCACTGGTACAATGTCTTGTTCTGCTCTTGGCGTAGCATAAGCTGCTTCCTTGATGTTCACTCTGACAAAGGAAGGTTCAGACGTGGAGATAACTTCAACACGTTTATTAAACTATTTACAATTCTCCTACTCGGGTTCGCCACTACTGTCAATCCTTCTATAGCTACTCAGACTGACTAACCAGTCTCCTACAATCCACGTGGTGGGTGTGATATTGAATCAACCCTGTGTCTGTACTCACTGAGTGTCTTCACTGGAAAGAGGAAGATTATGTGTGCTGTGTCCTTTATATATGGGTTGGTGTAATTCCCCCCTGTGGTAGTGTCACCTCTGTGTGTATCGTGAGTGCCCATTGGTCGTGTCCTATCTAACTGACCTGTTGGTTGAGTGTCTGTGTGTCATGTCTCTGGTGCTCCCTCTAGTGTCTGGCTAGTCTACTTGTATTTACATTAACCCCTTGTGTATTTACAGTGATGCATATCACCACATTTGCATCTCATTCATTCTTTTTTTTAATACATTTCGATTACCCAATTATTTTTTCCAATTAAGGGGCAATTTAGCGTGGCTAATCCACCTACTCTGCACATTTTTGGGTTGTGGGGAGCGAAATCCACACAGACATGGGGAGAATGTGCAAACTCCACACGGACAGTGACCTAGAGCCGGGATCGAACCTGGGACCTCAGTGCCATGAGGCAGCTGTGCTAACCACTAAGCCACTGTGCTGCCTCGTCTCATTTATTCTTTCTTGCTGGGTCATTCAGGGGCGAGGATGCCGAGATGGTTGAGTGCAAAATATCTCAACGAAGGTGTTGATCCTGCGTGAGCAGGTATACTTTCCTGACTTCAACAACACCTTTGAAGTTGAGGGCTAAATTTGTTTTGGCTGCTAACTCTCGTTTGTCACTGTCAGTCCGCTGAGCAAGCTAGGCATAAAAAAACAACACTTCGCTTTTTTTAAAAAATAACATTAAGACACCAGGTTTCAAGTTTAATTTATGATGCGATTAATCAATCAAATGCAGACGCTGTGACCCCAGAGTGGAGTTAGGGAGAAAGAACTTGCAGTTCTTTTGAAAAAGCTGCGAGGAAAGATTTCTAGTTTTTTATTTCAAATCTTGTTTCACAATCTCAGACTTTCCAAAAGTACTTCACAGTTTATGAAGTTCTTTTGAGCTCCGACGATGTTCGGAAGTGCAGAAACCAATTTCTGCAGAGTAAGATCCCATGTGATGGTGGCCAGATGCATTTCAGGGCTAAATATTGACAAGGACGTGGAGGAGAACTCCCATATCATCTTGGATTAGTAGTGAGATCTCTTATGTATGTTTGAGAGGCTAGATACTTAACATTGCATCCAAAAGACTGTGCCTTCGACAGTTCAGCGCCCCCTCAGTACCGGAGATGGGCGGGTCAGATTAGATTAAGTGCTTGAAAGTGGTTGTTTGTTTTAGTTGGTCATACTTAATTTTTTAATAATCTTTATTGTCACAAGTAGGCTTACATTAACACGGCAATGAAGTTGCTGTGAAAAGTCCCCAGTCGCCACATTCCGGCGCCTGTTCGTGTACACAGGGAGAATTCACAATGTCCAAATTACCTAATAGCGCATCTTTTGGGACTTGTGGGAGGAAACCGGAGCGCCCGGAGGAAACCCACGCAGACACGGGGAGAACGTGCAGACTCCACACAGACAGTGTCCCAAGCTGGGAATCGAACCCGGTCCTGGAGTTGTGAAGCAACAGTGCTAACCACTGTGTGGCCGTGTAATGTAAACCTACTTGTGACAATAAAGATTATTATATCCCAATTCTGCACTGTTCACCTAAGTCCCCTTGAGCTCCTCATTATCCAGGATCTATTCCAAACATCATCAGGGCTCCAACTTTGGAACAAGTTCAACTGATTTGTTTGACCTTAACTAACACTGGAGGCAATCCAGAGAGTGCAGCCTGTCTAATGTGTTTACACTTGATTTTCATGACAGCCTAAAAGGCCTGGCTCCTTCGGTGCCCCGTTCACAAAGAAAGGGGCTGAAATGCGCCCATAGGGGAATCTATGACACAAATCACCCCAGACAATTATCATCAGACACCACCTTTGATCTGTTTGGTTAAGGAACTTCGCCTCCAGCCAAACAGTTTGAGCTCAGTTTAAGTTGGACAGTGGAATCTGTGCAAAATGCTGGAGAGCTGGTTTCTCCAGTGTTGAGTCAGACATGCGGCATTTTTTCATCCATCACAGTCCACTTGATCTTGTCAGCCAACCGAAAAATCCTATAATTAATCACGGGCAACCAATGTTGTGGCATGACATGGTCGTTAAATGTACTAGCCTCCTTGTCACAACATGTTTCATTCAATCAACTCTTTCCCAGAGAGGGGATTCTATTGACTGAATGCATAACACCAAACTAAAGCTTGGGTTATACTCACTCAGAACAGAATTGAGAGCCATTGACCGGTGATAGAGAAGAGCCTGTAGAAAGCATCCTGTCTGGCTGCGTCATGGCCTGGTAGGGCAACTGCCCAGCCCAAGACCGCAAGAAACTTCAGAGTCATGAACACAGCCCAGTCCATCACACGAACCTGCCTCCCATTCATTGACTCCATCTACACCTCCTGCTGCCTGGGGAAAGCGGGCAGCATAATGAAAGACCCCTCCCACCCGGCTTACTCACTCTTCCAACGTCTTCCATCGGGCAGGAGATACAGAAGTCTGAGAACACGCACGAACAGACTCAAAAACAGCTTCTTCCCCGCTGTTACCAGACTCCTAAACGACCCTCTTATGGACTGACCCCCCTGTATGCATCATCCGATGCCGGTGCTTATGTAGTTACATTGTGTACCTTGTGTTGCCCTATTATGTATTTTCTTTTATTTGCATGTACTTAATGATCTGTTAAGCTGCTAGCAGAAAAATACTTTTCACTGTACCTCGGTACAGGTGACAAACAAAATACAAATACAAATACAAATCTGACTTCATCTATAGATTGCTTCTGACTCTCTGAACTCACGCCAAGCTCCATTCTCCCAACTTCCCTGCGTTCACTGACCTACGTTTTCTCACAGTCCAGCAATATCATGAATTTAAAAATTTGCATAATTGTATTCAAATCCCTCCATGGCCTCACCCCTCCCTATCCCTGCAACCTCCTCCAGCCTTTCAACTGACCAAGATCTCCGGATTTCTCCAATTATGAACTTTGCGCGTGCCTGATTTTGATCATGGCTCAACCACTGCCGCCCATGTCTTCAGCTGCCTAGTTGTGAAGATCTGGAATTCCCTCCTTAAACACCTGCACCTTTCTCCCCTCTCTCACTGAAAGACTCTCACTAACAACGACCATTTTGACTAAGCTCAGTTATTCTATCCCAATATCAGGGGGAGGAAACAAGGACAAAAACAAAAGACAGAAAGGGGAATAAGAAAAGTGATAGACAGAGAAACGAGGGCCAGATTCAAACAGGGCCACAGTGAAAACAAGCTGAAATGCTTTGTGCCTTAACACGCGGAGCATTCGCAATAAAGCAGATGAACTCATCCATAAATAGACGTAAACTATTATGATATAATCGGGATTACGGAAACATGGCTGCAGGGTGACCAGGGAAGGGAACTGAACATCCAGGGGTATTCAGTATTTAGGAAGGGCAGACAAAAAGAAAAAGGTGGTGAAGAGGTAGTGCTGGTTCAAGAGGAAATTAATGCAATAGGATATTAGCTCTGACAATGTGGGATTTGTATGGGTGGAGCTGAGAAACACCAAGGGTCAAAGAACATTAGTGGGTGTAATATATATACCCCCAAACTGCAGTGGTGATGTTGGGAATGGCATTAAACAGGAAATTAGAGACGCACGGAATCATTGGTGGTTTAGGGCGAGAGCCCTTGGGGATGAGTGACCATAATATGATAGAATTTTTCATCAAGATGGAGAGTGAAGTAGTCGATTCTGAGGCTAGGATCCTGGATGAATAAAGGAAACTACGATGGTATGAGGCACAAGTTGGCTATGATAGATTGGGCAACATTACTTAAAGGGATGACAGTGGATAGGCAATGACAAACATTCAAGGAGCGCATGGGTGAACTGCAACAATTGTTCATTCCTGTCTGGCACAAAAGTTAAACAGGCAAGGTGGCCAATCCATGGCTTACAAGGGAAATTAGGGATAATATTCAATCCCAGGAAGAAGCGTACAAATTGGCTTTGAAAAATAACAGGTATAAGGATTGGGCCGTAGCTATTTTTCCCCTTGCCTCCCGCAGTAACCTGGGATAGACCCCATCCAGCCCCGAGGACTTGTCTACCTTAATGCAATTTAGGATACTCAACACTTCCACCTTTGACCTCAACATCCGTCATGTCCTTCTTCCTGGTGAATACCAATACAAAGTACTCATTAAGGGTTTCACCCACTTCCTGTGGTTCCACACATATTTTCCCTACATTGCCCTTGAGTGGACCTACTCTTTCTCTTGCTACCCTCTTGCTCCTAATATATGAATAAAAAGCCTTGGGGTGCTCCTTGACCATGTTTGCTAAAGACATTCCATGGCTCCTTTTAGCCCTCCTAATTCCACGTTTAAGTTCCTTCCTATGTCACTGTGCTCCTCGAGGGATTTGTCAGTTTTTAGATGCCAAGACCTATCGTATGCTTCATTTTTACTTTTGACTAAGCTTAAAATTTCCCTTGTCACCATTGTTCCCGAATCTTGCCATTTCTATCCTTAATTTTTGTGAGGACATGCCTGTCCTGCATTTTAAGCTACTGACCTTTAAAAGCCTCCCACATGTCAGACGTCGATCTGCCCTCACAATAGTGGCTCCCAATCCACATTCCCCAGTTCCTGTCTCATTTGGATGTAATAGGCCCTCGCCCAATTAAGCATCCTTACCCATGGGCCACTCTTGTCCTTATCTATGACTACCTGAAATCTTATGGAATTATGGTCGCTAAGCCCGAAATCCTCCCCCATGAAACATCAATCACTTGGCTTGGCTCATTCCTCAATGCCAAGTCTAGTGTGGCTCCCTCCCTGGTTGGATTGTCAACATGTTGTATCAAAAAGCCCTCCTGAGCACATCTAACAAATTGCTCTCCATCCGAGCCGCTGGCTATAAGGGATTTCCAGTCAATATGGGGGCATTAAAGTCATCCATCACAACTGCTTTTTTCACACCTTTCCATTATCTGACTACACAACTGCTCCTCTGTCCACTGCACACTCCAACATTGTGATTTCACCCTTCTTATTCCTGAGCTCCACCCATAATGCCTCACTACAAGATCCCTCCAATGTGTCCTCCCTCAACACAACTGTGATCTGCTCGCTAATCAGTAATGGACCTCCCCACCTCTTTTGTTTCCTCTTCTGTCCCATCTATAAACAACGATATCCCGGAATGTTGAGCTGCCAGTCCTGCCCCTCCTTTAACCATGTCTCCAGAATTGCAATTGCATCATCGTACAATGCAGTAATCCAGGCTCCCAGTCCATTTGTTTCACATGTTATATTTCTTGCAATGAAGCAAACATACTCCAGACCTGCAGTCCCGCTGAGCCCTGTGCAATTCTAGAATCCATATCATAGGAGGGATGTTATTGCAGTTAAAGGGTGCAAAGCAGATTTACCAGGATGTTCCCTGGGTTGGAGAGTTTTAGTTATGAAGAGATTGGATAGACTGGGGTTAATTTCCTTGGAGCATAGGAGACTTCGGGGGACATGACTCAGATGCATAACATTATGAGGGACATATATAGAGTAGACAAGAAGAAACGTTTCCCCTTGGTGGAAGGATCAATGACCAGGGAGCATAGATTTAAGGTAAGGGGCAGTATGTGTAGGGGGATGTGAAGGAAAACATTTTCACCCAGAGGGCATGTGGAACTCACTGCCTGAAAGGGCGGTGAAGGCAGGGACCCTCATAACATTTGAGAAGTGACGGTAGCACAAGTGGATAGCACTGTGGCTTCACAGCAACAGGGTCCCAGGTTCGATTCCCGCTGAGTCACTGTCTGTGAGTCACTGTCTGTGCGGAGTCTGCACATTCTCCCCGTGTGTGCGTGAGTTTCCTCCGGGTGCTCCGGTTTCCTCCCACAGTCCAAAGATGTGCAGGTTAGGTGGATTGGCCATGATAAATTGCCCTTAGTAACCAAAAAAGGTTAGGAGGGGTTATTGGGTTACAGGGATAGGGTAGAAGTGAGGGCTTATGTGGATCGGTGCAGACTCGATGGGCCGAATGGCCTCCCTCTGCACTGTATGTTATATGTCTATGTCTAAGTATGTCAATGTGCATTTGCGATGCCAAGGCACACAAGGCCAAGTGCTGGAAAATGGGATTTGACCGCCACAGATGCGATGGGCCGTAGACCTCTATGACTATGACTCTAGGAAACAAGAAATTGAATGCATAGCATAGATGCATTTAAAGAGATGCAGGATCATGGTGTAAAGGAGAAGGGATTAAGAACATAAGAACATAAGAACTAGGAGCAGGAGTAGGCCATCTGGCCCCTCGAGCCTGCTCTGCCATTCAATGAGATCATGGCTGATCTTTTGTGGACTCCGCTCCACTTTCCGGGTAAAGCCGTGAGAGGAACGATGGGATGAGCCTCGAGTGGAGCGCAAACACTGACATAGACAGGTTAGCCAGAAGGGCCTGCTTCGGTACAGTATACCATAAATTCATAGATGTTTGCAGCACAGAAGAAGGCCTATTGGCCTATTGTGTCCACGCCGGCCAACAAAGATCTGACGACACTACTCCCATTTTCCAGTGCTCAGCACTGGAGTTTACGGCAGCACAAGTGAATATCTAAATACTTCTTAAATGAGTTTCTGAATCAACCACCCTTTCACCAGTGAGTTCCAGGCTCCTACCGTGCTCTGGGTGAAAAGGTTTCTCTTCAACCCCCTGCATAGCCAACTACTTACCTTAAATTTATGCCCCCTGGTTATTGACCCGTCTACAAATAGAAAAAATGCTTTCCTATCCACCTTATACATGGTCCTCATAATCCTATACACATCCTACATAACTGTGTAAGGGCAAATTCCTATCTTATCAGCAAAACCAGGTTTTGCATTCTGTTGCTTGGCCGGAGGAATTATGCACAATAGAACGTCTAGTTCTTAACTAGTTAAGATGTTTTATTATGAAATAAATGCGTGGTTCAGATAACCATGAGAAATATATTACAAACTACTAATTATGATAAATTATCCTCGAGCTACTGCAAGTATGACTATCCACTAACACGACTATCTCCAGACTCCTCGAGGTAGAGTCACATGGTATATTTACACTGCCACCTGCTGGTTGGAGGTCGATTACATCACTATTTAGACGATTGCTTCTGCAATCCCTGTAGCATCACACCAGGGATGGGCAATGTGTGTTGAGGAAACACATTTTGTGAGTGGCACGGTCGTTAGCATTGCTTCCTCACAGCACCAGAAACCCGGGTGCAATTCTTTAAAAAACATTTAGTGAACCCAATTCATCTTTTCCAATTAAGGGGCAATTTAGCCTGGCCAATCCACCTGGTCTGCACATCTTTGGGTTGTGGGGGACAAAACCCATACGAACACGGGAGAATGTGCAAACGCCACACGGACAGTGACCCAGAGCCGGGATCGAACCTAGGACCTCGACGCCGTGAGGCTAACCCACTGCGCCACCGTGCTGCCCCCCGTGTTTGATTCTGACCTTGGGTGACTGCCTGTGTGGAGTTTGCACTCTCTCCCCACGTCTGCGTGGGTTTCCTCCAGTTTGCTCCCACAGTCCAAAGATGTGCAGGTTGTCTCAATTTGCCATGATAACTTGCCCTTTAGTGCCCAAAGGTGCGTAGGTTAGGTGGGGTCTCGGGAATTGTGCCAGGGAATGGGCCCATGTAGGGTGCTCTTTCAGAGGACTGATACCAATTTGATGGGCCGAATAGCCTTCTTCTGTACTGTGAGAATTCTACGGAGAAAGGAAAAAAAAGACTGGTATTTATAGAATGCTTTTCATGATCACCAGACATCTCCATACCAGCCTCCCCGGGCAGGCGCCGGAATGTGGCGACTAGGGGCTTTTCACAGTAACTTCATTGAAGCCTACTTGTGACAATAAAGTGATTTTCATTTTCATTTTCATCTCAGAGCACCTTTCAGCCAATGATGTACTTTTCAAGTGTAAGCACGCTTGTAATTTTGCAAACTCAGCAGCTATTTTATGCACAGCCAGCTCCCACAAACAGCAACGTGTTGTTGATTGAGGGATAACTATTGGCTGGGTCACTGGGGTTAACTTCAGAACGGCCTGGTACGTCCACCTGAGATGGCAAGGAGGGGCCTAGGTTCAATGTTTTACCTGAAATACAGCACCTTCGACAGTGTGGCGGTCCTTCAGTACGGCACTGGAGTGTCAGTCTTGATAACCTGCTCAAGTGCTGAAGGGGGACTTGAACTCAGAACCTTGGCCTCAGATGTGAGAGAGCTACCAACTGAGTCACGGCTGACACTGAATAGAAATATATTTTTTAAAGGGCCTCACATTCAATCCCAACTCTGAATCACCCTTGTTAAATGTATTAGCAAAGAGCTCCAAAATGTTCTATCTTCTCTTCTCCCTACTGATGCCCTTGAGGCTAATATTCATCTTCTTTGCCTCTTCCTGAGCTTTGTGCCTCTGGCTGCTTCAAGCATTAGGAATGCTAAACTTGAGTGCCATGTGAATTCTTAAAGAGGTCAAACCATTCAGGAGACGCATTTCTGTCGGAATATTCTTTGCTTCTCCAAACATTTCCGCTAAAGGCGAATAAATTGTCTGTGGGATTAAAGACCACAAGGGAATATTCTCTCGAAGGGAAATCTCTGCTGAGTTTGAATTCTTTGTTTTCCTTCTCATTCTTGAGAAGATGCATCGCACAGTGTTCCGAATGGTTAAATGTTCGGCTTGACCTGCGACTGTAGTACACGGAACAGCAAATCCCATTCCTGCTGTGTTAATCTCATCTGGGAGATTAAACAGACGGCGACAATTAGCCTCAATGCTTCTCCATTGGGTCGGGGGATGGTGGAGGAGTGTGTTGGGAGTAGAATGAATGAGAATTCCCACTCTTGGTTGTCATCCAGTTGTTGCCATTGAGAAGTGAGATAGTGTGGCTGTCAATTGTGTGACAACAGGAGTACATGTCAGACTACTCTAGGGTGTTGTTTTAGTCTGTTCTTGGGGTGTGACCATCCCGATACCAGCAAGACCAGCATTCATTGCCCTCGAACCTGTGGTGTAGGCACACTCACTCACTCCACGTTTTGTTGACCCAACTGAGTGGCTTGCTGGAGAGCAAGAGTCAACCACATTACTTTTGGTCTGGAGTCATATGTCGGCCAGATCAGGTAAAGATGGCAGATGTCCTTCTTTAAAGGACATGAGTGAACCCGATGAGTTTCGACGAGAATCCAGTAATTTCATGATCAATGTTAATAAGACTAGCATTATATTGCAGATTTATTAATTCAATTTAAATTCCCCCAACTGAGATGATGGAATTTGAACTCAAGTCTTTGGTGCCTTAGCCTGAGTCTCAAGGTTACTCGTCCAGTAATGGTACCACCAGGCCACCCCCTCAATGAACCATCCCCAATGAATTGTAGACACAACTACCCATTTGAAGGAAGATGCTGCTTTCAGAGGCTCAACCCTCACATTCCTGTCTCAGATGATCTTGTGGTAAAATTACCGCCTGGAGGCTTTGAGCCCATAATCTAGGCAGACGCACGCAGTGCAGTACTGATACTGATACTCAGTCAGAGGGGTGCTGGATTTTGCATAAACCATTACATTGATCCTATCCTGTCCAACAAATCTTTTTTGCACTTTTTAAAGAACAGGAAAGTTCTTCCCCAGTGTCCTGGCTGATAGTCAGGATCAATAAAGACAAATTAGCTGATCGTTATCTCTTGGCTGTTTTTGAAATCTTACATGCTAATTAGCTACTGTGTTCCCTTCATTACAATAGTGATAACACTTCAAAACATACTTAATTGGCTGCACTACGCTATGCTGCAATACAGTATATGATATATAAACAATCTGACCATCTTGTAGATTCCAGTCTGCAACTCACCCATGTGTGTCCATTCTTTTATATGTAAACTCCACAAACTCCTTGATTAGAATCAAGCCTGTAAACTCACACCAGGTATGTTCTATATATAAACGACCCAAACCTCTCGATTCAAATCCCGTCTGTAACTCACCCCGAAGTACCTATTATGTATAAAGCACACAAACCCCTCGATTAGATTCCAATATATATCTCACACCCAGGTTTACATTCAATCCCACCCCCTTGTACCCCAATGAGTTTCATGCATACAATTTATGCTGGGCATATGTTATTGCAAATCTAAAGCCTTTGTCCCTTCCTTTAAAGCCTCAACTGCTTTCCAACATGTAACTCACTCATGGCTATTGTCATAATATACACCAGTATATCATGGTGCAGACACACACACTGATGGACACACAGTAAGACCAATCAACACGCACAACACTGCAGCCAATCACGAGTTAGAGCACACTCACTATAAAGACAGAGGGCATCAGTTTTCCCGCTCATTCGGGATGCAGCCTCTCAGAAGGACAGAGCTCACAGCTTACAGCACAGATCTTCACCATGTGCTGAGTGCATAGACTGGCTAGGGTAGGCATAGGTCCTTAGCTTAATCTAACATCGTAACCCACAGTAAAAGTATGTTCAACAGTTTCTAGCTTAATAAAATAGTGTTGTACTATTTTAAGCGTTGGTAGCCTGTATGTGTTCCACGGATCCAGGGCACCCAACACATCAGCTATTTGTTACTTTATAAATATACCCTTCCCCTCCACTTCCAGTGCCTTGATTTGATTCCAGCGTGGGACTCACTATCTATTATTCTTGAACGAAAACACCTGCGGCAGGATTCTTTGATGCCAGCACAGGATTTGTGGACTTCCATGACAGCAAAACTGGTGCCGCACCTGGACTGATTCAGCTACTGTTAAGGAGATAGCACCAGCGACATGTGGAACACAATCGATTCCAATGAAAAACAGTGTGGCATTCGGCAGGTCGGTGATTGACACTCAGGAGGCTGACAAGCTGCAGCCGCAGATACACACTTCACTCCCCCCAAACTCTCTCCCAACTAACAAGATGGCAGCGAGGAAAGCAGCACCCTGTTTCACGGGTGCTTCATGGTGGCGGAGAGGCGGTTAACCCTGTACCCCGGCCCGAGAAGGAGGCTGCCAGCCGCCTCCATCCCCCCGTGCCCGGGCGCAGGTGGCAGAGGCCGTCAGCGCCACCACCAACACCGTCCGGCCCGGCCAGCAGTACCAGAAGAAACTGCATCACCTCATCAGGATGGCCAGGGTGAGTAGGCAACACTGTGCCCCTGACACAAGCCTGTGTCCCACACACCCGTAACCCGACACCCCTCCTACCCAGAGAGTGGCTGGTACCCCACCCTGCACCACATGCCGGCACCCATACCGGCCGCCTTCGCCAGGTGCCCTGGCCACTGAGGCCACCAGCTACTCACCCCCTGGGCTGCACGCATCGTTGGACTATCTAACACTGTCATTTTCTGTATCCCCATATCACAACCGACGCACCCCCCCCCCCCCCCCCCGCCCCCTGCAGGAGAAGGCCGCTCATAACCACCAGAAGCAGGAGAAAACTCGAGGGTGACCCCACTGGACCTGTAGCCCCTCACCGAGCAAAGGGTCCTGGACATGGTCGGTGGCACAGAGGAAAGGGAGGTCGCCGGGGAGGAGATCGGCCACGGGCAAGGAAGTAAGACCCTGCTGAGTTGCGGTTCCCCATGTCACGTGTACCAACCCGCCCCAACACCACCCTCACCCCCACCCCACACTCGCCCTCACCCTCACCCCCACACCACCCTCAGCATCACCCTCACCCACATACCATCCTCACCCCCACCACCCACACTGCACCCCCAGCCTGTAGTCTAATCATGTGTCTTGTCTTGCAGGACCTGTGGGAGATCATAGATCATAGAATTTACAGCGCAGGAGGTGGTCATTCGGCCCATCGAGTCTGCACCGGCTCTTGGAAAGAGCACCCTATCCAAGCCCACACATCCACCCTATCCCCATAACCCAGTAACCACACCCAACACTGAGGGCAATTTTGGACACTAAGGATAATTTAGCATAGCCAATCCACCTACCCTGCACATCTTTGGACTGTGGGAGGAAACCGCAGCACCTGGAGGAAACCCACGCACACACGGGGAGAACGTGCAGACTCCGCACAGACAGTGACCCAAGCCGGGAATCGAACCTGGGACCCTGGAGCTGTGAAGCAATTATGCTAACCACTGTGCTACCATGCTGCCCTATCCGGTGTCCCCCCGCCCCCAGCCAGTACCACAGCTGGAACCTCCCCACCCCCCCACCCACCATGAGCTGAGCAGTGACGAGAAAGCAGTCCACACGGCAGCCCAAGACTCAGCACATCCCGGAGCCCAAATCCAATGTTAACACGGATTGCCCGTCACAGCTGTCTCCAACACCCTCCACCATCCCAGAGACTCTCACCTCAGTTGGGCACTTTAGGGAAGAGGCTCCTGGGACACTATTAGGTGCGTATCACACAGCTGCTCCGGTGCATCTGGAGGTAGGAGAACCTGAGGGGGTGGATGTCACAGGGCAGCCGACCCCAGGGACTAGCTGCCACCCAGATGGGTCTCGGGCTTCTGGAACGGACAGTCCCATCGATTGTGGAGATGCATTTGCAGAGCCAGGGACTACATGAAGGGTTGTCGGTGAGCATCCAGCACCTGTGGAACAGGTGGAGGAGTCCAACTGCGTGTAGGAGCAGGAGGTGGTGCCATCCATAAATGCCACCCAGGCCAATACCGCATGGGTGGCATCCGCGGTGGAGGCATTGGAAGAGAGAGTTTTGGCTATGGAACAGCATGTCCAAGGCTTGGGATATTCTGTGCAGGCACTGGTCAAGGCCCAGGACAGGGTTGTAGCCTCACAGGCAGCCATGTGCCAGAGCCACCTGGAAATTACAGCGGTGCTTCTGAATGTGTCACAGCAGGCCATAGCTGGGAATGTCGGTGGCATTGTCCAGGCGCTGGCCAATGTAACATAGACACAGAGGGAGATGGCCCAGTCCCAGAGACACTGGCTGATATGACACTGGCCCAGAAGGTGGTGGCACAGTCAATGGGAGATGTGGTGCAGTCCCAGATGGAGATAGTTCACCCCCTGTGCTCCATGGCCACAAGCATGCAGACCTTGGTCAAGGCCAGAGCGGGCCTCCAGGACTGGCAGTACCAGGTGGCAGGGGGGCACTGCTCTTGCCAATGGTACACTCCGCGGTCCCTTCCCAGTGCCCTCGTAGGGGCTGCAGTGGGAGCTGCCCTTTATTGGGCCACGCGTTGCCCTGCCTGTGGGTGGCGGCCGGGTGGGGGGTTTGGCGGAGGGTGGGGTGCGATGAGGGCACCAATACAGCCGATGTCCCTCTGCCGAACCAAGGGCCAAAGTGGGTGGTCAGCAGGGTGGGGAGCAAGATGACTGCCTTGCAGGCCGCGGCAATGGCGGTCCATGCTTGGACACCGCCCCAGTCCTGTGGTATAGCCACCCCAGCTCCACGGTCCGTCCCCTGGTCACCTCTCCCCCCCATCCTTAGCAAAGCCCCCTCCATCCCAGCCAGCCCAGCCAGTGTCCAGCCCGGCACCCACGGTCGCGCCTCTCTGTGTCCGACCTCCTCTCTCTCCTTCATCAACGACGATGCCGGTTTCACAGTTTTTAAAAGCACAAGTGGACCGTGCCATCGGTAACTCAGCCCATCGGAGGCTGAGCATCGCAGAGGCCCCAGAGAAAACCGGGTCAGGCCCGCTAATGACAAGCAAACAGTGTTCACTGTACGTGCGTTCCTGACAGCATTGACGCCGCTGACGAGGTGACGGAGAATTGCAATTCGGTGTCAAATCGGCGGCCACCATGATTTTGGCAATGGAACTGATTCCCCGCCCAATCACATTTCCCGATCTCACCATCAGTCAACGTCCTGCCCCTCGTCTGTAATGTTTTGAAAGACAAAGATTCTGACTGAACAACCCCTTTGAAAACTGTTATCCTCAAGTCAGTTTGGATGTCTGTTGATTGAATGGATGATGGATGTTTGCAGTTATATAAAAGCCACCATCAATCTCACCATAGACTGCGTCTATAATAGAGGAACATAAAATAAGCTCTCTGGGGTAAACTGGAGCATATCCTTTATTTTTTATGGTCTGCTTCAAGGGATATTAGATTTCATGTCAGAATTACGCTGAAAACATAGATGTTGTATCACTTGAAATGGAAAGCTTGTGAACATTTCATCTTTTGTGAAGTGCCGTTGTCTGCAGGTGTGAGGTTTGAAATTAAATAAAAATGTTGAAACTGATCCCAATTTTGGGCTAACTCACCATCACCAGAACAGTTTGGGTCTGATGTGGGTTGTTCATTTTGACTTATACTTTATGGATCATTCTTGTCCCATAAATTTCCCCACGGAAAGTGAAAAGTGAAGAGCAAGAACACACGAGGCGGGGGGTCAGAGGGAAGTCGAAACAAATCAAGGAGCAACGGTCAGCTGAAAGGAATTTGGGCCTTTAAAAGGCTGTCGCTTGTCGGATGGCCGAAATACTGGAAGGAAAGTTGGAAGCGTTTGCAGGTTCTGGGATGAATTCTGGACAGCGTTGGGTGGGGGGGGGGGGGGGGGGGATCTGGAGAGAAGGGCACATCACCTTAAACTAAAGGTTTTAACAGATGTTGCAAGAGATTTGCAGTTAGCTGTGGGAGGATGGGATTGGATTGGGTTGGTTTGGAATTGTTTATTGTCACGTGTACCGAGGTACAGTGAAAAGTATTTTTCTGCGAGCAGCTCAACAGATCATTAAGTACATGGGAAGAAAAGGGAATAAAAGAAAATACATAATAGGGCAACACAAGATATACAATGTAAATCTGTTGGGGAGAGAGAGTCGCCATCTTGGAACCTCATCGATGGGTCGAGTCAATGAGAGGATCGTTCACTAATAGCCCATGGGGAATTCAGCACAAGCATCATCATTACGCAGAAAGAAATGAGTGTTAAAATGTGGGACTTGTTATCACAGGGAGTAGTTGAGGTGAATAGCATGGATGAATTGTTTGAGAATTGTTTGATTTGATTTGATTTATTATCGTCACATGTATTAGTGTACAGTGTTTCTTGCATGTTGTACAGACAGTGCATACCGTACATAGAGAAGGAAGGAGAGACTGCAGAATATAATGTTTTATGGAGAGACTACATAAGCACTTGAAAGAGAAAGGGATAGAAGCTTATACAAATCAGGTGAGACGCAGCTGGGTGTGGAGCAGTAACACCAGCAGGAGCGATCTGACTGAATAGTCTGTATCTGCAAGGTCGATTCTGTGTAATTCTATGTTAGAAAAATATAAATCGCATTGTCTTTTGCAACCTCAGGATGCCCCATGGCACCTTACAGCCAATTAAGTACCTTTGAAGTGTAGGGTGTGATTGAACGAAATGGGAACTATGTCCCACAGCGAGCACATTTAGCCACATGTGTCTCGGTGGTTCCAATGCTGAGAAACACCTCACTATCTAACCTGACTCCTGTTAGATACGGGGCCTCAGCGGCCCGATCACTGCCCTGCCAACAATGCCAGCCTGGCACACTGGCAGTACCCCTGTCAGCTGGCAGTGCAACCTGGGAAACTTGGCAGTGACAACCTAGTTGAGCAGAGAAATAAAAATGGAGGCTGTTAATGTCATTGGGCAGAATTCCAGAGTGCTGGGGTTGGGGGGGGGGGGGGGGGGGGGGGGGAAGAGAGAGAGAGAGAGAGAGAGTGGGGGGGAGGTGGAGGGGGTGAAAAAACTGCAAGTTCTGTCGCTAATGGGTGGCAATGGTGGAATGAGGGGGTACAAGGTGGAATATTTTGCACCTTTCATGATTGGATTGGATTGGGTTGGATTGGATTTGTTTATTGTCACGTGTACCGAGGTACAGTGAAAAGTATTTTTCTGCGAGCAGCTCAACAGATCATTCAGTACATGGAAAGAAAAGGGAATAAAAGAAAATATATAATGCGGCAACACAAGGTACACAATGTAACAACATAAGCACCGGTATCGGGTGAAGCAGACAGGGGTGTAGTGTTAATGAGGTCAGTCCATAAAAGGGTCATTTAGGAGTCTGGTGACAGCGGGGAAGAAGCTGTTTTTGAGTCTGTTCGTGCGTGTTCTCAGACTTCTGTATCTCCTGCCCGATGGAAGAAGTTGGAAGAGTGAGTAAGCCGGGTGGGAGGGATCTTTGATTACGCTGCCCACTTTCCCCAGGCAGCGGGAGGTGTAGATGGAGTCATTGGATGGGAGGCAGGTTCGTGTGATGGACTGGTTGATGTTCACGACACTCTGAAGTTCCTTGCGGTCCTGGGCCGAGCAGTTGCCATACCAGGCTGTGATGCAGCCAGATAGGATGCTTTCTATGGTGCATCTGTAAAAGTTGGTAAGGGTTAATGTGGACATGCCAAATTTCCTTAGTTTCCTGAGGAAGTATAGCCGCTGTTGTGCTTTCTTGGTGGTACTGTCAACGTGGGTGGAGCAGGACAGATTATTGGACATGTACACCCCTAGGAATTTGAAACTGCTAACCATCTCCACCTTGGCCCCGTTGTTGCTGACAGGGGTGTGTACAGTACTATGCTTCCTGAAGTCAATGACCAGTTCTTTAGTTTTGCTGGCATTGAGGGAGAGATTGTTGTCGTTACACCACTCCACTAGGTCCTCTATCTCCCTCCTGTATTCGGACTCGTCGTTATTCGAGATCCGGCCCACTATGATTGTACCGTCAGCGAACTTGTAGATGGAGTTGGAACCAAGTTTTGCCACGCAGTCGTGTGTATACAGGGAGTAGAGTAGGGGGCTAAGTATGCAGCCTTGCGGGGCCCCGGTATTGAGGACTATTGTGGAAGAGGTGTTGTTGTTCATTCTTACTGATTGTGGTCTGTTGGTCAGAAAATTGAGGATCCAGTTGCAGAGGGGAGCCAAATTGGAGCTTTGATATGAGCTTGGCTGTGATTATGGTGTTGAAGACGGAGCTGTAGTCAATAAATAGGAGTCTGATGTAGGAGTCCTTGTTTTTGAGATGCTCGAGGGCTGAGTGTAGGGCCAGGGAAATGGTGTCTGCTGTGGACCGGTTGCGACGGTATGCGAATTGCAGTGGGTCAAGGCGTTCTGGGAGTATGGAGGTGATGCGCTTCATGACCAACCTCTCGAAGTACTTCATTATGACTGAAGTCAGGGCCACCGGACGGTAGTCATTGAGGCACGTTGCCTGGTTCTTCTTTGGTACCGGTATGATGGTGGTCTTCTTGAAGCAGGTAGGGACCTCGGAGTCGAGTAGGGACAGGTTAAAGATGTCCGCGAACATATCTGCCAGCTAGTCGGCGCAGGCTCTGAGTGCACAACCAGGGATCCCGTCCGGGCCCGTCGCCTTCCGAGGGTTCACTTTCAGGAAGGCCGATCTGACTTCGGAAGCTGTGATGGTGGGTATGGGTGAATTATGGGCTGCTGGAGCACTCGACAGCGGATTGTTGGTTACCGGCTCGAACCGAGCATAGAATGCATTGAGTTCATTGGGCAGGAGTGCGCTGCTGCCAGAAATACTGCTCGGCAGCTTTGAAGCCCATTATGTTGTTCAGTTCTTGCCACAACCGTCGAAAGTCTGTCTGTGACTCTAGCTTGGTTTGATATTCTCTCTTGGCATCTCGGATGGCTTTGCGGAGGTCGTACCTGGATTTCTTGATGAGGTCAGGGTCGTCTGATTTGAACGCCTCAGATCTGTCCTTCAGTAGGGAGTCAATCTTGTGATTGAGCCATGGTTTCCGGTTGGGGAACGTATGTACTGCTTTCTTTGGCAGTCGTTCACACATTTGCTGATGAAGTCTGTGACGGTGGTGGCACACACTTTTAAGTTGGTCGCTGAGTTCTTAAATATGGACCAGTCCACTGTTTCTAAGCAGTCACGTAAGAGTTCTTGGGTGGGATTCTCCGACCCCCCCCCCCCCCCTACCGCCGGATTGGAGAATCGCGGGCTGCGGCGGGGGGGGGGGGGGGGGGAGGAGGAATTGCGTCGCGCCAGTCTCCCCCTGGCGATTCTGAGGCCCAAGATGGACCAAAGTCCCGCCCATTCTATGCCGGTCCCGCCGGCTTAAATTGGAGTTGGTCCCTTACCAACGGGACCTGGCAGCGCGGGTGGGCTCCGGGGTACTCAGGGGGCCGCGGGGCGATCTGGCCTCGGGGGATTGCCCCCATGGTGGCCTGGCCTGCGGTCGGGGCCCACCGATCCGCGGGCAGGCCTGTGCCATGGGGGCACTCTATTCCTACATGCCGGCCATGTCAGCCTCCGCGATGGGCGGCGCGAAGGTGAACCCTCCTGCGCATGCGCAGGGATGACGTCAGCAGGCGCTGACACTCCCACGCATGCACGGTCCCGCGCCGGCTGGCGGAGTTCCTTCGGCCACGGAAGGGGCAGCACCAAAGGCTCGCCACGCCGGCCGGCGGAGCGCAAACCACTCCTAGCCCCTGAAGGTGTGGAGGATTCCGCACCTTTGGGGTGGCCCAACGCTGGAGTGGTTCCCACCTTTCTACTGCGCCGTTTCTGCCCGCCTCACCAATTTCCGGAGAATCCCGTCCCTTCTGTTTCCTCGGACCAGCACTGCACGACCTTCATAGCTGGATTCTCCCGCTGTAGTTTCTGCTTGTATGCCGGGAGAAGGAGCACCGTCTTATGGGTCTGATTTCCCAAAGTGCAGTCAGGGAATGGAACGGTAGGCGCCCTTGATTTTTGAGTAGCAGTGGTCAAGAGTGTTGTCGCCTCTGGTGGGACAGGAGATGTGCTGGTGGAATTTTGGCAGTACACTCTTGAGGTTGGCTTTGTTGAAGTCTCCGGCCACGATGAACAAGGCCTCCGGGTTTTCTGTTTCGTAGTTGTTTATAACTGTACAGTTCGTCCAGTGCCTTCCTCACTTCTGCCTGGGGTGGGATGTAGGCCGCTGTGATAATGGCTGAAGTGAACTCACGTGGAAGGTAGTATGGGTGGCACTTTACTGTCAGGTATTCCAGGTCCAGGGAGCAGTAGGTCGCCAGGGTCACCACATCCAAGCACCAGGAAGAGTTGATGAGGAGGCAAACCCCTCCACCCTTCGCTTTGCCTGAAGATGCCGTGCGGTCCACCCGGTGATTAGAGAAGCCTTCAGGTTGTATGGCACCCTGGTGAGGCGGGGATGAGCCATATCTCTGTGAAACAGAGCACACAGCAGTCTCTTACTTGCCTCTGAGAGGTAAGTCTAGTGTTAAGTTCATCCTACTTGTTTTCGATCGCTTGGACGTTTGACAGGAGTATGCTGGGGAGTGGGGCCTTGAAACCGCGTTGCTTCAGTCTCACCTGCAGATTGCCGCTTTTCCCTCGCTTCCTCGGTATCGGCTGCGGCTGGATGATCCTGGGATCCGATGGGAGAAGTCTGACCTTGTGGAAGGTAGGTGGTTGCATCTGGCAGGGTCCAGGGTGCTGGCGGGGACCAGGGCGCTGGTTACGTTTCCGAGTTCGCGTCTGGCAGTGTCCTGGGTGCTGGTTGAGGTCGGGGGTTTGCTATGTTTGCGATCCGGATGGGTCCCCGCATTCTGCGAACACGGGATTACCTTGCAGCGTGTTCGGGTCCTCGCACGGAGTCTCCGCCATTTTGGGGGTCCTGGGTCGTGGGCAGGGGCTTCCTGAGGCAGGTTGCTGCGTCCCGTGGTCTGTTCCCTCCATGGGATCTCCTGGGGTCAGGTCTTAAAGTAGGCCCGGTTGGGCCTCTACCTGGACTTTTCTTTCTTCCATCTCCAGGTAGATCGGGTTGCTGGGCGGGCCTCTCCGGGTCGGATCACTGGGCGGGTCTCTCAGGGTCGCGTTGGGCCGGGTCTTGCTGTCGGGGGTCGGGCGATCCGGGGGCTGGCATCGGTAGTTAGGCCGGGTTGGGGCCTCCGAGTTCCGGGTCGGCTCCAAATCAAGGAAGGGTCTTTACTTCCGATTTGGACCCGATCCACTTCCAGGTCATAGAGGTCAGGTCGGGTCAAAAGGTCTCCACAGGCCTCGGAAGATGTTCAAGCCTGCAAGAAAAGATAAAAGAGAGAGATGAGTAATAATGTTAGTCTTAGAATTAAATTTTAAAGGATTAGAACGAGTATAAGTTAAGTAAAAAGTTTTTCTGTGAGTTGCCTCGCTCCGGCCGCCATCTTCTGGATATTGATGGCATGATGTCACGATACACTTCACATTCCATCAGGTATTTCGCAAGTGCAGTCATTGTTGTCAAGAAGGAAATCTTGGCGGCCAATTTGCACACACGAAGCTTGTACAGACAGGAAATATTTCTCTTCACCTCCATCTGAAATAGAAGATCTTTATTTTTAAGTTGCGTCCCCTACTTCCAGACTCTTCCACAAGGGAAGACATCTCCCAGAATCCATCTGTCAAGTCTCTTCAGATTCTTATATGTTTCAGTGAGATCACATCTCATTCTTCAAAACTCCAATGGATAAGGACCCAACGGAAGCAACGTAATAATGACCGGAGGATTTATTCCATGGCTGTTGACGGAGGGAGAAATATTGGCCAGGCCACGGGAGAGAACTCGCTCTCCTTCAAAAACACACCATGGAATTATTCACATCTATGAAACAGGTCCTCGGTTAAAGCCTAATAATAATAATCGCTCATTGTCACGAGTAGGCTTCAATGAAGTTACTGTGAAAAGCCCCTAATCGCCACATTCCGGCGCCTGTTCGGGGAGGCCTGTACGGGAATTAAACCCGCGCTGCTGGTATTGTTCTGCATTACAAGCCAGCTGTTTAGCCCATTGTGCTAAACCAGCCCCTGAAAGTCAGCAGCTTTGACAGTGCAACACTCCTTCAGCCTGCCCTGGGAGTGTCAGCCTCTGTTTTAAATGTGAACGAGGAGGGAGTGAAGCCATGGAGGAATCCGAAAATGAGAATTTTTAAGTTGATGTTTGGAGAGAGGGTCCAGAAACATGAAAAATCATGTGAAGAGACAGTTAGCTGTGTATGTGCATGTATATGGGAACCAAATATCCCTTTGCTGATATAGGTGTGTCTGCCTGAAGAACACCTGCCTTTTATTTACATTACTGCTGCCCCCCTCACCCCCCTCCCTCCCCTCCCCTCCCACCACCACACCCACCACACTGACTTAATAGTTCCCGCATAGCCGACTGATGTGAGTCTTTGGACTGTTCCCAGTTCTCCTAATGTGTCAATATGCAGAAACTAGGAGCGAAAGAGGTTGAGAGCCAGTCGATGATGGATTAAAGGTGAAGTTTTATGTCAAACAAGCAATTGTACTGTAACCTCCTCCATGCCAATGGTTAAGACTATTTTATTTGATGGATGCATTTCATTCAGTCACCTCATCCTTGGCATGAAGTACAGTTCTAAGAATAATATTAATCTTTATTAGTGCCAGAAGTAGGCTTACATTAACACCGCAATTAAGTTACTGGGAAAATCCCCTAGTCACCACACTCCGGCGCCTGTTCAGGTACACTGAGGGAGAATTCATGAACTCAGAACATCTCAATAGGCTTTCAGTGTGGTTTATTGGGGTGCTAATCCACGAAATATAGGAACAGGAGGAGGCCATTCAGCCCCTCCATCCTGTTCTACCAATCAATGGCCGATCATACCATGAATAGCCTAGCCCAGGTTTAAAAACCTAATTGATTCCAAAACATCATGACATTTTCAGAGTTACTGGCTTCCACTCCCAATGTTGGTAGGGGAGGTGGTGAGGGGAGCAAAGCCTAACATAACCCTTACCCATCCCTGGTTCCACTGCCACCCCTCCATTCCCCTGCCCACCTCCATACATGTACAAATGGTCTCCTGCTTTTTTTTAAATTTAGAGTACCCAATTCATTTTTTCCAATTAAGGGGCAATTTTAGTGTGGCCAATCCACCTTTGGGTTGTGGGGGTGAAACCCATTGAAATACTGGGAGAATGTGCAAACTCCACACGGACAGTGACCCAGAGCCAGGATCAAACCAGGGAGCTCGGCGCCGTGAGGCAGCAGTGCTAACCACTGTGCTGCCCTGACGGTCTCCTGCTTTAAGTTGCTCATGTCCCTCGTGAATCCCACCAGCTTTTAGGCAGGCCACTGAGACCTCTTCAAAAATCTTTTTTTTTTTAAATTTTAGATTACCCAATTATTTTTTCCAATTAAGGGGCAATTTAGCATGGCCAATCCACCTACTATGCACATTTTTGGGTTGTGGGGGCGAAACCCACGCAGACACGGGGAGAGTGTGCAAACTCCACACAGACAGTGACCCAGAGCCGGGATCGAACCTGGGACCTCAGCGCCGTGAGGCGGTTGTGCTAACCACTAGGCCACCGTGCTGCCCCTCTTCAAAAATCTAATTGCTTTCGGGCAATAGAGAAGCCTAGTTGGCAGTACGCCTTTCGTTTCCTCAAGACTCATCTCTTCCAATGGGCCCCAGGCTGCCTTCCCACCCTGCACCCTCCATGTTCACTGAAAACCCTGCTGCCTGCAACTTAACCCACACCATATTCCATTTGCCTTTCACCCACATGCTCATCGAGCTACTGTCCAGCAACACTGCGATTAAAACATTTCTCTCCCTGCTTTTCAAATCCCTGCATGGCCTGGCTACGTCTGCAAACTCAACCAGCCTTACAACCCAATATGAGATCTCTGCACCCCTCAAATTCTGGCCTCTTACACTTCCCCTATTTTCAATGTGGTACCTTTGACGGTCATGTCTTCAGCTGCTGAGATGTGAAGCTTTTTCATTTCCATACTCCACCCCCACACTATACCACTCCCCTACCTCTCCACCCCCACAAATATTTCTTTACACCATGAAAGCATAAGACATAGGTCCAATTTCCAGATTGCCTTGATCCATTACAGTTCGCCTACCGCTGCAACAGGTCCATAGCAGACGCCATCTCCTTGGCCCTGCACTCTACCCTGGAACACCTAGATAGCAAAGACACCTATGTCAGACTCCTATTTATCGACTACAGCTCAGCCTTCAACACCATCATTCCTACGAAACTCATCTCCAAACTCCGTGGCCTTGGATTCGGTTCCTCCTTCTGCGACTGGATCCTGAACTTCCTAACCCACAGCCCACAATCAGTAAAGATAGGCAACAACACCTCCTCCACGATCATCCTCAACACCGGTACCCCACAAGGCTGTGTCCTCAACCTCCTACTACTTATACACCTGTGACTGTGTGGCCAAATTCCCCTCCAACTCGATTTTCAAATTTGCTGATGACACCACCGTAGTGGGTCGGATTTCAAACAATGATGAGACAGAGTACAGGAATGAGATAGAGAATCTGGTGAACTGGTGCAATGACATACGAGGTAGGTCCATTCAAAAGTCTGATGGCAGTAGGGAAGAAGCTGTTCTTGAGTTGGTTGGTATGTGACCTCAAACTTTGGTATCTTTTTCCTGACGGAAGAAGGTGGAAGAGAGTATGTCCGGGGTGCATGGGGTCCTTAATTATGCTGGCTGCCTTTCCGAGGCAGTGGGAATTATAGACAGAGTCAATGGATGGGAGGCTGGTTTGTGTGATGGACTGGGCTACATTCACGACCTTTTGTAGTTTCCTGCGGTCTTGGGCAGAGCAGGAACCACACCAAGCTGTGATACAACCAGAAAGAATGCTTTCTATGGTGCATCTGTAGAAGTTGGTGAGGGTCGTAGCTGACATGCCAAATTTCCTTAGTCTTCTGAGAAAGTAGAGTCGTCGGTGGGCTTTCGTAACTATAGTGTTGGCATGGGGGGACGAGGACAGGCTGTTGGTGATCGGGGCACGTAAAACCTTGAAGCTCTCGACCCTTTCTACTTCATTCCCATTGATGTAGACAGGGGCATGTTCTCCACTACACTTCCTGAAGTCGATGACAATCTCCTTCGTTTTGTTGACATTGAGGGAGAGATTATTGTCATCGCACCAGTTCACCAGATTCTCTATCTCATTCCTGTACTCTGTCTCGTCATTGTTTGAAATTCGACCCACTACGGTGGTGTCATCAGCAAATTTGAAAATCGAGTTGGAGGGGAATTTGACCACACAGTCATAGGTATATAAGGTGTATAGTAGGGGGCTGAGGACACAGCCTTGTGGGGCACCGCTGTTGAGGTTGATCCCTACCCTTACTGATTGTGGCCTGTTGTTGCACGTTTTACTTGAGTGTATTACGCGTTTTATTGGAGTGTATTAACACGCCTCAGTTTAAAGGCCGTGTGCTTAACACTACTACAGCTCTGTGTATGTAATTCTGCTCAGAGTCGCCAGGTGCCGTATTTAGACACCTCACAAGTATATCAAGGTCAGGTTCAAAGTAATAAATCTGTACACCGATTAGTAAGTTCAAACGATTGATATTTATTATAACAAATATAATAAATACACATGCATACGCTAAAGAGACTAAGTTACTTCTAAACTAAACGACTAAAATACTCATCTAAACAGGAACAGGCAAGGTCAGGGAGCGAGGCCTTCATCCCGTTCTTGGTCTGCAACTCTCAGATATTAAAGGTCGTCAGGGTCTAGCATATCTGGATCACGTAGCGATCGTCGTGGTGAAACTTACAGTTCGATGGCTGGTGGCTCAACGGCTGGTGATGGAACTGGAGTCAGGATGCGATGTATCAGCAAAGCAATGAAAACAGCAGAGAGCCGGAGCCAAGACAACAGACCGGACCATGTGCGGGGTCTACTTTCATAGGTCCCCCCAAAGTCCGTGCCTCTTCGGGGCGGTCTCTACCTGCTGTATATCGATTGGGTCTTCTCCCAATCGATATTTTCCAAACCCCCCAATCTGAGGGTCGCTTCTCGATGGGTGGGGCGGTTTCTATGGTGCTTTGTGATGGATACTTATGGTGCCGTTTCGTCTGGGCGTCCACTCAAAGTATCCATTCAAACCTAAATGTTTCTATTGTGTGGGCCTAGATCTGGATCACCTCATTACTATGCAAATCGTTGTTGCCATTTACACCTTTAGCTGAGATTCTGCACCTGGCCATAAACTGGTTTCTGTACGAGCAGAATGCTAATTAGCCTTCTGCAAACTGCTTGTCCTTGCTAAGACTGTTTTCTCCCTGCAGCCTTAGCAGTTCTCCATTTTGTAGCCCAGTGTCCATCTTAGGTGGCTACACTGTGGGTTAGGAAGTTCAGGATCCAGTCGCAGAAGGAGGAGCCGAGGCCAAGGCCATGGAGTTTGGAGATGAGTTTCGTTGGAATGATGGTGTTGAAGGCTAAGCTGTAGTCAATAAATAGGAGTCTGACATAGGTGTCTTTGTTATCTAGGTGTTCCAGGGTAGGGTGCAGGGCCATGGAGATGGCGTCTGCTATGGTCCTGTTGCAGCGGTAGGCGAACTGTAATGGATCAAGGCAATCCGGGAGGCTGGAGTTGATTCGTGCCATGAGTAACCTTTCGAAGCACTTCATGATGTGGATGTCAGAGCCTCTGGATGTTAGTCATTAAGGCACGCTGCTCGATGGTCGTCTTCTTGAAGCAGATAGGGAACTCAGATTGTTGTAAAGAGAGGTTGAAGATGTCTGCGAATATCCCCGCCAGCTGATCCACGCAAGACCTGAGTGCTCATCCGGGTACTCCATCCAGGCCAGTGACTTTCAGAGGGTTGACCTTCGAGACGGCTGCTCTGATGTCTGCAGTGATGACCTCAGATACAAGTTTCTCTGTGG
Organism: Scyliorhinus canicula; assembly: GCF_902713615.1. Classification (NCBI taxonomy): domain Eukaryota; kingdom Metazoa; phylum Chordata; class Chondrichthyes; order Carcharhiniformes; family Scyliorhinidae; genus Scyliorhinus; species Scyliorhinus canicula. Next base: position 17,094,462 of record NC_052148.1, on the reverse strand, counting down.
CTTCTGGGGTGAAGGGCGTGCTCTCACTGACCTCTTGCTCAAAGCTGGCATAGAATGCGTTGACCTCATCAGGGAGGGGTTCGTTGGAGCCGACGATTTTACATGCCTTCAATTTGTAGCCCGTTATGTCTTGCAGACCTTGCAATAGACGGCGGGGATCCATGTGGCTAGCCTGGGACTCGAGCTTGGTCCAGTACTATCTTTTGGCATCTTTGATGGATTCCTTTAGATCACATCTGGCTTTCTTGTAGAGGTCAGGGTCGCCTGACTTGAAGTTCTAAACTTTTCCCCACGTGCTTTAAACCTATGTCCCCCAGTTCTTCACTCTTCTACTCTAGGAAAGAGCATCTGACTATTCACTCTATCTATGCCACTCATAATTTTGTCTCAGGTTCGATTCCCGGTAGGGTCACTGTCTGTGCGGAGTCTGCATGTTCTCCCTGCCCCGTGTCTGCATGGGTTTCCTCTGGGTGCTCTGGTTTCCTCCCACAGTCCAAAGATGTGCGGGTTAGGTTGATTGGCCATGCTAAATTGCCCTTTTGTCCAAAAAATGTTAAGTGGGGGTTACTGGGTTACGGGGATAGGGTAGGTACGTGGGCTTCAGTAGGGTGCTCTTTGTAAGGGCTGGTGCAGACTCGATGGGCCGAATAGCCTCCTTTTGCTCTGTAAATTCTGTAAACTCCATCTGCCATTTCTTCACCCAAGACTCCAACCAGTTTATATCCTGCTGTCTCATCCGCAACTCCACCAATTTTTGTGTCATTTGCGAACTTACTCATCAGACCTGCTACAGTTTCTTCCAAATCATTTAAATACACTATGTCATTGAAAATATGGAAAGATGTTTCATTTGAAACATGGAAGTCTGGCAATACCTGATTTAGGAAACATGAGAGGATACAGGGAAAGATCCCACGAAGGGTTAATAGCAGCTGCAAAGAGCAGGATTATAAAATGCAGATTCTTTCTCCCAAGCAGACTTAGCAAACACACAGGATTTTTGTATGAAGCTAAAAACAATGGCTCACACCTTCATTGAAATTAACTATCTTAGTAAGCATCTGGAAAAGCATGGATGAGGGTTTCAGTTGAATTAGGTGACGAATGTTTAAAACAGGCAGGTCTTTCAAGTCATAACCAAGTGGATTTTAGCATACAGCTGAAAGCAATGTTTCACATCTTCATTGAAATTAACTATCTTAGTAAGCAGCTGGAAAGGAAAAGATGAGGTTCAGTTGGATTTGGTGACAATTCTAGGTGTGAAGTCTGCCGATATCAGGTAAATTAAAGAAAATTAAAGACTATCAGTCTACGAGAAACATAATTTAAAGCCAAAATCAAAGTCAAAATTGTGAGCTGGGGACACAACTGGAAAATAAAACTATAGAAATGACAGGAACCAAACCAAAATTCACACCTCTCTTGAAACCAAAGCATTTTTGAATATCACAAAAGAACTTTGAACATCACAAAGGAAACAATGTAATCAGAGACCTGAGAGGTGAGTTCATGTCAAAATGAATACTTAGACGTGTTAGAAAAATTCAGTTTAAAGGTACCTTTTACAATCCAAGTGAAATAAAAGTTACTTTACAATAAAGTCTTAAAAACTTGGAACTGTTAGAAAGATACATAAACCCAGAGAAAGGGGACAGGCAATTAGGAAGTCCAGGAGAGAAGGAGAGAAGCAGAGAAGGAACAAGCAGCTCAGAGTCAGTTTACAGTCAGCTCGGTCATGGGAAAGGGACAGAGCCAAGTAGCCAAGCTAAAGCAGCTAATACATCTAAGGAAGACCAGAATTTAAAGAGGAGGCAGAGTCAGCTCAGAGTCAGCTCAGAGACAGCCAGCAGAGCCTGATCTCATAGCTTAGTACATGGGAAAGATAGAACATAGCAACCAAACTAACCAGCGAATACATCTAAAGAAGACCAGACTTTGAAGAAGATTGATTGTCAAGTTGGGCCTGAAGGTCCCTTCAACCAACCAGAAGGATCCAGAAGCAAGATCTTTTTATCTTTATGTAAAGACAGTGATTGCAGCTTTTAAAAGAAAAAATATAATAATAACATAACTTAAAAGTTTTAACCTGAAACAGTGGTTATTCCAAAGTCTACTTCACTTACTTAGCAATACGGGACCCAGGATTGATGCTACTAAGTGGTAAGTAGATAAAATCTTCTGTGAAGGTATAGGTTATACCGGTGGATAACTTGAAAACATTGTTTGACCTAAATAGCACCCACTAAAGCCTGCATAGGAGTCGGGGAGTGAGGATCCCATTTGGAATGTCGGCCCTTTTTGGTATAGGGGACTTCTAAGAATAGTGGTGAGTTTTCAGCAACAGCTACAAACAAAAAAGGTCCCAGTATTGATCCCTGTGGAATGCCGCTAGTCACAGCCTTCCATTCAGAAAAGCACCCTTTTACTGCTACCCTCTGTCTTCTGTGCCCAAGCCAGTTCTGTATTTAACTTGCCAGCTCTCTTCTGATTCCATGTGACTTCACCTTGCCAAAGGCTTTACTGAAATCCATGTGTACAACATCTACAACCTTTCCCTCATCTATCATCTTTGTCACTTCCTCGGAAAGCTCGATCGAATTAGTGAGGCACGATGTCCCCTTCACAAAACCATGATGTCCATCGCCAATCAGTCCATTTTTTTCCAAATGTGAGTAAATCCTATCTCTGAGAATCTTTTCCAATATGTTCCCTACCACTGACGTAAGGCTCACCAGCCTATAATTATCCCTGCTGCCTTTCTTAAACAATGGGACCACATTGGCAACTCTACAGTCCTCTGGAGCTTCACCTGTAGCCAATGAGGATACAAAGATTACGGTCAAGGGCCCAGCAATTTCCTCCCATTGCCTCCCTCATTATTCTGGGGTAGATCCCATCAGGCCCTGGGGACCTATCTACTTTAATGCTTTTTAAAGATGTCCAACACCTCTTTCTTAATATCAACATGACTCAGAATATCTACACAATCTAAACATGGGGCAAACCAAACCATTTTGGGCACCCATTTTTTTCAGTTTGCATATTAGAAGAGCGCAAGAGACAATAGTGAGAGAGAGAGAGAGACAAAGAGAACAGGACAAAAACAGAAAGTGAAAGAAATTGAGTTCCATTTCTCACAATTATCAGATACATTTGTCAATTGTTCAGATCATGTTTGTTGTTTTGACTGGAACTGTGCCATCTGTTACTCCACATGCAGGCAATGTGATACCATCCCTGTTGATTTTACTCAATGTATCAGATTTACTCTGACGAAAGCCAAACCTGTTTCCATTTGTTCTACACTGTAACCTTACTGGGAACAATTTGCTGCTAATTGAACCCTGTACGCTCTGGTTTAGTGCTCTCAGTTCAATCAGCAGACAGCTAACTCATCCAGCCATGGCATCAGCTGACAGGAGGACAGATCGCTCCTCAATCAAGACACAGGGCAAATTGAAATATGAAGCTGAGAGGGTGGGGCTGGATCTAAGCTCAGCAAAATGGAGATGGGCATCTGGAAGGGAGCACGGAGGGGTACAGGTGACAATGAGGGAGGAATCCCAGGTTCAGACTGCATCTGGCAGAGGGGGTGGGGGGACAGTGTGATGGGGTGGGAGGACAGTGTGATGGGGATGGGGGAGTGGGAGTCAGTGTGTGGGGGGAGGGAGGGGGAGTCGGTGTGTGGGGGAGGGGGTCGTGTGTGTGGGGGGAGGGAGGGTCAGTGTGTGGGGGAGGGAGTCAGTGTGGGGGAGGGAGTCAGTGTGTGGGAGAGAGGGGGATTTGGTGTGTGGGGGAGGGAGGGGGAGTCGGTGTGTGGGGGGAGGGAGGGGGAGTCGGTGTGTGGGGGGAGGGAGGGGGAGTCAGTGTGTGGGGGAGGAAGGGGGAGTCAGTGTGTGGGGGGAGGGAGAGGGAGTCAGTGTGTGGGGGAGGGAGGGGGAGTCATTGTGAGGGGGAGGGAGGGACAGTGTGATGGGGGGGGACAGTGTGATGGGGAGGGGGGGACAGTGTGATGGGGAGGGGGAGTCAGTGTGTGGGGGAGGGAGGGGGAGTCAGTGTGTGGGGGGAGGGAGTCAGTGTGCGGGGGAGGAAGGGGGAGTCAGTGTGTGGGGGGAGGGAGAGGGAGTCAGTGTGTGGGGGAGGGAGGGTGAGTCAGTGTGTGGGGGAGGGAGGGGGAGTAAGTGTGAGGGGGAGGGAGGGGGAGTCGGTGTGTGGGGGGGAAGTCGGTGTGTGGGGGGAGGGGGTCGGTGGGGGAGGGAGGGGGAGTCAGTGTGTGTGGGGGGAGGAGGAGTCAGTGTGTGGGGGGAGGGAGTGGGAGTCAGTGTGTGGGGGGGAGGGAGGGGGAGTCAGTGTGTGGGGGGAGGGGGAGTCAGTGTGTGGGGGAGGGAGTGGGAGTCAGTGTGTGGGGGAGGGAGGGGGAGTCAGTGTGTGGGGGAGGGGGAGTCAGTGTGTGGGGGGAGGGAGGGGGAGTCAGTGTGTGGGGGGAGGGAGGGAGAGTCAGTGTGTGGGGGAGGGAGGGGGAGTCAGTGTGTGGGGGAGGGAGGAGTCGGTGTGTGGGGGAGGGAGGGGGAGTCAGTGTGTGGGGGGGGAGGAGGAGTCAGTGTGTGGGGGGGAGGAGGAGTCAGTGTGTGGGGGGAGGGAGGGGGAGTCAGTGTGTGGGGGGGGAGGAGGAGTCAGTGTGTGGGGGGGAGGAGGAGTCAGTGTGTGGGGGGAGGGAGGGGGAGTCAGTGTGTGGGGGAGGGAGGGGGAGTCAGTGTGTGGGGGAGGGAGGGGGAGTCAGTGTGTGGGGGGAAGGGGAGTCAGTCAGTGTGTGGGGGGAGGGAGGGGGAGTCAGTGTGTGGGGGGAGGGAGGGAGAGTCAGTGTGTGGGGGGAGGAGGAGTCAGTGTGTGGGGGGAGGAGGAGTCAGTGTGTGGGGGGAGGGAGGGGGAGTCAGTGTGTGGGGGGAGGGAGGGGGAGTCAGTGTGTGGGGGGAGGGAGGGGGAGTCAGTGTGTGGGGGAGGGAGGGGGAGTCAGTGTGTGGGGGAGGGAGGGGGAGTCAGTGTGTGGGGGGAGGGAGGGGGAGTCAGTGTGTGGGGGGAGGGAGGGAGAGTCAGTGTGTGGGGGAGGGAGGGGGAGTCAGTGTGTGGGGGGAGGAGGAGTCAGTGTGTGGGGGGAGGGAGGGGGAGTCAGTGTGTGGGGGGAGGGAGGGGGGTCAGTGTGTGGGGGAGCGAGGGGGAGTCAGTGTGTGGAAGGAGGGAGGAGAATAAGTGTGTGGAGGGAAGAAGGGTGTAAAGATGCACTTTCACAGACTTCATTAATGTGCACAAGCAGCAAGGTAGCACAGTGGTTAGCACTGTTGCTTCACGATGCCAGGGTCCCAGATTCGATTTTTAGCTTGGGTCACTTGGCGTCCAGAGCAGGTCAAAGGCTCAGAATCTGATGGTGAGTAACTCATCTCCTGACCCCCCAAAGCCTGTCCACAATCTACCAAGCACAAGTCAGGAGTGCAATGGAACACTCTCCACTTGCCTGGGTGAGTGCAGCTCCAACAACACTCAAGAAGCTCAACACCATCCAGGACATGGCAGTCTTCTTGATTACTCCTCTTCCACAAACATTCAATCTCTCCGCCTCCACCGCCAACGAACAGTGGCAGCCGTGTGTACCATCTACAAGATGCACTGCAGTAACTCACCAAGGTTCCTTAGGTTACAGACCCACAACCACTACCGTCTAAAGGACAAGGACAGCAGATACCTGGGAACACCACCATCTGGAGGTTCCTCTCCAAGTCGCCTCACCACCCTGACATGACAAAATATCACCGCTCATTCACTGTCACTGGTTCAAAATCTGGAACTCCATCCCTAACAGCATTGTGGATGTACCTACATCTCCGAGACTGCAGCAGTTCAAGCAGGCAGACCACCAGCACCTTCTCAAGGGCAATTAGGGATGGGCAATAGCCAGCGGCACCCACATCTCATAATTGAATTTTTAAAATCTTGTATAAGGTTCTAGCGTAGAAAGAGTTAATGTGGGGCTGTGAGATGCAAAGGAACACATGACCAGGGTCTCGGGGGCAGTCTTGTGTTGGACAGAGATGTGTGTAGAGGCAAGCATGGAGACAGTTCCAAGCTTAGACCTCATACAGTATATAGGTATATAGTTAGACCCTTACTGTTAAAAGTATGCAAGACTCAGAACCTGTTTGTGAGACCTACTGAACTACACTCAACAGAATGGGTATTGAGTGATTGATTACTTTTCTTAATGTGGATCAGTCGGTGTGGTGAAACATTGTCATTCAGATTTAAGCTGTTCTTGTCACTGGGCATTTGAGTTCAAGGGGCAGTCATACGTTTCCCCACAATAGTCACCCTACAGCCGATCGTGTGAATTCCATTTCTATTCTAAGCTTCCCTACTGCTCACTGTTGCTCCGCTGTTGCAAACTGCGTTCCCTAGCAGAAATGACGCCAAGAAAAACAAACAGTAGATGCCAGTTTCTCAGACAAGCAGAAGGAATGTCAGTTCCTGATTTACGACCTCTTTACCAAGCCCTGGCCTAACCAGCCATCAGCAGAACCCACCCTATAATTACGTGAGATCATTGCTTGCCCTTGCTCTGCTGCTTTGTCACAAACATGACTCCAAGTGAATTCCACTTGTTTCAAACAAACAGCAGGCCATTCAGCCCTCTTTGCCTGTTCAGTTCTTCAGTGGAGCTAGCCAATTGATTTCATTCCCCTCCACCCTGTTCTTCCCCATTGCCCTGTAATTCTTTACCTTTCAAATGTTCATTCAGTTCTCTTGCGATTAAGAACAAAGAACAAAGAAAATTACAGCACAGGAACAGGCCCTTCGGCCTTCCCAGCCTGCGCCGATCCAGATCCTTTATCTAAACCTGTCTCCTATTTTCCAAGGTCTACTTCCCTCTGTTCCCTGCCCGTTCATATACCCGTCTTGATGCTTCTTAAATGATGCTATCGTGCCTGCCTCTACCACCTCCGCTGGTAAAGCGTTCCAGGCACCCACCACCCTCTACGTAAAAAACTTTCCACGCACATCTCCCTTAAACTTTCCCCCTCTCACATTGAAATTGTGACCCCTTGTAACTGACACCCCCACTCTTGGGAAAAGCTTGTTGCTGTCCACCCTGTCCATACCTCTCATAATTTTGTAAACCTCAATCAGGTCCCCCCTCAACCTCCGTCTTTCCAATGAAAACAATCCTAATCTACTCAACCTTTCTTCATAGCTAGCACCCTCCATACCAGGCAACATCCTGGTGAACCTCCTCTGCACCCTCTCCAAGGCATCCACACCCTTCTGGTAATGTGGCGACCAGAGCTGCACGCAGTATTCCAAATGTGGCCCAACCAAAGTCCTATACAACTGTAACATGACCTGCCAACTCTTGTACTCAATACCCCGTCCGATGAAGGCAAGCATGCTGTATGCCTTCTTGACCACTATCAACCTGCGTTGCCACCTTCAGGGTACAATGGACCTGAACTCCCAGATCTCTCTGCACATCAATTTTCCCCAAGACCCTTCCATTGACCATATCGCTCTTGAATTTGATCTTCCAAAATGCATCACCTCGCATTTGCCTGGATTGAACTCCATCTGCCATTTTTCTGCCCAACTCTCCAATCTATCTATATTTTGTTGTATTCTCTGACAGTCCTCCTCGCTATCTGCAACTCCACCAATCTTAGTATCATCTGCAAACTTGCTAATCAGACCACCTATACCTTTCTCCAGGTCATTTATGTAGATCACAAACAACAGTGGTCCGAGCACGGATCCCTGTGGAACACCACTAGTCACCCTTCTCCATTTTGAGACACTCCCTTCCACCACTACTCTCTGTCTCCTGTTGCCCAGCCAGTTCTTTATCCATCTAGCTAGTACACCTGAACCCCATACGACTTCACTTTTTCCATCAACCTGCCATGGGAAACCTTATCAAACGCCTTACTAAAGTCCATGTATACGACATCTACAGCCTTTCCCTCATCAATTAACTTTGTCACTTCCTCAAAGAATTCTATTACGTTTGTAAGACATGACCTTCCCTGCGCAAAACCATGCTGCCTTATCACTGATAAGTCTATTTTCTTCCAGATGTGAATAGATTCTATCCCTCAGTACCTTCTCCAACAATTTGCCTACCACTGACGTCAAGCTCACAGGTCTATAATTCCCTGGATTATCCCTGCTACCCTTCTTAAACAAAGGGACAACATTAGCAATTCTCCAGTCCTCCGGGACCTCACCCATGCTCAAGGATGCTGCAAAGATATCTGTTAAGGCCCCAGCTATTTCGACCCTCGCTTCCCTCAGTAACCTGGGATAGATCCCATCCGGTCCTGGGGACTTGTCCACCTTAATGTCTTTTAGAATACCCAAAACTTCCCCCTTCCGTATGACAACTCGACTGAGAGTATTTAAACATCCATCCCTAGCCTCAACATCCGTCTTGTCCCTCTCCTTTGTGAATACCGATGCAAAGTACTCATTAAGAATCTCACCCATTTCCTCTGAGTCCACGCATAAATTCCCTCTTTTGTCTTTAAGTGGGCCAATCCTTTCTCTAGTTACCCTCTTGCTCCTTACATACGAATAAAATGCTTTGGGATTTTCCTTAACCCTGTTAGCCAAAGATATTTCATGACCCCTTTTAGCCCTCTTTATTGCGCGTTTGAGATTCATCCTACTTTCCCGATATTCCTCCAAAGCTTCATCAGTTTTGAGTTGCCTCGATCCTATGTATGCCTTCTTTTTCATCATAGCTAGTCTCACAATTTCACCCGTCATCCATGGTTCCCTAATTTTGCCATTTCTATCTTTCATTTTCACAGGAACATGTCTGTCCTGCACTCTAATCAACCTTTCCTTAAAAGACTTCCACATTTCAAATGTGGATTTACCCTTAAACATCTGCTCCCAATCCACATTCCCTAGCTCCTGCCGAATTTTGTTATACTCTGCCTTTCCCCAATTTAGCACTCTTCCTTTCGGACCCCTCCTGTCCTTGTCCATGAGTACTCTAAAACTTACGGAATTGTGATCGCTATTCCCAAAGTAATCACCGACTAAAACATCAACCACCTGGCCGGGATCATTCCCCAATACCAGGTCCAGTATGGCCCCTTCCCAAGTTGGACTATTTACACACTGCTCTAAAAAAACTCTCCTGGATGCTCCTTACAAACTCTGCTCCATCTACGCCTCCAACACTACACGAATCCCATTCAATGTTGGGGAAGTTAAAATCTCCCATCACAACCACCCTATTGCTCCGACATTTTTCAATAATCTGTCTGCATATTTGTACCTCTACTTCATGCTCACTTTTGGGAGGCCTGTAGTAAAGTCCCAACAATGTTACTGCACCCTTCCTATTTCTCAGCTCCACCCATATTGCCTCAGTGCTCGAATCCTCCATCATGCCCTCCTTAATCACAGCTGTGATATCATCTCTGATGAGTAATGCAACTCCTCCACCCCTTCTACCTCCCTCTCTATCCCTCCTGAAGCATCTATACCCTGGAATATTCAGTTGCCAGTCCTGCCCTTCCCTCAACCAAGTCTCAGTAATACCAATAGCATCATATTCCCAGTAAGAAGTCTTACAACACCAGGTTAAAGTCCAACAGGTTTGTTTCAAACACGAGCTTTCGGAGCACGGCTCCTTCTTCAGGTGAATGGAAAGGCTTGTTCCAGAAATGTTTATATAGACACAGTCAGAGATGCCCCGGAATGCGAGCACCTGCAGGCAATCAAATCATCAAAGATGCAGAGAGAGAGGTAACTCCAGGTTAAAGAGGTGTGAATTGTCCCAAGCCAGTTCAGTCGGTAGGCCTCTGCAAGTCCAGGCTTGTTGGTGGGGGCCGAATGTAATGCGACATGAATCCCAGATCCCGGTTGAGTCCGCATTCATGCGTGCGGAACTTAGCTATAAGTTTTTGCTCAGCAATTTTGCGTTGTCGCGTCTCCTGAAGGCCTCCTTGTAGAATGCTGACCCGGAGATCAGAGGCTGAATGTCCTTGACTGCTGAAGTGTTCCCCAACTGGAAGGGAACAGTCCTGCCTGTTGATAGTCGCACGATGTCCGTTTATTCGTTGTCGCAGTGTCTGCATGGTCTCGCCAATGTACCACGCTTCGGGACATCCTTTCCTGCAGCGTATGAGGTAGACTACATTGGTCGAGTCGCACGAGTATGCGCCGCGTACCTGGTGGGTGGTGTTTCCACGTGTAATGGTGGTGTCCATGTCGATGATCTGGCATGTCTTGCAGAGATTACCCTGGCAGGGTTTTGTGGTGTTGTGGTTGCTGTTCTGAAGGCTGGGTAATTTGCTGCAAACAATGGTTTGTTTGAGGTTGCGCGGTTGTTTGAAGGCCAGTAGTGGGGGTGTGGGGATGACCTTGGCAAGATGTCCATCCTCGCTGATGATGTGTTGGAGGCTGCGAAGAAGATGTCGTAGTTTCTCCGCCCCAGGAAAGTACTGGACGACGAAGGGTACTCTGTCAGTGGTGTCCCGTGTTTGTCTTCTGAGGAGGTCGGTGCGGTTTTTTGCTGTGGCGCGGTGGAACTGTCGATCAATGAGTCGAGCGCCATATCCCGTTCGTACGAGGGCATCTTTCAGCATCTGTAGGTGTCTGTTGCGCTCCTCCTTGTCTGAGCAGATCCTGTGTATACGGAGGGCTTGTCCATAGGGGATGGCTTCTTTAATGTGTTTCGGGTGAAAGCTGGAGAGGTGGAGCATCGTGAGATTATCTGTGGGCTTGCGGTAAAGCGAGGTGCTGAGGTGACCGTCCTTGATGGAGACGAGTGTGTCCAAGAATGGAACTGAATTTGGAGAATAGTCCATGGTGAGTTTGATGGTGGGATGGAACTTATTGATGTCATCGTGTAGTCGTTTCAGTGATGTCTCGCCGTGGGTCCAAAGGAAAAAAATGTCATCGATGTATCTGGTGTATAGCATCGGTTGAAAGTCCTGTGTGGTGAGGAAGTCCTGTTCAAACTTGTGCATGAAGATGTTGGCATATTGAGGTGCAAATTTGGTCCCCATGGCTGTTCCGTGCGTCTGGATGAAGAATTTGTTGTCGAAGGTGAAGACGTTGTGGTCTAGAATGAAACGGATGAGTTGCAGAATTGCGTCTGGAGATTGGCAGTTGTCGGTGTTGAGGACTGAGGCTGTTGCAGCAATGCCGTCGTCATGGGGGATGCTGGTGTAGAGTCCCGAGACATCCATTGTGACGAGGAATGTTCCTGGTTCAACTGGTCCATGGGTGCTGAGTTTCTGTAGGAAGTCCGTCGTGTCGCGACAGAAGCTGGGTGTACCTTGTACGATGGGTTTCAAGATACCCTCGATGTGGCCAGAGAGGTTCTCACACAGGGTCCCATTGCCTGAAACGATAGGACGGCCTGGTGTGTTGGCCTTGTGTATTTTCGGGAGGCAGTAGAGATCTCCAATGCGGGGATTACGTGGGATGAGAGCACGTAGGGTGTTCTGAAGGTCTGGATCTAAGGTCTTGATCAGTCTGCTGAGTTGGCGGATGTGTTCCTTGGTTGGATCTGCGGGTAACTGCCTGTAGTGTTCCTGGTTGTCGAGTTGTCGGTATACTTCTTTGCAGTAGTCTGTTCTGTTCAGTATGACGGTGGCCCCTCCTTTGTCTGCTGGTTTGATGACGATGTTGCGGTTGGTCTTGAGAGTGCGGATGGCGTTGCGTTGTGCTTGGGTGACGTTTGATTCTAGACCACAACGTCTTCACCTTCGACAACAAATTCTTCATCCAGACGCACGGAACAGCCATGGGGACCAAATTTGCACCTCAATATGCCAACATCTTCATGAACAGGACTTCCTCACCACACAGGACTTTCAACCGATGCTATACACCAGATACATCGATGACATTTTTTTCCTTTGGACCCACGGCGAGACATCACTGAAACGACTACACGATGACATCAATAAGTTCCATCCCACCATCAAACTCACCATGGACTATTCTCCAAATTCAGTTCCATTCTTGGACACACTCGTCTCCATCAAGGACGGTCACCTCAGCACCTCGCTTTACCGCAAGCCCACAGATAATCTCACGATGCTCCACCTCTCCAGCTTTCACCCGAAACACATTAAAGAAGCCATCCCCTATGGACAAGCCCTCCGTATACACAGGATCTGCTCAGACAAGGAGGAGCGCAACAGACACCTACAGATGCTGAAAGATGCCCTCGTACGAACGGGATATGGCGCTCGACTCATTGATCGACAGTTCCACCGCGCCACAGCAAAAAACCGCACCGACCTCCTCAGAAGACAAACACGGGACACCACTGACAGAGTACCCTTCGTCGTCCAGTACTTTCCTGGGGCGGAGAAACTACGACATCTTCTTCGCAGCCTCCAACACATCATCAGCGAGGATGGACATCTTGCCAAGGTCATCCCCACACCCCCACTACTGGCCTTCAAACAACCGCGCAACCTCAAACAAACCATTGTTTGCAGCAAATTACCCAGCCTTCAGAACAGCAACCACAACACCACAAAACCCTGCCAGGGTAATCTCTGCAAGACATGCCAGATCATCGACATGGACACCACCATTACACGTGGAAACACCACCCACCAGGTACGCGGCGCATACTCGTGCGACTCGACCAATGTAGTCTACCTCATACGCTGCAGGAAAGGATGTCCCGAAGCGTGGTACATTGGCGAGACCATGCAGACACTGCGACAACGAATAAACGGGCATCGTGCGACTATCAACAGGCAGGACTGTTCCCTTCCAGTTGGGGAACACTTCAGCAGTCAAGGACATTCAGCCTCTGATCTCCGGGTCAGCATTCTACAAGGAGGCCTTCAGGAGACGCGACAACGCAAAATTGCTGAGCAAAAACTTATAGCTAAGTTCCGCACGCATGAATGCGGACTCAACCGGGATCTGGGATTCATGTCGCATTACATTCGGCCCCCACCAACAAGCCTGGACTTGCAGAGGCCTATCGACTGAACTGGCTTGGGACAATTCACACCTCTTTAACCTGGAGTTACCTCTCTCTCTGCATCTTTGATGATTTGATTGCCTGCAGGTGCTCGCATTCCGGGGCATCTCTGACTGTGTCTATATAAACATTTCTGGAACAAGCCTTTCCATTCACCTGAAGAAGGAGCCGTGCTCCGAAAGCTCGTGTTTGAAACAAACCTGTTGGACTTTAACCTGGTGTTGTAAGACTTCTTACTGTGCTCACCCCAGTCCAACGCCGGCATCTCCACATCATCATATTCCCAGGTACTGATCCAAGCCCTAAATTAATCTGCCTTACCTGCTACACTTCTCTCATTAAAACAAATGCACCTCAGACCACCTTTGCGTCCATCATCTCCTCCCTGTCTACTCTTCCCCTTAGTCACATTGAGTTTATTGTCTCGTACCTTACTGGCTTTAGTTGCTGCTTCTTTACTGACCTCTAACTTCCTAATCTGGTTCCCATCCCCCTGCCACATTAGTTTAAAACCTCCCCAACAGTGTTAGCAAAAGCACCCCCTAGGACATTGGTTCCAGTCCTGCCCAGGTGTAGACCATCCGGTTTGTAATGGTCCCACCGCCCCCAGAACCGGTTCCAATGTCCCAAAAATCTGAACCCCTCCCTCCTGCACCATCTCTCAAGCCACGTATTCATTCTGACTATTCTTGAATTTCTACTCTGACTGTCCCGTGGCACTGGTAGCAATCCTGATTGGCACAATTAATTTGCTAATCAACACAGCAAAATTTCAGATTATCTGCTCTTTGTCATTGCTGTTTGTGGGGGCTTGCTGTGCGCAGACTGGTTGCTGCGTTTCCAACATTACAATGGTCATAGACGTTTACAGCATGGAAACAGGCCGTCCGGGCCAACTTGTCCATGCAACCCAGTTTTTACCACTGAGCTAGTCCCAATTGCCTGCATTTGGCCGATGTCCCTCTATACCCATACAATTGTCTAAATGCTTTATAAATCAAAAAAGTATATCCACCTCTACTACTGCCTCTGGCAGCTCATTCCAGACACTCACCACCCGGTGTGTGAAAAAATTGCCCCTCTGGATCCTTTTGTATCTCTCCCCTCTCACCTTAAACCTATACCCTCTAGTTTTAGACTCTCCGACCTTTGGGAAATGATGTTCACTATCTACCTTATCTATGCCCCTCATTATTTTATAGACCTCTATAAAATCACCCTTAAGTCTCCTACGATCCAGGAAAAAAAGTCTATCCAGCCTCTCCTTATAACTCAAACCATCAAGTCCCGGTAATATCCTAGCAAATCTTTTCTGCACTCTATAATAGGGTGACCAGAACTTAACATGGTATTCCAAATGTGGCCGTACTAATGTCTTGTACAACTTCAGTAAGACAAATTCAATGTTCTGACCAGTGAAACCAAGCATGCCGAATGCCTTCTTCACCACCCTGTCCACCTGTGACTCCACTTTCAAGGAGCTAAGAACCTGCACTCCTAGATCTCTTTGTTCTATACCTCTCCCCAACTCCCTACCATTAACTGAATAGGTTTGAGGGGGTGGCAGTAGATGACAATCAGCGGGAGATATTCTGGTTCATGTTTGATCTGATACCAGAAAACCTCATTGGGTCCAGAGTCAATGTTGAGGGTTCCCAGTGCCACGCCATCCACATTGTATACCACTGTGCCACCACCTCTGGTGGATTGGACACTGCCACTTCGAAGTGCCATGACGATCAGGTAGGCAAGTACAGAATGCATTTGTACACAGAAGGATCCCATCGGGAGTAACTGGAGAAAGGAGGAGATTATCTGTTTCTTAAAATGAGAAAAGCAGTTGACAAAGCCCCTGCTATGATTTAAAATGTGCTGTGGGATCATCATGATCCATTTACACTGAAACTTGGTTTAGCATCGCTGTCGAAAAGACTTCACCTTCTAAGTAAGGTAAAGTCGCCATAGTCCCAGATGGCCATAGGCTGCTTTCCCCTTTGAGGGGGGAGAGCTGACTGGTGGCGATTTAACCTGAGGATCACCACACCTCAGGCGAGGGACGAGGTTGCGAAGGCGGGGCCTTCATGAATAACTTCAGCATGATACGGGAATTAAACCCGTGCTGTTGGCCGTGCTCTGCATCACAAACCAGCTGTGCAGCCAACTGAGCTATAGCGAAGCCTCATATCTCAAATCACTTTTAAAAAATCATTTGTGTGATTTGGGCATCGTTGGCAAGACGAGCGTTTATTGGTCATCCCGAATTACCGCTGAGTATTACAGTCGAGATTATTATTATGTGGGAAAAAGAATCTCTCAATGTTTCATTTGAACGAATCAATACTAATTGTCTCCCTGAGGAGCCGCTTCCATAAATTGGCCACCCCACTCAATAAAACATTGTTCTCACAAAGTGAAGGCAGCACTTCAGGAATGCACGAGAATGCCCACAGTAGAGGAGTTAGGATACAGGCCTAAACATTGATGTGCCATCACAGTTGCCACCTTTTGGATGAAATGTTCAGCCCAAGCCCTGTCTTCCCATTGGTGGTGAGAATATGGAACCTGTTACCACAGGGAGTGGTTGAAGTGAATAAAATAGATGTACTTAAGCGGAAGTCAATAATAATCTTGATTGCCAGAAGTAGGCTTACATTAACACTGCAATGAAATTACTGTGAAAAGCCCCGAATCGCCACATTCCGGCGCCTGTTCGGGTACACTGAAGGAGAATTCAGAATGGCCAGATTACCTAACAGCACATCTTTCGGGACTTGTGGGAGGAAACCGGATCACCCGGAGGAAACCCATGGAGAAGGCAAGTTTATGAGAAACAAGGGAATAGAGGGTTATGATGTGTGGTAGTCACCACTAACTGTATATTATATGTAGTAACTGTATATTAGATGTAGTACGGTAAGGCTCCTGTACTAGAGGTACAGCGGTAAATCCCTGCCTGCTGGCTCCACCCAGTAGACGGTGTATGAATGTGTGTGCACACCAGGGCTGCTCCCATTCTGGTAGCAGCTACAGGAGGCCACACATCTCTGCTCAATAAAGCCTCGATTATTCTCTACTCTAGTCTTTGTAGTAATTGATAGTGCATCATGATGCTAGATCTAGAGGAGAAGAGATGGAAGGAGGCTTGAGTGGGGTACATATCTGTATTTGTCCTATATCTTATAGAACATAGAACAGTACAGCACAGAACAGGCCCTTCGGCCCTCAATGTTGTGCCGAGCCATGATCGCCCTACTCAAACCCACATATCCACCCTATACCCGTAACCCAACAACCCCCCACTTAACCCCACTTTTATTAGGACACTACGGGCAATTTAGCATGGCCAATCCACCTAACCCGCACATCTTTGGACTGTGGGAAGAAACCGGAGCACCCGGAGGAAACCCACGCACACAGGGGGAGGACGTGCAGACTCCACACAGACAGTGACCCAGCCGGGAATCGAACCTGGGACCCTGGAGCTGTGAAGCATTTATGCTAACCACCATGCTACCCTGCTGCCCATTATGTAATAAAAGATTCCATGACATATTGGAAGAAAAGCCAATATCCCAGCCGATAGTCATTTCTCAACCAACTTCAAAAACAGATGGTCGGAGAATTACCCAAGTCCTTTTGGAAAGCCATGACTGACCCTGTCTCCACCACACTCTAAAGCTGTGTTAGGATCGAGAGTGCACTTAATGCGTAGAAAAGCTTTTTCCCATGTCACATGTTTTTTTGTCATCCACCTTAAATCTGTGTCTTCTGGTTTGTGATGGTCTCACCAATGGGAAGATTATCTCCCTTCTATTCTGTCCAGAGCTCATGATTTTGAATATTTTCTCAACCTTCTCTACTCTAAGGGGAAAACCCCATCTCGCCCTCAGTCTTTCTCTATAACGGAGGCCCTCACCACTGGAATTATTATTGTTTCTGCACTCTATCGGTGCCTTCACATCCTTCCCAAAACGGGGTGCCCACAATTGGACACAATACTCCGGTTGAGTGTTCTAAAAGGTTGGCAATAGGTTGCTTTTGTATTCTAACGCTCTCTTTATAACTCCTAAGGTCCCGGATAACTTATTAACCATTTCCTCATCCTGCCTGATACCTTCAACAATTTGTGCACATATACCTCCAGGTCTCTCTGTTCCTGCGCCTTCTTTAAACCTGCACGTTTTGGGTTATATTGTCTCGCCTTGTGCTTCACATTAAAATACATCACTCCACACTTGGTATTAAATTTCATCTGTCACACACCCGCCCATTCCACCAGCCTGTCTATGTCCTTTTGAAGTCCCCACCTCGCTGCTCACAATACTTCCAAGGTTGGTGTTATCGGCAAATGTTGAAATTGTGCCCCGCTCACCCAAATCTAATATAGATTAAGAAAAGTGATTATACTAACACCGGTCCCCTGGGGAACCCCACTGTAAGCCTTCCTCCAGTTCACCACTACTCTGTTGCTCAGCCAACAGTAATGTGATAATCTCCAGATAATGTGTTTTAGTGATGTAGGTTGAGGGATTAAAACCTGCCCCCAAGGCACTGGGGAGACGTCCCTGCTCCTCTTTCAATGTGCCAGGGGATATTCAACATTAGTTTAGACAGCCTTCAGTTTAACATCATGTGTAGCAGCCCTGGCAGTCTCAACTTTGACGTGTCAGCCGGGAGTATGCACTCAAGTTTTCTTGCGTAAATGGCCCTTTGTCTTAAAGACCAGACTTCATGGTGCCATCTTATCTTTGCAGTGCCTCTCTTGAGGATTCAAGCTATGGTTTTCTGCTCTATGCATGCGAGACTTGGACTGTGTACCAGCGTCATGCCAAGCAGCTCAATCACCTGCGTTGCCTTCAGAAGCTCCTCAAGATCAGATGGCAGGACGCGGGGCTGTTAACCCGAGCTACCGTGCCGAGCACCCACACCATATTCAAACAGTCGCAACTGAGTGGGGCTGGTCCCGTAGCCAGAATGCCTGAACTTGCTTACCAAAGCAAATCTTCTATGGTTGAGTCTGGGGCAGGTTCTTGTGGTGGTCAAAGGAGGGGCTACAAGGACATTCACCTTGGAGTTTTGATACTGACTTTGAGACCTGCGAGAAAATTGCCCAGGGCATCTATGCCTGGTGCAATCAAATAAAACATAGCACGTCCTCCTTTGAAAGCACACATCTGATGCAGGGAGAAAACAGAAGGAGAGGAACTCCTGAGGCAGCAAATCATTCAAAACTCAATCGCGTGCGATATCCTGTCCTATTTGCAACAGAACCTTCCAGGTACAGCTCAGTTGTAGCAGTCACTCACGTGTCCATCAGAACAATACCATTAACCCCAGATAATGAACATGGTTATCTTCAACTCAACAGATGAACAAGAAAGATTGCGCGTTGTAAACTAGCTGCGCACCATTACATCGCTCCTCCTGATGGCTAGCTGTCTTAATTGAGTCTATAGAATAAACATTCACAGGCTATTGAACCACAGATAGCATCACAGTTGATCCTGTTCCTATCCAATATAGAGCAATATCACTTTGTCTTTATATATTGCTTTCGCATAATGAAACTCCCCAAATAATTTCACAGGACTGCGGTTGGACAACTTGTTCAGCTTCACTCCAGCTCTGTAAGTAGCTGCTATCTTTTCTCTGATTGATAACACACTCTACTTCTGTCTTGGTTTCTTACCTACAAGTCCTGCTGCCAACCCCTTTGCCAGAGACACTGGCTTAAAATGGGAAAAGGTTTCGCCAAAACAACGATAACAATTTGAATTTGTGTGTGGTACCTTTCATAAATTAAAACGTTTCAAAAGCATTATTATCAAACAAGCTTCATCACTGAGCCACCTGAGGAGATATCAGGACAGAGTGACCAAATGTTTGAACAAAGTGGTGGGTTTTAAGAAGCACCTTCAAGGGGGAGATCATAGAATCATAGAATTTACAGTGCAGAAGGAGGCCATTCGACCCATCGGGCCTGCACCAGCCCTTGGAAAGAGCACCGCATCCAAGCTCACACCTCCACCCTATCCCTGTAACCCAGTAACCCCACCACATCTGCCAATGTGGGAGATATCCCCACATGTGCATGATTCTACCATGTGACTGCACCGTCAAACTCTTTCATGGAAAAGGTGCCGATTAAAAGGGTGGGGTTTTTCCCGTCCCGCATGGGATAAAGACCTTTGGTTTGTCCGTTGAATTCTCCGTCCTGCTCGGGACGATTCCCAAAATGGGCGGGACCAGAGGATTTAGACCAAGGAAACTTGCATTGAGCTCGCACGGACGCAATGGGCCGAATGGTCTCCTGCCGTGCTGCAACCTCTCTGTGACTCGATCAACAATGGAAGACGTTGCCAGCTCTGCTGGATGAGCTCTTGCCTGATGCGTCCCTTGAAAAGAGATACCGAGTTGTCAGAAAGGAATTGATCCTGTCTGCTGAGCACCATGGGGAAAGTTTGATAAGTGAGACCGCGAGTGAGAAAATGGATAAGAGGGAATTAACCAGCTCGCTAAAAGCTGCCTCTGGGAAAGATCTCCAATCTCTCCTTTTCCGTCAACCGGCTTTCCAGTAATGTTATATACAACTGACAGATGCAGCCATTGATTCACGGTTAGTGCCTGAGCTCCCTTATAAATATTCATCCATTAGATGGGCCCAAGGCCTGGGAGGAGGTAGGTAAAGTTCCCAATCAATTCTGCATGCATGTACAGAGCTCAGGATAGTTCTCCTGAGGGGCTACTTGCAGACCCTCCCCATGACTACTCGCTTCCTAAACACACCCCCACCACCGCTCCCCACCCACCCCCTCTACCCCCATTGAGGCAGTTGCTTCCATAACCATGAACACAAACGAAGGAAAGGACCAAAGAAGATGTCATTTCAATTTGCTTTTGTTTTGGGATTTTCTGTCACTTTTAACCTAAAGATTCGCCTGCAGTGTTTTTTTTAAAGAATTTTCTTTACTCTTTGCCACATTTCGAAGAAGTGTGCTGAAATTCTGCTCAGTGCCCTGGCCACAACCCAAACCACGTCACTAAAGCAGCAGCACTGGAAGCATGCCATCTGGTCATTAATTCACTGCTGCCCGTGGGATCTTCCTGAGTACAAATTGGCTGCAGTATTTCCACGTATTATAATAGTGATTCTCCTTCAAAAGTTTAAATTTAGAAACATTGGAACAGGAAGGAGCCATGCACATTTATTCTGCCTGACATGTATGCATCAACTCCATGCCACTGATACCATTACAGCACTTTACAGTCTTTTGGACTTGACATGCGTTCAACAACTTCAAACCATGAACTCCCTCCTCCATTTTTATTTTCTTCCCCAACCCCTTCCCCACAGGGCCATCTGCAACTTGCTTTTTTTTCACAATGTGCTGACCCATGTTCTTCTATTAATTGTTCGGACACCCTGGGTGAGTGCACGGTCAATTCCAGCCCCACATGCCCTAGAGCCACAACATAAGTGAAAGACCCAATAAATGTCATAAAAATACCCAAAGTCTTTCGCCCTTGGCTGCTCGATAATCACAGTCACCAGGTTTGTAATTGTAAACACGATTACTATTTATTTATAATAAGAACTATCACGAAATATACAACAAATATAACTGATTAACAACAAGCTAATCCCTAATGCCCACTTTAATTTTCCCCCACCCTCTACTTACACAGACAAGCAGACAAACACAGAGGGGTGGAAAGGGGTAAAAATCACAAGTGAAGGGATGCAAGAGTCTTTGTTCCAGATGATGGCTTTAGCACACATTCCTTCGCAGCAAGCTTGCAGATTAAAGTCTTTGGTTTGCAGCCTGCAATGATCTTGTTTGCAGATTCATTCATTCAGGTAGTTTAAAAATGCAGTACTCACAGCCTTCATGGAGAAACACGGACGGGGCGGGATTCTCCGACCCCCACCCCCCCCCCCCCCCCCCCCCCCCCCCCACCCCGCCGGTTCGGAGAATCGCTGGGGATCGGCGTGAATCCCACCCCCGCCATCTCCAAATTCTCACGCGCCCCAAAATCTGGCCTGCCGTGAGTCACGCCGCCCGCCTCAGACGATGGCTGGGACCGGTACAACTCAATGGGCCTCGGGCCTCCTCGAATTCTCAGGCCCACGATGGGCTGAAGTCCTGCCCGTTCTTTGCCAGTCCCGGTGGCGTAAATTGGAGTAGGTCCTTTACCGGCGGGACCTGGCAGCGGTGTCCGGGGTTCTTGAGGGGGTGATCTGGCCCCGGGAGGTGCCCCTACGGTGGCTTGGCCCACGATCGGGGCCCACTGATCCGTGGGTGGGCCTGTGCCGTGGGGGCACTCTATCCATCTGCACTGGTACCGGCTGTACCGGTCCGCCATTCCCGGTGCGGAAGTGAATCTCTCTGCGCATGCGGGGGTATGACACCAGTACATGCTGGCGCTCCCGCACATGCACCAACTCGCGCCGGCCAGCGGAGGACCTTCAGCGTCGGTTGGCGTGGCGCCAAGCCCCTTCCAGCCAGTCGGCGGGGCGCAAACTACTCCGGAGCGGGCCAAGCCCCTGAGGGTGCGGAGCATTCCGCAATTTTGGGGCGGCCCAACGCCGGAGTGGTTCACTCCACTCTGTCCCACCGGGACCCCCCGCCCAGCCGGATAGGGGAGAATCCTGCCCATTTCACATCGAACTTTGCTTTCAGTTCATCAGGCCTCTGTAGTCTCAGAGATACAACACCCACCAAAATTTCTGGACAGAGAGTCAATCCCCACTGTGGCCTTCTGAGGAGAGTTAGCTGGATCTTTCTGGGAGAGTTAGCTGGATCGCTTTGGGGAAGAGTTAGCTGGATCCCTTGGCCGTGCTGCCAGAATCAAAACTGAAACCAAACTCGAACCTTGGGACTTAGAAAAACTTTAGAATAGGATCCAATCGCCACTGTTACCAGACAGATCATTGCCTTTTGGGCCAATTCATTGGACTCCAACCCAACTCTTTCTTTGAAGCCGTCAAGTCTGAAGCTGGTGTTTAACCCATCACATCCTTCCGGATTCTTCCTGCTTGAATTGAAGATACAGGCTGCTTGCCTTAAAGTGACATGTCCATTAATCATCCGTGGATCAAAAATGTAACGGCAAAAATAAAGGGGAAATAAACAGTACGGACCCTTAAATAACACATTCTACTACCTCACATTTATGCCATTATTAGCACTGTCTTTAGTTTTTAACACTACTACTAACATTCCCTTTGTCTTGTGGCTAGGACATCTTTGTCAAATCTCACCTGAGCTCTCACCTACCCCTGACCTTCTATTCCGCTCCACCATCACCAATACTCTCTCCAACTATATAATCTATCATATTTCTGCCCATTTCCAGCTCTGACTAAACATTAAAGGGGCTGGTTTAGCACAGTTGGCTAAACAGCTGGCTTGTAATGCAGAACAATGCCAGCAGCGCGGGTTCAATTCCTGTACCGGTCTCCCCGAGCAGGCGCCGGAATGTGGCGACTAGGGGCTTTTCACAGTAACTTCATGAAGCCTACTTGTGACAATAAGCGATTATTATTATAACTCCGTGACCCTCTCCACAGATGTTGCCAGAACATCCGATATTTGCAGCATTTTCTGTTTTTATTTCAGATTTCGGGCATCTGCACTATTTTGCTTTTACATGACCGTTGATATCTTTACCTTCTCTTGGCGGAATCCACTGCCTTTTGGGGAGAGAGTTTTCCGTCTTTCCTTTACTCTTTATGCCTCCCGAGGTCTCCCCTGAAGGACCTGATTCCAAATTTTTTATTTAGAGTACCCAACTTTTATTCAATTAAGGGGAAATTTAGCGTGTCCAATCCACCTACCCTGCACATCTTTGGGTTGTGGGGGCAAAACCCACGCAAACACGGGGATAATGTGCAAACTCCACACAGACAGTGACCCAGAGCCGGGATCGAACCTGGGACCTTGGCGCCATGAGGCAGCAGGGCTAACCCACTGCGCCACTGTGCTGTCCGACCTAGTTCCAATTTTAAGATAATGCTCCTTCGCTCTGATTCCGCCACCATCGGAAACGGTTTCTCTCTGTCCAATGAGTCAACTCACTTGTTTCGAATACCTCAACTGTGTCAAGCCTCAACTTGTTTTTTCATAAATTTAGTGTACTCAATTCATTTGTTTCCAATTAAGGGGCAATTTAGTGTGTTCAATCCACCTACCTTGCACATCTTTGGGTTGTGGGGGCGAAACCCACGCAGACACAGGTCGAATGTGCAAACCACACGGACAGTGACCCAGAGCCGGAATCGAACCTGGGACCTTGGTGCCGTGAGGCAGCAGTGCTACCCACTGCGCCACCGTCCTGCTCCTACTCAACTTTTTAAACTCAATGAAACGTCAGCCAAATCCACAAAACCTTCGACTTAATAATAACTTTCTAACTTCATAACTTAACCATTAAAGCACTGGTCAATGCATTTATATTAACCACCTGCATCACTTTCAAAGCAAATATATCTTTCCTGAGGTGCAATGCTCAGAACTCTGACAGATGCTCATCGCCATTTGCTCAAGGGCAATTAAGGATAGAACACAAAGGCTGCAGATCCCATGAAAAGAATTAGGAAAAAAATGTTGGGATTTTACCAAGGCTCCCTACAACCGAACCATTGCATCTCGAATTCTGAGATGGGGACAAAAGTGCATAAAATTCAGGGGCAGGAATAGGCCCCTCGAGCCTTGATGCACTATCAATTACAACGAGACGAGAGTAGAATGTAATTGAGGCTTTATTACACAGAGATTTATGGCTTCCTACAGCAGCTGATGAAATTGCTGCTGTATGGAGAGCACACACATTTATACTCCGCCTACTGGGCGGAGCCAGCAGGCAGGGATCTACCCCCGTACCTGTAGTACGGGGGCCTTACCATAAAACCTATACAGTATAATATATCAGTGGTGACTACCACAAGCCTGCTCTGCCATTCAGTACGATGGTGGCTGATCTGATTGTGGCCTTAACCCCTTCACTTTCCGGACTGCCCACCAGAACTCTTGCCTGCTTTGTTATCAAAAACATGTCCACCCCAGCCTCCCTGGACAGGCGCCGGAATGTGGTGACTAGGGTCTTTTTACAGTAACTTCATTGAAGCCTACTCGTGACAATAAGCGATTTTCATTTTCAAATGGTTTGTACAGGTCCATAGGTCACTGAAAGGGGCAACACAGGTAGAAAAGGTAGTCAAGAAGGCATACGGCATGCTTGCCTTCATTGGCCGGGGCATTGAGTATAAGAATTGGCAAGTCATGTTGCAGCTGTATAGAACCTTAGTTAGGCCACACTTGGAGTATAGTGTTCAATTCTGGTTGCCACACTACCAGAAGGATGTGGAGGCTTTAGTGAGGGTGCAGAAGAGATTTACCAGGATGTTGCCTGGTATGGAGGGCATTAGCTATGAGGAGAGGTTGAATAAACTTGGTTTGTTCTCACTGGAATGACGGAGGTTGAGGTGCGACCTGATAGAGGTCTACAAGATTATGAGGGGCATAGACAGAGTGGATAGTCAGAGGCTTTTCCCAGGGTAGAGGGGTCAATTACCCGGGGGCATAGGTTTAAGGTGAGAGGGGAAAGGTTTAGAGGAGATGTACGAGGCAAGTTTTTAACACAGAGGGTAGTGGAACTCACTGCCGGAGGAGGTGATGGAAGCAGGGACAATAGTGATGTTTAAGGGGCATCTTAACAAATACATGAATAGGATGGGAATAGAGGGATACAGACCCCGGAAGTGTAGATGATTTTAGTTTAGATGGGCAGCATGGTTAGCGCAGGCTTGGAGGGCCGAAGGGCCTGTTCCTGTGCTGTACTTTGCTTTGTTCTTTATTCTTTGGAGGTCATGAAAGGCGCTATTTAAATGCAAGATTTTTCTCTTCCTTCCTTCCTCTTTAGTGTTTTTCCCTTCCATTCAGGTTCTGACTCCTGCCAGGGTACAATTCCATACACGTTGTCACCTCATCACTATCTCGCTCACGCATGAGATCGCACAGTGAGCATGGTAACTGGCTGGAACTCCAGCTGGAAGCCTCAAGGCTCATCCCCAAATCCTGGAAATCCCAGATTTTGGTATCCGATGTAACAAAAGCAATAGTAAGCAGCATGCCTGAGCTCCACTTGAGATCCTGGGATTCCCTAAAGCTAAGGACCACAGCAGACATCCAGCATTGCAAACCCCTGGGTGCAGCGTTTTACCACTGACATGTATTCGACAGGATGTGTTGCTTCTGCCGGCTCGGGTGGAATGTGAAATTAATTTTGGCAACCTCGAGCCAGTTCCTGGTAGATGCAGCACAGCTTTAGGCAAAACACGGCGCTGAATTGGCAATTTTCCTCTATGGTATCAGAAGGAAGGTAGTCGGAAGGTCTTTTCAGATGCACCTTAAAGGTGCAGCACGATAGCATTGTGGATAGCACAATCGCTTCACAGCTCCAGGGTCCCAGGTTCGATTCCGGCTTGGGTCACTGTCTGTGTGGAGTCTGCACATCCTCCCAGTGTGTGCGTGGGTTTCCTCCGGATGCTCCGGTTTCCTCCCACAGTCCTAAGATGTGCAGGTTAGGTGGATTGACCATGATAAATTGCCCTTAGAGTCCAAAATTGACCTTAGTGTTGGGTGGGGCTGCTGGGTTGTGGGGATAGGGTGGAGGTGTTGACCTTGGGTAGGGTGCTCTTTCCAAGAGCCGGTGCAGACTCGATGGGCTGAATGACCTCCTTCTGCACTGTAAATTCTATGTATCTATGTAAAACTTACACTTTAACCAAGCATATGGTCACTTATCTGACTCAGTGGGTAGCTTGTCTGAAGGTTGTGAGTTTCAGTCCCCCCTTACAATGACAGTAGAATGTATGCTGCTCGATTAGATGTTAAACTGAAGATGCCGCAGGGGAATGTTACAAAACAAAAATTGCATGATGCTATTTTCAACGAGAGCACCAAACTGACCTGGCAATATTCATCACTCAGCCAACATCACTGAAAACTGATCATCTGTTCATTTTCATATTGCCAGCCTTGGGAGCTTACTTACTGTGGACAAATTGACCACCGTGCTTTCTATATTAGCACAGTGGCTACACCTCATTGATTGGAAAGTGCTCCAGAACAGCCCGACATCATGAAAGAGTCAAGTCTGATAACATTCCCGTGCGGTGCCTTGGCATGCTTCACTGCTTTAAAGACGCTACACAAATGCAGGTTGTTGCTGTCAGCCCACACAGTGTCGGGCGACATTCTGATTCCGATTCATTTATGGGGCTGACCAAAGTTACCTTGCAACGGTTGACGATGGAATTTAGACTGAGGGAGCATTACCCTGCACGCAGTCCCGACATGAGAATGCCTCCAGCTAACACCGAGCTTCATTTCCTGCCTCTTTCTATTAATGCTTTGGCCTGCACAAGAATTGGCAACGTTTATTTAAACCCCTGGTTGTTGACCGTTACATCTTGAGTGGACTGTTCAATGGCTGAGGCTCAAATAGAGCATTGACCTGTGCAATGAAACTGAATAGGAACTGTTTTAATAACGTTGCAATATGGACTGCAAGGCATCTGGAGACAGTCAAGCTTCAGTGAAACACTCCAAGCCGTCAACCTTAATGATTTGTCTTAGTTAAATATAAATAGAGTCAAAACGCATTTATATTTTGCCCCACACAGAAACGTCCGAAGTATTTTGCAATTAGTTTCAAACTGAATGATGTTAGTACAGAAGCAAACGTGCCCACTACAAGATCCTGCAAATGACAATGGAATGAAAAGCCAATTCATTACCCTTGACACGTCGGTTGTGAGGTGGCCTGGATACCAATACAAAACTCCTGACACTTTGTCAGATAGTGGTCGAGAACTGTGAACATCTGTCTTAAACACCAGAACAGGTGAAAGCTTGTCCGAAGAACTGCAACTCTGACAATGCTGGATCACATTATGCCAGCTCAGATGATGCATTGATGATCTGGATGGAAATCAAATGCACAGACGTTTGACCCAACGTTGGGAGTAAGAGTAATGGAAACATATCCTGAGGGGCCTCGACAGGGTGGATGTGGAGAGGATGTTTCCTCTTGTGAGAGAATCTGGAACTCGGGGTCATTGTTTGAAAATAAGGAGTCACCCATTTAAGACAGGGATGAGATGAATGTTTTTTTTCTCTCAGCCGGTCATGAATCTTTGAAACTCTCTTGCTCAAAAGCCAGTGGAAGCAGAGTCTTTGAATGCTTTCAGGGCAGAGGTAGATAGATTCTTGATAAACAAGCCGATGAACGTTTATCAGAGGGAAGCAGCAGGTTCCAGTCAGATCAGCCATGATCTTGTTGAATGGCGGCACAGGCTCAAAGGGCCGAGTGGCCTACTCCTCCCAACTCATATCATAGAATTTGCAGTGCAGAAGGAGGCCATTCGGCCCATCGAGTCTGCACCGGCTCTTGGAAAGTGCACCCTACCCAAGGTCAACACCTCCACCTTATCCCCATAACCCAGTAACCCCACCCAACACTAAGGGCAATTTTGGACACTAAGGGCAATTTAGCATGGCCAATCCACCTAACCTGCACATCTTTGGACTGTGGGAGGAAACCGGAGCACCCGGAGGAAACCTGCGCACACATGGGGAGGATGTGCAGACTCCACACAGACAGTGACCCATGCTGGAATCGAACCTGGGACCCTGGAGCTGTGAAGCAATTGTGCTATCCACAATGCTACCGTCATATGTTCGTATGGGCTAACAACTGAATGACAATCTAAGACATTGGGAAATATTTCTGTCAAACATTAATGAGAGGAAGGTCCAAAGTAAGAACATGAAAATTCAAAGCCATTTGGCCCATCGAATGTCAAATTGTAGTATCCAAATTCACCCATAGAAGGCCATCTGCTAACATCCCAAATATTCATCAAACTGCATCACTAAATGTTCTACCATGGTCATTCCCTTAGTTCCCATATTCTTTCATTGAAGTGTGTCGTAAAGGCAATAATTGGCACCCACCAGTTGGCTAACTGATAGCGACAGGTTTATTATCAATACTAGCTACGTAGTGAGTTCTATAATGAATGTCTTCATTCTCAGCATTGCAATCACAAGTAAAACTGCCACGCTCTGCACCCAGATTCCTGTGCTCATTCTCTATTGGAAGTTTGGGTCAGATAACCCATCCAATGCACACTCCCTTAAAGGGGCTAGCTACTACAGAGAGCATTCATCTAATACAGCAAGGAGAGAACAGAGAAAGGTACATTTGCGTAACGCCTTTCATGAACTTCGGACTTTCCAAATTAAATGTTTCAGGTAATTAAGTATCTTTTAGGAGTAGTCGCTGATATAACAAAGTTTATCCTCCCCATTCCCTAATTTAACATTGAGCCCCACCCCCATGTATTCCAATTCACATTAAACCCCATCCCCGTGTACATGAATGCACCATCGAAGCTCTTCTCTCCCGCACCGTAATTTGGTCAGTGAATCCCAGGCGTTTATTACCCGAACTCTCTGCAGGGCATCAATCTCACTTTGAATGTACTTAACTACAAACATTCAGGCTGGTAGATTGTTAAAAAAAAGTACTGTTCAATGAGGAATTGAGCTATAAAGATAAAGAAGGATTAAAGTTCAAATCTACAGCCTGTTCTGATCAATTAATCTCAATCACAGCCCAGTTAGAAACCCCTGGGCAATCAAGGTGCCTGCGACTTGTTTAATGCAAGATTGACTATTATAACAAAGCTCATCAGTGATGGTTTGGAAGGATTGGGTTATGTGAACGTCCTCCGCAGTGATGACTATTAGCATGACTGTTCCAGTGGTAGATGCTGTCTGTAGATTAGTCCTGAGTATATGGATAGGGCATAACAAGACTACCTCATGGCACACAGGCAATGAAGGCGCTGTGCCATAAGAACATGAGAAGTAGGAGCAGGACTAGACCATGAAGCTCGCAAATCAATGTGACCTTGACTGGTCTTCAACCTCAACTCAACTTTTCTGCCGAAGACCAAGGCCTGAATAAAACCCCCAAAGAGTGACAGCCCCCCTTTCTTCCCACCCTTTAACCAGCTGAGTGAGAAAAAAAATTTGGCTTCCTGTTCTCGCCCGGCTGCCCGTGCCAATCATTTTATTGCGTAGGAACTGTATTATCAGGGTCAAGTGGCTTGATAACAAGCCTAAGTAACCCATGATTATTCATTCAAATTTCCCCCTCTTGCATTATTATGGGGGTGAACTCTCTGGGGTAAGTGAAAAGGTGGTGCGGTGGTCGCCCGCCATTTTGTATGTTCCCTCCCCTTGCTGGGGGCACAGCAATTCAACCCCAAATATCTGTCCATCCCAGCCGTAAATATACTCAATGATCCGCAGCCCTCTGGTGTAGAGAATTCCAAAAATTCACGGCTCTTTAAGTTCAGAAATTCCTCCTCATCTCAGTTCAACACCGGCAATGTGCCATATTTTCTAAAATCTCCAGCCGGGGACCAACAACCTGTCAATCCCCTTCAAAATCTTGTATGTTTCAATGAGATCACTTCCCATTCTTCATGGTAGCACAGTGGTTAGCACTATTGCTTCACAGCGCCAGGGTCCTAGGTTCAATTCCCGGCTTGGGTCACTGTCTTTCTGGAGTCTGCACATTCTCCCTCTGTCTGCGTGGGTTTCCTCTGGACTCTGGTTTCCTCCCACAAGTCCCAAAAGACATGATGGGCGTAATTCTCCGCTCCCCACGTGACGTGGGAGAATTGTGGGAGGGCCTCCCGACATTCTTTACGCCCTCCTGGCGATTCTCCCCCCTCCCCCCCTCCCCCCCCCCCCCCCCCCCCCCCCCCCCCCCGCTCTGAACAATCAGCGCTCGCCGTTTTTCACAGCGAACGGCAATTCTCCGAGCCCGATGGGCCTAGCGGCCGGGCCTTCACACCCATTTCAACACGGCAGCAACCACACCTGGTCGCTGCATTCATGAAATGGGCGCCAGATGCCCGTTTGGGGCATCTAGGGGCCCGATGTAGACGGGAGAACCGCGACTGTGCTCGGGAGGGGACAGGCCCGCGATCGGTGCCCACCAATCGTCGGGCCAGCATCCAAACGGACGCACTCTTTCCCCTCCACCGCCCGGCAAGATCAAGCCGCCACGTCTTGCCGGGCGGCAGTGGAGAAATACGGCACTGCGCAAGTGCGGGTTCGTGCCATCTGCGCGCTGATGTCATCCGCGCATGGGCGGGTTGGAACCGGCAACCCGACATCAGAAAAGGGCCGTTTCCGCGTAATTTCCGGCGCGATGAGGTCACGGCCAGGAACGACGGGGGCCCGCTCCTAGCCCCCCGGGTGGGGGTGAATTAGGTGCGGCAAGCGGGCCCCGAGGCCGTCGTGAACCTCGGCCGATTTCACGACGGCCATCCCGATTTTTATTGGGAGCGGAGAATACCGCCCATGCTGTTCGGTAAATTGGACATTCTGAATTCTCCCTCTGTGTACCCGAACAGGCGCTGGACTGTGGCGACTAGGGGCTTTTCACAGGGCAATAAATGTTAGGACCAGCCATTAACACCCTCATCCCATGAATTAATTTTAAAAATTGTAACAAGACCTCCATATTCGTGTATGCCAATCCCTGTGCAATAAAGGCCTACCTGATTGTTGCGTTCCTAATGGTCTGCTGCACTTGCATACTATCTAACCCCCTGACTATATCTGTCCCACAGGTCTTTGGGCACATGGGGCAGGACGTCCCATGAGATAGTGGGATCCGGAAGGTAGGATTTGCTTCCGTTCCTGTTGCCAATCTGCCTCAGAATTCAGGCACTGTGACTCAAAGTGTGATGTAGCTTGATGGACAAGTTGCCGCTATTCCGAATGTTTGGTAGTCACCTCCTCCCAGTCATTTCCAACCCTACACCCTCATTCACTACCTGCTAGATCCCCAAACCTGCCTGGCTCGCAGCCAAAGCCTCCTGTCTCCGACCACGGACCAACTCTAAAGTTCTACTTAATATAAGGGGTGTGACTGCCTCCTGGAACAGTGTCCAGGTAACTCCCCCCTCTGATGCCCTGCAATTTCTGCATCTTTAAGCTGAAGGTGCTGAAGCTACAAACTCTGACAACAGATACAATAATCCAGAAGTTCAACACGTTCAACAGATTATTGCAGTCACGGAATGTGTGGAGTTTGCACATTCTCACCGTGTCTGCATAGTTTTCCTCCGGGTGCACCGGTTTCTGCCCACAGTCCAAAGATGTGCAGGTTAGGTGGATTGGCCATGTTATAATTTCCCCTTCGTGTCCAAAGGTTAGGTGGGGTTATGGGTTTACGGGGATGACTGGGCCTAGGTAGGGTGCTCTTTCAGTGGATCGGTGCAGACTTGATGGGCCGAATGGCCTCCTTCTGCACAGTAGGGTTTCTATGATTTTTGTTTTCTTTTATAAATTTAGTACCCAATTATTTTTTTCCAATTAAGGGGCAATTTATCATGTCCAATCCACCTACCCTGCACATCTTTGGGTTGTGGGGGCGAAAGCCACACAAACATGGGGAGAATATGTGCAAACTCCACATGGACAGTGACCAGAGCCGGGATCGAACCTGGGATCTCGGCGCAGTGAGACTGCAGTGCTAACCGCTGCGCCACTGTGCCGCCCTCGGGATTCTATGATAACATCTGTTTTGCCATCTCTGTCTAAGTTTATTTACTTAGTTGATTAGTTAAATAGTTACTAATTTAGTAAAGTAATAGAAAGTTACAGCCTCCTAGCTTGGAGACAAAGGTAGAATGCTCATCATCTCCCAGATGATAGGCAGTAAAAATCAACACATCCATCTCCCTCTGCTCCAAATCCTCACTTACATCAAACCCCTGACATAGCTCTCAGTTCATGAAGCACACTGTGCCTGGATTGCTCTGTGCGTCTTCACTGTGTGTGCCTACCTCGGAAGAGTCAGTCCTTAAGTTCTTTATGTCACAGAAGGAGGTCATTTGGTGTATTGGGTCCATGCTGGCTCCCCGCAGAACAGTCCAAATCTGGGTCCCATGATGAATCCAAGTGGCCACCATATCTTGCACTCTAATTACACCTGTCTTTGTTCTCTTTACCTAAACACCTCTTACCTCTCCAAATGTTTCAGCACTATGGGGGACCAACTGAATTCACCTGATCTTTGTCGGCCTTTCCATCACTTACAAGACACAAGTCAGGGATGTGGCTGAAAACTCTTCATTTCCTGCTGCAGGAACATGCCAGGAGCTCAAGACCATCGAGGAAAAATTAGTCCACTGGATCAGCACGTCACCCATTAGTGTAAATGCCCATTCCCTCCACCTCCATTGCATAATGATAGCGGAGATGCACTTTAGCAATCACCAAGGGTCCGTTAGCAGGACTTCCATAAAAGAAGAAAGGGCTTTGGAAAACCACATACCATCCTGACTTGGAAGCCGGGAGTGAAAGAGTTGGACGTCAAGCCCCTCTCCACTTGGCCGACTCATCCCGCAGCCATTCTATGGCCGTTGGGCCTTTATTTGGTCAGCCTTTTTCCCCTCATCTGGTAAGAAGCTCTGTTTTCAAGAGTTGCCAGACAATTAAATGGCCAGCAGCTCTCTTTCTCCAACAGTGCTATTCTGAATAGTGACTGTTGCTGGCACTGAAACAGTCCTTGAGGAAGAGACACAGGTGGAGCCCAGAGGGTCTCAAGGGCCAGGCTGGTAGGCCCTGGCGAGGGGTCTGGGGGGGCCGGACTGGATTGGACAAGGGACTAGAGAGGGAACAAGAGGAGTGTAATAACTTGGGGGGAGCACAGGATTGTCCACTGCTTCACTGAAATCCTAGCAATGATGGAAGGTGGACTTTAATCGGCCATTAATTGGGGACTAAAGGGCCACAATTGGACCATAGAGGAGGGGGGGGGGCAATAGATGCCTCCACCCTATGCTGGTAAAACAGCAGCAGGATCAGGTGGGGCTGGGCAGACAGTGACCATGGTGTCACTAGCATGGCACCCAATTCCACACCCATTCCCCCTGACATCCCTCTCAACAGGGCATAAAATGAATCATCCCTAGGTCAGAATCCTGGAAATCTCCCCTGAACAACACTGTGAGAGTCCATTCACCACATGGGCTGCAACAGGCCCCGAAGAAGGTCCAAGGCCATCTTCACAAGGGCAAATAGGGATGAGAAATAAACGATTAAGCCAAACTAGTTCAGTGATGGGACAAGCATTTCCCCTAAAACACCGAAGGAATGTGATGGAGACAGGTTAAAAATTAAGCAGATAACATCACACGGCAACATTTACAGACTCATACCTCACAGTAGCACGTCTTGCATCCTATCACTCACATTCCCTGTTTGTGTCACAATTCGGAGTTGGCAGAAGGAAAGGCGAGGCAGACAGAGGATAATATCAGCAGACAGTGGAAATACCCAGAGGGCCAGATAAACTTGACCTTCCAGCATCAGGGTCACTCTGTGCTGATTGTGATGGTTGCCCTCTGACCTTTGGGTTATCTGACACAGGGGAGGGAATGAAACGGAGCCATCGATCAGGGGGAGAAGCAGCTGCCCAGCTCCCAGTACTGGGCCTGGCTATCGTCATGGACACTGCTGCTATTGAAGGGTATAGATTACAGCACTGCTTCCCGTGCTTGTGTGGGGAGTTGGGACTGAGGGGCAGGCATGGAGACCCAATCCCGATGAGCCCCCCCACCCCATCCCAATGCCTATCGCCTGAGAAACAGTGCCGGTTACTCAAAGGAAACTCTACGACCATATTGTTTACTTCTACACATTAAGAGAAATAAGGCACGAGTGAATCAATAAACAGATTGTGTGCGATGACAGAGGAAACTCTTATCAGGATGGTGACAGATAAAAAAAAGTCCATTCTCCCCACCTCCATTAATCCAGCAACAGCAAGCTACATTTATAGAACACCTTTAACGTAATAATACCTCCCAAGGCGCTTCACATCTTTCTAAAACATAGTATGATAACGAGTCTCATCAGGAGGTATTACGACAGATGACTTACACCTTGATCAAAGTGGAAGGTTTTAAAGTGGGAAGCAAGGTAGAAAGGCAGAGAGATTTAAGAAGGATACTCCGGCTCTTAGAACCTTGGCAATATGCGCGCCAACGCTGAAACACTCCGAAACACGCAGCATCCAATTACGCCTCAAATGATTCCTGGGTTTTTACCTGTGGAAATCTATTCGAAATCCCTTCCCAGTGATGACCACTAGCCCCAACTCCATGAACTCTTATCATTGATCCTGACTCTCTGTTTCCTGTTGGCCAATTATCTATGCTAATATGTTACTCCCAACACCATGCAGTCTTATCACTTAACCTGATTCCCTGCTTCCTGTTCGTCAATCCTCGATCTGTACTAATATAAACACCATGAGCTCTTATCTTGTGTCGAAACCTTTTATGTGGCACTTTATTGAATGACTCCTGGAAATCTGCCGGGTTTTCTTTTATCCACCCCTGCTTGTCACATCCTCAAAGAACTTTAATAAATGTGTCAAACACAATTTCCCTTTCATATTATCGTTGACTCGGCCTGATTGTATATTGGCTTTCTAAAGCTACAGTCGACATAAAACTGGGTTCCCAATGACAGATGTTAGGCTAATTTATCATTAGATTCTTGCTTACTCTCTCCCTCCTTTCTTGAACAGTGGGTACATTTGCAATCTGCCGGAACACACTGATGCCAAAGGCCTGCATGGCACAACTGTCCACAAGTTGGCTGTTGTACCAGGTAGTGAGTGGCTG
Organism: Scyliorhinus canicula; assembly: GCF_902713615.1. Lineage (NCBI taxonomy): Eukaryota > Metazoa > Chordata > Chondrichthyes > Carcharhiniformes > Scyliorhinidae > Scyliorhinus > Scyliorhinus canicula. The sequence goes on along the minus strand of NC_052148.1, from coordinate 17,059,660 downwards.
AGCCAGCAAGCTTTAGCGAAAGCACGGGCGGTCGCTCAGAAAGGAGCCAAGGAAATTGCGAAATATTCTTTGGTGGGCGTGTCCAGGTGGAGTAAGAGGTGGCATTTGAGGTTGCCCAAGGTCTCCTTTCCATTACCGACAACCAAACCCCCTCATCACCACTATGCTCTCCTTGCCAGCCAGTTGGCAGTTGAAGCCAACGCCATTTCCACCTTTCCATTGCTGGACAGCTGCCTTACAATGGCACAGAGCCTCAAGCTGATAGCAATGGGCAGACAGCATGGCCACTCTAGACCATTTCACACGCATGTTAAAGATTGCCACTCAGAGACCAGAAAGCTCACTGTCAAACCTTATGCAGAAAGGTGTGCAGACAAACTTTCTCCAGCCTGCAAAGTAGCAGGGTAGCACAAATGGCCAGCACTGTGGCTTCACAGCGCCAGGGTCCCAGGTTCGATTCCCCACTTGGGTCACTGTCTGTGCAGAGTCTGCACGTTTTCCCCGTGTCTGCGTGGGTTTCCTCCGGGTACTCCGGTTTCCTCTCGCAGTCCAAAGACGTGCAGGTTAGGTGGATTGGCCGTGATAAATTGCTTTTAGTGCCAAAAAGGTTAGGAGGGGTTATTGGGTTATGGGGATAGGGTGGAAGTGAGGGCTTAAGTGGGTCGGTGTAGACTCGATGGGCGAACGGCCTCCTTCTGCACTGTATGTTCTATGTTCTGTGCAAAGGAGATTCCAAGAGGGTACTTAATGCCCAAGCTGACCCACTGATGTGGGAAGGTGTAGGACCTGAACAAATCAATCAGACCAACAGCTAAATGTTGTCAGATGTCAGGTGTAGTGTATTCATAATCTCTATGTTATTGGGCTGAGTTTTACTGGTTTCCCCTTTCCTGAAGTCTATATAAAATAGGATGTGATGATGACAGGTCAGTAATCCAATGCTGTTTCACCAGTTCCTGATAATACCGTGGGTAAGCGGATCCCGAATTCGGAAGTCCGCCCGCCTCCGCGAAAATGTTAATAATAAAGCTGTGAAGCTCGTTAAAAAGCCAACAGGCTGTATTTTTCCATGGCCCACTCCATTTTGGGAGTGCATCATGCAGGAGTAGGATAAGGGCGCATGAACGGGGCTGCATAAAACGGGGCTGGTTTAGCACAGGGCTAAATAGCTGACTTTTAAAGCCGACCAAGGCAGGCCAGCAGTACGGTTCAATTTCCGTACCGGCCTCCCCGAACAGGCGCTGGAATGTGGCGACGAGGGGCTTTTCACAGTCACTTCATTTGAAGCCCACATGTGACAATAAGCGATTTTCATTTTTTCATTTCAAACGGATTCATGGCTGCACGTGTCAGCAGAGTCTGCTGCTGAAGGGGACAGCATTTGGCTGTTGGTGTACTGGATTTGTTCAGCTCCTCCAGGCCAACAGAGCAATCAAGGAGAGAGTGAGGGGACACCATGCGTTTAACTTGGTGGCTGGGCCCAACTACTGGTTCGCAGCCTGACCCCTCTCATAGAACATAGAACATAGAACAGTACAGCACAGAACAGGCCCTTCGGCCCTCGATGTTGTGCCGAGCCATGATCACCCTACTCAAACCCACGTATCCACCCTATACCCGTAACCCAACAACCCCCCACCCCTTAACCTTACTTTTTAGGACACTATGGGCAATTTAGCATGGCCAATCCACCTAACTCACACATCTTTGGACTGTGGGAGGAAACCGGAGCACCCGGAGGAAACCCACGCACACACGGGGAGGACGTGCAGACTCCGCACAGACAGCGACCCTGCCGGGAATCGAACCTGGGACCCTGGATCTGTGAAGCATTTATGCTAACCACCATGCTACCATGCTACCATGCTGCCCACCGGGACATCCCAGCCGAGACACTCAATTTGACACAGAGCCCCCTCCTTTCACTATGATGAAGGAGCTACGCTCCGAAAGCTAGTGATTCCAAATAAACTTGTTGGACTTCAACCTGGTAAGACTTCTTACTGTGCCCAACCCATGCCAATGCTGGCGTTTCCACATTATGTTAATTGATTAACTGAAGCTTGATTCGACATGATGCAACAGTGGGGGCAGGGGCGAGCGATGGGGCAATTCCTCTTCCAGCTCCATTACTCTGCTGTTAAGCACAAAATCCTCTTCATGTGGAGTCAGTCAAACTGATTTAATTACGTGAGTTCAATCATGACAATTGTATAATGGGGCTGGTTTAGCACAGGGCTAAATAGGTGAATGAATGAGAAATGAAAATCTCTTATTGTCACGAGTAGGCTTCAACGAAGTCACTGTGAAAAGCCCCTAGCCGCCACATTCCGGCGCCTGTTCGGGGAGGCTGGTACGGGAATTGAACCATGCTGCTGGCCTGCCTTGGTCTGCTTTCAAAGACAGCAATTTAGCCCTGTGCTAAACAGCCCGGGTGTTTTTTAAAGCAGACCATGGCAGGCCAGCAGCGTGGGTTCAATTCCCCTACCAGCCTCCCCGAACAGGTGCCAGAATGTGGCGACTAGGGGCTTTTCGCAGTAACTTCATTGAAGTCTACTTGTGACAATAAGTAATTTTCATTTTATTTCATATTCCTTCAGTGTGAAATAAAACAGCATATACATTCCTATCAGGCCTTCTCTTGCAATGATTGGGGAGACCCATGAGAAGGCATGGGAAACAAACATAATATGGGGGAGTAATTTAGGGGTACTATTGTTTCCCCTTTGGGTCACACTATTGGATGAGGGGGAAACTGACAGCTATGGTTTATTCTGACACGTGCAAAAACAAACAAGACTTAATTAAATAAAATAGAAACTGAGAAAAAGAAACCCCAAACTGATTAGCTCTAACTTGGGGGACCTTCCTCGACTGCAAACTAACCCAACCAACCCCAACATTCCAACCCTTTCCCTGCTCCAGCTCAGCTCACCTTCCTTCTAAATGAGAAGGGGTGGGGGGGGGGGGGGGGGTGAACAGGAACACCCCCTCCCTCCCCCACAAAGATTATCAGACATTATTAAGGCCCAAAGTGTTTAGGATAAAGACTGTGCACAAATCCCATATTCAACATTCAGCTTAACATGCTATGAACTTGGTACACCAGGATAACCAATGGTGCAGGTTATCATACCCACATTAAATTGACAACATCAAGCAGACAACAACATGATCAACAGGGAGCAAAATTCAGATAACTGAGATGCTGAAATGCAAGGCAGTCCTTGTAATGATATGTATAGTACAAGTGTAGCAAAGGGTTAACAACGGAAACTATGTGTAACTCAACACTAAGTTATTGTGTATAATAATAATCTTATATTGTCACAAGTATGAAGTTGCTATGAAAAGCCCCTAGTCGCCACATTCCAGTGCCTGTTCGGGTAAACTGGTACGGGAATTGAACCCACACTGCTGGTCTTGTTCTGCATTACAAACCAGCTGTCTAGCCCACTGATATAAGGCATCATCTCTCAGAATTCTGTGAGAAAATGATGAGAAGGTGATGAAAGGCTGATGAGAAAGCAGAGGAAGATTGCATTGTCAAAACATAGCACGAGGTTGAGTTGCAGTGTACTTTAATAGTTAGAGAGAAGATTGATTACTGGACTACAGATTCAGTATTATTAGTTTATTATCTGTTGCTTAGTAAAGTGTGCAAACATGATCAAGTTTAGTAGTGTAAAATATATTCGTTTTGATTTAAACTTATTTTTATATTCTTTGTCAACACTGCATATCTGGCTATCTTGGAGAATAAGGCAAGGAATATAACTGTCCTCAGGGTAAAGAGATCTTCACTAGCACACGAAGAAAGCTAAAATCAAGCTTGAGGCAGGATCAGAATCAATGATCAGTCTTCAGGATCTCTCAAAGATTCCAACAATCGAAGCACAAGACACCATTATGTCCACCCTCACCACAATCCAGGCAGTCGGCATACCAGGCTCCGGCAGATGGGGAATGACTCGAACGGCCCGGCCACTTCCAATGCCTGAAGGCTAACATCCTGAACAGGACTATACATGATCAGTTTTCAGAAGGCAAAATAAACCCCAGGCCTCGAAGACAGGATTAGATGTGCTCCATCGAGATTCCCGAAACATGGCACCCAATTCCCGGACTCAGTCGGGTACCTCTCCACTACTTCACCTCAGACACTGGGATCAGCGGCACACCTTTCCCATTCCTACCCCTTTTCTCTCTCTAACAGGCGACAGGCCATGCAGCAGGAGCTCAACCATATGGAGGCGAGCTCCCATCAGGAACAATGCTCTCTCTGTTGCAAGTGCCTGCTCATGCGCCTCCATCGCCTCCATAGAACACCCCACAACTCTGGACCTTGATAACCTGAACTACTGAGCCAAGATCTTCAGCTAGATCAGCATCTTCATTGGCAGTCATCATCCGTCGATGCAGACCGCACCATCAGTATTGGAGCCTGCTCAAAAGCAACTGCGTTACTAAAGGCAGGGCACCACCCTAACTCCTTTCACCTGGCATGAACAAGCGAGGATTTAAACATTCTAAGACCATAATAAGGCCATAAGAAATATGAACAGGAGTAGGCCATTCGGCCCCTCGAGCCTGCTCCACCATTCAATAGGATCATGGCTGATCTGACATTCCTCACGTCCACTTTCCTCCCCTTTCCCCGTAACCCTTGACTTCCTTTCTGATTAATAATCTATCTATTGTTGCATTTTTTACCTGCTATAAATATGGCAATCAATAAGGTTACCCTTCTTTCTTCAGATATCGATATATATTGATCAGAGTCACCAGGTATCAAATGATACCACCACATGGTTCAACCGGATATCGATCAAAGAGCCAAACACCAGTTAGTTAGTTCAAGATCAATGGTACTTTATTTATACACACAATTATCATGCTTAAACATAAACACTACTAGTTAAACTACACCTATCAACTATGACAAGTACTTAACTTCAGGCAACTGGCTTAGGTCAGAGGAACTTTGGCCTTTGGCCTTTGTTCGAATCTGGATATACTGGGTCTGGAGAAGTAACTGCTGACCAGCTGGGCTCATCCGTCTGGTATCGGGCCTTGAACTTCAACTTGTTTCTGGTGGTGCTGCAATTGGAGGTGGACCTTACCGGGGCGCCAGGTCCAAAAGAGATCAAACACATGGTGATTTCTCTCTTTATCCTTGGGGAGTTTCACACTCTTTTGGGCGGTCCTTCGGTTTGGACCCCATTAATTGGGTAGTTCTGATCACTGTATTTGATTTGAGCCAATAAAGGGGTGGGTGCCTTGATGGCCGGGCGTGTCCTAAGCGGTCATTGACCCTGTTGTTGATGATTCCCGAGTACAGGGAGTGGCACCAAAATGTCTGGGATTGTATCGGTTACTCGAGAATCAGTCTTTTGTCTTACGGAGATGGGCCATCAAAATGCTAATCGGTTAGGGGTTTCGATGCTGTCTGGATTCTTCGCTCACAAATATACATTCAGGCTCTGAGCCTGCCTGAACCTTACATTGTCCATTTTTCCCGTTCTGCTTTGCGACCGTCCAAGTTTCTTATTGTAAGTGGCCATCCCAGATGTCTACACTACCTCAGCCTTAAACATAGACAAGGACTCTGCCCCCACAGCTCTCTGTGACAAAGAGTTCCAAAGACTCACAACCTGCTGAGAGAAGAATTTCCTCCTCATCTCGGTCTTGAACTAACACCCCTGTATTCTCAAAATCTGCCCTGTCGTCCTAGATTCTCACACGAGGGGAACATTCTCTCAGCATTTACCCTGTCACGCCCCTTAGAATCCTGTATGTTTCAATGAGATCACCTCTCATTCTTCTAAATTCCAATGAATACAGTCCAAATCTGTGTGACCTTTGCTCATATAACAATCCTATACACACACAGTCCAATCTCACACTATCAACACACAGTCTAATCTCACACTCATTAACACACACTATCCAATCTCACACTATTAACACACAGTCTAATCTCATACTCATTAACACATACTGTCTAATCTGACTCTCATGAACACACTGTCTAATTCAACTCTCATTGACAAAGTGTAATCTCACACTCATTAACACACTATCTAATCTCACTCACATTAACACACTGCCTAATCTCACTCTCATTAACATTGTCTAATCTCACACTCATTAACACACTGTCTAATCTCACACTCATTAACACACTGTCTAATCTCACTCTCATTAACACACTGTCTAATCTCACACTCATTAACACGCTGTCTAATCTCATTTTCATTAACACACTGTCTAAATTCACACTCATTAAAACACTGTCTAATCTCACACTCATTAACAGACTCTCTAATCTCACACTCATTAACACACTGTCCAATATCACACTATTAACACACATTCTCATCTCACACTCATTAACACAAATTGTCAAATCTAAAACTCATTAACACACAATCTAATTTCACACTCAATAACACACAATCTAATCACACACTCATTAACACACACTGACTAATATAAAACTCATTAAAAGACTGTCTAATCTCACACTCATTAACACAATGTCTAATATCACACTATTAACACACAATCTAATCTCGCACTCATTAACACACAATCTAATCTCACACTCATTAACACACACTGACTAATATAAAACTCACTAACAGACAATCTAATCTCACACTTATTAGCACACACTGTCTAATCTGACTGTCATTAACACACTGTTTAATTCAACTCTCATTAACATAGTGTAATCTCACACTCATTAACACACTGACTAATCTTACTCACATTAACATACTGCCTAATATCACTCTCATTAACAATGTCTAATCTCACACTCATTAACACACTGTCTAATCTCAATCTCATTAACACACTATCTAATCTTACTCTCATTAACACACTGTCTAACATCAAACTCATTAACAGACTGTCTAATCTCGCACTCATTAACACACTGTCGAATATCACACTATTAACACACTGTCTAATATCACTCTCATTAACACACACTGTCTAATCTCACACTCATTAACACACTGTCCAATATCACACTATTAACACACAGTCTCATCTCACACTCATTAACACAAATTGTCAAATCTAAAACTCATTAACACACAAACTAATTTCACACTCATGAACACACAATCTAATCTCACACTCATTAACACACACTGACTAATATAAAACTCATTAAAAGACTGTCTAATCTCACACTCATTAACACAATGTCTAATCTCACACTCATTAACACACTGTCTAATCTCAATCTCATTAACACACTATCTAATCTTACTCTCATTAACACACACTGTCTAACATCAAACTCATTAACAGACAGTCTAATCTCATACTCATTAACACACTGTCTAATCTCACCCTCATTAACACACACTGTCTAATATCACACTCATTAACACATACTGTCTAATATCACACTCATTAACACACAGTCTAGTCTCATACTCATTAACACATACTGTCTAATCTCACCCTCATTAACACACAGTCTAATCTCATACTCAATAACACACACTGTCTAATATCACACTCATTAACACACACTGTCTAATATCACACTCATTAACACACTGTCTAATCTCACACTCATTAACACACAGTCTAATCTCATACTCATTAACACACAATGCATAATCTCACACTCATTAACACATTGTTTAATCTCACTCTCATTAACACACAGTCTAATCTCATTCTCATTAACACACTGTCTAATCTCACACTCATTAACACACTGTCTAATCTCACATTCATTAACACACAGTCTAATCTCATACTCATTAACACACAATGCATAATCTCACACTCATTAACACATCGTTTAATCTCACTCTTATTAACATACTGTATAATCTCATACTCATTAACACATTGTTTAATCTCACTCTCATTAACATACTGTATAATCTCACACTAATTAACATTATATCTAATCTCATTCTTGTCAACACACTGTCTAATCTCACTCTCCTTAACACATACAGTCTAATATAACATTCATTAACACTGTCTAATCTCACACTCATTAACACACTGTCTAATCTCATACTCATTAACACACACTGTCTAATCTCACTTTCATTAACACACTGTCTAATCTCACACTCATTAACACACTGTCTAATCTCACTCTCGTTACCACATACTGTCTAGTCTCACACTCATTAACACAATGTCTAATCTCACACACATTAACACACTGTCTAATCTCAATCTCATTAACACACTATCAAATCTTACTCTCATTAACACACACTGTCTAATATCAAACTGATTAACAGACTGCCTAATCTCACACTCATTAACATACTGTCTAATATCACACTCATTAACACACATTGTCTAATATAAAACTCATTATCAGACTGTCTAATCTCACACTCATTAACCTACTGTCTAATCTCACACTCATTAAAACACTGTCTAATCTCACACTCATTAACACACTGTCTAATCTCATACTCATTAACACATACTGTCTAATCTCTCATTAACACAGTGTCTAATCTCACACTCATTAACACACTGTCTAATCTCATACTCATTAACACATACTGTCTAATCTCTCATTAACACACTGTCTAACCTCACTTTCATTAACACACTGTCTAATCTCACTCTCATGAGCACACTGTCTAATCTCACACTCATTAACACACTGTCTAATCTCACTCTCATTAACACACTGTCTAATCTCACTTTCATTAACACACTGCCTAATCTCACACTCATTAACAAACTGTCTAATCTCACTCTCATTAACACACACTGTCTAATCTCACTCTCATTAACACACTGTCTAATCTCATACTCATTAACACACTGTCTAATCTCATACTCATTAACTCACTGTCTAATCTCATACTCATTAACACACTGCCTAATCTCACTTTCATTAACACACACTGTCTAATCTCACTCTCATTAACACACACTGTCTAATCTCACTTTCATTAACACACACTGTCTAATCTCACTCTCATTAACACACTGTCTAATCTCACACTCATTAACAAACTGTCTAATCTCACTCTCATTAACACACACTGTCTAATCTCACTCTCATTAACACACTGTCTAATCTCACTTTCATTAACACACTGCCTAATCTCACACTCATTAACAAACTGTCTAATCTCACTCTCATTAACACACACTGTCTAATCTCACTCTCATTAACACACTGTCTAATCTCACTTTCATTAACACACTGCCTAATCTCACACTCATTAACAAACTGTCTAATCTCACTCTCATTAACACACACTGTCTAATCTCACTCTCATTAACACACTGTCTAATCTCACACTCATTAACACACACTGTCTAATCTCACTCTCATTAACACACTGTCTAATCTCACACTCATTAACACACACTGTCTAATCTCACACTCATTAACACACACTGTCTAATATCACACTCATTAACACAGATTTTCTAATATAAAACTCATTAACACAGAATCTAAGGGCAGCACGGTGGCCTAGTGGTTAGCACAACCGCCTCACGGCGGTCCCAGGTTCGATCCCGGCTCTGGGTCACTGTCCGTGTGGAGTTTGCACATTCTCCCAGTGTCTGCGTGGGTTTCACCCCCACAACCCAAAAATGTGCAGAGTAGGTGGATTGGCCACGCTAAATTGCCCCTTAATTGGAAAAAATAATTGGGTAATCTAAATTTAAAAAAAAACACAGAATCTAATCTCACACTCATTAACACACAATCTAATGTCACACTCATTAACACACTGTCTAATATCACACCATTAACACACAATCTAATCTCACACTCATTAGCACACACTGTCTAATGTGACTCTCATTAACACACTGTCTAATTCAACTCTCATTAACATAGTGTAATCTCATACTAATTAAAACACTGAGTAATCTCACTAACTTTAACACACTGCCTAATCTCACTCTCATTAAAATTGTCTAATCTAACACTCATTAACACACTGTCTAATCTCACACTCATTAACACACTGTCTGATCTATCACTAACACACTGTTTAAACTCACTCCCATTAACACACACTGTCTAATAGCAAACTCATTAACAGACTGTCTAAACTCACACTCATTAACACACTGTCTGATCTATCACTAACACACTGTTTAAACTCACTCCCATTAACACACACTGTCTAATAGCAAACTCATTAACAGACTGTCTAATCTCACACTCATTAACACACTGTCCAATATCACACTCATTAACACACTGTCTAATCTGACACTCATTAACACACTGTCCAGTATCACACACTATTAACACACAGTCTAATTTCATACTCATTAACACACTGTCTAATATCACACACATTAACACACATTTTCTGAGATGAAACGCATTAACACAATCTAATCTCACTCTCATTAACACATACTGTCTAATCTCACACTCATTTACACAGTATGATCTCACTTTCATTAACACCCTGTCTAATCTCACACTCATTAACACACTGTTTTATCTCACACTCATTAACACACTGTCTAATCTCACTCTCATTAACACACACTGTCTAATCTCACTCTCATTAACACACTGTCTAATCTCACTTTCATTAACACACTGCCTAATCTCACACTCATTAACAAACTGTCTAATCTCACTCTCATTAACACACACTGTCTAATCTCACTCTCATTAACACACTGTCTAATCTCACACTCATTAACACACACTGTCTAATCTCACTCTCATTAACACACTGTCTAATCTCACACTCATTAACACACACTGTCTAATCTCACACTCATTAACACACACTGTCTAATATCACACTCATTAACACAGATTTTCTAATATAAAACTCATTAACACAGAATCTAAGGGCAGCACGGTGGCCTAGTGGTTAGCACAACCGCCTCACGGCGGTCCCAGGTTCGATCCCGGCTCTGGGTCACTGTCCGTGTGGAGTTTGCACATTCTCCCAGTGTCTGCGTGGGTTTCACCCCCACAACCCAAAAATGTGCAGAGTAGGTGGATTGGCCACGCTAAATTGCCCCTTAATTGGAAAAAATAATTGGGTAATCTAAATTTTAAAAAAACACAGAATCTAATCTCACACTCATTAACACACAATCTAATGTCACACTCATTAACACACTGTCTAATATCACACCATTAACACACAATCTAATCTCACACTCATTAGCACACACTGTCTAATGTGACTCTCATTAACACACTGTCTAATTCAACTCTCATTAACATAGTGTAATCTCATACTAATTAAAACACTGAGTAATCTCACTAACTTTAACACACTGCCTAATCTCACTCTCATTAAAATTGTCTAATCTAACACTCATTAACACACTGTCTAATCTCACACTCATTAACACACTGTCTGATCTATCACTAACACACTGTTTAAACTCACTCCCATTAACACACACTGTCTAATAGCAAACTCATTAACAGACTGTCTAAACTCACACTCATTAACACACTGTCTGATCTATCACTAACACACTGTTTAAACTCACTCCCATTAACACACACTGTCTAATAGCAAACTCATTAACAGACTGTCTAATCTCACACTCATTAACACACTGTCCAATATCACACTCATTAACACACTGTCTAATCTGACACTCATTAACACACTGTCCAGTATCACACACTATTAACACACAGTCTAATTTCATACTCATTAACACACACTGTCTAATATCACACACATTAACACACATTTTCTGAGATGAAACGCATTAACACAATCTAATCTCACTCTCATTAACACATACTGTCTAATCTCACACTCATTTACACAGTATGATCTCACTTTCATTAACACCCTGTCTAATCTCACACTCATTAACACACTGTTTTATCTCACACTCATTAACACACTGTCTAATCTCACACTCATTAACACACTGTCTAATCTCACACTCATTAACATACTTTCTAATCTCGGCAGCACGGTAGCATTGTGGATAGCACAATCGCTTCACAGCTCCAGGGTCCCAGGTTCGATTCCGGTTTGGGTCACTGTCTGTACGGAGTCTGCACATCCTCCCCGTGTGTGCGTGGGTTTCCTCCGGGTGCTCCGGTTTCCTCCCACAGTCCAAAGATGTGCAGGTTAGGTGGATTGGCCACGCTAAATTGCCCTTAGTGTCCAAAATTGCCCTTAGTGTTGGGTGGGGTTACTGGATTATGGGGATAGGGTGGAGGTATTGACCTTGGGTGGGGTGCTCTTTCTAAGAGCCAGTGCAGACTCAATGGGCCGAATGGCCTCCTTCTGCACTGTAAATTCTATGTAAATTCTATGTAATCTCATTCTTGTCAACACTGTCAAATCTCACACTCATTACCACACTGTCTAATCTCATTCTTGTCAACACACTTTCAAATCTCACACTCATTAACACACTGTCTAATATCACGTGTTTTGAATCCAATTGATGGTACATCAATTTAATCAGCTAGAATTTTGGAATGGAGCTACGCATCAAGCCTGACTGCCTCCGTACCAGCCCGCATGCTTCAAATACGTCTGCAACCTTTAAACACTGGCAGGCGTGTTTTAATAGTTACCTGACGACTGCAGCCGGCAAGCCCACCAAGGAGCAGATACTCCACATCCTCCACTCATGCGTGGGCACAGTGATCTACTCTATGATTGAGGACGAAAGCGATTATGATGCGGCCATGGAGATTCTCAAAGGACACTTTCTCCGGCCGGTCAACGAAGTATACGCACGGCATCTCCTGACGACTAGACAACAGTTCCCTGGTGAGTCACTCGATGAGTTTTACCAGGCCCTCGCAGATCTAGGGAGAACGTGCACATGTCTCCAAGTTTCGGCGACTGAGCACATGGAACTTTTAATCAGAGACGCTAACGTTGCTGGCATGCAGTCCCCTTCTATCTGCCAACGATTGCTGGAAAAGAACACCCTCAGCCTAGCTGAGGCATGGACTCTTGCAACCACCCTGGAGGTTGCTGACCTGAACGCCCGCGCATACATCCCCGGCCGCACAGCAACCCCCTGGACTTCATGGCACACACCACCCCCGTCCTCCATGGACCCAACCCCCCCCCCCCCCCCCCAAGCCTGCGCTTCGGGTCGCTCCGACAAACTAGCGGGGCCCCGTTGCTATTTTTGTGGTCTCTCCAAGCACCCACGCCCACGCTGCCCGGCCCGCTCCGCTCTGTGCAAGAGCTGCGGGAAGAATGGCCACTACTACTACGCGGTGGTCTGCTAGACCAAGTCGGTCGCTGCACGGATGCCCCCCCCCCCCCCCCCCCCCCGGGGCCCCACGCCATGCACCAACCTCTCCGGCCCGCCTCCCAGCCCCCGCAACGGCCCCACGGTCCTCCCGACCCTCGCTCCCAGCCGCCCCGACCGGCCCGCAGACGCCGCTGACACTGCCCCCAGCCACCACGCGGTTCCCATGGGCACCGCCATCTTGACCCGGACGCCATGTGTGGGCCATGGGTGCCGCCACCTTGGGGCCCCGGCTCCACGTGCGGGTCCTGGGCGCCGCCATCTTGGGACCACGACTCCACGTGCGGGTCCTGGAAGCTGCCATCTTGGGCTAACACGGAAGGCCCTGCAAGCGATTACTCTGCCACTGAGGATGATCTGGAACTCTCACCACGACTGGCTTCCATCAAACTCGACCAGTCGCGGCCACGCTCGCTTGCCAAGACTACGACAACGGTTCAGCTCAACGGACACAAAACGAGGTGCCAGCTGGACTCCGGGAAGTTTTGTCCACACCGACACGGTAAGACGCTGCGCGCTCCCCATCCACCCAGTTAAGGATAAGATTGACCTCGGGTTCGCACTCTGTCCAAATCACTGGGTGCTGCATAGCGGACCTCACGGTCCAGGGGAGGGTCTTCAAAAACTTCAAACTCCTCATCCTCCCCCGTCTATGCGCTCTGGCACTCTTGGGCCTGGATTTACAGTGCAACCTGCAGAGCTTGTCCTTTCAATTTGGCAGCCCTATTCCTCCTCTTACTGTTTGCAGCCTCGCGTCCTTCAAAGTGGATCCCCCTTCCTTGTTTGCTAATCTCACCCCAGATTGTAAACCTGTCGCCACGAGGAGCAGACGATACAGTGCCCAGGACTGGACCTTCATCGGGTCCGAGGTCCAGAGGCTCCTTAAGGAAGGAGTTATCGAGGCCAGCAACAGTCCCTGGCGAGCCCAAGTGCTGGTAGTTCGGACTGGGGAGAAAAACCGGATGGTCATCGATTACAGTCAGACCATCAACAGGTTTACGCAGCTGGACGCGTATCCTCTCCCCCGTATTTCCGACCTGGTTAACCGGATTGCGAAGTACAAAGTCTTCTCCACGGTGGACCTTAAGTCTGCCTACCACCAGCTCCCCATCCGCGCGAGTGACCGAAAGTACACCGCGTTTGAGGCAGATGGGCCTCTACCACTTCCTCAGGGTTCCATTCGGTGTCACAAATGGAATCTCGGTCTTCCAACGGGAGATGGACCGAATGGTCGACAAGCACGGTTTACGGGCCACCTTCCCGTATCTCGATAACGTCACCACCACGACCAGCAGGACCATGACATCAACCTCCAAAAATTCCTCCGAACCGCAAAACTCCTTAATTTAACTTACAATAAGGATAAGTGAGTGTCTAGCACCGACCGTCTAGCCATCTTTGGCTACGTAGTGCGTAACGGAGTGATAGGCCCCGATCCCGAACGTATGCGCCCCCTGATGGAGCTCCCCCTCCCCAACTCCCTCAAATCCCTCAAACGCTGCCTGGGCTTCTCATATTATGCCCAGTGGGTCCCCAACTACGCCGACAAAGCCCGCCCTCTCATCCAGTCCACCTCCTTTCCCCTGTCGATGGAGGCCCACCAGGCCTTTAGCCGCATCAAAGCGGATATCGCAAAGGCCACGATGCATGCTATCGACGAGTCCCTCCCATTCCAGGTCGAGAACGACGCATCTGACGTAGCTCTGGCGGCCACCCTGAACCAAGCGGGCAGACCCATGGCTTTCTTTTCACGAACCCTCCACGCTTCCGAAATCCGCCATTCCTCGGTGGAAAAGGAGGCACAGGCCATAGTTGAAGCTGTGCGACATTGGAGGCACTATCTGGCCGGCAGGAGGTTTACCCTCCTCACAGACCAACGGTCAGTAGCCTTCATGTTCGACAATGCACAGAGGGGCAAGATCAAGAACGACAAGATCTTGCGGTGGCGGATCGAGTTGTCCACGTACAACTACGATATCTTGTATCGTCCTGGGAAGCTCAACGAGCCTTCCGATGCCCTATCCCGCGGTACCTGCGCCAGCGCGCAGATTGACCGCCTCCGCTCCCTCCACACGGGCCTCTGCCATCCAGGGGTCACCCGTTTCTACCATTTCATTAAGACCCGCAACCTGCCCTACTCCGTTGAGGAAGTCAGGACAGTCACCAGGGACTGCCACGTCTGCGCCGAGTGCAAACCGCATTTCTACCGCCCCGAACGAGCGCATCTGATCAAGGCATCCCACCCCTTTGAACGTCTCAGTATAGACTTCAAGGGTCCCCTCCCCTCCAACAACCGTAACACATATTTCTTGAGTGTTATCGACGAATACTCCCGCTTCCCTTTCGCCATTCCCTGTCCCGACATGACCACAACAACCGTCATAAAGGCCCTCCTATCCATCTTCTCCCTGTTCGGTTACCCCGTGTACATCCGCAGCGACCGGGGGTCCTCCTTTACGAGTGACGAACTGCGTCAATTCCTGCTCAGCAGGGGCATAGCCTCTAACAGGACAACCAGTTATAACCCCCGGGGCAACGGTCAGGTCGAGCGGGAGAATGGCACCATTTGGAAGACCATCCTGCTGGCCCTACGGTCCAGATATTTCCCTATTCCCCATTGGCAAGAAGTCATTCACGACGTCCTGCATTCAATCCGGTCTCTCCTCTGTACTACCACTAATCAAACACCTCATGAACGTCTTCTTGTTTTCCCCAGGAAGTCGTCCTCAGGATCCCCTCTCCCGACGTGGCTGGCCCCCCCGGACCCATCTTGCTCCGGAAGCATATGCAGGTGCACAAGTCCGACCCGTTGGTTGAGCGAGTCCAGTTACTCCACGCCAACCCGCAATATGCGTACGTGGAGTATCCCGGCAGTCGGCAGGATACGGTCTCGCTTCGGGACCTGGCACCCGCCGGCGTGCGGCCTTCTCCCCCTACATCAACACCTCCCCCACCAACCCCAATTCCCCCCCAGCGCTCCCTGCGCCCCCACGACCCAGCGCACATGCCCCCACTCCCCCGATTATAGCGTCTCCACAACCAGCCCGGGGTACGGAGACACATCTACGACTGACGCTCCCGGAGGCAAGGACGACCATTGGCCCGACGTCACCGGCTCCACTGCAACGGTCCTCCAGAACACCACGGTCACCCGACAGGCTGATCGTGTCCATCTGATGCAGCCATGGGACATTTTGGACTTTGTTGTTATTCCGTTGCACATTTTGGACTTTGTTGTTATTCCGTTGCACCTTAAGTAGTAGTAGTATTGGTTTTTTTCACCACGAGCCAGTGGGCAGCCCACCTTTCTCGATTTTCGTTGCTCACACCACCAGTCCTCCGACACCCTCAACCCCACTCTCACTTCCACTTACACCCACAAGGGGTGAATGTGGTAGTATGAATGTGAGCACTGCCATTGGTGCAGAGCATGGGTTTCCCATTGGCTCTGGCTGGTCATGTGCCTCTCGTCCGATTGGCTCGGACTAGTCATGTGACTGCTCACCAATTGGTCGACAGGCATGTAGACCCCGCCTCCGAGGCAGGGTATAAGTACCCAGAGTTCCCGGCGGTCGGCCTTACTCTGTAGTCGACCACCGGGCTAACAACTAGCTGATTAAAGCCATAGTTTGGAGCCTAATTGTGTCTTGAATCCAATTGATGGTACATAACACACACTGTCTAATCTCACTCTCATTAACACACAGTCTAATCTCACTCTCATTAACACACACTGTCTAATCTCACACTCATTAACACACTGTCTAATCTCACACTCATTAACACACTGTCTAATCTCACACTCATTAACACACTGTCTAATCTCACTTTCATTAACACACATTGCTGAATCTCACACTCATTAACACACTGTCTAATCTCACTCTCATTAACACACTGTCTAATCTCACACTCATTAACACACTGTCTAAACTCACACTCATTAACACACTGTCTAATTTCACTCTCATTAACACACACTGTCTAATCTCACACTCATTAACACACTGTCTAATCTCACACTCATTAACACACTGTCTAATCTCACACTGATTAACACACTGTCTAACCTCACACTCATTAACACACTGTCTAATCTCACTTTCATTAACACACTGTCTAATCTCACTCTAATTAACACATACTGTCTAATCTCACACTCATTAACACACTGTCTAATCTCACTCTCATTAACACATACTGTCTAATCTCACTCTCATTAACACACTGTCTAATCTCACTCTCATTAACACATACTGTCTAATCTCACACTCATTAACACACTGTCTAATCTCACTCTCATTAACACATACTGTCTAATCTCACACTCATTAACACACTGTCCAATATCACACTCATTAACACACTGTCCCATATCACACTATTAACACACAGTCTAATCTCGTACTCATTAACACACACTGTCTAATCTCACACTATTAACACACAGTCTAATCTCATACTTATTAACACACGCTGTCTAATATCACACTCATTAACACACTGTCCCATATCACACTATTAACACACAGTCTAATCTCATACACATTAACACACACTGTCTAATCTCACACTCATTAACACACTGTCTAATATCACACTATTAACACAGTCTAATCTCATACGCATTAACACACACTGTCAAATATCACACCCATTAACACATTTTCTAATATAAAACTCATTAACACACAATCTAATCTCACGCTCATTAACACACAATCTAATCTCACGCTCATTAACACACTGCCTAATCTCACACTCATTAGCACACATTGTCTAATCTGACTATCATTAACACACTGTCTAATTCAACTATCATTAACATAGTGTAATCTCACACTCATTAACACACTGACTAATCTACTCACATTAACACACTGCCTAATCTCACACTCATTAATATTGTCTAATCTCACACTCATTACCACACTGTCTAAACTCACACTCATTAACACACTGTCTAATCTCAAAACACACTCTGTCTAATCTCACACTCATTAACACACTGTCTAAACTCACACTCATAACACACTGTCTAATCTCACTGTCATTAACACACACTGTCTAATCTCACACTCATAACACACTATCTAATCTCACTCTCATTAACACACACTGTCTAATCTCACACTCATTAACACACACTGTCTAATCTCACACATAACACACTATCTAATCTCACTCTCATTAACACACACTGTCTAATCTCACTCTCATTAACGCTCAATCAAATCTCTCATTAACACACGGTTTAATCTCACACTTATTAACGCACTGTCTAAACTCACACTCATTAACACACACTGTCTAATCTCACACTCATTAACACACTGCCTAATCTCACACTCATTAACACACACTGTCTAATCTCACACTCATTAACACACTGCCTAATCTCACACTCATTAACACACTGCCTAATCTCACACTCATTAACACACTGTTTAATCCCACTCTCATTAACATACTGTCTAATCTCATTCTCGTCACCACACTGCCTAATCTCACAGTCATTAACACACTCATCTCACACTCATTAACACACACTGCCTAATCTCACAGTCATTAAAACACTCATCTCACACTCATTAACACACTGTTTAATCTCACTCTCATTAACATACTGTCTAATCTCATTCTCGTCACCACACTGCCTAATCTCACAGTCATTAACACACTCATCTCACACTCATTAACACACACTGCCTAATCTCACAGTCATTAAAACACTCATCTCACACTCATTAACACACTGTTTAATCTCACTCTCATTAACACACACTGTCCAATCTCACAGTCATTAACACACTGACTAATCTCACAGTCATTAACACACACTGCCTAATCTCACACTCATTAACACACTCATCTCACATTCATTAACACACTGTTTAATCTCACTCTCATTAACACACACTGCCTAATCTCACAGTCATTAACACATTGTCTAATATCACAGTCATTAACACAGTGTCTAATCTCGCACTCATTAACACACTGTCCATTCTCACTCTCATTAACGCACAATCAAATCTCATTAACACACAGTTCAAGCGAACACTCATTAACATTGTCTAATCTCACACTCATTGACACACTGTCTAGCCTCACATTCATTAACACATTGTCTGATCTCACTCTAATTAACACACTGTCTAACCTCACACTCATTGACACACTGTCTAACCTCACACTCATTGACACACTGTCTAACCTCACATTCATTGACACACTGTCTAACCTCACATTCATTACCACACTGTCTAATCTCACTCTCATTAACACACTGTCTAATCTCACTCTCATTAACACACTGTCTAACCTCACATTCATTGACACACTGTCTAACCTCACATTCATTGACACATTGTCTAATCTCACTCTCATTAACACATTGTCTAATCTCACTCTCATTAACACACACTGCCTAATCTCACACTCATTAACAAACTGTCTAATCTCACTCTCATTAACACACACTGTCTAATCTCACTCTCATTAACACACTGTCTAATCTCATACTCATTAACACACACTGTCCAATCTCACAGTCATTAACACACTGTCTAATTTCACTCTCATTAACACACTGTTTAATCTCACTCTCATTAACACACTGTCTAATTTCACTCTCATTAACACACTGTTTAATCTCACTCTCATTAACACACTGTCTAATCTCATTCTCATTAACACATTTTCTAATCTCATACTCATTAACACACACTGTCCAATCTCACAGTCATTAACACACTGTCTAATTTCACTCTCATTAACACACTGTCTAATTTCACTCTCATTAACACACTGTTTAATCTCACTCTCATTAACACACTGTTTAATCTCACACTCATTGACACACTGTCTAACCTCACACTGATTCACACACTGTCTAATCTCACTCTCATTAACACACTGTCTAATCTCACATTCATTAACACACTGTCTAATCTCACTCTCATTAACACACTGTCTAATCTCACTCTCATTAACACACTGTCTAACCTCACATTCATTGACACACTGTCTAACCTCACATTCATTGACACACTGTCTAACCTCACATTCATTAACACACTGTCTAACCTCACATTCATTGACACACTGTCTAACCTCACATTCATTAACACATACTGTCTAATCTCACTCTCATTAACACACTGTCTTACAATTCTACCACTGGGCAGCAACAGCCGAGCGAGTAAGGGGATGGATCCAGGAGCCAGAGGCTGAGTGGGTGCGTGCGGAGGAGGCCTCCTGCATGGGAACCTCCCTCCGGGCCCTCGCCACGGCAGCACTCCCATCCCCACCCAAAAAACACTCCAGCAGCCCAGTGGTGACAGCCACCCTCCAATCCTGGAACCAACTGCGGCAGCAACTTGGCCTGACCAAAATGTCGAACAGGGCTCCCATCTGCAACAACCATAGGTTCACACCAGCACTGACTGACGCCACCTTCAAAAGGTGGAGGCAGGACGGGGGGACACTGACAGTCAGGGACCTATACACGGACGACAGGATCGCAACACTGGACGAACTGACAGAGAAGTTTCAGCTAGCTGGGGGGAACGAGCTACGGTACCTGCAGCTCAAAAACTTCCTACGAAAGGAGACAAGGACGTACCCACAACCGCCACGACAGACACTACTGGAAGACCTACTGGACGCAAGTATCCTAGAGAAAGGGAACTGTAGTGACATGTATGACCGACTGGTAGATAGGGACGACACCGTACTGGACGCAACAAGAAGGAAATGGGAGGACGACCTGGGGATGGAGATAGGGTGGGGACTCTGGAGCGAAGCACTGCATAGGGTCAACTCCACCTCCACGTGCGCAAGGCTCAGCCTGACGCAACTAAAAGTGGTACATAGAGCCCACTTAACAAGAACCCGTATGAGTAGGTTCTTCCCGGAGGTGGAAGACAGATGTGAACGGTGCCAAAGAGGCCCGGCCAACCACGCCCACATGTTCTGGTCTTGCCCCAGACTCGTGGAGTACTGGACAGCCTTCTTCGAGGTTATGTCCAAAGTGGTGGGAGTGAGGGTGGAGCCATGCCCGATAGTGGCGGTCTTCGGGGTTTCAGAACAGCCAGATCTATTCCTGGGGAGGAGGGCGGACGCCCTTGCCTTTGCCTCCCTGATCGCCCGCCGTAGAATCCTGTTTGGCTGGCGGTCAGCAGCACCGCCCAGAGCTGCGGACTGGCTGTCCGACCTCTCGGAATCTCTCCAAATGGAGAAAATCAAATTTGCCATCCGAGGGTCGGACGACGGCTTCCACAGAACGTGGGAGCCATTCATGCAACTGTTCCGGGACCTATTTGTGGCCAATGTACAAGAGGAAGAATAGTCGGGGGAAGGTAGCGGGAGGGGCTACAGGTTCGGTACGGGGGTTCGATGGCTAGCTAAGGCCCAAAACCAAACTAAATAAACATGTTGGGGGGGGGGGGGGGGGGGGCGGGCGCAGTTACTACTACGAAGATGCTTACCTGTAAATATGTATGTTAATTTTTGCGTGTTTGTTTGTTGTTTTTTTTTTGTTCTTTTTCTCTCCTAACAATTTGTAATTTGTTCAATATAAAATATGAAAACTGAATAAAAAACATTTATAAAAAAATTAACACACTGTCTAATCTCACTCTCATTAACACACACTGCCTAATCTCACACTCATTAACAAACTGCCTAATCTCACACTCATTAACAAACTGTCTAATCTCACTCTCATTAACACACTGTTTAATCTCACTCTCATTAACACACACTGCCTAATCTCACTTTCATGAACACACTGCCTAATCTCACACTCATTAACAAACTGCCTAATCTCACACTCATTAACAAACTGTCTAATCTCACTCTCATTAACACACTGTTTAATCTCACTCTCATTAACATACTGTCTAATCTCATTCTCGTCAACACACTATCTAATATCACAGTCATTAACACAGTGTCTAATCTCGCACTCATTAACACACTGTCCATTCTCACTCTCATTAACGCACAATCAAATCTCATTAACACACAGTTCAATCGAACACTCATTAACATTGTCTAATCTCACACTCATTGACACACTGTCTAGCCTCACATTCATTAACACATTGTCTGATCTCACTCTCATTAACACACTGTCTAACCTCACACTCATTGACACACTGTCTAACCTCACACTCATTGACACACTGTCTAACCTCACATTCATTGACACACTGTCTAACCTCACATTCATTAACACACTGTCTAATCTCACTCTCATTAACACACTGTCTAATCTCACTCTCATTAACACACTGTCTAATCTCACTCTCATTAACACACTGTCTAATCTCACATTCATTAACACACTGTCTAATCTCACTCTCATTAACACACTGTCTAATCTCACTCTCATTAACACACTGTCTAACCTCACATTCATTGACACACTGTCTAACCTCACATTCATTGACACACTGTCTAACCTCACATTCATTAACACACTGTCTAACCTCACATTCATTGACACACTGTCTAACCTCACATTCATTAACACATACTGTCTAATCTCACTCTCATTAACACACTGTCTAATCTCACTCTCATTAACACACACTGCCTAATCTCACACTCATTAACAAACTGCCTAATCTCACACTCATTAACAAACTGTCTGATCTCACTCTCATTAACACACTGTTTAATCTCACTCTCATTAACACACACTGCCTAATCTCACTCTCATGAACACACTGCCTAATCTCACACTCATTAACAAACTGCCTAATCTCACACTCATTAACAAACTGTCTAATCTCACTCTCATTAACACACTGTTTAATCTCACTCTCATTAACATACTGTCTAATCTCATTCTCGTAAACACACTGTCTAATATCACAGTCATTAACACAGTGTCTAATCTCGCACTCGTTAACACACTGTCCATTCTCACTCTCATTAACGCACAATCAAATCTCATTAACACACAGTTCAATCGAACACTCATTAACATTGTCTAATCTCACACTCATTGACACACTGTCTAGCCTCACATTCATTAACACATTGTCTGATCTCACTCTCATTAACACACTGTCTAACCTCACACTCATTGACACACTGTCTAACCTCACACTCATGGACACACTGTCTAACCTCACATTCATTGACACACTGTCTAACCTCACATTCATTAACACACTGTCTAATCTCACTCTCATTAACACATTGTCTAATCTCACTCTCATTAACACACTGTCTAATCTCACACACATTAACACACTGCCTAATCTCACTCTCATGAACACACTGCCTAATCTCACACTCATTAACAAACTGTCTAATCTCACTCTCATTAACACACACTGTCTAATCTCACTCTCATTAACACACTGTCTAATCTCATACTCATTAACACACACTGTCCAATCTCACAGTCATTAACACACTGTCTAATTTCACTCTCATTAACACACTGTTTAATCTCACTCTCAATAAAACACACTGTATAATCTCATTCTCATTAACACATTTTCTAATCTCACACTCATTAACACACTGCCTAATCTCACACTCATTAACACACTGTCTAATTTCACTCTCATTAGCACACACTGTCTAATCTCACTTTCATTAACACACTGCCTAATCTCACACGCATTAACACACTGTCTAATCTCATTCTCATTAACACATTTTCTAATCTCACACTCATTAACACACTGTCTAATCTCACACTCATTAACACACTGTCTAATCTCACTCTCATAAACACACTGTCTAATCTCACACTCATTAACACAGTGTCTAATCGTTCACTCATTAACACACTGTCTGATCTCACACTCATTAACACAATGTCTAATCTCACTTTCATTAGCACACTGTCTAATCTCACACTCATTACCACACACTGTCTAATCTCACTTTCATTAACACACTGCCTAATCTCACACTCATTAACACACTGTCTAATCTCATTCTCATTAACACATTTTCTAATCTCACACTCATTAACACACTGTCTAATCTCACACTCATTAACACACTGTCTAATCTCACTCTCATAAACACACTGTCTAATCTCACACTCATTAACACAGTGTCTAATCGTTCACTCATTAACACACTGTCTGATCTCACACTCATTAACACACTGTCTAATCTCACTCTCATAAACACACTGTCTAATCTCACACTCATCAACACAGTGTCTAATCGTTCACTCATTAACACACTGTCTGATCTCACACTCATTAACACAATGTCTAATCTCACTTTCATTAGCACACTGTCTAATCTCACACTCATTACCACACACTGTCTAATCTCACTCACATTAACACACTCTCTAATCTCGCTCTCATTAACACACTGTCACTGTCTAATCTCACTGTCATTGACATACTGTCTAATCTCAGACGGATTAACACACTGTTGAACCTCACACTCATTAAAACTCAGCCGAATTTGACACTCACGAAAACAGTCACAAACCTGATTCTGTCATTAACACACTCCAATACCACATTCACTAATGCACACTCCAACATCACAATCGTTAACCCACATACTCTGAAACATGCTTTGATACTTTCTGTTGCACAAATGCCATACAACTACTGTTTGTTTAACACAGAAACATAATTGCCCTGATCTACAATTTAAAATGTTTCATTGTGGTGTCATTCATTTATGAATGAACTCTCTATGTTACTGGAAAATACCATTGTATTTATTCAAATGAAAGTTGCTGCGCTGAGGTAGGAATGGGTGATTAATGACACAAAGGCTTTAAAAGACACTCTTTAACAATGAGTATCTTTCTTTCAATAATTTATGTCAATGTATTTGTTTAAGTAACATCAATAATTCATATATTAATTTGCTAAATATTTAGGTGTGTTTTTTTTGTGAAGTGGTTATTAAATTCAGAAATAAACTGAACATGAAGCAGATGCCCTTATGTTTAATTAAGCACTGTGACCCTGAGGCTAGAGTGGTCTTTTACCAGTCGTTTTAACAACAGCAGTTTACATCTCTCTCTCTAAATTCTCTTTGTTCTTTCAGAAGAAGATATGTGCTGATAGATAGCTGTCAATGCTGACAGCGACTTGCAGTCACCTAGCACATCAACTGTGGGCAATCTCCCATGGTGCTTACAGAGGGTGCAGGCGGTGGGCGGAACAAAACCAACATGAAGGTGGATTGAGGCGAGATTGGGAAAGGTGGCTACGGTGGAGCTGACATTGTCAAAGTGTGGGGTGAGAAGAAGGTGGGGAGCACTTTTGGGAAGGTGGCTGGCATAGAACTGGGATGCCAACTCTTCAGAATTGTCAAAGATTAAAGATTGATCTGGGCATATTGTGAGCAACATGGGTGAAAGTTCATTGGGATATTATGGCACAGTCCATCACACAAACTGCCTCCCATCCATTGACTCCATCTACACCTCCTTGGGAAACCAGGCAGCATAATCAAGGATCCCTCCCACTCGGCTTACTCACTCTTTCAACTTCTTCCATCGGGCAGGCGATACAGAAGTCTGAGAACACGCACGAACAGACTCAAAAAGAACTTCTTCCCCGCTCAGACTCCTAAATGACCCTCTAAACACTAACCTCATTAACACTACACCCTGTATGCTTCATCCGATGCCGGTGCTTATGTAGTTACAATGTGTACCTTCTGTTGCCCTATTATGTATTTTCTTTTATTTCCTTTTTTTTCACGTACTTAATGATCTGTTGAGCTGCTCACAGGAAAATACTTTTCACTGTACCTCGGTACATGTGACAATAAACAAATTCAATCCAATAAGGATTTTAAAAATGTTTTTCCATTT
Source organism: Scyliorhinus canicula (assembly GCF_902713615.1). Lineage (NCBI taxonomy): Eukaryota > Metazoa > Chordata > Chondrichthyes > Carcharhiniformes > Scyliorhinidae > Scyliorhinus > Scyliorhinus canicula. The sequence goes on along the minus strand of NC_052148.1, from coordinate 17,033,565 downwards.
ATTTTGCACTCTTTTTTTTATTAATCATTCAAGGATAGGAGATATAATTTAAGGCTGCTTGTCTGGGGGTTAGGAGCAGAGGAACATGGACTACATGTGCTGTTAGGATCCTAGATGAGAAACCCAACTATCCAAGGATGTGCAGGCTGGTGAATTGGCCATGCTAAATTACCCCTTAGTGCCCCAAACTGTTCAGGTTAGGTGGGGTTACGAGCATAGGGCTGGGGAATGGGTGCTCTTTTGGAGGTTCAGTGCAAACCCGATGGGCCAAATGGCCTCCTTCTGAATTGTAGACGTTCTATGGAGGAAAGGATGTTTCACCCCAGGAGTGATAACACTAACCAATCAGTATCATTTATGTTAAAACAAACTATAATTTAACACAGACTCAATCACATTAGCAACAAAGTAACAGCTTTACAGTTAACAGTTCAAGTATTTCTTAAATAAAAGGAAAAACTTTAACTTACTCCTTACACCTGCAACTATACATACATTCCAACTGAACAAATCAATATAGTTCAAAAAACACTTATAAATAAAGTTAACAATCAGGTTTGCTTCCTTTTTTTGTGCTAATTCTTTGGACAGAAGCACCCATGAGCCAACTGAAGCCCTGTCTTGTCAGACTAAAATTCTATGACAGACTACAAAACTACAGACAGACCTGGCTCCACTCCTTAACTACATCTTAAGGTATTCTATGGTCTCCTCCCACTAATACATCCCAAGACCTGCTATTCCAGAACTAAGCACCATCCCTCATAAATTATGTACAACCCAGGCATCCTCCAACACAAAACAATGTCCCATTAGCCATCTGTAAAAAAATCAAATGATCAAAACCAATGGTGACAACACTTTTACAACCCCTTAATCACAGCTTTAGTTGACATACTGCCTGTATGTATCTTAAACCAGGGTTTTTAATAACATTACTGTAGCAAATATAAAATATAATATATAACAATTTCTTCCATTCATTACAGTACAGAATGTAGTAGGGAGGCTGAGAACGTGGTTAATAAGGCAGGCATCCTGGACTTCATAGGTTGGGGCATTAAGTACAAAAGCAAGTATTACAATCTCGGTTGGTGTCATAACTGGGTGGGAAGATCCTACAATGGAACTCTAGTTCATAAAACGTTGACTTTTTTTCCAAACTTGGAGGAACAGAACTAGAGGACTGCTAATTATCTCAAACAATAACAAAAATTATTAAACATGAAAAGTTGGATTATGCTACAATACTCCCTTACTCCCCTCTTAGTGTAACCCATATATACCCAAGGGACATAAATTGAGGTGAATGGTGGAAGATATAGGGGGGATGTCAGAGGTAGGTTCTTTACCCAGAGAGTAGTGGGGGCATGGAATGCACTGCCTGTGGAAGTAGTTGAGTCGGAAACATTAGGGACCTTCAAGCGGCTATTGGATAGGTACATGGATTACGGTAGAATGATGGAGTGTAGATTAATTTGTTCTTAAGGTCAGCATGGTAGCATTGTGGATAGCACAATTGCTTCACAGCTCCCGGGACCCAGTTCGATTCGGCTTGGGTCACTGTCTGTGCGGAGTCTGCACATCCTCCGCGTGTTGGTTTCCTCCAGGTGCTCCGATTTCCTCCCACAGTCCAAAGATGTGCAGGTTAGGTGGATTGGCCATGATAAATTGCCCTTAGTGTCCAAAATGTCCCTTAGTGTTGAGTGAGGTTTCTGGGTTATGGGGATAGAGTGGAGGTGTTGACCTTGGGTAGGGTGCTCTTTCCAAGAGCCGGTGCAGACCTGATGGGCCGAATGGCCTCCTTCTGCACTGTAAATTCAATGATAATCTATAATTAATTTAGGACAAAGGTTCGGCACAACATCGTGGGCCAAAGGGCCTGTTCTGTGCTGTATTTTTCTATGTTCTATACAGGTTAACGTGGAGTCCAAAGCACATCAAAAGCTCCAATGGTCTCAGCAACACAAAGTTCCTTTAAACATACAAGTTGACTGTTGTAAAATACACTCTCCATACTAACCCAAATGAATGTCCATGGGGTTCTCCTCAAAATGCTTCAGATGATTGTCACATGAGAGTTTCCAAACTCCCAAAAAACATGCTTTAAAATCTTCTTTCACAAAAATCCTTTCCATCAGCAGTTTGCATTCCAAAATCCAGTCCATGTTTTCCAAATGACTCTTTTAAACAAAGCTACTACTCCACTTTTAAAAAGATGTTTTTTCTTGATTTTTCATTTTCATACATAGCAAGATGGTATAATGACACATATATTACATAGGGATAAATCAATCCTAGTCGACTGCATGCATTTAAATATTTTCTATCTGGGGGGATAGTGCACCCCCGTCCCTGTACCGGGTGTGGTCGGTATACACGTCTCCTTCTTTCGTCCCCTCTCCCCTCCTTCTTCCCTTTCGTTGGTGTTCATAGTCCTTCTGTGCCCCCCCCCCCCCCTCCTCCCCTCTGATCTATTGACTGTTCGCTGAAAAAAAGGTCCAGGAACAGTTTTGTGAATGGCTTCCACGTCTTGGAGAAGCCCTCTTCCGAACAGCGGATGATGAGGTTAGCCAACCAGTCTGCAGCTTTGGGTGGTACCGTTGATCGCCAGCCAAGCAGGGTTTTTTGGCGGGCGATTAGGGAGGCATCGCCTCCCCCCCTTACCCGTAAAGAGTTCTTGCTGGTCTGATACGCGGAAGACCGCTACTTTGAGGCACGTCTCCACCCTCACCCCATACAACCTTGGACATTGCCTCGAAGAAAGGCTTTCCTGAACCGGACCAGTCGAGGGCATGACCAGAACTTATGGGTGTGGTTGGCCGGGCCCCTCTGACAGTGTTCACATTTGACCTCCACCTCCGAGAAAAACCTGCTCAGTCGGGTTCTGGTTAGGTGCGCACTGTGTACCGCCTTTAGCTGCGTGAGGCTTAGTCTTGCTCATGTGGAGGTGGAGTTGACCTGGTTCAGTGCTTCGCTCCAGAGTCCCCACTCTGGCTCGTCCTCTCATTTTTCCCTTGGCTAGTCCAGTGGGTCTCCGCAGTTTCCCCCCCTAAGTTGCCCTCGTCAAACAGTTCTTCTAATAATGAGTGTCCCAGTATCAGTGGGTATGTCAACATTTGCCTATGGAGGAAGCTTTTTGATTTGCATGTGTCCTAAATCGTTTCCCCTGGTCAGTTGAAGCCTCTCCATCAGTTCCTTTAGCATTACCAGTCTATTGTCCGTGTAGTGTCCCCCAGTCAGGTTCCATCTTTTAAATGTGGCATCCACTTTGGCTGGTGCGAACCTGTGACTTTTGCAGATGGGGGCATTTCGGTCAGAGCGATGTGTTGCCTTAACTGGTTCCATGCCCGGAGCATGGCTAATACCACTGGGCTTGTTGAGTGCTTGTGTGGCGGGGATGGGATTGCTGCTGTGGCCAGGGCCTGGAGGGATGCCCCTATGCTGGAATTCTCCATTCTTGCCAATTCTCTTTCTGGTTCCCTTACCCACCTCCTCACTCTTTCTGCAGCGGCTGCCCATTGATAATATTGCAGGTTTGGGAGGGCCAGGCCCTGGTTTCTCCAGGCTCCTGGTGCCTCTCGTTTCCTTGTGACACCTGGTGCAGCTGTTGCTCAGCATTTCAGTTTTATATTTCATTTGTAGGTCGGAGAGGAAGATGAGGGAATAGTTTTTTTCTTGGTTTTCGAGACTTTTTTCAGTTAAAAATTCCTAAATTTGATTTCTTCGAAGGAGAGCCACCTTCCGTCCATCTGCTCAGCACATCCCCATCACCAGATATCCACTTCGGCTCCACTTTTAATAATGACTCCTTTATCCAGGATTTTAAACTCCCTTTTTAGATTTCTTTGTCTTAACTACTGTACAAACTGTCCATAATTGCTTTAGCTCTTGATTCCCAGACTCTATTTTAACGGCATTAAACTTTTGATTTACCTCTGAAGTCTGCTTTCCTACTTTAGCTCTGGTTATGCAGCTGTCTCTTTCAGTCACAATGCTTTGTCTGCTTGTCCCTTTGAATTCAGCTCTGAACAACAGCTTGGCCTCTGTTCTCTTCACTTCAGTCTTCTAAAGACATTCTTTCTTTCCCAATTCCCTCGTTATCTGAACTGCACAGGTTCTTTGGGAAGTCCACCTCTTTGCCGCTCCCTTGTGCTGTCCAGCTTTTCCTGGCAGAGTTGACAGTTGAGACCTTGTTGTCTTTCTTCAACAGCTAAAAACTAAACACAAAACCCTTTCTACCTTAAAAGGTCCTCAGTTGTGTATCAACCACTGTTACTTCAGCCAGCCTCTATTTACTCTTCATGCCATAACCCTCTCTAAGCACAATAGAAGCTCAGATTGAATTGAACCAATCCCCATACATGCAAATACCTTTGTCCTGCATGAATCTAACTATAGGTTTTACCTTTCCTTCCACAGAAATATTAAATTAAACCCAATTAAAACTACATTCAGTTTCTAATATTTACCAATCCAACTATAAATCCCTTAAAATTACTTTTGCTTTCCTAACACAAGATATAATAAACATGTCTGCTGGTTTGAAAACAACTGGAATATTGTGTCCAGTTTCACACTTTAGGAAGGATGTGAAGAAATGAGAGAGACGGTAGGAAAGATTTACCAGAATGGTTCCAAGAATGAGGGACTTCAGGTAATAATGATAATCTTTATTAGTGTCACAAGTAGGCTTACATTAACACTGCAATGAAGTTGCTGTGAAAATCTCCTCGTCGCCACATTCCGGCACCTGTTCGGGTACACAGAGGGAGAGTTCAGCACGTCTTTTGGAACTTGTGGGAGGAAAGCGGAGCACCCGGAGGAAACCCACGCAGACACGGGGAGAACGTGCAGGTTCCTCACAGACAGTGAGCCAAGCCGGGAATCGAACCCGGGTCCTTGGAGCTGTGAAGCAACAATGCTAACCACTGTGCTACCATGGATAGGTTGGAGAGGTTGGGGCTGTTCTCCTTGGAGAAGAGAAGATTAAGAGAAGGTTTGTTAGAGGTGTTGAAAAGCACTGGGGTCTGGATAGAGTCGATAGATTGTAACAAAACTGTTCCCATTGGTGGAAGTGTCAAGAAATGGAGGACACCAGTTTCAGGTGATTGGCAAATTAACCAATGGCGATTTGCGGAAAAGCTTTTTTACACAAGATTCGGATCAGACATGCACTGTTTGAGAGTGTGCGGAGGCAGATTCAAACATAACTTTCATGGGGGAGTTGAAGAATATCTGAAAAGTGGATATCTGCAAAGTTACGGGGAAAAGGTGGCGAAATGGAGCTAGCATGGACATGACAGACTGAATGGCCTTTTTTCCCATTGTCACCATCTCATCTGCATAATTGATGGTCCTTAGCAACATTGTAAACTTCAAATATATCATTGTAAAACTATCCTTAGTGGTCCTCTCAATCTGAGAGTGGTTTGGAGAGAGATTATGGTAAAGTGAACTGTCTCTTTCCTCTATTCCTTGATGCAACCCCTTTTATTAACCTCCCAATCTTTTGCTCCGACCTGTATCAACAGAGCCTGCCCTTGTCAACACAAGGAAGAGAGAGCTCTTTCATCAACACGGCAATATCTGACAGCAGACTGACAGCCTGCATATACAGCCTCCAGTTCCTCTGCAGCCGACGGTGAGCAGCTCCTCCCCACCACTAAGTGTGGTTTCATCTGCCGCCAGAATCCTCCCCTTTCCCCTACTCCTAGCCCCCACAGCACCCTGCCGAATACTCCTTTGAAAAAGCTGTCAGTGATGGCAGTGAACTTAAACGAAACATGAAGCTGAATCAGGTTACTTAGTAAAACAGTCTTAGTCACTCCAGAGAAGCCAAATAAACAGCTCAAATAACCTTCACCTTTCAATTCAATGCCACTTAAAAACGCATCTTCACTCTTATTTTTAAACAGCCCACTTGTATCTATTAGAGTCATGGCAATTTCACTGCACAGGGTGAAATATGGCAGAAGGATCAGTAACTGGAGTTAAAACGATGGGCAAAAGGGCCTAAGGGGACACAAGGAAACCTTTACACAATTAGTTAATTTGCCCTGGATTTTGAGATAGATGTAACGGTGAGCCTAACAGCTCTTACTATGTAAAATGATGAGGACAGCAGCATCTGGCATCCACATGTGTGCCTTTAAATTCAGAAATCCTGACTTGCTCTGACCCTCCATGAGCTACACCACATCAACACCTTGCTGATGGTCTGAGCACTGAAATCAATAGCTTCCCGCTAGTTAACCACGAAAGGCAACAGGAAAGAGCTAGTGCATTCAGATTTATGTGATTTTATTAACAGCATGCTATGCATTAATTACTGCCATCCAATGTCCCTGAAACGTTAATTTTACAATTGTGGAGTCTCACTCCCAAAGAATGTAATTCTTGTTCGATGTAAGAAACAAAGTTTAAAATTGAAACAATTGTTTTATTTTATCTTTCTGTCTCTTTTATCTCTCTTTCTTCATCCCATTTTTTTCCACTCTTTATTTTTATTTTAATGGTTTTACATTGAATGAATGAATATTCTTTTCTTATACTTAGATTTTGCTTACCTCACTCAGGTTTCTCCAATCTGATTGGCTGAAGAGCCACACTGCGGTTTTCCCTGCTCACTCATTCGTCTCTTCCCTACACATCCCTGCTCACTTATCCCCCTCATTCCCTACGCTTCCTCTACTATAGACCCCCCCCCCCTCCCCCAAACAGACTGAGGGGGAAGCCTCAGTGAGACAGGCAGTCTAAACCAGGAAGTCAAAAAATAGAATATTGATTCTTTGAATGGAAAATGACGAATGGAAATCAAAATAAAAAGCAGAAAAGATAACAAGCGGATTAAGAAAGAGAGGTAAATGAGACAAAAAGTTACATTAAAACAATTATTTTAGTTTTTAACTTTTTTATAATCTTCAGCAATAATTGTACTTTTAAGAAGCATTATGAGTAGAGCAATTGTCCCTCTTTGTTCATTAGTTCAACCCATGTAGCCTTATTTGGAAATCCGTCTCATACATCATCCCTTCTTATAGCTGAATTGCTTCTTTAATCAAGATTGGCACTCCACCTCATTTTGCACCCACATCTCTATCTTGTTACCAGGAACATTAAACTACCAACACTGAAGTCATGTTTCAGCAATGGCTAAAAAGCACACACCCACTTCCACATATCAATTTTTGTCCGTGGCTCATTTGCCTTTTGTCTGCTTTGCCAACTTTTGTTTGCTTTGCCTTTGAAATTCTCTTGCTAATTTTCCTCCTCCCATTTCCACCTCTGCTCTTCTCCCTTCTTAAATTAAATTTAAATTAATACTCTTTATTGTCACAAATAGGCTTACATTAACACTGCAATGAAGTTACTGTGAAAATCCCTTGGTCGCCACATTCCGGCGCCTGTTCGGGTACACGAAGGGAGAATTCAGAATGTCCAATTCACCTAACAAGCACGTCTTTCGGGACTTGCGGAAGGACACTGGACCCCAGAGGAAACCAACGCAGACAACGTGCAGACTCCGCACAGACAGTGACCCAAGCTGGGAATCAAACCTGGAACCCTGGTGCTGTGAACCAACAGTGTTGACCACTGTGCTAACTTGCCGCCCTAATTTATGCTCTTAAACATCCATGGCTTTATTACAAAGGAGAACAAGGGAGTTCTCCCTGGCATCCTAGCCAGTGTTTATTCCTCAATCAGCATCACGAAAACAGATTATCTGGACATTTCGTTGATTGTGGGCCTTAGCTGGGAGAAAACCGGTGGCCATTTTTCTTACATTCCAGCAGGTACTACGCTTCAAAAATGCTGCAACGCACTCTGGGATACTGACTCTGAGAGCCTCTAGACCTGATCATTGCAACATGCTCCTGACTGGTCTCCCCATACCCTTCCTAAACTGTGCTGCCCATGTCTTAACTCGCACCAAGTCCTGTTCCCTAACACCACTCCATCTTCCTCCATCTTGACTCCCAGTCAAGCAACATCTTCATTTTAAAAACCTCACCCTTGTTTAGAATAGATTTAGATTTATTGTCATGTGTACCGAGGAACAGTGAAAGGTATTGTTCTGAGTACAGTCCAGGCAGATCGTTCCATGCATGAACAAATATAGGACCTATGATAAATACACAATGCAAACACATGGACATAGACATCGGGTGAAGCATACGCAGTATAGTGCTAACAACAGTAGAGAGGATGCCTTGAGAGATCAGTTCAGTCCAAAAGAGGGTCATTCTGGAGTCCGGTGACAGCGGAGAAGAAGTTAGTTTTTGACCATTATTGCGAGTTCTCAGACTTTTGTATCTCTTTCCCAAAGGAAGAGGTTGGAAGAGAGAATAACCCGGGTGGGAGGGGTTGTTGATTATGCTTCCCGCTTTCCCAAGGCAGCGGGAGGTGCAGAAAGAGTCAATTGATGGGAGGCAGGTTTGTGTGATGGACTGGGCTGTGTTCACGACACTCTGAAGTTTCTTGTGGTCTTGGGTCAAGCAGTTGCCATACCAGGCTGTGATGGAGCCAGATAGGATGCTTCCAATGGTGCATCTGTAAAAGTTGGTAAGAGTCAATGTGGACATTGAAGTCTTGGTTCTATTGGCATTTCTTGGTCGTAGCGTCGGTGTGGGTGGACCAGCCAGATTGTTGGTGATGTGCACACTGAGGAATTTGAAGCTGTTAACCATCTCCACCTCGGCACCATTGATGCAGACAGGGGTGTGTACAGTACTTTGCTTTCTGAAGTCAATGACCAGCTCTTTCATGTGTTGGGTATACTGGGTCTGTGAGGACTGCGTTTAACATAGCAGTGAGAGAGACAGGCTTCCAACACTTGTAGAAGTACAACTCTATTTTATTGAACTATGAGCTGTTAAGCATACTTGCACTGTGACAGGTCTCAACTATGTTGAGTTGACTGGAGACCTGAGGTTAACCTGACCAGACTATCCTGCTACCACATGGTGGATGTTCTAGTTGTTGCTCACGGGCTCTGGCTGTCTCAGAGGCTGCATCCCAAGAGAGCGGGAAAACTAGTGCCCTCTGGCTTTATAGTGGCCGTGTCCTGTCTGGTGAATGGCTGCTGTGTTCTGTGTGTTGATTGGTCATTGAGTGTGTCAGTCAGTGTCTGTCTATGCACCATCATATACTTGTGTGTATACTATGACACTCTTTAGTTTTGCTGACATTGAGGGAGAGACTGTTGTTGTTGCACCACACCATTAGGTTCTCTATCTCCTTCCTGTACTCTGAATCATCGTTTAGGACAAGCGTCTGGTCAACTGACCTACTGGGTGGGATTTTACTCCCATCTCCGAGGCATGGCTTACCAAATGCCGGCAGTGAGGTATTCTGGTGCCACCGTTGTCAATGGGGTTTCCTGGTGAACCCATTGCCGCCGCGAAACCTGCGGTGGGGGTGCGCCATCGGCGAGACCTTAAGATCCCGTCAGCATGAACGGCCAGAAAATCCCACCCACTATCTTCTAGTGTGGCTCGGTGTCATACTTTGTGGTGCTCCTGCGAAGCCTGTTTCAGTGTATTAAAGGTGCTATACAAATATAAGTTGTTACTGAGTCATGTGAGGTGCTTTAGAAATGCAAGTTTTGATCTTTGCAGCATAAGCTTTTTTTGAGTCAAGCTTGTTGCCTTAAACAAGCAAGGCTCAGTGACAATAGCCCGAAGCCCATTGACAGACATCACCTTGCCTTGCATTGGTTAGTTTAACAAGACAGAACAGAGCTAGTACACCATTGCACCACCCAGTCTGTTGCAGTTTGTCACTTTAATAGATCTGAACCCTTCCAGTAACCTGATTCCATGAGTAGCCGTGGAATTTAGACATTTTCAGCCTCGCAGACGAGAGCCTTACCTTGAAAATGACTGGAACCTTTTCATCAGAGATCGTCACGTCCGTTATTCCCTGGTGAACAAGGTTCTTTCGCTCCCATCCTTCCCCGGGTGGCCCCCCAGCCAAACTTACAAACTATTTGTTTACGTTCGTGTTTGCTTTAAAGCCTAATTAAGCTGACCTGTGACCTTGTCCGGTGTTGGGTATCTCAGGTTACACAGCAGTTTAGCCCGTGACTTTCTTTTCTCAACTGTGAAGTTAGAGGTGGTGGTGATTTAATTGAGGTTTTCAATCTGGCAGATGCAAAGAAATTTGCGCATTTTGCGCTGAATGAATCTACAGCAGATTTATATCAAGTCTGGATAACATGAATCATAGGCAAGTGAATGGAGTTGAGGTATAAATTTATTTCTTTATTCTTTCATAGGATGTGAGGATCGCTGGCAAGGCCAGTATTTATTGCACATTCCTAATTACCCTTGAAATATGTGGTTTGCTGGGTCATTTCAGAAAGCAGTTAAAAGCCACACGCAGGCCAGACCTGGTATAGGACAGCAGATTTCCTTCCCTAAAGGACATTAGTGAACCAGGTGGGTTTTTACAAGTCAATTCATGGTCATTTTTAAACTTTTAATTCTAGATTTTTTTCTAATTTAATTCAAATTTCACCATCTGCAGTGGCGGGATTTGAACCTGGGATCTCAGAGGATTACTCTGGGTATCTGGTTTACTAGTCCAGTGACAATACCACTACGCCACCGCCTCCCCTTTGCTATATAATGTGGGTTGTTGTTGTGCTGTTGCATGGTCACTTTAAGAATCTAGTCACGTTATAGTCCGCGGTGCCATAGTCTATTTCACGGGCTTTCCCTCAGTCTAGACTAAACCTTTGTACCGTTCACAGCTGACGAATAAACCCCTGTTGATTATTGCGTTCAACCCCATGTGCTTCCGCATTCCATTCTTTTATCCTGGAAGTACATTGCGCGACAGGATAACTAGAAAACTGCCGATGAGGAACGGATCAGATAAAAATTATTTTCCGAAGAGAAAATGAAAATCAATTCTTTCGACGCTTGCCGTTGAGGCAGATCAACAGTAGGTCAGAGGTCACACCTGGCATCGGACCGGCAAGGTTGTTGGGCATGAATTAAAAAGGAAAGGTCCACACCTTAAATTTAAACCGACATCCTGGGGAGTTCAGGCTGCAAAGCTCACCACGTACAGTAGAGGAAGACACAGAGGGAGAGTGGGACAGAGGAAATATATTCTTGTATCGCAAGTTGCTGCAATTGGCTTATTCAACATTATTAACTGGACCATTTGTAGAAGGGAAGTTGTGAGCATATTCTGATATCAGAAAAATGGCGGGAAAATTTGGCACCGTGGGCCCATTTGAAGAGGCATCTGAAAATTGGAAATCATATGCAGAAAGATTTCACTACTATACCTATCTAACAAGATTTCAGAGGATATTATGGCCCCTACTTTCCTTAGTGCCACTGGCAGTTAAACTTTTAATTAACTCTGAAGTTTGGTCCAACTCGAGAACCCCGGTGACAAAACTTATCAAGAATTGGTTCAGTTATTGGAGGGCCATTATTCACTTAAACCAATGTTTCTCAAACTTTCTTTCCCAGGATCCACTTTTAACAAGCGGGCGACATTCGGGACCCACGCCAGCCAACCTTCAGGACCCACATCGGTTGACCTTCGCGATTCTCGCCGCCTGACCTTCGTGACCCTCCATTTTCACTTACCTTTAATGCGACAGGTGACCCTCCTTGGGCCTCACGGTTTCACTTGCTTTGTCATTCAATGTTACAATTCTGCTAAGGATTTCAGCTGATGATTTAAGCTCTCGCTGCATCCTTTGAAAAATAATCAAGAGGTTTTTCCTCGAACTCGCCGTGCTTAGTCTTCAAATGTCACGGCAATTGCTCAGTAAGTTTAAACTTCCATTGGGCAATTAATTACCCTGTACTTGGAACAATCTGATCACAGAATTGTTACGGCACAACAGTAGTCCATTTGTCCCAGCATGTCTGCTCTGGCTAAGGGGCTGTTTAGCTCACAGGGCTAATCGCTGGCTTTGAAAGCAGACCAAGGCAAGCCAGCAGCATGGTTCGATTCCCATAACAGCCTCCCTGAACAGGTGCCAGAATGTGGCGACTAGGGGCTTTTCACAGTAACTTCATTTGAAGCCTACTTGTGGCAATAAGTGATTTTCATGTCTGCTCTGGCTGTCAAAATGAGCATTATGATTTGGTGCCATTCTCCTGCCTTTTCCCAATACCCAGATCTTTGTTTCTATTCAAATAGAACACCCAAGAGAGACTTGGGTGTGCTAGTGCATGAGTCACAGAAGGTTGGTTTTCAAGTGCAACAGGTGATTAAGAAGGCAAATGGAATTTTGTCCTTCATTGCTAGAGGGATGGAGTTTAAGACTAGGGAGGTTATGTTGCAACTGTACAAGGTGTTTGTGAGGCCACACCTGGAGTATTGTGTTCAGTTTTGGTCTCCTTACTTGAAAAAGGACGTACTGGCGCTGGAAGGTGTGCAGAGGAGATTCATTAGGTTAATCCCAGAGCTGAAGGAGTTGGATTATGAGGAGAGGTTGAGTAGTACTCATTGGAATTTAGAAAGATGAGGGGGGATCTTATAGAAACATTTAAAATTATGAAGGGAATAGATAGGATAGATGCGGGCAGGTTGTTTCCACAGGTGACAGCAGAACTAGGGGACATAGCCTCAAAATAAGGGGAAGTAAGGGGAAATAAGGGGAAGGGGAAGACTGAGTTTAGGATGAACTTCTTCACCCAAAGGGTTGTGAGTCTATGGAATTCCTTGGCCAGTGAAGCAGTTGAGGCTCCTTCATTACATGTTTTTAAGGTAAAGATAGATAGTTTTTTGAAGAATAAAGGGATTAAGGGTTATGGTGTTCGGGCCGGAAAGTGGAGCTGAGTCCACAAAAGATCAGCCATGATCTAATTGAATGGCGGAGCAGGCTCGAGGGGCCAGATGGCCTACTCCTGCTCCTAGTTCTTATGTTCTTATGTTCTTATAATCATCTACTGCCCTCTTGAATTCCTCGATTGAACCTTCTTCTGCCACACTTCAAGATCGTGCATTCCAGACCTGAAATACTCTTTTTTGATATTAATTTATGGGATGTGGGCGTGGCTGGTTAGGCCAGCATTTATTGCCCATCTCCATTCCCACAACTGACCACCCAACACCCACCACTAATCACCCAAACCACACACTGACCACCCAAAACCCCTCTCCATCATTGGTCACTCCCCCAACTAATCCCCCCGCCCCAATAACCAGACAACCCTCTCCTCGCAACTAACCAACTGCCCCACTGAACTGCTGACCTGCCACTGCACTCCCACCACTGACCAGCCAATGGCCCCACTCCACTGTCCACATCTCCCTGCACTGACCGCCTAACTTCCTCTAACCTACCCAACACCACCATATCCCCTCCCCATCCTGCCCATTTAGCTGACACTCCTCCCGAGATTCTCAAAGTGGATGATGGACCTGAAAATCTAGTGCGGTTAAAAAGTGGGCATGCCCTCCTTCCCCTTGAGTCTCCTGTATTTGACAGAAAGCCTCGGGATCCACAGCACCCACCCATACGCCAAAATACGCCGGTCGGTCTGCGCATGCGTGGAACCATGCCGGCGGTTCCGCGCATGCGCGATATCACGCCGGCCCTTCAGCACATGCGCGAACTTGCACCATCCCTTCGCCGCTGGGAGGAGCGGCGCCGGACCCTCCGGCATCCACCTAGCCCCCATCGACGCCGGACTCGTTGGCGCCGGTTTTCCCGCTGGCGTGGGGACTTAGTCCCCGGAAGGGACAATCGAGTCTTGTGTTCCTCAGTCATTTTCTTTTTACTTCATTAGGGTCCGATAAAGACAGCATCACATCTCAGAACATCAGTGGCTGTGTCTGCATCCGTTAATGTGGGCAGGCCGGTTTCTATTAACCCAAGTAACAAAAACAGAAGGCCAGAAGAATGAACCATTCAGAATAGATAGACAGATGAGAATGATTCATCGAATTCACAATGCAGAAGGAGGATATTCGGCCCATCGAGTCTGCACCGGCTCTTGGAAAGAGCACCCGACCCAAGGTCCACACCTCCACCCTACCCCCATAACCCAGTAACCCCACCCAACACTAAGGGCAATTTTGGACACTAAGGGCAATTTAGCATGTCCAATCCACCTAACCTGCACATCTTTGGACTGTGGGAGGAAACCGGAGCACCCAGAAGAAACACACGCAGACACGGGGAGAACGTGCAGACTCCGCACAGACAGTGACCCAAGCCAGGAATCGAACCCGGGACCCTGGAGCTGTGAAGCAATTGTGCTAATAACTATGCTACCGAGCTGCCCCTAATTGGATTCCAGTTTGTGCAGCTCTCGTACGGGTTGAGTCACAGAGTCAGAGAGCCACGCACTACAGAAGAGGCTCTTCAGCCCATCGAGTCTGCACCGACAAAACTAAACTGAATCTACACTAACCCCACTTTCCAGTCCGTAGCCTTGAATGTGATGACATTTCAAGTGTTCATCGATGTACTCTTCAAACGTTGATTGCTGATTTGGGAAATTGGTGACTTGCATTTATGTCGCACCGCCCACAGTGTCAATGTAGAATATTGTGGGTTCCTTAAATCACCGACACCAAGGGCTTCCAACAAAAATAGTTTATAGCTGAATGCAGCAGGTAAATACACTTGTGTTCTGCCCGCGCTCCTGGGGATAACCCCTGTGCTCCCACCTCATGACTTCCTTTGTAGCTGCAATCACCATATTGGCAAAAGACCACTCGGCCTACATCTTCCCTGTTTAGTTGAGACACCCGATGGAATGAGATGTAACAGTGTTCGCAAGGGGAAACTATGTACAGATGGTTATGCACCATACAAATAAAAAAACAGACATACATAACTATTTACATATGTATAATGAAGTATGGATTAGGGTGTAGCAACTGGCGCCTGGCCCATCATGCCTCCTTCTCCCCCCACCCCACTTTTCTGTTGGAAAGAAAACTGAAATTCAAAAGTCAGTTCCAGGATAAGTGGTAATAAAGTCCGGAATCGTGTGATCGGCCGGTTCAGGTGCCCTGAGCGCGTGATTACACTGGTTGGTGATGTTGTCGTCTTTCTTTGGTCAGTGTCTCTCTGTTAATAACACAGGACGTTTCATCTGCGTATTCACCGGGTGTAGGATTCGCTGCATTGGCCCCTGTAGGAGTCTGCATGTCTGCTGGTGCAGAGGGCTGCTGCCATAGGCTGGTGATTGGAGTGCTGTGTTATCTGTTGGTGCTGCTTCTACTACTTGCAGAAGGTGCTGGCGGTTGCGTACGTAGTGGGGCACTGCCTGAGGCAACCATGTGACTGTTCGGTTGCTCAGCATTATTGTGTATCACCGCAAACTGGTCAGGGCCAGTCTGAATCCTGGCTGTTTGACCTGCTGTTAGAGGACCAGGTCTGTGGGCATCTCGATCATGGTGCGTTTTGCTTTTCAATCTGCAATGCAGGAAGGCGTCATTCACGCTGGTTTCAGGTTCAGGCTGCAGCAGAACCTTAGCAGTAAGAATCATGGTCCTGCTGCACCTGTTGTGTTGCTGAGGGCAGTCCATGATGTGGTAGATTCCGCAGGCTAAAGAGTGCAGCATAGTCTGTGCGATGCCGTGCACATTTCTCTAGAAGCTGCTTGGCTGAGCGATCCTCCCATTCTGCCAAACAATTTGACTGAGGATAAAGTGATCATGATATGATCAAATTCTCATGTGCGTGCAAAGTTGCGAAGTTCAGTGGAGACGAATTGGCACTGATAGTGATAGAGAGACTCAAGTATACTCAAGTGTTTGCATTGTAATAAAGCTGATCGTGTAAAGTCGCAGGCTTACGAAAAGGGCTGGGAAGACAGATTTGGTAAAACAGGATAGCAAGTAGGGTTTATTAAAGTAAGAGAAACAAAATCACTGTCCCAGTGGAAGAGATGCCACAGAGTGTACAAACTGTTCAGAGGTTGGCGGATAAGCAGATATCAGAACTTTTTAAGGATTTTAATTGTGAGGGTAAAGTATACTTGTGTACAATGTGGAATAGATAAGGAGATCAAGAATTTACGGGATACAGGAGCAAGTCATAGAATTTACAGCGCAGAAGGAGGCCATTCGGCCCATCGAGTCTGCACCGGCCCTTGGAAAGAGCACCCCACTCAAGCACACACCTCCTCCACCCCATCCCCTTAACCCAGTAACCCCAATTAACCTTTTGGACACTATGGGCAATTTAGCATGACCAATCCACCTAACCTGCGCACCTTTGGACTGTGGGAGGAAACCGGAGCACCCGGAGGAAACCCACACACACACTGGGAGAATGTGCAGACGCCGCACAGACAGTGACCCAAGCCGGGAATTGAACCTGGGACCCTAGAGCTGTGAAGCAACTGTGCTAACCACATTGCTACTGTGTTGCCCCAATCCTTAATGGTGAGAGCTAAGGAGATATGTGGTTTGGAAGGCACATTTTCAGAAAAGGTGGTGAGAGCAGTAATGTAAGGTAAGGTTAGAGAGTCTATTGTGAAGTGGTAACAGGAAAAATAGAATGAATACCATTGCCAGAGATACAATTTATCCTGCATCATGATCTAGCTGGATCACACATGGGAGGGCAGAATACTGTGGTTAAAAGCCAGTGGAAATTCAAACAATTGAGATGTTGTAAGAAGCATATCCAGGAATATTTCTTGATTGTGTGGCAATCCAAGCACAAAGACATAGGCTGAGACAGGAGGAAGAGAACTTGAGGAGTACCATCTGTGTGGAGTCTGCACATTCTCCCCATGTGTGTGGGTTTCCTCCGGGTGCTCCGGTTTCCTCCCACAGTCCAAAGATGTGTGGGTTAGGTGGATTGGCCATGATAAATTGCCCTTAGTGTCCAAAATTGCCCTTAGTGTTGGGTGGGGTACTGGGTTATGGGGATAGGGTGGAGGTGTTGACCTTGGGTAGGGTGCTCTTTCCAGGAGCCGGTGCAGACTTGATGGGCTGAATGGCCTCCTTCTGCACTGTAAATTCTATGTTAATCTATGATAGGGCGGACGAAATTTAATTGTCAGAAACCACATGTGATCAGATGGTTAGTCAAGAGGAAGAGCCGGTGGTGGATGAATTGTCAGGAACCATGTTTGGTCAGATGGGTACATAGAACAGTACAGCACAGAACAGGCCCTTCGGCCCTCGATGTTGTGCCGAGCAGTAGTAAAGAAGCAGACATGTAGTGGATGAAGCGTATGTCTTTAATTCAAGCAACTTCGTTGAATTACAACAAAAAAACAAAACAATCCACGGATGAAGATGTTACACCAGAAAGCATATGTGTATACCGGATTGTAATTAAACTAGAAATAAGATATTGATGAGAAAATGGAGACCTTTACATATTCAAGCAGATGAGAAATGGACAGAAGTTAATCAAGTGGTAATTACCGGTGGATTATAGAAAGGAGGTTTTGCAGGTAGCACATGAGGCTCTAGTAGGAGGTAATTTAGGGGTGAGGAAGAATCAAGCAAAAAGTGCAAAGAAATTTATATTGGCCTGGACTACATAAGGATGTAATTGAATTTTGACGTACATGTCAACATAATCCAGGACAAAGCAGCCTGCTTGATTGGCCACCCCTTCCACAAACATTCACTCCCTGATGCACAATGGCAACCGTGTGTACCATCTACAAGATGCACTGCATTAACTCACCAAGACTCCTTAGGCAGCACCTTCCAAACCACGACCACTACCATCTAGAAGGGCAAGAGCAGCAGACACATGGGATCATCACCACCTGCAAGTTCCCCTCCAAGTCACTCACCATCCTGACTTGGAAATATATCGCCGTTCCTTCAATGTCGCTGGTCAAAATCATGGAATTCCCTCCATAACACCACAATGGGTGTCCGACACCTCAGAGACTGCAGCCATTCATGAGGGCAGTTCACCACTACCGTACAGGGCAATTAGGGATGGGCAACAAATGCTGGCCTCACCAGAGACACCCAGATCCCATGAATAATTTTGAAAGTTGGTCCCATCATGCAAATAATTAATATGGTTCGTAAATACTTGGAGCCTCAGTAATTTTTTTTTAATTTTTAAAAATAAATTTAGATTACCCAATTATTTTTCCCAATTAAGGGGCAATTTAGCGTGGCCAATCCACCTACTCTGCACATTTTTGGGTTGTGGGGGCGAAACCCACGCAGACACGGGGAGAATGTGCAAACTCCACCCGGACAGTGACCCAGAGCCGGGATCGAACCTGTGACCTCAGCGCCGTGAGGCGGTTGTGAAAACCACGAGGCCACCGTGCTGCCCTGGAGCCTCAGTAATGACCCCCTGGCACCCAACTAGTTATATTTTTCTAACCTGAAAGTGATCCATTCATTCCCATTCTCTATATCCTGCTAGTTAGCAAGTTAGTTAGTTGGTTTGCTAGTTACTAGAATAACACAAGTGCTGAGTGACTTCTTGGCGAGGTTAGAGAGGTTGGTATTATTCTTTTTACAGCAGAGAAGGTTAAGGAGAGACTTCAGTGAGGGTGGCAAAACCCGGCTCAATATTAACTTCCGAAAAGGTATTGGACAAATATTTGAAAATAAATAAATTGCAGGACCAAGAGGAAAGAGCAGGGCATTGAAGCTAATTGGATTGCGGTCTCAAAGGGCTGGCACAGGAACAAAAGGCCGAATGGCTCAATACTGTGCTGTATGATTGTCGAAATGCTCTCTCCACCAAAGAAACTAAGCCAAAATATTCACTTCGCCCCCTCCTCTTGCCCTTATATCTGTGACCTCTGATTACCCCTGGTCCCCCCCTACCCAACCCCAACCCCGCTCTATTATAAGCTGGGTAATCGGGGAAATCTCCACACTGACTGATAAGTATCAACTGTACTGCACTGGGATAGCTTGGCTAAATGCGGGCAGCTAGCTGTGCCGCCAAGATCTTCGGCACCCTTGCTGGCACGTCACCGGGGCTCTTAGCCGATGTTGTGCATGATACACCCAGTTGCTCCTTACTGTCGCAGGGGGTGAGCTGGAATGATGGAGCATCAGCGCCAATGAAGATTACCTGTGACCTGAGAAGTTGTGATCTGACAGCCTCGGTGACCTTTCCCCTTCCTAGACAATCTGAATAGAAGGAGGCCATTCAGCCCCTCCAGCCTATTCTGTCATCCAGTCAGGTCATGGCTGATCTGTGCCTTAAAACTATTCGCCTGCCCTGGCTCAAACAAAACCCAATTGATTTCAGACTTAAATGCACAAATTAAGTATGTGTCTACTTCTATTCCACCCTGACTGTTCGGAACCCCACTGATGTTAAATGTAAGTGTATCCAAAATACCCAGAAGGGTAACTTGGAACACTGGTTCCTAGTGGTGTATATTTTAAATTTGGTTTACCGTGAGAAAAGATATGCAAACCAGGGAGGAATAATCCAGCAGTTTTGTGATCAATTAATCAAGAATATCTTTTAACATAAAAGAAAAACACAGTACAAGGGATATAATACACTGCGACAGTACAATTAACTACACTGAAGGCTTTACATATGGTATTGCATGAAGTTACATTACTTCCCAACTACCTACATTTCCTGGACTTTGAGACGCCCATGTTCCCAAACAGCATTCAATATCAGGGCAGTACGGTGGCGCAGTGGGTTAGCTCTGCTGCCTCACGGCGCCGAGGTCTCAGGTTCGATCCTGTCTCTGGGTCACTGTCCGTGTGGAGTTTGCACATTCGCCCCGTGTTTGTGTGGGTTTCGCCCCCACAACACAAAGATGTGCAAGATGGGTGGATTGGTCATGCTAAATTGCCCCTTAATTGGAAAAAAGTAATTGGGTACTCTAAATCTATTTTTAAAAAAACAGCATTCAATATTATATAACTCTGAGCTAAATACAGCAGATCATTACCACACACAGGCTATTTATCCACATTTGGGAAAACCTGCAGTGGTCGCGCCATACAACATGGCGCTGGTTGTGTGCGGACCCAACCCGCCATCCGCGACCCCACACCCCACCCACTGGCCTCCCCCACCAGTCCCCCCAGCCCTCACAGAAGCCCCCCCGGCCAGCGGCACAGATCCCAGCCAAGTGTGGCAGCGCTGGACACTGTGAAATGAAATGAAATGAAAATCGCTTATTGTCACAAGTAGGCTTCAAATGAAGTTACTGTGAAAAGCCCCGAGTCGCCACATTCTGGCGCCTGTTCGGGGAGGCTGGTACGGGAATCGAACCGTGCTGCTGGCCTGCCTTGGTTTGCATTCAAAGCCGGCGATTTAGCCCTGTGCTAAACAGCCCCTGCAAATTATGAAAATCACTTATTGTCACAAGTAGGCTACAAATGAAGTTTCTGTGAAAAGCCCCTAGTCGCCACATTCCGCCTGTTCGGGGAGGCTGGTGGGCGGAGCATGGCCGTTAAATCAGCGCGGCCCTGATTTCGCCGTCGGAGTCCATTCTCCAACCAATTGCCGAACACGGGGCGAGATTCTCCCATATGGGGAGAAATCGTAAGGCTGGCGTCAAATCCGGGCGGGTTTGACGCCAGCCCCCCCCTTCCCGACCGGGAACCGATTCTGGTCCCCGGTCGGGGCTAGCAGCCCGACGCCGTAAGCTCCGGCATCACGGGCTTAACGAATTTCGTTAAGCCCGCTTGCCCGAGTTAGCGCCGGCTGACGCGTCATATGACGTCAGCCGCGCATGCGCGGATTGGAAGACTCCAACCCGCGCATGCGCGGATGACGTCATCGCGTATTTGCGCGAAACCCGCGCATGCGCGGGCCGGGATGCCCCTCAGCCGCCCCGCGAATGGATACTGCGGGGCGGCGGAAGGACAAATAGTGCGCGGGCATCGGGCCCGCTGCCCGCGATCGGTGCCCACTGATCGCGGGCCCATGGCACCCTTGGCACGGCCGTGGTACTGCCGTGCCAATCGGTGCCATGGTTATAAAATGCGAGTGTTTACGGCCGTTTTTACGAACGGCCAGACCAGGTGTGTTTGCCATTCGTAAAGACAGCCGTAAAGGGCTGGGAACTCGGCCCATCTATCAGCTGTGAATCGCTGCCGGCCGTAAAAAAACGGCGGCAGCGATTCGTGTCGGGAGTTGGGCGTGGGGGGGGGGAGAATAGCGGGAGGGCGTCGGAACAGCGTGGCCGTAAAATTTTACGAGCCACGCTATTCTCCGCACCGTCGGGAGTGCGGAGAATCTCGCCCACGATTTTGACGCCAGACAATGGAGAATCCCGCCCCTTATCTCTCTATTTTGAAGTCACCTCTTCTGCCCCCCATTGTTTCCCCCCAGTCATATTGGTAAACACTTGCTTTGCTCACTGAAATGCTCATTCGCATATCAAAACACCCCTTCAGAGAACTGCCCTGATCAGCCCCCTTTTTTATTGTATTTTATTCCAATTTCATTTTTTAATCTTAATCTTCCACATTTCTCAACACGATGAAGAAATGTTTCTAAACTTCTGAATAGCCTGGTCCTGATCATAAATCTATTTAACTCTGTGCTGGTCTCCACCAATTACAGAAGAGGTTCTCTTTTCCTACCCAATTAAATTGATTCTACCCAATCAATTTATTTCAAAATGCAAAATCAATTGAATAAACCCTGAACCCTCCGAATGGTAGGGAATACAAATCTCGTTCATGTAATCTCTCCTCAGACACTAACCTTGGTCCACTGCTGACATAATCAGCGCTGCGGTCCTCACATCGCCAAATGTCCTTTCTGAAGCCTGATGCCAGAACTGCCCACTGAAGTTCTTCACTGATGAGGTTTGCAGTTTCGGTGCGTCTACCTCAGGGTCATCAATAAAAAATTAGCAGATGATTATTGGTGAATTCTGTGGCCTTCCAATATTAGATGGAGGCATACTTAATAAGACGAGGCACTCAGTGGGCCATGCCATATGCTCATTCGTATGGTCCCAGCCACTTAAGTGGATCAGATTGTAAAATTATTTTAGCAATTCGCAATGATGCATTGAGTTCCTTAACTCATTATGTCCATCTTTTATTGATGTTGATTGAATGCTAATTGCCCACCCCCCCCCCCCCCCCCCACCCCGTACCACCACCACCCATCTTGGTGAGTGTAGGAATGGGAATGTGATACTGGTGGCCTTTAGGATTCTTGTATTTCATTTCCCTGTGTGCCCCTCCCTCCCAACTCCCCCCCCTCCCTCCCTCCCAACTCCCCCCCTCCCTCCCTCCCAACTCCCCCTCCCCCTCCCTCCCTCTCCCCCTCCCCCTCCCTCCCCCTCCCTAACTCCCCCCCTCCCTCCCAACTCCCCCCCTCCCAACTCCCCCCTCCCAACTCCCCCCTCCCTCCCAACTCACCCCCAACTCCCCCCCTCCCTCTCCCCCTCTCTCCCTCCCCCCCTCTCCCCCTCCCTCCCTCTCCCCCCCTCTCCCCCCTCCCTCCCTCCCCCCTCCCTCCCTCCCTCCCAACTCCCTCACTCCCTCCCAACTCCCTCACTCCCTCCCAACTCCCTCACTCCCTCCCAACTCCCCCCTCCCCCTCCCTCCCTCCCCCCCTCCCCCCTCCCTCCCTCTCCACCCCTCTCCCCCCTCCCTCCCACTCCCCCCCTCCCTCCCTCCCAACCCCCATCCCTCCCCCTCCCACCCTCCCTCCCAACCAACCCCTCCCTCCCCCCCTCCAAATTCCCCCCACTCCCTCCGTCCCTCCCCCTCCCTCCCCCCTACCCCACCCTCCCTTCCCCCTCCCTCCCTCATCCCCCTCCCTCCCTCCCTCCCTCCCCCTCCACCCCTCCCCTCCTCCCCTCCTCCCCCTCCCCTCCTCCCCCTCCCCTCCTCCCCCCTCCCCTCCCCCCCCTCCTCCCCCCCTCCCCTCCTCCCCCCCCTCCCCCTCCCCTCCTCCCCCTCCCCTCCTCCCCCCCTCCCCTCCTCCCCCCCAACTCCCCCCTCCCTCCATCCCCCCTCCCTCCCTCCCCCTCCCCATCCCTCTCAACTCTCCCCCCTCCCCCCTCCCCCCCTCCCAACTCCCCCCTCCCTCCCAACTCCCCCTCCCCTCCCCCCTCTCCCCTCCTCCCCCTCCCTCCCCCTCCCGCCCTCCCCCTCTCCCCTCCCCTCCCTCCCCCTCCCCCCTCCCCTCTCCCTCCCCCTCCCCCATCCCTCCCTCCCCCACCTCCCCCCTCCCCCCTCCCATCCCCCCTCCACCTCCCTCCCAACTCCCCCCTCCCTCCCTCCCAAACCCCCGTCCCTCCCCTCCCACCCTCCCTCCCCTCCTCCCCCCTCCCCCCTCCCCCCTCCCCTCCCCCCTCCTCCCCTCCCCCCTCCCTCCCCCTCCCTCCCCCTCCGAACCCCCTCCTCCCTCCCCCTCCCCCCTCCACCCCCTCCCTCCCCCCTCCCTCCCTCCCCCTCCGCCCCCTCCCCCCCTCCCCGCCCCCTCCCCCTCCTCCCCCTCCCCCCCTCCGCCCCCCCCCTTCTCCACTCCCCCTCTCCCTCCCCCTCCCAACTCACCCCTCCCCCCCACCCCCTCCCCCCACCGCCTCCCCCCTCTCCCTCCCCCTCCCAACTCCCCCCAACTCCCCCCCTCCTTCCTCCCCCCCCCTCCCAACTCCCCCCTCCCTCCCCCTCTCCCCTCCCTCCCAACTCCCCCCTCCCAACTCCCCCCTCCCTCCCCCCCTCCCCCCTCCCTCCCCCCTCCCTCCGCCCCCTCCCCCCTCCCTCACCCTCCCCCCTCCCCCTCCCCTCCCAACCCCCCCTCCCCCCCAACTCCCCCCTCCTTCCTCCCCCCTCCCCCTCCCAACTCGCCCCTCCCTCCCTCCCCCCTCCCAACTCCCCCCTCCCAACTCCCCCCTCCCTCCCCCTCCCAACTCCCCCCTCCCTCCCCCACTCCCAACTCCCCCTCCCTCCCCCTCCCTCCCCCCTCCCCCTCCCTCCCTCCCCCCCTCCCCCCTCTCCCCTCCCTCCCAACTCCCCCCTCCCTCCCAACTCCCCCCTCCCTCCCCCACTCCCAACTCCCCCTCCCTCCCCCCTCCCTCCCCCCCCTCTCCCCCCTCCCCCCCTCCCTCCCTCCCTCCTCCCCCTCCCCTCCCTCCTCCCTCCCTCCCCCCCCCTCACGATTTTGTGTTGTCGCGCGTCCTGAAGGCCGCCTTGGAGAACGCTTACCCGGGGATCAGAGGCTGAATGCCTTTGACTGCTGAAGTATTCCCCGACTGGAAGGGAACATTCCTGCCTGGCTATTGTCGCACGATGTCCGTTCATCCGTTGTCGCAGCGTCTGCACTGTCCTGGCTTGAGACAATTCACACCTCTTTAACCCGGGGTTACCCCTATCTCTGATCTGTAAGGACTTAATTGCCTGCAAATTATCGCATTCAAAGCCTTGTCTTGCATCTTTGACTTTGTCTATATAAATGTTTCTGGAACATACCTCTTCATTCACCTGAGGTAGGAGCAGTGCTCCGAAAGCTAGTGATTTGAAACAAACCTGTTGGACTTTAACCTGGTGTTGTAAGACTTCTTACTGTGCTCACCCCAGTCCAACGCCGGCATCTCCACATCAAGTCTGCAAAGGGATATAGGTAGATAAAGTGAGTAGGTGAAAACGTGGCAGATGGAGTACAATGTGAGAAAATGTGAGGTTGTCTATTTTGGGAAGAAGAACAGAAAAGTAGAATATTATTTAAATGGAGAGAGATTGCAGGACTCTGAGGTACAGAGGGATCTGGGTGTCCTAGTACATGAATCCCAAAAAGATAGCATGCAGGTACAACAAGTGACCAGGAAAGCAAATGGAATGTTGACCTTTCCCTAAACCTGAAGGAGCCATATGTGACTAATTTTCACACCTTTATTTTAAGACTCATTGTTCTTGATTTTTTTTTGTATGGGGATGAAATGTAAAAATAGGGGAGTCTTGCTGCCACTGTAGAGGGCATTGGTGAGACTCCACCTGGAGTACTGTGTACACAGCTCTGGTCTCCTTATTACTTACACTGGAAGCAATTCAGAGAAGAATCATTAGTCTGATTCCTGGAATGAAGGGGTTGTCTTATGAGGAAAGGTTGGGTAGTTTGGGGCTAATGCTCTTTGGAGTTGAGAAGAATGAGAGATGCTCTTATTGAAATACGGGATTCTGAGGGGGTTTGACAGGGTAGACGCTGCAAGGATGTTTCCTCTCATCAATCTAAAACTTGGGGGACACATTTTAAAAATAAAGGGTCTCCCATTTAAGACAGGGATGAGGAGGAATTGATTTTCTCAGAGCGTCATTGCCTGTTGCATTTTCTTCTTCAGTGAGGAGTCATTGAATATAAGGGTCATTGAATATATTCACGGTTGAGTTAGACAGAGTTTTGATTGGGATGGGGGTCACAGATTACGTAGGGGGAGTGCAGAAAGTAAAATAATCAGATCAGCCATGATCGTATTGAATGGCGGCACATCGGGTTCGATATTCTGAATGGCCTTTGAATCATAGAATCCCGACAGTGCAGAAGGAGGCCACTCAGCCCATCGAGTGTGCACTGACCCTCCGAAAGAGCACCCTACCTAGGCCCACATCCCCACCTCATCCCCGTAACCCAGTAACCCCACTTTAACCCCACCTAACGTTTTGGACACGACGGGGCAATTTAGCATAGCCAATCCACCTAACCTATGGACTGTGGGAGGAAACCGGAGCACCAGGAGGAAACCCGCGCAGACACAGGGAGAATGTGCCGACTCCACACAGTCACCCAAGACCAGAATCGAACCTGGATCCTTGGCGCTGTCAGGAAGCACTGCGGCACATTGCCACCCATGCTGCATTTTCCTGCTGCTATTCCTTATGATCTTAAGTCTCCTCTGCATCCTCCCAAAGGCCTCCATGATTGAAGCAATCTGCCTGCACTGCCAGCTACATGGACAAGGGGCATCTGAGCAAGAAGCCAGGACGGACACAGAATGGACACACAACCATCTAGAATGAGCTAGAACCTACTGTAGGGATAAGAAGACAAGTTGACAAGACTGTAAAAAAACATACGGGGGGGTGGGGGGGGGGGGGGGGGGGGGGAAGGGGGATCCTTGGCTTAGTAAATAGAGACATGGAGCACAAATGCAAATATGTTATGCTAAGCATTTATAAAACACTAATTGGGCCTGAACTAGAGTATTGTGCTCAATTCTCGACACCAAACATTTAGGAAGAATATCAAGGCCCTGGAGATGTTGTAGAAGAGATTTACGGGAACGGGACCAAGGATAAGGGGCTTTAGAGTTCTGGAGAGACTAAAGAAGCTGTTGCTATTCTGCCGAGAGCAGAGAAAGTGAAGGAGAGATTTATTGCGGAATCCATAATTGGACAATGTTTTGGCAGAGAAATTACACGAGGAGAAAGTTTTAACATTGGCATAATCGAAGGACATAGATTTTTAACAATTGGCTAAACTGCCAGGGGGGAAATGAGAAGATTAAAAACAGAAAGTGCTGGAAAAGCTCAGTAGGCCTGGCAACATCTGTGGGGGGAGAAAATAATGTGAGCGTTTCGAGCCTGTGTGCCTCTCCTTCTGGGCAGAGATGAGGAGAGTTTGTTTCCCGCATCGAGTTCTGATTTTTTGTTTTCACAGGATGTGGCCGTCACTGGCTAGGCCAGCAATTGTTGTCCATCCCTAGTTGCCCTGAGAAGGTGGTGGTGAGCCGCTTTCTAGAACCGTTGCAATCCATGTGGTACAGGTACACCCACAGTGCTGTCAGTGAGGGAGTTCCAAGAGTTTGACCCAGCGACAGTGAAGGAACCGCGATGTATTCCCAAGTCAAGGTGGTGCGTGGCTTGGAGGGGAACTTGTCAGTGGCTGCGTTCGCATGTATCTGCTGCTTGTGTCCTTCTAAGCGGTGGAGGCCGGGGCTTTGAGAGGTGATCTGGAATACATTCCCTGAACGAGCAGTGGAAGCCGATTCTACCATAACTTTCAGAAGGGAATCGGGTAAACGCTTGAAAAGGGAACAATTCTCAGAGCTACAGAGAAGTAGCCAGGGGGTGGGACTAATTGAATAGCTCTTTCAAAAGAGGCGCAGTGTGCCAAATGGCCTCTTTCTGTGTTTTATGACTCGATGATACAGTTGAAAATGACATTTGAATATCATTGAATTTAATGTTGAATCTCTACTGCCTACTTCTCAATGACACGTTAATCCCAAGTTGTTCATTTTGAGCAGCCTAGTTTATCTATCACACCTCGCCTCTGACAAATGTGGTTGTGGTGTTATTGTATTTCCTTGACTTTAACGTGTCATGAAAGTTTATTGCACTCCTGTCCCTCATTATATTAAAAGTGTCGGAACTGCCACCTCCAAGGTTTCATTTTGTGTGCGAATATAAATTGAAGCATTATGTCAGGGACCTCTAGGGTAAAGATGTGTTTACAAAGATGAAAGAGGTTGCACATAAACACAGAGCTACAAGCAAATATTGCTGCATAGTTAAAAGGCTCATGTAACTTTTTCCTTTGTTTTTCAATCTTCTGATCTGAAAGTGTTAGTTTTGCCTCTTACCTCTGGCTTCGAACGCTGTGGGTTCAAATCACGCTTATCAGAAATAAGAGCAGGAGTGTGGCCATTTTGACTATTGAGCCTGTTCCTCCACCATGACCATTGGCCATCTTCTACCTCGACTATACCACCACACAGAATCCCTCTGTACCCACAAATACCCCCCCCCCCCCCCCCCCCCCCCCCCCCAGCATCAACCCTGTCAATCCTCTCGAACATTTTATGTTGTGTTTTTTTAAACTCTGGTGGATAGAGGCTCAGTTTACTCAACCTTCCCTCATGGTACAATCCTCTCATTGCAGGAACTGTCTACTGAACCCTCTAGGGCAGGTATGCTCTTCCTTATAGATAATGTGATCCAAACTATTCACACTGCTTTAGGTATGGTCTCACCAAGGCCTGATATAATTGCACTAAATCTTTATTCTTGTACACCAATCTATTTATAACAAAGCCTTGCATATAGTTTGCTTTCCTTCTTTTAAAATTATTTTTTTTCCAATTATTTTCCAATCTTTTCCAATTATTTTTTTTTCCAATTAAGGGGCAATTTAGCGTGGCCAACCCACCTAACCAGCATATCTTTGGGTTTTGGGGGTGAAACCCACACAGACACGGGGAGAATGTGCAAACTCCACATGGACAGTGACCCAGGGCCGGGATTTGAACCCGGGTCCTCAGCGCCGCTGTCCGTCCCAGTACTAACCACTGCGCCACATGCCACCCCCATCGTTTGCTTTCCTAATTGCTTGCTGCACCTGTATGTTGACCTTCTGTTGCATATACAAGGCATGGTAGCACAGTGGCTAGCACTGTTGCTTCACAGCGCCAGGGTCCTCTACTCAATTCCTGGCATGGGTCACTGTCTGTGCGGAGTCTGCACGTTCTCAACCGTGATTGCGTGGGTTTCCTCCGGGTGCTCCGGTTTCCTCCCACAAGTCCCGAAAGACGTGCTTGTTAGGTGAATTGGACATTCTGAATTCTCCCTCTGTGTACCCGAACAGGCACCGGAATGTGGCTACTGGGGATTTTCACAGTAACTTAATTACAATGTTAATGTAAACCTACTTGCGACAATAAGAAAGATTATTATCATGTATTATACAGGTCCATCAGAACACCAACGTTTCCCAGTTTCTCAGCGTTGCCAGGACATTCCACTTCTCTAGTTTTCCCACTAACTTGGATAACTTGTGAAACCTGAACATGCAATCTAGACTGACACGCCAGTATGTAAGCGAAGGAGCCTGCAATGTCAACGGCGTTGTCTTTTGGGTGAGACACTGCACTATGGTCCAGTCTGCCTTCTCTGGAGGACACAAAAGGCCCCAGAGCAATATTAGTAAGAGCGGGTCAGTTCTGATCTCTACCCATCATTATGTAACTCTTAGCCAGATTCTGGAAACATGTTAGCTGCTCATTACCACATTGTAGTTTGAGAGAGTTCGCTCTTGCGGTTAATGGGCTGGTCTGTTTCTTACACTACAACAATTTCGGGGGGTCCCGAGGGAATGAAAGATAAATACAAGTTATCTCTTTCATTTAGAACAAATCACAATATAAATGCTCTCCAATGAAAGGAAGGATCTGCCAGAATTAACAATAAGCCTCACTTTTGAAGAATAAAGGGATTAAGGGTTATGGTGTTCGAGCCGGAAAGTGGAGCTGAGTCCACAAAAGATCAGCCATGATCTCATTGAATGGCGGAGCAGGCTCGAGGGGCCAGATGGCCTACTCCTGCTCCTAGTTCTTATGTTCTTATGTTCTCAGCCTTTACCAAAGAGTGACTCTGCGCGTGCAATGAGAGCCCCCTGCCATTTATAAGTGATACGGACAATTAGTCACCTCAAAACTACACTGCGCAGCATGAAGCTGTGGGAAGAATTTTCTCAAGAGGCTTACCAGGTGCAGACAGGAGAGAGAAATGCCAAGTTCATTGTGTGAATGCGCATTCAGTGTTGGCATTACATACAGAATATTCTGGCATGGGGAAAGCAATTCAGCATAGCTGTCTCGCCTCTGAGTGAGCTGGAGAAAACAGGGTGACACCGTGTTCTAAAGTCATAGTTTTACAGCACAAAAAGAGGTGCTTCAGCCCATTGTAATGCCACGGCCAACAAACACCTATCTATTCTAATCCCATTTTCCAGCACTTGGTATGCTGCAGCGTTTCAAGTTCATCTAATTACTTCTTAAATGGTGTCAAGGCTCCTGCTCCTACCATTCTTTCAGACAGCGAGTTCCAGATTCCCACCACCCTCTGGGTGAAAAATCCTCTCGAAACTTTCTGCTCCTTACTTTAAATTAAGCCTCCCCGGTTATTGACCCCCTCTACTAAGGGGAAAGGTCCCCCCGCAACCATCTCTACTCAAAGGAAAAGAACACCAGCCTCTCTACATACTTGAAACGCTCCAGCCCAGGAAACATTCTGGTCAATCTCCTCTGCACGCTCTCTCGTGCAATCACATCCTTATGGTGGCGAACAGAACGGCACACAGTATTCCAGCTGTGGCTTGACAAGCATTTTATACAGTTCCTTCCTGCTTTTATATTCCATGCCCCAACTAATAAAGGTGAGTATCCCATGTGTTTTCACAAAGGAAGACATGAATAATGTACCGGAAGTTCTGAGAAACACAAGTTTCAGTGAGGTACTGAAGGAAATTAGCATTAGTAAAGAAATAGCTTTGGGGAAATTAATGGGATTGAAGGTGGATAAATCTCCATGGCCTG
The DNA here is from genome assembly GCF_902713615.1 of Scyliorhinus canicula. Taxonomy (NCBI): domain Eukaryota; kingdom Metazoa; phylum Chordata; class Chondrichthyes; order Carcharhiniformes; family Scyliorhinidae; genus Scyliorhinus; species Scyliorhinus canicula. The sequence goes on along the minus strand of NC_052148.1, from coordinate 17,003,368 downwards.
ATAATCTTCTACCCAGAATACTTGAGGAAGTGGCCCTATAAATAGTAGATCCATTGGTGGCCATTTTCCAAAATTCTTTGGACTCTGGAATGGTTGCTACAAATTGGAGGGTAGCTAATATAACCCTGCTGGTCAAAAAGAGAGGGGGGAGGGGGGGAGAAAACAGGAAACTATAGACCAGTGAGCCTAACGTCGGTTGTAGGGAAGTTGCTGGAGTCCATCATCAAGGATTTCACAGCACAGCATTTGGAAAGCAGTGGTATAATCAGACAAAGTCAGCATGGGTTTACGAAAGGAAATCATGCTTGACAAATCTACATCATTCTTTGATGATGTAACTCGTAGAGTTGACCAGGGAGAACTGGTGGATGTGGTTTACTTAGACTTTGAGAAGACTTTCACCAAGGTCTCACATAGCAGTTTAATATGTAAAGTTAAAGCACATGGGATTGCAGGTAGTGTCTTGAGATGGATAGAAAGCTGGTTAGCAGACATGAAACAAAAGATTGACAGGCAGTGACTAGTGGGGTGCTGCAGGGGCCCCAACTGTTCACATTATATATTAATGACTTGGACAAGGGAACTAAATGTATTATCTCAAAATTTGCAGATGATACAAAGTTGGGTGGGAGGGTAAGCTATGAGTAGGATGCAAAGATGCTTCAGCAGGATTTGGACAGGCTGAGTGAGTGGACATGGCAGATGCAGTATAATGTGGATGAATGTGAGGTTATCCACTTGGGTAGCAAGAATAGGAAGGCAGACTATTATTTGAATGGGTGTAGATTGAGAGAGGTGGATACTCAGCGAGACCTTGGTGTCCTCATGCATCAGTCACTGGTACAGCAGGCAAATGGTATGTTGACCTTCATAGTGAGAGGATTAGAGACGAGGAATAGAGATGTTTCACTGCAATTGTACAGGGCATTGGTGAGGCCACACATGGAGTATTGTGTGCAGTTTTGGTGTCCTTATCTGAGGAAGAATGTTCTTGCTATGGAGGGAGTACAGCAAAGTTTTACCAGGCTGATTCCTGGGATGGCGGGACTGTCGTATGAGGACAGACTAAGTCGGTTAGAATTATATTCATTGGAGTTTAGAAGAGTGAGAGGGGATCTCATAGAAACTTACAAAATTTGAGTAGGATTAGACAGGGTAAATTCAGGCAGAATGTTCCACATGGTGGGGATTCCAGAACTAGGGGTCATAGTTTGAGGATAAGGAGTAAACGTTTTAGGACTGGAAGATCCAGCAACAGTGAAGGAACGGCGATATATTCCCCAAGTTAGGATTGTGAGTGACTTGAAGGGGAACTTGCAGATGGTGGGATTCCCATGTATCAGCTGCCATTGTCCTTCGACGTGGTAGTGATCATGGGTTTGGAAGGTGCTGCCAAAGGAACCTTGGAGAGTTGCTGAAGTGCATCTGTTTTGTTCTGGATGATGTGGAGCTTCTTGAATGTTGTTGGAGCTGCATTCATCCAGGCAAGTGGAGAGTATTCCATCACATTCCTGGTAGAGCCTTGTAGATTGTAGATAGGCTTTGGGGAGTCAGGAAGTGAGTTACTCTCCGCAGGATTCCTGTAGCCACAGTATTAATATGGCTAGTCCAGCTCAGGGGCTGGTTTAGCACAGTGGGCTAAACAGCTGGCTTGTAATTCAAAACAAGGCAGCAGCGCGGGTTCAATTCCCATACCGGCCTCCCCGAACAGGTGCTGGAATGTGGCGACTAGGGGCTTTTCACAGTAACTTCATTGAAGCCTACTTGTGACAATAAATGATTATTATTATCATTTTCTGGTCAATGGTAACCCCCAGGATGTTGATAGTAGGCGATTCGATGATGGTAATGCTATTGCATGGCAAGGGGCGATGGTTACATTCTCCCTTGTTGTAGATGGTCTTTCCCTGGCACTTGTGTGATGCAAATAATAATAATCTTTATTATTATCACAAGTAGGCTGACATTAACACCACAATGTCACTGTGAAAATCCCCTAGTCGCCACATTCCGGTGCCTGTTCGGGTACACAGAGAGAGAATTCCGAATTTCCGATTCACTTAAGCACGTCTTTCTGGTGGGAGGGAACTAGAGCACCTGGAGGAAGCCCACACAGACATGGGGAGAACGTGCAGACTCCGCACAGACAGTGACCCAAGCTGGGAGGCGAACCTGGGACCCTGGCGCTGTGAGGCAACAGTGCTAGCCACTGTGTTGCCGTGCCGCCCAGAACAATGAATCCTGAAAACTCAAGGAGAAGAAAAGATCTCCAACAAATGTTACAGCTGTCGGTTTTTTGGGACCCGAATGATACTTAGGCAGCATGGTGGCACAGTGGTTAGCACTGTTGCTTCATAGTGCCAGAGACAAAGGTTCGATTCCCACCTCTGGGGATTGTATGTGTGGAGTTTGCACATTTTCCCCATGTCTGCGTGGGTTTCCTCCGGGTGCTCCGGTTTCTTCCCACAATCCAAAGGTGTGCAAGTTATGCAGAGTGGATACGCTAAATTAACCTTCGGTGCGGTTACGGGGATAGGGTGTGGATTGGGCCGAGGTAAGGTGCTCTTTGAGAGGGTCGGTGAAAGCTTGATGGGCCAAATGGCCTCCTCCTGCACTGTTGGGATTCTATGAGAAATATGTAAGCCCAAGTCTGGATGTTGTCCACATTTTGCTGCATTTGGATATGGTCTGCTTCCGTATCTGAGGAGTTGTGAATGGTGCTCAGCATTCTGTAGTCATCAGCATATCCCCACATCTGACCTTATGATGGAAGGAAGGTCATTGATGAAGCAACTGAAGGTGGGTCTAGGACACCACCCTGAGGAACTTCTGCAGTGATGATCTGGAACTGAGGTGATTGACCTCCAACCACCACAACCATCTTCCTTTGTGCCAGGTATGACTCCAAACAGCAGAAAACGTTTCTCCTGATTCCCATTGACTCCGATTTTGGGAGGGCTCCTTAGTGCCGCACTCGATTAGATGCTGCCTTGATGTCCAGGGCAGTCAGCCTCATTTTAAATCTTGAATTCAGCTCTTTTATCCACGTTAGCCAAGGCTGCAATGAAGTCAGGAGCTGAGTGACCCCGGCGGAACCAAAACTGAGCATCAGTGAACAGGTTATTGCTAAGCAACTGCCGCGTGTAAGCAGTGTTGATGGCCTGGTTTGATTTGTCCTGCTTTTTGTGTACAGGACATACCTGGGCAATTTTCCACATTGCCGGGTAGATGCCAGTACTGTAGCTGTACTGGAACAGCTTGACTAGGGGTGCGGCAAGTTCTGGAACACAAGTCTTCAGCACTGCTGCCAGAATAATATCAGGGCCTTTGCAATATCCAGTGTCTTTAACCGTTTCTTGATATCACATGGAGTGAATCGAATTGGCTGACGACTGGCGTCTGGGGACCTCTGAAGGAGGCTGAGATTAATCATCCACTTGGCACTTCTGGCTGGAGTTTGTAGAATATCACAGAATCACACAGAGCAGGAGAGGCCCTTTGGCCCATTGAGTCTGCACCAAACATGAAAAACACCTGACCTGCCGACCTAATCCCCTATCTCAGCACTTGGCCCATCGCCTTGAATATTATGATGTGCCAAGTGCTCATCCAGGTACATTTTTATTGGATGTGAGGCAACCCGCCTCTACCACCCTCCCAGGCCAATGCAATCCAGACCGTCACAACCCTCTGGGTAAAACGTTTTTCCTCACATACCCCAAGCCTCCTACCCCTTACCTTGATCCCTCATGACTGACCATTCAGCTAAGGGGAACAGCTGCTCTCTATCCATGCCCCCATCCATGCCACTCATAATCGATCAGGTCCCCCTCAATCTCCTCTGCTCCAACGAAAACATCCCGAGTGACTCTCTCTGCTTTCACTCAGGTCTGGCTTTTTAGCTGCACCGTGGATAGTTCTTTATTCAGCCTTTTATGGAGAATAAAGAAATGGCAGAGAAACTAAAATATTTAAGAAGGAAGGAAGAGAGAAAATAGAGAACTATTCTAACCTGACATCAGAATCAGGAAATGCTAGAATCCATGACAAAGGGTCTGATAACTGGGAGATTTTTTTTCTATTCTTTGACGGGGTGTGGACATCGCTGGTTAGGCCAGCAATTTTTACCCATCGTAATTGCCCTTAGGAGGTGGCGATCCGCCATCTTGAACTGCTGCAGTCCAAGTGGTGCACCCACAATACTGATCAGAAGGGAGGCCCAGCATTTTGACCCAGTGGCAGTGAAGGAATGGTGGTATATTGCCAAGTCAGGATGGGGTGTGATGTGAGTTGGAGGGGGACTTTGCAGGTAGTAGTGCTCTCGTACATCGCAAAGCTTTTCCTTTCAGATGGCAGGGGTTTCAGGTTTGGAAGGTGCTGTCAAAGGAGCCAAAGTGAGTTGCTGCAGTGCATGTTGTGGATGGTACACACAGCTGCTAGTGTGTGTCAGTGGTGGAGGGAGTGAATGTTTAAGGTGGTGGATAGGATGCCAGTCAAGCAGGTTCTGATTGGTTAAGTCTACATTGCCCTGTGGAAAGACCAGCAATGGTTATCACTTAATTTGTTTAGCTGAAACAGGCGCAATGTGTGTACATGTTCCTTCTGGCTGCAAAGAACAGGGCTTTGTGCATCAAATGTGCCTCACTATGGGCCCAACTGACAATTTTTAATTGATTGCCAGCGTAACTTTTTGCATACGAAGGATTATTTAGCAAATGATGTCCAATCGCGGAATCACATTGTGTTTTGCAGTTTGCAAGTGCAGGCTGATTGGGTAAAAGCTGTACTTTGCTTGTAAGCGATAGCCATTCAGCGGTTCATTCCCCAGGGCAATGTCTTAAACAATCAGGATCAAACTACCTGTTTTAAAATTCAAACAATGCTTGGCAGTTAACTGTCAGACACAATCAACTGATACATTCTCCATGGCAAAGCTTCTACCGATCAGAGTCCACTTGCCAACTAATCAGCACCCCCTTCAGTGTACAAGGCATTGGTAAAACCGCACCCAGAGTACTGTATAAAGTTTTGGTCCCCTTATTTGAGGAGGGATGTAGTTGTATCAGAGGCAGCTCTGGGGAGGTTCACTAGATTGATCCCAGATAGAACATAGAACATAGAAAAATACAGCACAGAACAGGCCCTTCGGCCCACGATGTTGTGCCGAACTTTTGTCCCAGATTAAGAACAAATTTATCTACACCCCATCATTCTACCCCAATCCATGTACCTATCCAATAGCCACTTGAAGGTCCCTCCTGTTTCCGACTCAACTACTTCCACAGGCAGTGCATTCCATGCCCCCACTGCTCTCATGGTAAAGAACCTACCTCTGACATCCACCCTATCTCTTCCACCATTCACCTTAAATTTATGTCCCCTTGTAATGGTTTGTTCCACCCGAGGAAAAAGTCTCTAACTGTCGACTCTATCTATTCCCCTGATCATCTTATAAATCTCTATCAAGTCTCCCCTCATCCTTCTCTGTTCTAATGAGAAAAGGCCTAGCATCCTCAACCTTTCCTCCTAGGACCTACTCTCCATTCCAGGCAACATCCTGGTAAATCTCCTTTGCACCTTTTCCAAAGCTTCCACATCCTTCCTAAAATGAGGCGACCAGAACTGCACACAGTAGTCCAAATGTGGCCTTACCAAGTTTTTGTACAGCTGCATGATCACCTCACAGCTCTTAAGTTCAATCCCTCTGCTAATGAACGCTAGCACACCATAGGCCTTCTTCACAGCTCTATTCCCTTGAGTGGCAACTTTCAAAGATCTATGAACATAGACCCCAAGATCTCTCTGCTCCTCCACATTGCCAAGAACCCTACCGTTAACCCTATATTCCGCATTCATATTTGTCCTTCCAAAATGGACAACCTAAGATTTGTCAGGATTAAACTCCATCTGCCACTTCTCAGCCCAGCACTGCATCCTATCTATGTCTCTTTGCAGTCGACAATAGCCCTCCTCACTATCCACAACTCCACCAAGCTTCATATCATCTGCAAATTTACTGACCCACCCTTCAACTCCCTCTTCCAAGTCATTAATGAAAATCACAAACAGCAGAGGGCCCAGAACTGATCCCTGCGGTACGCCACTGGTAACTGGTCTTCAGGCTGAATATTTGCCATCCATCACCACTCTCTGACTTCTATCGGTTAGCCAGTTCGTTATCCAACTGGCCAAATTTCCCACTATCCCATGCCTCCTTACTTTCTGCATAAGCCTACCATGGGGAACCTTATCAAATGCCTTACTAAAATCCATGTACACTCCATCCACTGCCTTACCTTCATCCAGACGATTTGATCTAAAGAGTTTCCACTCAATATTTGGGAAGATGAAGTCACCCCTGACTACTACCCTGTGACTTCTGCACCTTTCCAAAATCTGTTCCCAATCTGTTCCTCCATATCTGCTGCTATTGGGGGGCATATAGAAAACTCCCAACAAGGTGACTGCTCCTTTCCTATTTCTGACTTCAACCCATACTACCTCAGGAGGCAGATCCTCCTCGAACTGCTTTTCTGCAGCTGTTATACTATCTCTAATTAACAATGCACCCCCCCCCCCCCCCCCACCTCTTTTACCGCCCTCCCTAATCTTATTGAAATATATATAACCAGGAACCTCCAACAACCATTTCTGCCCCTCTTCTATCCAAGTTTCCGTGATGGCCACCACATCATAGTCCCAAGTACCGATCCATGTCTTAGGTTCACCCACCTTATTCCTGATGCATCTTGCGTTGAAGTATACACACTTCAACCCATATCCTTGCCTGCAAGTACTCTCCTTTGTCAGTGTTACCTTTCCCACTGCCTCACCAATCGCTTTGACGTCCTGAACATCGGCTACCTTAGTTGCTGGACTACAAATCCGGTTCCCATTCCCCAGCCAAATTAGTTTAAACCCTCTCAAAGAGTAGTAGAAAACCTCCCTCCCAGGATATTGGTGCCCCTCTGGTTCAGATGCAACCTGTCCTGCTTGTACAGGTCCCACCTTCCCCAAAATGCGCTCCAATTATCGAAATACCTGAAGCCCTCCCTCCTACACCATTCCTGCAGCCACGTGTTCAACTGCGCTCTCTCCCTATTCCTAGCCTCGCTATCACGTGGCACCGGCAACAAACCAGAGATGACAACTTTGTCTGTCCTGGCTTTTAACTTCCAGCCGAACTCCGTAAACTCGTTTATTACCTCCACACCCCTTTTCCTACCTCCGTCGTTGGTACCAATGTGCACCACGACTTCTGGCTGCTCACCAGATGTGAGGTATTTTTCTTAATGAAGAGAGATTGAGCAGTTTAGGCATATACCGTCTCGAATTTAGAAGACCAATAAAAAAAGTTCTTGAAAAACATGAGGTAGAATTTTAAGGCCTTTCTTGCCAGAAAGGTTTTCAAGTCCCACTGAAGTGAATGGACTTTAGAACAGCTCGACACATTTTACAGCCCCCCCCCCGCCCCCAACCACAACAGGGCCATAAAACATCATACATGGAGCACAAGTCAATTCTTCTCATAACAGTTGCTGGCACGGTGACATGAATAAGATTATTGCATGTTAATTGAGGCTGAAGATTAATTTAGAAACCACAAATCATCGCTATCAAGCTATAATTAGCTTGGGCCCAACACAGCCATTGTCAATCGAATTTGGCATCCAGCTTTGCTTTGTCATTGTAAGATCTCCCGACGTACCAGCAGCGACTATATTGCAAAAGTATTTAATTGGCAGTCAACCACTTTGGAACATTGGAATGGCAACAGGCCATTCAGCCCCTCAGGCCTGTTCCTTTTCTCAAATGCAACCCGGCACCGGAAATAATCGGAGCTCTTGCGAGCAACGGGCTGGTCCCAAGAATGAGTAATGCATGCGCGTTGAAATACGCCTGCTACTCATGGTGATGCTGGATGATAAAGAAAGAAAATGAGGAATTTACATTTATGTACCGGCTTTCACAAGCTCAGGAGATCCCAAGGTGTTGTACTTTGAGAAGGGATTTGGATAAGCTTCTGAACAATCTGCCAGGTCACCCGAAAAAGAGAGTGGAGTGGGATTATCTGAGCAGTTCTTACAAAGAGTTGACACAAACACAACAGGCTGAATAGCCTTCTTCTGTGCTGTAACTGTTCCATGATTCAATGTGCTTTTTAGTAACTGGTGTAATGTTTGGAGCCAATTTGTGCACAGCAAGCTCTCACAAGCAGCAATGTGATAATAATCAAATCATTTGTTGATTGAGGAATAAATATCGTCCTGGACCGCGAGACGAATTTCTTCTTTTAATAGTCTTCGAAGAAGTCTGCCTTTACAAAATTGACTACACTTCAGAAAAAAAGACGGCATCAGCTGGGGACCTCCTGAGCACTGAAAGGCACAATATAAATGCAAGCCTTTCTCCACCGATTCCACCGGTCAAGCTAAGAGTTAAGCTCCACCGCACCCCCCATGTGCCCCCCCCCCTGCCCACCCCCGCATCTCCCCCCACCCCAGTTACATTGCCACCTCATGAACTGAACTCTCACCTTCCTCCAGTCAGACAGACAGACAGACTCGTATTCCACTGTTCAAAAGAAAACACTGTTGGGGTCATGACCAGCATGAATCCCCCCAACCAATACGAGACGAATCCGATCGCCCCGACTGTGGCTCCTTGTGGGATCTTCCTGTGCATACGTCGGCTGCTGGATTTCCCTCCCCTGCAATTCGAAGTGATTCACTGACTACGAACCTCAGCCTCTTCCGCGTGGCGGCGCATCCCACGTTCTAGGTGAAGCCCCTCTCTAAATGAAGAAGCTTCTCCTGAATTTGTTTGTGTATTTCTCAGTAACTAATAATAATCTTTATTGTCACAGGTAGGCTTACATTAACACTACAATAAAGTTACTGTGAAAAGCCCCAAGTCCCCACACTCCGGCACATGTTAGGGTAAACTGAAGAAGAATTCAGAATGCCCAATTCACCTGAGCACATCTTTCGGGACTTGTGGGAGGAAATTGGAGCTCCCGGAGGAAACCCACGCAGACATGGGGAGACGTGCAGACTCCGCACAGATAGTGACCCAGTGGGAATCGAACCTGGGACTCTGGAGCTGTGATGCAACAGTGCTAACCACTGTACTACCATACCACCCTTCTCCATTTATGTTAATTCTGCTGCATCCCACCTGCAAAACATCCTGATGTTGATCCTATCAAAACCCATCTTAAAGATTTCTGTCGGATAGCGCCCCAGCCCTCTCTTTTCTAGAGAAAAGAACACCAGCCTTTCAGACGTGACTGAAATCCCACTTATTTCTGATATCATCCTCAGAAATCTTTTCTCACACCTTCTCCGGTGCTTTTGAACCGTTACAGGGACCCGCAAAAACTTGTACCTTCTATTGTGCCGATGTACAAATAAGTGTGGGTCTGCATATTCATGTTTGCATATTTAATACACATCTGGCTAGATCACCAAGTCCAGCTTCAGATGCACAGTGGGCGGTACAGCTACACAGTGGTTAGCACTGTTGCTTCACAGTGCCAGGGAGCCAGATTCGATTCCCGGCTCGGGTCACAGTCTGTGCGGAGTCTGCACGTTCTCCCCGTGTCTGCGTGGGTTTCCTCCGGGTGCTCCGGTTTCCTTCCACCAGTCTCAAAATACGAGCTCCTATGTGAATTGGACATTCTGAATTCTTCCTCTGTGTACCCGAACAGGTGCCGGAGTGTGGCGACTAGCGGCTTTTCACAGCAACTGCATTGCAGTGTTAATGTAAGCCTACCTGTGATACTAATAAAGATTATGGGCAGAATTCTCCGACCCCACGGGGGTTCGGAGAATTGCCCGTGGCCGGCGTCAACCCGCTCCCACGATGTCCCGAATTCTCCGCCCCCGAGATTCGGCGGGGCGGGAATTGCGCCGCGCTGGTCGGCGGGCCACCCGCGGCGATTCTCCGGCCCGCGATGGGCCGAAGCCCCGCCACTAACAGGCCTTTCCCACCGGCGTAGTTTAAACCACCTCTCTTACCGGCAGGATTGGCGGCGCGGGTGGGCTCCGGGGTCCTGGGGAGGGTGGCGTGGGGGTGATCTGACCCCGGGGGGTGCCTCCACAGTGGCCTGGCCCGCGATCGGGGCCTACCGATCCACAGCGGACCTGTGCCATGGGGGCACTCTTTTTCTTCCGCCCCCGCCATTTCCTTCACCATGGAGGAGGCTGAATAGACCCCCTCCCCTGCGCATGCGCAGGTATGACGTCAACAGCCGCTGATGCACCGGCGCATGCGCGGACTTACGCTGGCCGGCGAAGTCCTTTCGGCCCCCGCTGGTGTGGCGCCAAAGGCCGTTCATGCCAGCTGGCGGAGTGGGAACCACTCCGGCGCGGTCTAGCCCCTCAATGTGAGGGCTTGGCCCCTAAAGGTGCCGAGAATTCGGCACCTTTGGGACGGCCCGACGCCGGAGTGGTTCACGCCACTCTGACAGGCCGGGACCCCCCGCCCCGCTGGGTAGGGAAGTATCCCGGCCCAGGAGAGTGCTCATTTTCAGACCTATTTCTCATAATGTGAAGTCGTGTCTGTGAGAAACTTCTCTCAGGAAAACAGTCTAAATATCCTCATTCTAATGTCTGTGATGGAGAAGGTTTGTAGTTGGAAAATCACCCCCTCTCCCCAAACTAATTAATCTTCACATAATAATATCCACTGTCACTGGGTCAAAATTCTGGAACTCCCTCCCTAACAGCACTTTGGATGCACCTACACGACATGGATGGCAGTGGTTCGAGAAGGCAGCACACCACCACCTTCTCAAGGGCAATTAGCCAGCGATGCACACAGCCCTGTGAATGATTACATTTTTAAAAAATAGGCTGCCCATCGATCGTATTTTTCAATATGACCGCTTCTGAATAAAAGATTAACACAGTCTAATCTTTGTCTTGGTGTTTTAGCATGAATAATTATGAGACTTTTTCTAAAGCGTGATTCATTTTGCTCCTGTACGGTGTAAAACGAATTACGCGCCAGCTCCTCACCCGAACTATGCCCCTCACTCACCAGGTCTTCATTGGACAATAATCGGACAAGAAAATCATGAATTATTTGTATTTCCTTTTTACAAAGAAAAGGCAAAGGGGTAATTGAGTCTGGCTGTGACTACCAGCAGGCCGGACGCAGTGTGTGCAGACAGGACAGACCCTCCCTGAACGCAGAGACCAGCACTTGTCAATATAAGCAGCCCAGGCCTCTCCCCCCCCCCCCCCCCCCCACAGTGCTGTCACAATACCCAAACCCCAAATTACCCCCTCCACACCTGTGGCAAGCTGCAGCTGAGTGGAAACAGAGCTCAGAAACACACGTGCGCACACACGCACACAAACAAGAGCAATAAAAGCTGTGTTTTGTTGAATGTAATTAAAGGCAGCAAGCAGAGGGGACCTGGAGGATCTATGATGGACAGTTCGCTTGCCTCAGGGAAAGAGATAATTGCAGAGAAAAACCAAGGGTGGTTGGTGAAAAAAAAACATGCTGCCATTATCTCTGCACAGCCTCACGGAGAAGACAAGCCGTCGGGAGAGGGATCTGGGGGGGAAAGGTTTTAATAATTGATGGGAATCTTTCCAAAGCACCCTGAGCCTTGACAATGCTGCCAGAATCTCATAAGATTGATTGCGATCGAATTTATTAGCTGGAGCAGGAAGGCCGAATGAGATATGTCTGTGCAATTGGTGTGAGGCAGGAAAGGAAAGGGTTAATTGCTTGGGTACAGGCTAGTGGGAGGGGTGTCTGGGATGAGGTGTGGGGAGCTGCGATGTCCATGATAAATTAGTCACCAATTTAATTGGAAAACTCATCAGCAACGCTGACCCTTCTCCCTGTCACCCTCAGGGTTTGGAATATTCAATATTAATTCCTGCAAGCTTCTCAGTTAATTTTTTTTTTCAAATTCTATTTTTATTTCAGGCTGTTGATTTTCTGTAAGTTATCAGGTCGAAGTGGCCACCAATGCCCTCAGTTGAAAGAAGAGAAGGAACTTGTACAAAATGAAAAGAAAGAAAGGTTTTTCACAACCACCTCGATATCTCAAAGCTTGCCATAGTCAATGACGCATTTTTTGAATCGTGGTGTCTGTTGAAATGTAGGAACCATGGCAGCCAATTTGTGCACCGTGAGATCCCACAATCAGCGACGTGGCAAGAACTAAATAATCTGTTTTCTTGTTGTCAATGGTTGAGGGGTAAATATTGACCGGGACACCAGAGAAAACATGCACGTTCTTCTTCGAATAGTGCCACTGATCTTTATAACAATAATAATATTTATTATTGTCACAAGTAGGCTTACATTTACACTGCAATGAAGTTACTGTGAAAAGCCCCTAGTCGTCACACTCCGACACCTGCACGGGTACACAGAGGGAGAATTCAGAATGTCCAATTCGCCTAATAAGCATGTGTTTCAGGACTTGTGGGAGGAAACCGGAGCACGGGGAGGAAACCCACACAGACACAGGGAGAACGTGCAGACTACGCACAGACAATGACCCAAGCGCGAATTGATCCTGGGACCCTGGTGCTGTGAAGCAACAATGCTAACCACTGTGCTACCGTGTCATTAACAATGACTTGAAGGGCAGCACGGTCACGCAATGGGTTAGCCCTGTTGCCTTATGGTGCCACAATTGTTCACAATTTACATAGATGATTTGGAGTTGGGGACCAAGGGCAATGTGTCCATGTTTGCAGACAACACTAAGATGAGTGGTAAAGCAAAAAGTGCAGAGGATACCGGAAGTCTACAGAGGGATTTGGATAGGTTAAGTGAATGGGCTAGGGTCTGGCAGATGGAATACAATGTTGACAAATGTGAGGTTATCCATTTTGGGAGGAATAACAGCAAAAGGGATTATTATTTAAATGATAAAATATTAAAACATGCTGCTGTGCAGAGAGATCTGGGTGTGCTCGTGCATGAGTCGCAAAACGTTGGTTTACAGATGCAACAGGTGATTAAGAAAGCAAATGGAGTTTTGTCCTTCATTGCTAGAGGGATGGAGTTTAAGACGAGGGAGGTTATGCTGAAATTGTATAAGGTGTTACTGAGGCCACACCTGGAGTATTGTGTTCAGTTTTGGTTTCCTTACCTGAGAAAGGATGTACTGGCGCTGGAGGGTGTGCAGAGGAGATTCACTAGGTTAATCCCAGAGCTGAAGGGGTTGGATTACGAGGAGAGGTTGAGTAGACTGGGACTCTACTTGCTGGAATTTAGAAGGATGAGGGACGATCTTATAGAAACATATAAAATTATGAGGGGAATAGATAGGATAGATGCGGGCAGGTTGTTTCCACTGGCGGGTGAAAGCAGAACTAGGGGGCATAGCCTCAAAATAAGGGGAAGTAGAATTAGGACTGAGTTTAGGAGGAACTTCTTCACCCAAAGGGTTGTGAATCTATGAAATTCCTTGCCCAGTGAAGCAGTTGAGGCTCCTTCATTAAATGTTTTTAAGATAAAGATAGATAATTTTTTGAAGAATAAAGGGATTAAGGGTTATGGTGTTCAGGCCGGAAAGTGGAGCTGAGTCCACAAAAGATCAGCCCTGATCTCATTGAATGGTGGAGCAGGCTCGAGGGGCCATATGGCCTACTCCTGTTCTTATTTTCTTATGTCCCAGGTTCGATCCCGGCTCTGTGTGGAGTTTGCACATTCTTCCCCGCAACTCAAAGAGGTGCAAGGTAGATGGATTGAACACGCTAAAAATTGCCCCTTAATTGGAAAAAAAATGAATTGGGTACACTAAATTTATATTTAAAAAAAATTAACAATGGCTTGAGAGGGTAAACGGAGATCAACGGCTCACCCAAAAGACGGCACCTCCGACAGTGGCAGTCCAGATTATGAGCTTAACTCTGGATTTGAGCACAAACCAACAGTCTCCTGATTCAGAGGCAGGACTGCAACCACATAGCTGATATCTAAATAAAGGCTGGCATTCTCTGTTGCGAGTCCGAGCTGCTGCTGGCGAGGATGGAGAATTTGGCACTCAACCAAACCTGCCATCTACTGCAGTGGGTCCGGAGAATCCCGCTGCTGTGAATGGATGGAGAATTATTATCAGCCAGACTAATAATAATAATGATAATAATAATAGAGGAGAACAGATTTCTTTCTCGCATGACATTAGTGGACCAGTTGGATATTTGGCAACAGTAATTTTCAAAGGACATGTGTCAAATATTACTGAGCCTAATTTCCCTGCTCACTAGTTTGGGATTTGAATCGTACAACCCCTGTACGACCAGTTCAGGACCATAACTGTAACACTATCAAGCCTACGAGGAGATGCCAACAGTTTGGTATCTGGTACTCTCCTCACTGGTACCATACAGAGACAGTTCTAGGTCACACTGCTGTGTTTGGTGGTATCTTGGAAGATACGACAAGAGGGCTATACTGACGACTAATCACCTGGGTACGCCCTCTTTCATTCATGAGGTACATTGGATGAGATGTTTGGAGTCTCCCGCTGATGGAGAAGAAAACAATATTGAACTTTAAATAAAGCCTGAGTTTTTTTGAAATGAACTTACAAGCCAAACATGGCTGAGAATTTGCAGTCAGCCATTGGCTGAATTGCTCCAGGATGATTTTCTAAGTGACAATGGAACCACTTCCTATGTTTCCAGGCAAAGTACTTCTAAAAGCATCAGAAACTTATTATAATCTCCGGGAAAGACAAAGGGACAGAGTGGTCATCTCATCTCGAAGAGATCTTGTGAGTAATGCCTCGTCAGAATTGTGGATTTGCCTTCCCAGGTGGAATATGCAAAGAATGGAGTAAAGCCAATTGAAAGACTGTCTGTTTGTGCTCTCCGAGGATAAGCAGCTTGAGGTTTTTCCACACTGAAGGTGAGCGACACATTAATAGAGACAGCCAACAGTGCCCATGCAAATTAGCCATTTTTACAGGTATGTCTTGAATCTCTCTCTCTCTGACTGTGAAAGTCAGTCAGCAAAAGGAATTTTAGCTCAAAAGAGAACCGGGAAACTTGTCTGCCGAATTACAGAGCAATGGAATTGAAAAGCCAACTATTTGCCTCCTGAGGACAACTCTACTGAACCCTCGTAACTGACTTTTCATACACGGAAGTCAACTCTACTAGAATCTCAAATCGCAATGGCCGTACACTTCAACATGTGCTCCTCACCAGTCAAGGATTGTTCCATATTTCTTTTTACACTTACTTGCTTTGGAGCCAATTCTCACAGCTAAGCTGTAGGAATGTGATTTATCATTTTTCTTCTTGTCTTTTTAGGAGTTGATAACCTCACTCTAACTCAAGAAAGGTTGGTTAAATTGGTGCCTTTTAAAATACAACTATTAGGTCTGTGAAAAGGGATCCTTTTTTGGTAAAATCTTGTTTCTGCTGATGGAGGGGGTTGAATAAAGACAGAGAGCCTTCAGCTCTCTTCGCTTGGATTTGTAACAATGTTGGGGTATCCCAGCCGGACAATGACAAATAGAAGGGTCTTGGCTGGATCAACAACTTTGAGGAACCACATCCTTGAGGAAATCGGAATGCTGAGGAATATCTGAAATAATGGTCAACACAGCATTTCCTTGGCTGAGTTGTTTTTCCTATTTCTACTCTATTGGCACTTTGGTTCTTATGAGCTAATTGTTGTGTGGACCTCCCCACAAATGGGTTTTCCAAATGGGAATTCCCCTGTCTGAGTTTTGGGGCGGGATTCTTCAAAGACCAGCGGGGCGGGCAACTCCGGCGCAAAGGAATGGCATGAACCACTCCGGCGTCAGGCTGTCCCGAAGGTGCGGAATCCTCCGCACCTTAAGGGGTTAGGCCGGCGCCGGAGTGGTTTGCGCCATGCCGGCCGGCACGGAAGAGGCTTGGCACCACGCCAACCAGCGCCGAAGGGCCTCCGCCAGCCGGCGCGAGTTGGCACATGCGCGGGAGTGCCAGCGTGTGTTACCGTCATCCCAGCTTATGCGCACGGGGGCTTCATCTCCGCGCCGGCCATCGCGGACTGTTACACCAGCCAGAGCGGAGGAATAGAGTGCCCCCATGGCACAGGCCCGCCCGCGGATCGGTAGGCTGATTGCGGGCCAGGCCACCGTGGGGGCACCCCCCCAAAGCCAGATCCTCCCGAGGACCCCGGAGGCCACCCACGGAGCCAGGTCCTGCCGGTAAGTACCTGTCGTAACATACGCCGGCGGGACCGGCCGAAAACAGGCGGCCACTCGGCCCATCGCAGGCCGGAGATCGCCGGGGGGGAGGGAGCGCTGCCAGCGGCCGCCGACCGGCGCGATTCCCGCCCCCATCAAATCCCCGGCATCGGAGAATTCGGCAGCCGGCAGGGGCGGGATTCACGCTGCCCCCCCCAGCAATTATCCGGCCCGGGGGGGGGGATTGGAGAATCCCGTCCTTGGTGCAGCAATTTTCTTCTGGGATGAAAACCTACAAATACACGAATCATTTGCCAAACCTAGGTAAATGCATTTGTCGGATAATATTGCATAGAAAGAGGCCACTTGGTCCATTTTGCCTGTCCTGGCCCTTTTGATGGAGCTATCCAATTCATCCCACCCTTATTTCTCCTGAACGCTCTGTAAATTTTTACTTCTTACACACACATTCTTATAGACTCTCTCACATTCTCCATCTTGTTCAGTTGTTGCCCAGTCCTTACTTGGGACATACGGCAAAAGCCATTTTTGTCTTTTGGCTCCCTGCCACTCGCCGTCCTCCTTGGCCCTCACGCAGGCTGCGATGGACTCTCCCTGTTTGGGAGGGCTGCTTGGAACAGCAAAAGGCCTTGTTAAAATATTAACATCTTAAAGTGCATTTCATTCCCGTTCATTGATTATCTGAAGTGCATTTAACTGGATTTCCCTCAGAAAAATGGAGTGGATGAGAAAGATCTGAAAGAAAATGCATTGCCTTCCCCACATTCTTTCTTCCCTATCTAGTTGGATCTCACAGCTAATCTGCTAAATTCATCAGTCTAGACAATGGTGCTGTGTTCAACTCTAATTATCCAATTTCTGTGATAAATAGGACCGAGGAACTATAGAGTCAGAGTCAGCCTAAAGCCGGCAGTGTTTTATTTACTGAAAATGAATGTTTTAAGGAATCGCATTAACTTTTACATTTCCCCTCTTTTTTTATTTCCCCTGACCTTCTAAAGGGGTTGAAAACAGTTTTGAGGGTGGGAGTAACAGATTTGTTTTTTTTATACATTCTTGGGTTGTGGACAATGCTGGCTTGACCAACATTTATTTCCCATGCCTCATACCTTTCAGAAGGTGGTCTTCTTGAATCGCTGTAGTCCATGTGATGTAGGGACACCTCTGGTGCTCTTAGAAAGTGAGTCCCAGGATTTTTTCCCCAATGACGCCACCCCAATATGTTTCCAATTCAGGATGGCGTGAGGCCTGGAAGAGAACTTGCAGGTGGTGGTGTTTCCATGCATCTGCTGCCCTTGTCCTTTTAGGTGGTGGTGGTTGTGTGTTTGGAAGGTGCTGCCGAAGCAGCCTTGGTAAGCTGCTGCACTTCATCTTGTAGATGGTACACACGGCTGCCACTGTGCGTCAGTGGTGGGGGAGTGAATGTTTGTGGAAGGGATGCCAAACAAGTGGGGCTGCTTTGTCCTGGATGTGTCAAGCTTCTTGAGTGTTGTTGGAGCGGCACTCATCCAGGCAAATAGAGTATTCCATCACATTTCTGACTTATGCATTGTAGGTGGTGGGCAGGCTTTGTTAAGTCAGGAAGTGAGTTACTCACAGCAGGATTCCTAGCCTCTGACCTGCTCTTGTAGACACAGTGGGCGGGGATCTCCGAGCCTCCGTGCCGAAATCGCCATCGGGGCCGGAGAATGGGAGTCAAACCCGAGATTGGGTCCGACGCCGCTCCCGCGATTCTCCGGTCCCTGGGGAATCGGTGCCGGGCGCGCACGGTTGATACAGTGCCGGTCGGGGGACATTGAAAGTTGTCCCCGTGGCGATTCACCGCGTGCAGCTGGCCGAGTTTCCGCCAGCGTGGTTCTCTCATGATTACCATGATTCCACCCGGCGGCAACTCGGCATGGCGGCTGCCGACCTGGTGGGGGGTGGGGGGATAAGTCATGGGGGGGGGGCCCTCCATATGGTAAAGTCTCCCAATCGGGGGGCCACCCGCGCGGGATCTGGGGGGGCTATCTTCTTGGTGTCGGTCCGTGGTGTGGGTCCGCCATGTCTCGCGGGGTGGCGAATGCAGACTGTCGCCGTGCGTATGCGTGGACCCCCAAGCGGAAGTGCAGGGCCCCGTATCGGCAGCCAGAGCTGCAAGGAGCACTCTGGGGCCCTGCTAGACCCCTGCACAAAGGGGAATTAGCCTGGACTTTCTTCAAGTCCTGAGTGATTTGCGCGTGTTTTTTCACGGGCGTGGGGACATAGCCCCATTATTGGAGAATCCCGCCCAGTATTTATATGGCTAGTCCAGTTCAGTTTCCGGTCAATGGTAAGCCCCAGGATGTTGATAGTGGCAGATTCAGTGATACCCATTGAATGTCAAGGGAGATGGTTCGATTCTCTCTTGTTGGAGATGGTGACTGCCTGGCACTTGTATGACATGAATGTTACTTGCCTCTTATCAACCCAAACCTGAAATTGTCCAGGGCTTGCAGCATATGGACATGGACTGCACCAGGATCTGAGGAGTGGACACCAGTAACCCTGCTGTTACTTCTGTTTACCCCATTCCCCGCATTCACCTTATAATAATAATAACCTTTATTAGTGTCACAAGTAGGCTACATTAACACTGCAATGAAGTTACTGTGAAAAGCCCCTAGTGGCCACATTCCGGCGCCTGTTCGGATACACAGAGGGAGAATTCAGAATGTCCAAATTACCTAACCTGCACGTCTTTCAGGACATAGAACATAGAACATAGAACATAGAACGATACAGCGCAGTACAGGCCCTTCGGCCCTCGATGTTGCACCGACATGGAAAAAATCTAAAGGCCATCTAACCTACACTATGCCCTTATCATCCATATGCTTATCCAATAAATTTTTAAATGCCCTCAATGTTGGCGTGTTCACTACTGTTGCAGGTAGGGCATTCCACGGCCTGACCACTCTTTGCGTAAAAAACCCACCTCTGACCTCTGTCCTATATCTATTACCCCTCAATTTAAGGCTATGTCCCCTCGTGCTAGCCACCTCCATCCGCGGGAGAAGGCTCTCGCTGTCCACCCTATCTAACCCTCTGATCATTTTGTATGCCTCTATTAAGTCACCTCTTAACCTTCTTCTCTCTAACGAAAACAACCTCAAGTCCATCAGCCTTTCCTCATAAGATTTTCCCTCCATACCAGGCAACATCCTGGTAAATCTCCTCTGCACCCGTTCCAAAGCTTCCACGTCCTTCCTATAATGAGGCGACCAGAACTGTACGCAATACTCCAAATGCGGCCGTACTAGAGTTTTGTACAACTGCAACATGACCTCATGGCTCCGGAACTCAATCCCTCTACCAATAAAGGCCAACACACCATAGGCCTTCTTCACAACCCTATCAACCTGGGTGGCAACTTTCAGGGATCTATGAACATGGACACCGAGATCCCTCTGCTCATCCACACTACCAAGAATTTTACCATTAGCCAAATATTCCGCATTTCTGTTATTCTTTCCAAAGTGAATCCCCTCACACCTCTCCACATTAAACTCCATTTGCCACCTCTCAGCCCAGCTCTGCAGCTTATCTATGTCCCTCTGTAACCTGCAACATCCTTCCGCACTGTCTACAACTCCACCGACTTTAGTGTCGTCTGCAAATTTACTCACCCATCCTTCTGCGCCCTCCTCTAGGTCATTTATAAAAATGACAAACAGCAACGGCCCCAGAACAGATCCTTGTGGTACGCCACTCGTAACTGAACTCCATTCTGAACATTTCCCATCAACTACCACTCTCTGTCTTCTTTCAACTAGCCAATTTCTGATCCACATCTCTAAATCACAGTCAATCCCCAGCCTCCGTATTTTCTGCAATAGCCGACCGTGGGGAACCTTATCAAACGCTTTACTGAAATCCATATACACCACATCAACTGCTCTACCCTCGTCTACCTGTTCAGTCACCTTCTCAAAGAACTCGATAAGGTTTGTGAGGCATAACCTACCCTTCACAAAACCATGCTGACTATCCCTAATCATATTATTCCTATCTAGATGATTATAAATCATGTCTTTTATAATCCTCTCCAAGACCTTACCCACCACAGACGTTAGGCTCACCGGCCTATAGTTACCGGGGTTATCTCTACTCCCCTTCTTGAACAAAGGGACCACATTTGCTATCCTCCAGTCCTCTGCCACTATTCCTGTAGCCAATGATGACCTAAAAATCAAAGCCAAAGGCTCAGCAATCTCTTCCCTGGCTTCCCAGAGAATCCTAGGATAAATCCCATCCGGCCCCGGGGACTTATCTATTTTCACCTTGTCCAGAATTGCCAACACTTCTTCCCTACGCACCTCAATGCCATCTATTCTAATAGCCTGGGTCTCAGCATTCTCCTCCACAATATTATCTTTTTCTTGAGTGAATACTGACAAAAAGTATTCATTTAGTATCTCGCTTATCTCCTCAGCCTCCACACACAACTTCCCACCACTGTCCTTGACTGGCCTTACTCTTACCCTAGTCATTCTTTTATTCCTGACATACCTATAGAAAGCTTTTGGGTTTTCCTTGATCCTACCTGCCAAAGACTTCTCATGTCCCCTCCTTGCTCGTCTCAGCTCTCTCTTTAGATCCTTCCTCGCTTCCTTGTAACTATCAAGCGCCCCAACTGAAACTTCATGCCTCATCTTCACATAGGCCTCCTTCTTCCTCTTAACAAGAGATTCCACTTCATTGGTAAACCACGGTTCCCTCGCTCGACCCCTTCCTCCCTGCCTGACTGGTACGTACTTATCAAGAACATGCAATAGCTGTTCCTTGAACAAGCTCCACATATCCAGTGTGCCCAACCCTTGCAGCCTACTTCTCCAACCAACACATCCTAAGTCATGTCTAATGGCATCATAATTGCCCTTCCCCCAGCTATAACTCTTGCCCTGCGGGGTATACTTATCCCTTTCCATCACTAACGTAAAGGTCACCGAATTGTGGTCACTGTTTCCAAAGTGCTCACCTACCTCCAGATCTAACACCTGGCCTGGTTCATTACCCAAAACCAAATCCAATGTGGCCTCGCCTCTTGTTGGCCTGTCAACATATTGTGTCAGGAAACCCTCCTGCACACATTGTACAAAGAATGACCCATCTAATGTACTCGAACTATATCTTTTCCAGTCAATATTTGGAAAGTTAAAGTCTCCCATAACAACTACCCTGTTACTTTCGCTCTTTTCCAGAATCATCTTCGCCATCCTTTCCTCTACATCCCTAGAACTATTAGGTGGCCTATAGAAAACTCCCAACAGGGTGACCTCTCCTTTCCTGTTTCTAACCTCAGCCCATACTACCTCAGAAGAAGAGTCCCCATCTAGCATCCTTTCCGCCACCGTAATACTGTCCTTGACTAGCAGCGCCACACCCCCCCCACTTTTGACATGTGGGAGGAAACCGGAGCACCCGGAGGTAACCCACGCAGACACAGGGAAAACGTGCAGACTTCGCACAGACAGTGACCCAAGCGGCAATAGAACCCAGGACCCTGGTGCTGTGAAACCACAGTGCTAACTACTGTGCTAGCGTGCCGCCAATGTCTGTGATGACTATCTGAAGGAGCAGTTCACCCAGTGCTACTCCTCAATCTTTTGCCTCCAGCCCTGCATATCTTTCCATTTCAGGTAAACATTCAAGTCCCTGATGAATATCATGACTGACACTGTCTTCACCACACTCTCAGGCAGTGCATTTCAGATTCGAACCACATGCTGCATGAGGACGTTTCTCCTCATGTCACCAATGGATTTTTTGCCAATCACCCTAAAACCTTATCCTCTGGTTCGCAATCGTGTCACCAATGGGAACAGATCCTCGCCATCCAACTCTGTCCCAACCCTTCTTGATTTTGAAAATCTCTATCAAATCTCGTCTCAGCCTGCCCTTCTCCAAGGAGAACAATGGCCTCTTATGCAGCACGTTGGCACAGTGTTTAGCACTGCTGCCTCACTGCGCCTGGGACCCAGGTTCGATTCCATCCTTGGGTGACTGTGTGGAGTTTGCATGTTCTCCCCATGACTGGGTTTCCCCCCACAGTCCAAAGATGTGCGGGTTAGGTGGATTGGCCATGCTAAATTGTCTCTTAGTATCCAGGGATGTGCAGGTTAGGTGGGGTTATGGTGATAGGGCGGCGGAGTAGGCCTAGGTAGGGTGCTCTTTTGGAGGGCGGGTGCAGACACGATGGACCAAATGGCTTCCTTCTACGCTATCGGGATCTTATAGATTCCTTAAATGTGATGTACAGAAGTGGACGCAATACTCCAGTTTTATACAGGCTTTGCACACTATGCTCTGTTGATAATCCCAGGATGGCTTATGCTTTAATAACTTTGCTCTCAACCTGTCCTGCCACCTCTGATTCCATGAGCTCTAACGTTGCTCACGAGTCTACGGGGTGGCACAATTGCCTGAACTTCTGGGTTACTAATCCAGTGACATTGTCACTGTGTCATCACCTCCTGTATATGGGTGAGCTTGAGTTTATCTTGCACCTCACAGCTGTGATCGAGATCATTCTTGACGCATCCTTGTGAATTACGCAAATTTCATTCTGCATTGTGGATAGCAGAGTGACTTGAAATGTCATACTGGCCGCAGCCTGGATCAATCCCACACAGCCCCCATTCAAACTTTCCTCAACAATTGCACAAGCTTCTGGTTTTGAGCCTGCCAACAGTGCTGGTGTGTGTGTGTGTTTGGGGGGGGGGGGGGGGGGGGGGGGGGGGGGTTGTTGCTGCTAAAGCCAACTATTGTACTTCTACTATCTCTGACTGTGATGTACTAATGGCCTAGGTGGGGATTAGAAGGCCTTTCCCAGTCTGTGTACATGAGCCACTCACTGCCTAATTAGCTGAGGCATTGAGGAAGCCTCCGTTTCATGTATTAAAGTCAGTCCTAATCTTGTTTGTCCAATATGCAGGACTTGATAGCCGGGTAATAGAGTTTCTCCCATTATGCTCCAATTAACAGGCCTCCTCCGTATCATTGCTACTGTCTTTATTCACATCCCATTAGCTCTGTTATCAGAATCCTCCCTGGGGATTACTCTCTCCACTGATCTCCCGTCACCTCCCACTCTCTGTGCCCCCTGCTTCGCTGAGTGGAATTAACAGTATCCATCCGCAGATTGGATTACATTACTAACCCTCGTCCTGCACTTCCCTTCCCTTTGGGAAAACCCTTGGCGCCGACTACATCAATCAGACACTTAAAAATTGGGCAAAACACACAAAGCCAGAGTGACAGTTCCCTCACTTTACTTTACAATCAACAGGTTTGAAATGAGCCTGAGGAACATCATTAGGAAGAAAACAAACACACACACAAACACACACACACATACAGGTACACATACACACACATACAGGTATACATACACACACATAGGTACACATACACTTACACACACATAGGTACACATACACATACACACACATAGGTACACATACACAAACACACACACACACACAGGTATACATGTACACATACACATACATGTACACACAGGTACACATACACATACATGTACACATACACAAAGGTACTCATGCGCACATACACATGCACGTACACACACAGGTACACATACACATACACACACACAGGTATACATATATGTACACACACAGGTACACATACACATACATGTACACACAAAGATACACATGTACACATACACATACACGTACACACAGACAGGTACACATACACATACACCTACACACACAGGTACACATGTACACATATGTGTACACACACAGGTACACATATACATACATGTATACACACACAAAGGTACACATGTACACATACACGTACACACACAGGTACACAGTTACACATATACATGCACGTACACCACACACAGATACACATGACACATACACACATACACATACACACATACATAGATGCACATGTGCACATACACGTACACACATACATATGTACACATGTACACACACATATACATGTACACACATACATGTACACTCACGTGGGTGCACACATACACAAAAACACCTATGTACACACAAACACACACTTAAACATGCACATAAACACACAGATGCAACACATGCATACACAAATACAAACACATACACATACATGCACACAAACATGGGTACACATGTGCACACAGATACGCATGTAGACACACACACAAACATGCACACATGTAAACATACATACACATATGCACACATGTGTGTGCATGCACACACACTTATGCCATCCTGGGCAAGTGTGCGGTTAATTCCAGCAGAGACACAGCAGAAGTGAATTACCCAATATTTCTCATAAAAATCCCTGATGCCTTTGGTCCTTGGCTGCCCAATAATTACAGTCACCAGGTTTGTAAGTTGAAACACAATTACTGTTTATTTATAACAAGAATACTGGTGAAATTTGCAGCAGATACAGTTGGTTAACTATTAATAAGTGCCTAACTCCCACTTGAACTTGCTTCCCCACCCTCTACACACACAAGTCAGGAAAATACAGAGTGGGGAGGGAAAAATGTAAATGAAAGATAAAAGAATCTTTGCCTGAGATGATGGTTCTTGCAGGCCTTCGCCACAGTAAGCTAGTAAATCACAGTCTGTGTTTTCATGGAATACCGACAGTGCAGAATAACAATAATAGTAATCTTTAGGAGGCCATTCAGCCCATTGAGTCTGCACTGACCCTCTGAAAGAGACCCCTACCTGGGGTCAGGCCTGCACCCTATCCCAATAGCCCAGTTACCCTTTGGGACACAAAGAGGCAATTTATCATGGCCAATCCACCTAACCTGCACTTCTTTGGACAGTGGGAGGAAACCAGAGCACCCGGAGGAAACCCACGCAGACACAGGGAGAAATTCCAAAACCACACAGACTGTCACCCGAAGCGGGAATTGAACCCGGGTCACTGGCTGTGAGGCAGCAGTGATACGACTGTGCCTCCATGCTGCCCATTTTGCAGCCTGCAGTCACAATATTCCTGGAGAGATCAAGTCCCTGTTTCCTCAGGCTTTTCTCTCAGTTTGTGGCCTGTCTTCAGGCTGTAGTTACAGGAATCCAGCACCCATAGGCTTATTTGAGAGGATTTGTCTGGATATTTTACCTCCGCGTTGCTGAAATCAAAAGTGATAATAAAAATGGAATATCGT
This sequence comes from Scyliorhinus canicula, assembly GCF_902713615.1. Taxonomy (NCBI): domain Eukaryota; kingdom Metazoa; phylum Chordata; class Chondrichthyes; order Carcharhiniformes; family Scyliorhinidae; genus Scyliorhinus; species Scyliorhinus canicula. Next base: position 16,977,992 of record NC_052148.1, on the reverse strand, counting down.
GGCTCTGAAAAACATTCCAGTGGGATTATATCCAATCACCTCTTGTTACCGGCAGAGCATAGCCTTTTGCCAATTCATTGGCCATTAGCTAGATCAATCAAACCGAGTCATTACTGACACTGGCCAGTCTACAATCACCAGTCTGTAACAGCACAGTCTTCTCTTTAAATTAAAGGCACAGGCCACTGCTTCCTTCTGCTTGTATTAAAGTGGCAGGCTGCCTTAAAGACACATGTCCATAAATTATCCACAGATCAAAAATGTAACCGTAAAAATAAAAGAAAGAGAAACAAGGGAATAAGCAGGGAATAAACTAGAATAATCAGGAAGGACCCTTGCAACATGTGTACTGATACAGATACACATGCAGACACACACATACAAACACACTTACATATGCGCATACGTACACACATGCATGTACATACACACCTACATGCATGTACACACGCATAATAATAATAATAATCGCTTATTGTCACAATTAGGCTTCAATTAAGTTACTGTGAAAAGCCCCTAGTCGCCACATTCAGGCGCCTGTTCGGGGAGGCCAGTACGGGAATTGAACCCGCGCTGCTGCCTTATTCTGCATAACAAGCCAGCTATTTGGCCCACTGTGCTAAGCCAGCCCCTCTAAACCATCTAAACACATGCACATGCACACACACATACATGCACATATATATGTGCACATAGACACATGTATACACCCACATGCACACATGTATGTGCACACATGTATACACACACAAATACACATGTACATTCACAGACACTCACACATACATCAACATATGCACACGTGCAAACAAACGTACACATACGCACAAATGTAGCCACACAAACATGCAGGCATATATAAGGACAAAAATCCAAAAAGACAGCCACGAATGCAAATAAATAGACATACATAATAATAAATGAACACCCAAACAAGCATAGACAGCAACATAAATAAAATACACTTGTAGTGATACACACACAAGGGCTTGCACACATACACACACACACAGAGCAGATACACAGGCACAAAGACAATCATATACAAACACACACACAGATAGACATATGCATCTAATGTAATGGTGTGAAGTGATACATTTTAGTAGTAAGAACGAGGAGATGCAATATAAAATAAACAGCTATTCTGAAGGGGCTACAGGAGCAACAGACCTAGGGAGATATGTGCACAAATCATTGAAGGTGGCAGGAGGTTAACAAAGTGGTTAAAAAGATATGGGAGACATATAAAGAAGAATAGAGTACAGAGGCAAGAAAGTGTCACTCTCAGTATAAACGTGAGGATGTTGGATATTATAGAGTGTAAGATCATACTTTGTGAACGTGGGCATAAACTCTTGTTAAGGTGGGTGCAGCTGAACATGTGACTATAGACATTTAAAATGTGGGCAGTATTTGAATATAGGTTCATCGCAGGCACGTGAAGATTACACATCTCATTGTGTAAGGATGGACAAGCAGTTGAGGAATATTCTGGGCGGGGTCAGAGAACCACCGGGGGTGGCATGAATCCTGCCCCCGCCGGCTGCCGAATTCTTCGGCGCCGGGGATTTGGGGGGCGGGAATCACGCCGCGCCGGTCGGGGGCCATTGGCAGCGGCCCCCCCTGCGATTCTCCAGTGAATGAACATTGTGAACTGTTATTGTATTGTGATGGTCTGTACCCCAGAAGTGTATTTACATTAACCCCTTGTGTATTTACAGTGATGCATAACAGCATAGAAAGGTCAAGAGCAAGAACAAGAATTAAGGTGATTAATTGACAGAAAAAGCGATGGCAACACAAGGAACTTTTTTTCCCCACAGCGAGTGGTTAGAATCTGGAATGCAGGGCCTGAGAGTGAGGTGGAGGCAGGTCCAATTGTGGCTTTTGAAAGGAAATTGGATAAGCAGCTTGAAAAGAGGAAGTTCCCTGGGCTACAGGGAAAGGGTGGGGAGTTTGGACCAGCTGGGTTGGCAGGGCTGCAAGGAAAGGGTGGGGTGTGGGACCAGCTGGGTGGCAGGGCTGCAAGGAAAGGGTGGGGGGTGGGACTAGCTGGGTGGCAGGACTGCAAGGAAAGGGTGGGGGGTGTGGGACTCGCTGGGTTGGCAGGGTTACATGGAAAGGGTGGTGGTGTGGGACCAGCTGGGTGGCAGGACTGCAAGGAAAGGGTGGGGGGTGGGACCAGCCGCGTGGCTGGGTAGCTGGGAAAGGGTGGGGGTGGGACCAGCTGTGTGGCAGGGTTACAGGGGAAGGGTGGGGGTTGGGACTAGCTGGGTGGCAGGGTTACAGGGAAAGGGTGGGGGGTGGGACTAGCTGGGTGGCAGGGTTACAGGGAAAGGGTGGGGGGTGGGACTAGCTGGGTGGCAGGGTTACAGGGAAAGGGTGGGGGGTGGGACTAGCTGGGTGTCAGGGTTACAGGGAAAGGGTGGGGGGTGGGACTAGCTGGGTGGCAGGGTTACAGGGAAAGGGTGGGGGGTGGGACTAGCTGGGTGGCAGGGTTACAGGGAAAGGGTGGGGGGTGGGACCAGCTGAATTGGCAGGGCTGCAGGGAAAGAGTGGGGGTGGGACTAGCTGAGTGGCAAGGTTACAGGGAAAGGGTGGGGGATGTGGTACCAGCTGAATTGGCAAGGTTACAGGGAAAGGGAGGGGGTGGGACCAGCTGGGTGTCAGGGTTACAGGGAAAGGGTGGGGGGTGGGATCAGCTGCGTGGCTGGGTTGCTGGGAAAGGGTGGGGGGTGGGACCAGTTGAATTGGCAGGGCTACAGGGAAAGTTAGTCATGCTGACGTGGACATGAAGGAAAAACTGGCCTCCTGTTTTGTAGCCAATATCTGCTGGGATTTCCCATTGAAACCACCCAGCAGGGTTATGCAGCCAGCAGGGTAAGTAAATCCCGATAACCAGAGAATTTAGGCTCAAATCTAAATTCGGGTTACAGTGCATGTAGATGAATGTGTGGAGCTTGGTAAATAGGACTGGTCAGTGGCAGAAGGGGCTGTTTTAGCACAGGGCTAAATCGCTGGCTTTGAAAGCAGACCAAGGCAGGCCAGCAGCACAGTTCAATTCCTGTACTAGCCTTCCCGAACAGGCGCCAGAATGTGGCGACTAGGGGTGTTTCACAGTAACTTCATTTGAAGCCTACTTGTGACAATAAGCGATTTTCATTTCATTTCAGATCCATATTGCCACATGGAAATATGACGATATGGCTATGATGGAAACCCAGCTTAAGGAACTGCAGGACTGGGTATTAAATATTAAGGCATAGTGGCCTGATAAGGATATGTAAATGCATTATAATGATGTTCCCGATGTTCAATGTCGGGATTACCGTTACATCACTGGCAGGCCGCAGGGATAATCACGTCAAGCGTTTTCATCAGCATGAAACGGAATTTTGATCTCTCGCAAGATTTTCCACGCCTGTCAACAAATCTACCTGGAAAGAACGGGAGCAGAAATCATTCCCCAGCCCACCCCCAACTACACATCCCTGTAGTCTTCCAAGGTCTCTGTGCATGCACCAGTCCTGGAAAGGCCGCACATGCACAAGTTATTCCCTCTTGCCACCTTTGGGTTCTGCGCATGTTCCTGTCGGAGAATGGCCACAAATGGAAAGTTGGTCAGGGTCCCCATTAAAAAGCCAGGACATGACCCTGCAAACATGCACAGTTTGTTCCTTTTCCTTTTTTTAAGTTTACCGGGAGCCCTCACTGCACAAAAGAGGAAACAAAAGCAAAAGTGAAACAGGGCACTAAAGGTCAGAGTATCCAGAAGCAAAACACATCACACAGAGACGCTAGGAGGAGAAAGACCCAAAAGAGCAGCTAAGTCAAGGAACAAGAACAGATCAGGTCTAGTGAAGTTAAGAGTGAGCAGTAGAAGGAGTCTCCAAATTCAAAATGAGAAAGCTGCTGGAAACAGATTTGAAGCAAAAATAGGCCTGTGAGAAAACAGGAGATCAGTGCAGTCAACCAAAGGTTGCTGACTCCCTGCCTGTGAATTGGGGTGCTCTGTTGGCACGGATGGGTATCTGGGAGGTGGCATGGAAGGCAAAGCCGGAATGAGCATGGCGATCCGGGGAGAGGGATTTCAGGAGAGGTTGCAACCCTGGGGGTGGATCCTGGGTAAAGGCACCCAAGAGAAAGTGTCGTTTGGGAGTAGAGTTCAAAGGAAACCCACATGTGAAAAATAGAGTTCACCAGTGACACCAGTTGGCTACCAGTGTCACAAGCAACTGGGGAAATTGATGAGCGATCCATAGCATTTACTATGGGTGGCAAGTGTCACTTGGTTTCAATGTGTGGGGAATCAGACCACAGTTTGCCTATTGGTTTAAATGGATTGCGTACTTACTGCAAAAATTACAGCATAAAATGGATTCTGTAACCTGTATGTTGGGTGCTCTTTGTCAGGGCTGGTGCAGACTCAATGGGCCGAATGGCCTCCTTCTGCACTGTAAATTCTATGGTTCTATGGTTCTATAACCTGCCTGATTACTACTGGCTGGGGACTAATCGCAATCCCACAATCCTTAGTGAGTATGAGCTTCCCCTACAAGGGGGGGCGGAGAAATCATTAGCAGAGTCACCTACATAGATAGAGCTGGCCGGTGTGGAACCAGCTATCGAGAAGAGAGTAATGATGGAATGCCCTGTTGTACATACGTAATTGTAAATAAAGTTATTTCTTTACATTCTACAAACTCGTGCTGGATTCTTTGTGACCCTCACAAAGCTGTATTATAGTTCATCTTTTTTGTTTAATAAATGTTCTAGTCTTGTGTTAAAGATTCAACCGCTGTCTCTGTGACTGTTCAGTATCCACCTTCCACGCTTCTAAACAAAAAATTAGGATCTATCAAGCTGGGTTCCAGCCTTTGATCTGTGATCTAACCTGTCCAGTTTCAGGAAGCACAACACGACGCACACTCCCCTCTGCATCAATGGCTCAGAAGTGGAGATGGTCAATAGCTTTAAGTTCCTGGGGGTCACCATCACCAACAGTCTGTCCTGGTCCACTCACGTTGATGCAACAGTCAAGAAAGCCCAACAACGTCTCTACTTCCTGCGGAAGATAAAGAAATTTGACATGTCTACATCGACTCTCACAAACATCTACAGATGTGCGATAGAGGGCATCCTATCCGGCTGCATCACAGCCTGGTATGGCAACTGCTCGATCCAATATCGCAAGAAACTGCAGAGTGTGGTGAACTCAGTTCAATGCATCACACAAACTTGCCACCCCCACATTGATTCTGTATACCCCACCTCTCGCTGCCTCAGAAAGGCAGACAGCATTATCAGGGATTCCTCCCACCCAGGCATTGCCTTCTTCCAGACCCTTCCATCAGGCAGAAGGTACAGAAGTCTGAAGACTTGCACATCCAGACATAGGAACAGCTTCTTCCCCACAGCTACAAGACTCCTCAACGACTCCCCCGCGGACTGATCTGTTCCCTGTAAGAACACTATTCGCGACTCCCTATGCTGCTCTTGCTCATGTATTTGCTTTGTTTGGCCCCTTATTCCACAGTGTAACCAATCACTGTTTATCAATGTACCATTTGTCAATGTTCTCTGTTGATTATTCTTGTGTCTACTATGTACGTTCCTCGGCCCCAGAAAAATACTTTTCACTGTACTCTGGTACATGTGACAATAAATCAAATCAAATCAGCAGTAAAATCAACTGGAATCATAAGAATAAGCTCAGATACTACAGGGCCCAGCATCACCTCAACTTTAAACTTTTCAATTTTGTTTTCAAATCTATTGTCTTGTCCATCTTCTCCAACATCCTGCAGCACCACAACCCTCCGAGATCCCTGTCCTCCTCCAATTATGACACCCTGTGCGATCTCAGTTTTTTTCCTAAGCTCTGGAATTTCCTCCCTAACTTTCTCCACCTCTCCACCACCCCTTTCCTCTTTCAAACCACTCCTTGAAAACTACTGTCGCAGCTTTACATGGAGACAATGACCTAGTGTGGTAGTATTGTCCAATTGATGGTGCATAACCTAGTTTGCTTTCTTTCCCTGCAGTTCCCACCCGCCACCAGCTAAAAGTTCAGGGACAAACCGACCTCTGCAAAGGCAGGAAGCCAATAAAATGGTCAGCAGGTGTTCAGTCTCAACAGCACCACTTGGAGTGGTGGACACTAGTGGGACTGCAGGCAGCCCGATATGAAGGACTCCACTGTGGCCTGATAACAAGGTGAGTGAGGGGGTTTCCCCTAATTCAGTCGGTCAGTCTTCAGCAAGGGGCTCATCATCGAGAGGACAGTGGGGAGGGGAGCTCGCAGCATCTGGGAGCTCCCTAGGAGGGGTGGGGCAGCATCCTGAACAGAAGTGACACCCGAGCTGACAAAAATGCCACCAATACTCACCTAGCGACATTGCCACATGGTTTGGGAGGGAGAGAGATATGCGACACAATTCTCCGTTTGGGAGACTATGGGCGGGATTCTCCATCGGCTGAAGCAGGAATTGGGAAACACGATTGGGCAGAGAATTTGGTGCCAGCCAAAAATCGAGGTTGGCGCTGGACGCCAAATGGAATGCCATGCTCTGGTCCCTCGTCAGCAACGTGGATGCGTTCTACGCTGCTTGCCGGCGTGGGCATGCAAATTGTACAGTAAAAGACGTTGGCATATCATTAATGGGCACGACGCGGCATTTTCTGTTTCCGCCATGAGGAATTACCAATGGCGATGTTCACTTGTAGTAGTTCAAATAGGCACACAGGCACCATGGCAGCTGAGGGTGCCGGAGTGGGTACAAAATGGCCGACATCGCTATTGTGTGCTGACGGTTATTCCGCTGGCCGGGTGCTGTCTACTTGGGGGGGGGAGGGGGTAGCGGGAGGGGGTGGCTAGGAGGTGGGCCACGGGGTTGGGATGGTGGGATAGCCGGACATTGACTGCCATTGCCGCAGCCTGCAAGGAAGCCATGCAGCTGTGCACGGCCACTGACTGCCCACTAGGAACATAGCATTATGGCCCGTCTGGGTGCCCCCCCCCAGGCCACCCCCTAGATGCCCTCTGGCCCCAGCCGACCCATCAATAGGATGGACATGTTCCTTTGCAACCTGTGCTATCGTCCTGGCTGGGATGGGGGTCGGCCTGCATTGGGATTGCGCAACTTCTAAGTGGTGCCGGCACTAGCCCATTAACGAGACCTGACTCAGTCTGGAACTGGCACCGCTTTCGCCCACGTAGAACACTCATGATTCAACCCCAGCATCAGCACTTCGTCTGTCAAACGGAGAATTTGCTCCTAAGCTCTCCCACCAGAAGTGAATTGCAACTGATTTGATCAGGAAGCAATTCACTATCCATTGCCATGCAAATTTAAGCATAGTGAGGATTACGAGCCATTTTGAGCGGGTGTGCCGATAGCAAGATCCTGTGGCTGGTCACCATCCCCTCCTGGGGCTGGTTTAGCTCACTCGGCTAAATCGCTGGCTTTTGAAGCAGACCAAGCAGGCCAGCAGCACGGTTCGATTCCCGTCCCAGCCTCCCCAGACAGGCGCCGGAATGTAGCGACTAGGGGCTTTTCACAGTAACTTCATTGAAGGCTACTCGTGACGATAAGCGATTTTCATTTCATTCATTGCAAATCAGCCCCCCCCCACCCCTCCCAGCACCACAAATCAGCCCCCCACCCCACATCGCACAATAGCCTCCCATCCCCACCCGCATTGCACATCAGCTCCCTACCGCTGGATTTTCTGCTGCGTCCCCCTTCCCTCAAGTACAGACGTGACCCAACACCGCCCCCCCACCCATGCCCCCCCACCCACAGAGACCCCCCCAAGATAGGGAGACCCCCACAGAGACCCTCTAAACAGACCCCCTAGAAAAGAGCCCCCTGTCAGGAAGTACCCCCAGTAATGGAACATGATACTTCCTCTGTCTGAGCCAGCAGGTGTAAGCCCAGCTGAGTGTTACAGCAAAGAGTTTTTTCACTGCCTCTGTCTGGACTGCTCTCCAGAGTCCAGACCAGGGTCTCTTTTATGGGGTAGGAGGCCTCTACCTCGGGGTCTCTGTGGTGGGTCTCCCTACTTATCGGGTCTCTGTGGGGGGTCCCTTTCTGAAAGGGGTCTCAGGGGTGGGGCCATGGGGAGTCTGGTGGGGATGAGGTGGGTAGGTCAGGCATTGTGAAAAGGGGAGGTTGGCCCTCGGATGGACTTTGGGGGCAACTCCCTCAAGGAGTTACCCCCTTGGTCCACTGGGGGGCCCACCTCATCAGGGCCACACTGGGAAATACCTGGAGTAATTCTTGACCATGTGATACCCGAATCAGAGGACCAGAGAATCACGGGGGCCCGGAGAATACGGTGCTCAGCTCGCTAAGTGGCTGCAAGTAGGTCTTGGTGACCCATTAGCATTTCTCCCAGTGGTGCGCGGGAGTGAACCCCAAATCCACTGCCAGCGGGAGCCGGAGAATCACAAACGGGCACCATTTTTACCCCGGGCACCTGATTCTCCATCGCATCAGGAACCCAGCTACTGGTGGCTGGCTGGTGGTAGATTACCGCCCATAGAGAGAGGGGAAAGATCTATATTCATCCATCTGTCTGGACTCTCTGTTGCTGTCATCCTATTTCTAACTACTTATCTCTATATCTGTTTGTCTCTCTGTCTAACTCTCTTTTTCTATTGTTTGGATCTCCATGGAGATCCAGAAATAAAAATAACTAAATGTACTGAGTGACCCAAAATTGAAAGAATTACCAACAAGATTTCACTTCCCGTAATGTTTACTTTAACATGAATCAGAATCAACATGAATTAACCATTAATTAGCAGGCAAAGCATGGTTGGTACGAACGATTATATGCACAGCAAACAAAGCAAACTCTGTTTCATATGAGGAAGTTTTGCCAGAGTTTCAGCCATACAGTCATTCCAGGTGAATTCCAGTCCATTTCCTTCAAGGTATGAGCTGATTCACCACAGGCACCAGCTTCCACATGAATAGGATTCCGCCCATGGTCTTCCTAATTGGCTTTCAGAAGATGGTGGTGAGCTGTTCTCTCAAAGCGTCAAAAGTCCATGTGACAGAGGAACACCCATAGTGTTGTTAGGGAGAGAGTTCCAGGATTGTGACCCAGCGACAGTGAAGAAATGATGATGATGGTGAATCGACCATCAATTCACTCGAGACACGAGTAGAAGTAAACTGTGGCTTTAATCGACTTACAACTGAGCCTGCCTGTGACCAGAAGAACTGAGGGCAGGCTCACAAGACCGCAGCACTTTATACTTCTGGTAGTGGGAGGAGCCATGGGCGGAGTCATGGGCGGAGCCAAGGGTAGAGCCCTGTACAAGCTCCTCATCTCCCCCTGTGGGCAGAGCCGTGCAACGGCTCACAGATGGAGCCCATAGGGACATAGTGATGCACAGTGTGAATTATACATATTGTACATTCACCATCGATGGTTGGTGGTGTGGTGCATAGCGAGGGAGGGGAAGAGGCTGAGGACAATATAGACGGGCTGGTCAGATGGGCAGAACAATGGAAAATGGAATTTAAACCTGATATTCCTGTGGTGTACTTTTCTTTGTTCTTTGTTCTTTGTGTGGAGTAATAAATTTTCAGAAGACTAACAAGGTGTTACAAAACCCTGAGCTAGTCTGCGGTCACGTACAGCCCTACTTAACCCAGAGTCGCAACACGGTTGAAATAAACTTAAGGGCAGCACGGTGGCGCAGTGGGTTAGCCCTAGATCCTCACGGCTCCGAGGTCCCAGGTTCGTTCCCGGCTCTGGGTCACTGTCTGTGTGGAGTTTGCACATTCTCCCCGTGTTTGCGTGGGTTTCATCCCCACAATCCAAAAGATGTGCAGGGTAGGTGGATTGGACACGCTAAATTGCCCCTTAATTAGAAAAAAATGAATTGGATACTCTAAATTTATATTAAAAAATAGAAATCAACTTATATTTTAAAATACCCGAGGTGCTTGGCTGCCCAGTAACTACAGGTTTGGAAATTTAAACACAATAAAATTTTAATTATTAACAGGAACTGTAATTAATTAGGCAACAAATACAACTGGTTAACTACTATCGAATCTCTAAAAAAAACCTTTTAACTTGCCCCGCCCTCGACATACACACACAAACAACAAACAAACACAGTGGGGAAAGAGGAGTGTTCAGTAATGACAACAGTAAAAGGATCTGTCTTTGTTTCAGATGGACGTCCTCCAGTTTGACACTCTCGTCAGTCCATGCTTACAAATGAATTTTATCTTTCCTTACAGCTTGTGATGGTTTTCTCTATAGAGCACAGTGGGCTAAACAGCCGGCTTGCAATGCAGAACAATGCCAGCAGCGTGGGTTCAATTTCCGTACCGGCCTCCCCGAACAGGCGCCGGAATGTGGCGACTAGGGGATTTTCACAGTAACTTCATTGAAGCCTACTTGTGACAATAAGCGATTATTATTATTATTATTATTATTATTATTATACCCACAGAAATAGCAGGCAGCCAGCATTTGAGAGAAAGAGAGAGAGAGAGAGGGAGACAGCTTTTTCTTTCAGTGTCTAGAAGGTTCAACCTTCAGGCAATAGATAGCACAGCAGAGAGAGAGCTGCTTCCAACTTGAGGGTACAATGCTTTCTCTTTGATTCTCTTCGAAAAACCCCACCTGATAGGAACCAATTGCTGTTGGTTGTCAGGCAGAATACAGTCCCTGGCCAATCCATTGGTCACCAGCCAATTGAAGCGGACCCCTCCAATGTCTTGAGTTCCATAAAACCTTGATTCTTCTGCCCAAAATACAAAACTTTATAACACAGTGTACTATTTTTACACCTTGAGTTTCTTCCTCCACTCGACTTAAAGGTATGTCGCAATTAACAATCCATGGACCAAATACTATAAAGACAAAATAAAAATAAGAACTAAGGGAATCAACAGGAAGATCCCTTATCAAGGCAAGGGAATATGCAATGAATGGTAGGACCCAAGGAAGTACAGAGGATCAGAGGGACTTTGGAGTGCATGTCCATAGATCCCTGAAGACAGCAGGACAGGTAGATAAAGTGGTTACGAAGGCATATGGGATACATAGAACATAAGAACATAGGAATTAGGAGCAATAGTTTGCAATTCAGCTGCTCAAGCCTGCTCCACCATTCAATCAGATCATGGCTGATCTCTTCCTGATCTCAAATCCACCTCACTCTCAGTTCTCATTTAACCATTTTTAAAATCAGAAATATATGTCTCTCCTTTTTGAAACCATTTAATGATTCAGATTCCGCCACACTATGGGGCAATGGGTTTCACAAATTCACCACCCCTGCGAGAAGTAGTTTCTCCTCATCTCAGTTTTAAACCTACCACCTCTCAAACCAGCCTCCCCGGACAGGCGCCGGAATGTGGCGACTAGGGGCTTTTCACAGTAACTTCATTGAAGCCTACTCGTGACAATAAGCGATTTTCATTTTTCCTTTTTTCAGACCTGTGACCTCTCTTTCTAGATTGCCCCACAAGGGGGAACATTGGGCCTACATTTACTTTATCAATCTCTTTTACAATTTTATATGCTTCAATCAGATCCCCATTCATCCTTCTAAACTCCAGTGTATACAAGCCCAAACTGTTTAATCTCTCCCCATACGCCAACCCTTTCATCCCCGGGATCAATCTGGTGAACCTCCTTTGAACTGCCTCCAATGTCACCACATCCTTCCTCAAATAAGGAGACCAAAACTGGACACAATACTCCAGGTGTGGTCTCGCCAGCACCATATACAATTGCAACAACACTTCTCTACTTTTATACGCCAGTCCTTTTGCAATATACATAAACATTCTCATTGCCTTTTTTAAAAATAATTTTTATTCAAATGTTTACAAAATATTAATAACAACAAATTATATAATAACAACAGAGAAAAATCAAAGAGAACAACCCCCCCCCCCCCACCCCCCCTCCCCCCCCCCCCCCCGTAAATACAAAACAGAAAAAATAGATTAACGGCCATCGTAAACAAAGAACATATGTACACGCCCCTTCAACCCTAACCATCGAGATGACCCCCCCCCCCACGCCTTCTCCTCCCCCCCCCCCGCCCCCGGGCCGCTGCTGCTGTTGGCCTCTTTTCCTATCGTTCTGCTAGGAAATCTAGAGAAGGCTGCCACCGCGTGAAAAACCCCTGAACTAATCCCCTTAGGGCAAATTTCATCCTTTCCAATTTGATAAACCCCGCCATATCATTGATCCAGGCCTCCACGCTTGGGGGCCTCGCATCCTTCCACTGAAGAACAATCCTCCGCCGGGCTACTAGGGACGCAAAGGCCAGAACACCGGCCTCTTTTGCCTCCTGCACTCCCGGCTCCACCGCAACCCCAAAAATTGTGAGTCCCCAGCCTGGCGTGACCCTGGAACCTACCACCCTCGACACCGTGCTCGCTACCCCCTTCCAAAATTCCCTCAGCGCTGGACATGCCCAGAACATATGGCCATGATTCGCTGGGCTCCATGAGCACCTATTGCACCTGTTCTCGCCCCCAAAGAACCGACTCAACCTCGTCCCGGTCATGTGAGCACTATGCAGCACCTTAAACTGTATGAGGCTGAGCCTCGCACAAGAAGAGGAGGAGTTCACCCTTCCTAGAGCATCCGCCCATGTCCCCTCCTCAATCTCCTCACCCAGCTCCTCTTCCCATTTACCCTTTAGCTCCTCCACCGAAGCCTCGTCCATCTCCTGCATCACTTGGTATATTTCCGAAATCTTCCCCTCTCCAACCCACACCCCTGAGAGCACCCTGTCCTGGACCCCACGCGGGGGCAACAGCGGGAACCCCGTCACCTGCCGCCTGGCAAACGCCCTTACCTGCATGTATCTGAAGATATTTCCCGGGGGGAGCCCGAACTTCCCCTCTAGCTCACCCAGGCTAGCAAACCTCCCATCTGAAAACAGGTCCTCCAACCTCCTAATACCCGCCCTGTGCCAACCCAGGAACCCACCATCAATATCCCCCGGGACAAACCGATGGTTCTCCCATATCGGGGACCTCATCGAGGCCCCCACCTCCCCCCTGTGTCGCCTCCACTGCCCCCAAATCTTGAGGGTAGCCGCCACCACCGGACTCGTGGTATACCTCGTAGGAGGTCACCAGCGCCTCCAGGCTCGTGCCCACACAGGATGCCATCTCCATCGTCTTCCATGCTGCCCCCTCCCCGTCCATCACCCACTTACGCACCATTGCTGCGTTAGCAGCCCAATAGTACCCACAGAGGTTGGGCAGCGCCAGCCCCCCCCTATCCCTGCCCCGCTCCAAGAACACCCTTCTCACCCTTGGGGTCCCATGCACCTACACAAACCCCGTAATGCTCCTGTTGACCCTCCTGAAAAAGGTCTTCGGGATAAGGATGGGAAGGCACTGGAACAGGAACAAAAACCTCGGAAGCACCATCATCTTGACGGACTGCACCCTGTCCGCCAGCGACAGCGGCAACATGTCCCATCTTTTAAACTCCTCCTCCATTTGCTCCACCAGCCTTGTATGGTTGAGTTTGTGTAGGGCACCCAGCTCCTGGCCACCTGGACTCCCAAATACCTAAAACTCCTCTCCACCCTTTTTAGTGGGAGCCTACAAAACCCCTCCTCTTGGTCCCCGGATGCACGACAAACAGCTCGCTCTTCCCCAGGTTGAGCTTAGAACATAGAACATAGAACAGTACAGCACAGAACAGGCCCTTCGGCCCTCGATGTTGTGCCGAGCTATGATCACCCTACTTAAACCCACGTAACCTGTATACCCGTAACCCAACAATCCCCCCATTAACCTTACACTACGGGCAATTTAGCATGGCCAATCCACCTAACCCGCACATCTTTGGACTGTGGGAGGAAACCGGAGCACCCGGAGGAAACCCACGCACACACAGGGAGGACGTGCAGACTCCACACAGACAGTGACCCAGCCGGGAATCGAACCTGGGACCCTGGAGCTGTGAAGCATTGATGCTAACCACCATGCTACCGTGAGGCCCTAACGGGGCCTGTATCCTGAAAACTCCCCAAATTCCCTAAGGATCTTCATCACCTGCGGCATTCCCCCCACCGGTTCCGCCACATACAGCAATAAATCATCGGCATAGAGCGACACACGGTGCTCCTCCCCCTCTCGCGCCTGTCCCCTCCAGTTCCTCGACTCCCTCAACGCCATGGCCAGGGGTTCAATTGCTAACGCAAAGAGCAGGGGGGGCAGGGGGGGACCCCTGCCTCGTCCCTCGATATAAACAAAAATACTCCAATCTCCTCCTATTCGTGGCCACGCTCGCCATCGGGGCCTCATATAATAGCCTCACCCATCTGACAAACACCTCCCCAAACCCAAACCTTTCCAACACCTCCCACAAGTACCCCCACTCAACCCGATCAAAGGCATTCTCCGCGTCCAGCGCAACCACTAAATCCGCTTCCCCCGCTACCCCCGGCATTATTATAACATTCAAGAGCCTCCGTATGTTGGTGTTCAACTGTCGCCCCTTCACAAACCCCGTCTGATCCTCATGAATGACCCGTGACACACAGTCCTCTATCCTCGTGGCCAAGATCTTCGCCATCAATTTGGCGTCTACATTTAACAGCGAGATCGGCCTGTATGACCCACACTGCAGGGGGTCCTTGTTCCACTTAAGGATCAGGGAAATCATCGCCCGGGACATAGTCGGGAGCAGAGCCCCCCCTCCCATGCATCGTTGAAGGTCCTAACCAAAAGGTCGGCACACTCCTTATAAAATTCGACCGGGAACCCATCTGGCCCCGGTGCCTTCCCCGACTGCATGCTCCTAATCGCTTTGACCAGCTCCTCGAGCTCAATCGGCACCCGCAATCCCTCCATCTGTCCCTCCTCCACCCTCGGGAATCGCAGCCGGTCCAAGAAGCGCCCCATCCCCCCCCCCCCCCCCCCCCCCCCCCCCCGTCCAGGGGTTCAGACCGATACAGTTCCTCATAGAAGTTGTTGCACGTTTTACTATGGGCGTAAAACGCGTTTATTGGGGTGTATTAACTTCCAAGTGCTTAACACCACTAGGCTCTGTCTTATGTATTTATTCAGCTTAGGAGTCGCCAGTTGCCGTATAGACAACGTCACGAGTATTCCAAGGTCAAGTTCAAAGTAATAAAGACGATACACCGATTAGTAAGGTCCAAACGATAATATTTATTATACAGTTATAATAAATACTCATGCACACACTAAGAGACTAAGCTATGACTAAACTAAAGTAATCAGAATACTTATCTAACAGGAACAGGCAAGGTCAGGGAGCGAAGCCTTCATCCTGGTCTTGGGCTGCAACCTTCAGCAAGCGTTCTGGTCACTGGGGGTTCTAGCGGGCTTAGTTCGCGTAGCGAGCGTCGTACTGGCACTTACGGTTCGGCGGCTGGTGCTCGACGGCTGGAGTCAGATTGGATCTTCAAGTTCTTGGTCAGGGCCGGAGCACGGAAAAGCAGACCGGACAACACGAGGTCCCTGTCTTTTATAGGGATCCCATTGTCCTTCCCTCTTCTTGGGCGGGCTTTAACCTTTGGATATCTATTGGGTCAATTCCTCATCGATACTGTTTTAATTCCCCAATGCGAGGGGGTCTCCGTGATGGGGGGGGCGTTTCTTATGCCCTTTTGTTTGGAGGTTTCTGGTGCCTCGATGTCTGGGCCTTGATTCAAATGTGTCCATTCAGAATCAAATTATCTATTGTGTGGGTGTTCAGGTCTAATTGCCTCATTAGCATGCAAAGCGTTTTGCCATTTGCACCTAGCTAAGGTCTTCTCACCTGAGCCCAAACTGGTTTCTGTTACTTGCAGAATGCAAAATGCTCTCTTTGCAGACTGCTGTTCTGGCTAAACTGTCTGTTTCCCTGCAGACTTAGCGCTTGGCTTATTTTGCAGCTCAGCGTCCATTTTAGGTGGCTACAAAGTCCCTGAATACCTCATTGATATATACCCCCTTTCACTCCACATTTCCTTCCCTATCCTTAACTCCACCAATCTCCCTAGCCACATCCCGCTTGCGGAGCTGATGCGCCAGCATCCTACTCGCCTTCTCCCCATATTCATACACTGCTCCCTGTGCCGTCCTCCACTGAGCCTCTGCCTTTCTAGTGGTCAGCAGGTCAAACGTGGCCTGAAGACTACAGCGCTCCCTCAGCAATCCCTCCTCCGGAGCCTCCGGGTATCTCCTGTCCACCCTCACCAGCTCCGTCATTGCCTTTTTTATTACATGCTGTACCTGCATCCCGACTTTCTGCGATTGATGAACAAAGACAGCCAGATCTCTCTGCACAGGTACATTTTGAATCTGCTTTCCATTTAGATAGTAAGTTTTCTTTCTATTCTTTTAGCCAAAATGGATAACCTCACACATACCCACATTAAACTCCATCTGCCAAATTTTGGCCCAATCTCCTAGCCTATCTATATCCGCCAGTAATATCTTTAACTCCTCTTCACTGTCTGCTTTCCCACCTATTTTAGTATCATCCACAAATTTTACTATGTTACACTCTGTCCCTGCTTGCAGACCATTTATATGATTGTCAACGAATGAGGTCTGAGGACTGACCCCTGCGGTAACACGCTAATTACAGTTCGCCAGCCAGAGAATGCCCCATTTAATCCGACCCTCTGCTTTTTGTCAGTCAGCCGATCCTCAATCCAATCTAGTACTCCACCCCCAATCCCCTGCGATCTCACCTTCTGGATCAGTCTTTTATTCGGCACCTTGTCAAACGCCTTCTGGAACTCCAGATATAAAACATACTTGGCTTCATTAGTTGAGGCATAGACTATAACAGCAGGGAGTTTATGATGGAGCTGTATAACATGCAGGTTAGACCACAGCTAGAGTATTGTGTGCTGTTCTGATCACCACACTATAGGAAGGAAGTGATTGCAGTGGAGAGGGTGCAAAGGAGATTCACCAGGATGTTGCTTAGGCTGGAGTTTTGGTGAGTAGCTGCTTGCATCTTGTGGATGGTACTACAGTGCTGCCACTGTGTATTGGTGGTGGAGTGAGTGACTGTTATAGCTGGTGTATGGGGTGTCAATCAAATGGTTGCTTTTGTCCTGGATGGTGTGGTATCAGGGCTTTAAGGACTGTAAGGGTTCATGTGAGGCTGGGGAAACAGTACCATCGACATTACGATGCAGATGGTCATGAGGGAGTTATAGAGTGTCTAGTAGAATTCAACATGAGGATAACACCCAGTCAGGACTGTATACTGTATTATTGTTAGATAGTTATTGGTTATTAATAAACATGGGCAGCATGGTAGCACAGTGGTTAGCACTGTCGCTTCACAGCACCAGGGTCCCAGGTTCGATTCCCGGCTTGGGTCACTGTGTGTGCGGAGTCTGCCCGTTCTTCCATGTCTGCGTGGGTTTCTCCGGGTGCTCCGGTCTCCTCTCGCAAGTCCTGTAAGACGTGCTTGTTAGATGAATTGGACATTCTGAATTTTCCCTCCGTGTACCCGAACAGGCGCCAGAATTGGACATTCTGAATTCTCCACAGACCCCGGAAGTGTAGAAGATTTTAGTTTGGATGGGCAGCGTGGTTGGTGCAGGCTTGGAGGGCCGAAGGGCCTGTTCCTGTGCTGTACTTTCCTTTGTTCTTTGTTCTCTATGGACCCAAACAGGTGCTGGAATGTGGTGACTAGGGGCTTTTCACAGTAACTTCATTGCAGTGTTAATGTAAGCCTACCAGCGACACTGATAAACTGCAGTCTGACGTGAGAGAATTACACCTAACTCGAAGACCTCGAATACACATCTGGAGCTCACCATACGAGCTCCATTATAGATGTGGAGGCTGAGTGCAAAGTAAAAGGACTCCACCAGAACACGTGGAGGTCCGTTGTGAGATAAGATCGAAAACAAAGTCAAAGGACCTAGCCCGATCACAAAAGGGTGAGAAAACTCAAATAAAAGGATGAAATAGTTATTTTAATTTGGTGCAATAGTGTAATCAGGCTGCACTGGTAAGCTGATTGTTTAATGAGTGCAGCTTGAAGAATGTTGCGGCCTGGACCCAGAGTCACCGCCACAACATGTGGCCACCACGCTCAAATTACATTTTTTTTTAGAGAATTTCAGAACATATAATCAACTTCGGCAGTGATTCAATGAAACAAAGTGCAGTATCAGGCACATTTAGCGGGGGTTTCCTCAGCGGCTGCAGTGCTGCCAGGGTGTCAGGATGGCATTGCCAAAGTGCCAGCCTGGCAGTGCCAAGGTGTCCTGCTGCCAGGGGGAGTGGCAGTGTGCCACTCTGCCCTCTGCCCTACCACCCAGGGACCTCTAATCACCTGCGGGATCCTCCAAGATGCTTCATGTTTGTGTGAACCAGTATTGAACGGCACCTGGTTAAGGCCTCACATGCACCGCCATTGAATTCCGGGCGCTGGGTGAATATGGTGAACACATATTTAGATGTACCTAACGGGCAGCACGGTAGCACAAGTGGCTAGCACTGTGGCTTCACAGCGCCAGGGTCCCAGGGTCGATTCCCGGCTTGGATCACTGTCTGTGCAGAGTCTGCACGTTCTCCCCGTGTCTGCGTGGGTTTCCTCCGGGTGCTTTGGTTTCTTCCCACAGTCCAAAGACATGCAGGTTAGGTGGATTGGCCATGATAAATTGCCCTGAGTTATCAAAAAGGTTAGAAAGGGTAATTGGGTTACGGGGATAGGGTGGAAGTGAGGGCTTAAGTGGGTCGGTGCAGATTCGATGGGCCGAATGGCCTCCTTCTGCACTGTATGTTCTAATGACTCAGTTAAATATGCAGTTCTGGATCTCACCCAGTGTGGGCAAGATACAGATTGGCCGGGCCGAGTGAGTCCGGTAACTCTCGCCCGTGATTTTTTTTGCCCAGCATGAAGGCCGATTTTGGACTCTCCTGCGATTGAACCATCGCGTCCCGACTCCATGTTGGGCGGGCACAATGGGGTTGTTGAATTGCGTCCTTCAATTCAATTCTCCAAGCTCGGGAAAGCAACTAGCTGGCCAAAATGATCTGTTGAAAAGATTTTTTTGCAGATTGGCTGAATTTTAAAACAGCTCAGTAACCGCGCTGGGAGCTAACCAAATCCTGGCAATAGGGGAGGAAAGAAAAAAATGAAAGCTACCCTTTCCCGGTTGGTAAATCGGCACTGACTGACCCATTGAAGCAGGTGGAAGGGCCAGACTGGCTGCAAAAATGGGCGCGATGGAGAAGAAGTTTTAAGATATATGATAGCATGAGGCTTGAATAATAAAGCAGAGGCTGAACAATGAATATATTCAGTTGATCCAATGGCCAACACCATAATTGCCAGGCAAGGAATAAATGAGAAACAATACAATTTTGGAATAAAATTTAACAAGTGGATTCAAAATCCCAGGGAACCCCTCGACCCTTTCAAACTGAATCATACAGATTGACTGAAGGCTATGATGATGGTGATAGGTCAGCTCATAAGAGACTGAATAGCAGTGGGAGTGGCCGGTGACACTCTTTCGGATACTCCAATCCGAAGAAGATCTGACTTTAGAAAAAAAACTACCAAATCATCAGAGAATCGGAAGTCCACCAGCAAAACTGGTCCATTTTGCGTGAAAGTTGAACCGTGCTACAGAACAGCCCTGCTCGTAAAGGGACAAAAGGGCAATGAGATTCCAGGGCAAGGAAAGCAATACACAGGGAAGATGTGCAAGTCCAGAACCTTGAGACAGGTGGAGGATCCCAAATGACTCGATGAGATAGATGAGCCAGACCAAGAAGAAGTCCAATCACTTTCTTGGGAGAAATAAGAACATAGGAACTAGGAGCAGTAGGCCATCTGGCCCCTCGAGCCTGCTCCGCCATTCAATGAGATCATGGCTGATCTTTTGTGGACTCAGCTCCACTTTCCGGCCTGAACACCATAACCCTTAATCCCTTTATTCTTCAAAAAACAATCTATCTTTACCTTAAAAACATTTAATGAAGGAGCCTCAACTGCTTCACTGGGCAAGGAATTCCATAGATTCACAACCCTTTGGGTGAAGAAGTTCCTCCTAAACTCAGTCCTAAATGAAGGATCCTTGAGTCCCATTTTGGAATGCTGACATATATCTGCAAATGGTCAGCACCCAAATTTTTGGTTAGATACCAGGAGTCAGTGGGACGATCCTCTCAGAGCAGAGCCCATGGTTACAAGTCCTTTGGCTACACATAAACCACTGCATGGTCCCAGAGGAATCCAACAACCGGCACTGGAACGATTGAAGAGCCGATACGATCTGACAACAAGAAAATAATTAAAATTATGGATGTCATGGTAGCATGGTAGGGGCCTCACGGTAGCATGGTGGTTAGCATCAATGCTTCACAGCTCCAGGGTCCCAGGTTCGATTCCCGGCTGGGTCACTGTCTGTGTGGAGTCTGCACGTCCTCCCCGTGTGTGCGTGGGTTTCCTCCGGGTGCTCCGGTTTCCTCCCACAGTCCAAAGATGTGCGGGTTAGGTGGATTGGCCATGCTAAATTGCCCGTAGTGTAAGGTTAATGGGGGGATTGTTGGGTTACGGGTATAAGGGTTACGTGGGGTTAAGTAGGGTGATCATTGCTCGGCACAACATCGAGGGCCGAAGGGCCTGTTCTGTGCTGTACTGTTCTATGTTCTATGTCATCCACAATCAGCCCTTTTCTTTCCTGAGCAGAAATGCCTGTATTGCCTCAACCTCCCCAAAATGGCACAAGACGTCAAAACAACCACTATAATCAAACTCCACTGAATCGGAGATCCAGCAATGCTGATAGCCTCGATTGGAACTTCAGTTCAGAATTGTCCCCATTCTTTGCAGAGGCAGTCTGTTCTTGAAAATACAGAAAAATGTGTCATTTGAAACATGGAAGTCTGGCAATATCTGGTTTGAGAGGGTACAGGGAAAGATCCCACAAAAGGTTAATAGCAGCTGCAAAGAGCAGGGTTATAAAATGCAGATTCTTGCTCACAAGAAAGGAGCAGCAGCAACAAGGACAGAGGACAGGACAGCAACAGCAACAGGAGAGAAGGGGAGGAGAACTCAGAGAGAGAGAGAGAGAGAGAGAGCTCGGTCATGGGAAAGACAAGGCAAGCAGCCGAGTTTAAACAGCTATACATCTAAGGAAGACTAGAATTTAAACAGGAGTCAGAGTCAGCTTAGAGATAGCTAGCAGAGCCAGCTCTCACAGCTCGGTGCATGGGAAGAACAGGACACAGCAACCGAGTTCACCAGCGAATACAACTCAAGAAGACCAGATTTTAAGAAGATCGATTGCCAAGGTGGGCCTGAAGCATCCAGGGGCAGCATCCAGAAGCAAGATCTTTTTACCTTTCTGTAAAGAAAGTGTTTGCAGCTTTTAAAAGAAAAAATTATAATAATAAAATAACTTAACTTAACCTGAAAAAGTGGTTATTAGCTTACTTCACTTCCTTAATAACGCAGGACCCAGGACATCAATGCTATTAAGGGGTAAGTAGGTAAAATTCTTCGGTGAAGGTATGGGTTATACCGGGGGATAACTTGAAAAGATAGTTTGACCTGAATAGCACCCACAGAAGCCTGCATTGGAGTCAGGGAGTGAGAATCCCTGTTCACCATTTAGAATATCAACCTTTTTTTTGGTATAAGTTTTGTTGTTTATAATCTGTCAGGGCTCTAATTGGTAATAACCAAGGACAAGCAAAGAAGGGCCATAGAAAATTGGAGTGAATCTAACTGGTCAGCAGGGAGCAGAGTTGGCATGAATTCAGGGAGGAGGAGCTTGGGAACAGTAAGTATAAAGAACTTACCTTTTGGGTATCGCAGACTGGGGAAAAAAAAACTGAAAAGTGACATTATAGTAAGCTGTGACCTGATTGGCTGCTTTGGAATCTGTTCTAAATTTGAAAAACTAGAGTAATTAACTAGAGGAGTCACTAGGTGGTTAGTGTATTTAGCATTTAATATTTATTGGAGAAATCTAGCGCAAGGGACAATATATTTAATTTTAACTTAAATTTAATAAGCATTTATTTTAACGTAATTGATTAATTAGTGCTTAATTTTAATAGGTATTTATTTTGATGTAATTAATTAATTTGTACTAAATTTATAACTATTTATTTTAACATAAATTATTAATTAGTGCTAGAAATGTCAGTCAGCGTGGTGCAGTGCTCTAACTGTGAGATGTGGGAGGTCCATGACGCTTCCAGCATTCCGGATGACGACATCTGCAGGAAGTGTACCCAATGGCAGCTCCTCACAGACCGCATGGTTTGTTTGGAGCAGCAGTTGGAAGCACTGAAGAGCATGCAGATGGCGGAAAGCATCTTGGACAGCAGTTATGGAAACATGGTCACAACCAAGGCAGATAGATGGGTGACCACTAGAAAAGGCAGGCAGTCAGTGCACAAAACCCCAGTGGCTGTTCCCCTCTCAAAGAATTATAATGTTTTGGATACTGTTGGTGGGGGAGATGGCCTATCGAGGAAAACAACAGCAGTGGCCAGAGAAGTGGCACCATGGCTGGCTTTGTTTTTCAGCAGGGAGGGTCAAAGTGTAGAAGGACAATAATTATAGAGGACTCCATAGTCAGGGCACAGATAAGCACTTCTGTGGTCGTGAAAAAGGCTCCACGATGGTGTGTTGCCTCCCTGGTGCCAGGGTCCAGGATGTCACTGGACAGCTGCAGGGTATCGCGAAGCGGGAGGGTAATAAGACAGAGGTCATTGTGCATGTTGGTACCAATCACATAGGTAGAAAGAAAGAATCAAGAATTCAGGGAGTTAGGCAATAGACTAAAGAGCAGGGTTGGAATCTCGGGATTACACCCAGTGCCATGTACTAGTGAGCATAGGAATAGGAGAATAACACAGATGAATGGGTGGCTTAAGAATTGGGGCAAGAGGGAGCGTTTTAGATTCCTAGATAATTGGGACCATTTTTGGGGAAGGTGGGACCTGTACAAGCGGGATGGCCCACATCTAAACTAGAACGGGATTAACATTCTTGCTGGCGGGTTTGCTAGTGCTGTTGGGAAGCGTTTAACTTAGTTTCACAGGGCGAGGGGACACAGACTGATAGCAGACTAGGGCCCCTATTGTTTGTCATTGATATAGATGACTAGGTGGGGCGTAGGATTAATAAATTGGCTGATGACACAAAGATTGGTCGGGTGGTTAACAGGGTTATAGGAAGATATAGACAGGGTGGTCAAATGGGTGGATATGTGGCAGATGGAATCTAACCCTGAAAAGTGTGAGGTGATACACTTTGGAAGAGGTAATTTAACAAGGAAGTATTATATGAAAGGTCTGACACTGGGAAGTTCCACAGAAAAAAGGGACCTTGGTGTATTCGTCTGTAGATCTCTGAAGGCAGGTGAAGAGGTTGAAAAACGCATATGGGTCACTTGCGTTTATCAATCAGGATATAGCAGGGAGGTCATGATGGAGCTGTATTCAACTTTGGTGAGGCCACAGCTGGAATACTGTGTGCAATTCTGGTTGCCACATTTTAGGAAGGATATAATTGCACTGGAAGGGCAGCACGGTGGCCTAGTGGTTAGCACAACCGCCTCACGGCGTTGAGGTCCCAGGTTCGATCCCGGCTCTGGGTCACTGTCTGTGTGGAGTTTGCACATTCTCCCCGTGTCTGCGTGGGTTTCGCCCCCACAACCCAAAAATGTGCTGAGTAGGTGGATTGGCCACGCTAAATTGCCCCTTAATTAGAAAAAATAATTGGCTAATCTAAAATTATAAAAAATAAAAAAATAAATAAATAATTGCACTGGAGGGGGTATAGAAAAGATTCACCAGAATGTTGCCTGGGAGGAACATTTAAGTTATAAAGAGAAGTTGGGTAGGCTTGGATTGTTTTCTCTGGAGCAAAGAAGACTGAGGGGTTACCTAATGGAGGTGTACAAGATTATGCGGGACATGGACAGGGTGGATAGGGAGCAGCTGTTCCCCTTAGTTGAAGGGTCAGTTACGAGGGACACAAATTGAAAGTGAGGGGGTGGAAGGTTTAGGGGGGATTTGAGGAAAAACCTTTTTACCCAGAGAGTGGTGACAGTCTGGATTGCACTGCCTGGGACAATGGTAGGGGCGGGGTGCCTCACATCCTTTAAAAAGTACCCTGATGAGTACTTGGCACTTAACATATTAACATCCAAGGCTATGGACCAAGTGCTGGCAAGTGGGAGTCGGTGGGGGCCTTTCATGCGTCGGTGCAGACTTGATGGGCTGATGGGCCTCTTCTGCACTGTAGTATTCTGTGATTCTATGATAGAGAAGACGACAATGTGGTGTTCCGCTATCTATCTTTCTTTATTGCTCTCTTTTTCTCTCTCTCTCTTGATCTGTTGGATATGCTGGGTCTGCGAGGACTGCGTTTATCAGAGCAGTGAGAGAGACAGGCTTCCAACACTTGTAGAAATGCAACTCTATTTTGTTGAACTATGAACTGTTAAACATACTTGAACTGTGGGTTGACACTATGCTGAGTTGACTGGAGACCTGAGGCTAACCTGTCCAGACTATCCTGCTACCACATGGTGGATGTTCTAGTTGTTGCTCACGGGCTCTGGCTGTCTCAGAGGCTGGATCCCAAGAGAGCGGGAAAACTAGTGCCCTCTGGCTTTATAGTGGCCGTGTCCTGTCTGGTGATTGGCTACTGTGTTCTGTGTGTTGATTGGTCATTCAGTGTGTCAGTCAGTGTCTGTCTGTGCACCATCATGTACTTGTATGTATACTATGACATCTCCCCTTTTGGAAAAAAAATGTGTATATGGCAATAAATAGTGTGGTATGTGAATGTGCCTGACTGTATACAGAGTATGTGAGCATATTTACATGACCAGGAACCTGACTATATACAAAAATCCGAATGTATTTACATGGGAATGTGTCTAGTGCAGATACAGTGCACATAACAAATCATGGAAAAAAAACAGTATGTACAAACGAGCAATCAAGGTAATTAAACAATCAGTTCATAAATTCAGTCTCTGTGGTGGGCGATGAATTCTGGTTGACCGCCTGAAGGGCGGGTCGGGGGTCGCCTGCTCTGGAATGGGCGGGGCTGTATCAGCCGTTGAGGGTGGCAACAGAAGAGGTAGATCGGCGAGCTCTTGGAAGGGTGTTTCCTGAGGGCGAGGCAGGGTACCACGATCTGGTGGCGAGTGTGGAAGCAGCCGCAGTGCCCGCCTATTACGCTGAAGAAAAGAGCCATCCTGCCTCCAAACCAGAAATGATCTGGGAGCGACTTGCTTGATCACCACAGCAATGGCAGACCAGCCACCTTCAGGTAGCTGACAACGAACCTGGTCATCAGTGACGAGAGCAGGGAGATCCGTTGTGTGGGCGTCATACGCCAACTTGTTTTGGGCCCGAGACAGTTGCATTCTTTGGAGAGTTGTCCAGGTCCGGGATGTGTATTGCAGGCACCGTTGTCCGTAATGTGCGGTTCATTAGCAATTGTGCTGGGGACAGGCCCATGGACAAAGGAGTCGACCTGTAGGCTAGTAGTGCGAGGGAAAAATCTGAACCCGCAACAGCCGCTTTGCACAGGAGTCGTTTGACAATGTGTCCCCTTTTCAGCTTAGCCATTTGACTGGGGGTAGTGGGGACTCGAGGTGACGTGTGTGAAATTATACCGCCGGGCAAACTTGGTCCACTCCTGACTGGCAAAACACGGGCCCTTACCGGACATAACTGTGAGTGGAATGCCATAACGAGCAAAGGTCTCCTTGCACGTACGGATGACCGCTGCCGATGTGAGGTCATGCAGCCTAACCACCTCTGGGTAGTTAGAGAAGAAATCCACAATGAGGACGTAGTCCCGGCCTTGTGCGTGGAAGAGATCAATGCCAAACTTGGTCCATGGGGACGACACCATCTCATGTGGCTGCAAAGTCTCTTTCAGCTGAGCCGGCTGGAACCGTTGGCACGTCGGGCAGTTTAGAACAGTGTTGGCGATGTCCTGGTTGATGCCAGGCCAGTGCACTGCCTCATGGGCCCGCCGGCGGCACTTCTCCACCCTCAGGTGACCCTCATGGAGCTGCTCAAGGACGAGCTCCCGCATGCTTTGCGGAATGACAATCCTGTCCAACTTGAACAGAATTCCATATACCACTGGCAGATCATCTTTAATGTTGTAGAATTGCGGGCATTGGCCTTTGAGCCACCCGTCTGTAAGATGGCGCATGGCTCGTTGGAGCAGAGGATCCTTGGCTGTTTCATGACGAATCTGGATTACTCGTTCGTCAATGGCGGGCAAGTTAGATGCGCAGAACTCATCATGGGCATCAATTTGGCAAACAAAGCCCAACTGCTCGCATGGCGTAGCGCCAGAGCGGGAGAGTGCATCGGCCACAATGAGCTCCTTGCCCGGGGTGAGGAGGATCCGCTGCAGGCACGGCATCATATCGTTGAGGTCCTTCTGTATAATATGGACCAGTGGCCTGTGGTTCGTTTTGACCATGAATTTGGGGAGTCCATATACATTTGGGGAGTCCATCATGGAATTTGACAATTCCCGTGAGAAGGACCAGGCACTCTTTCTCAATTTGAGCATAGCATTGCTCAGTGGGCGCATTGCGCGCGATGCGCATGCGACTGGCGCCCATGAAGAGGAGTCGTCACGTTGGAGGAGCACTGCCCCAATGCCAGACTGGCTCGCATCTGTGGAGATCTTCGTCTTCTTGGCAGGGTCGAAGAATGCCAATACCGGGGCCTTGGTGAGTTTCGCCCTGAGTTCACGCCACTCTTGCTCGTGAGCGGGGAGCCATGGAAGTCAGTGGTTTTCTTCACAAGATTGCGGAGAGCTGTGGTGTGAGATGCGAGGTTCGGGATAAACTTCCCCAGGAAGTTGACCATCCCTAGGAAGCGGAGGACCGCCTTCTTGTCCTCCGGTGTCTTCATGGCCGACACCTTGTCTCCATCCGGCTGCACACCGAACTGCGAAATGTGGTCGCTGAGGAACTTTATTTCTGCTTGACCAAAGGAATATTTGGCTCTGTTGAGGCGGAGGCCATGCTCGTAGATCCTCTGGAACATGCGCTTGAGTCGATCGATGTGTTCCTGCGGAGTGGTAGACCAGACAATGATGTCGTCTACGTACACCCGCACCCCCTCGATGTCCTCCATCATTTGCTCCATTATCCAGTGGAACACCTCCGAGGCGGAGATGATGCCAAACGGCATCCGGTTGTAACAATACCGGCCAAATGGGGTGTTAAAGGTGCAGAGCTTCCGACTGGATGCGTCAAGTTGTATCTGCCAGCACCCCTTGGATGCGTCCAACTTTGTGAAAAATTTAGCGCGGGCCATTTCGCAGGTGAGCTCTTCGCGCTTTGGGATAGGGTAGTGTTCCCTCATAATGTTACGGTTCAAATCTTTGGGGTCGATGCAAATGCGCAGTTCCCCTGACAGTTTCTTAACAGACACCACGGGGCTGACCCAGTCGGTGGGTTCCATTACCTTAGAAATGACGCCCTGGTCCTGGAGGTCCTGCAGCTGCTGCTTGAGGCGGTTCTTAATGGGCGCCGGCATCCGGCGGGGTGCATGAACCACAGGCGTGGCATTCGGTTTTAAAAGAATTTTGTACGTGTATGGGAGTGTGCTGTGGTATCGTGCAATGATGTCCGTCAGTTGTGTCTGAAAGTCGGCGTCTGGCAAGACTGATGCCTCAACGGGCGACATGGAGTGAACCCTTTGGACGAGATTCAGGATCTTGCAGGCCTGAGCACCGAGCTGGGAAGCTTTGCTGGACCCTACAAATTCGAAGCGCAGGGTGACCTTTAAGGAACGGTGTGACACCACAAGCTGGCATGAGCCACTGGCAGCAATGGCATTGCCATTGTAGTCGAGAAGCTGGCAGGCAGATGGAAGGATGTTCGGCTTGACGTGGAGGTTGTCCAGGTCAGACTGTGAAATGAGGTTGGCTGAAGCGCCGGTGTCCAGCCTGAATCGGATGCGAGATTTGTTGACCGTAAGGGTGGCACACCACTCATCGTCCGGATTGATGCCCATCACTGAGAAGGGCTTGGCCTGTTTTTGGGAAAGCATCGTATGCTTGATGATGATGCCCACCCGGAATGGGGATTTGAGATCCTCGGTGTCGGGGTTTGGAACCATGTCGGAGTTGAAATCTGTAAGTGGTTGTTGCATGGACCTGACGTTCCTGCGCTCCTTCTGGGAGCGATGGGAGGCAGGTAGTTGAGCAGATCAGCACAGGGCTGCGTAGTTCCCAAGCTTGCCACACTGGAGACAACGTCGAGATTTCGCGGGACATTGCCGCTTTAAGTGGGAGGTGCCACAGTTGTTGCACGTTGTGACGCTGACATCAGGACGCTCTGTGCGCCACCGCGCATGCACGGTGCGGTGAAACGATGTGAGCACCTGCGCAGTTCGGTCCTCGGCCTCGCCGTCCCCTCGGTCGTTGTGCGCATGCGCAGGAGCCCGGGAAAAGCGCGCAAAATGGCTGCCCTCATCCAGACTCAGGCTCTGGAGCTGTTTTACGGCCTGCACCCGCTCCGCATCGTAAGGGCCTTGCCGCGTCGTCTCTGCCGCTTTAATATGCCAGTACCGGTTAGTAGCGTGCTCATGCAGAACGCAGGTTTCGATGGCTATAGCGAGGGTGAGCTGCTTCACTTGAAGGAGCTGCTGGCCTAGGGGGTCTGAGTGCACCCCAAAAACAATCTGGTCGCACCCCTCCCACCCGGCTTACTCACTCTTCCAACTTCTTCCATCGGGCAGGAGATACAGAAGTCTGAGAACATGCACGAACAGACTGAAAAACAACTTCTTCCCCACTGTCACCAGACTCCTAAATGACTCTTATGGACTGACCTCATTAACACTACACCCCTGTATGCTTCATCCGATGCCAGTAGCTACATTGTATATCTTGTGTTGCCCTATTATGTATTTTCTTTTATTCCCTTTTCTTCCCATGTACTTAATGATCTGTTGAGCTGCTTGCAGAAAAATACTTTTCACTGTACCTCGGTACACGTGACAATGAACAAATCCAATCCAATCCAGCATCTACTCTGTCAAGCTGTAAAGTCCAACGAGTCTCAACCCAAACCTCTCAACCTTACTTCATAATGTGGAGATGGCAGTGTTGGACTGGGGTGATAATGGTAAGAAGTCTTACAACACCAGGTTAAAGTCCAACAGGTTTGTTTCAGATCACTAGCTTCGGAGCACTGCTCCTTCCTCAGGTGAACGAAGAGGTAGGTTCCAGAAACACATATATATATATATATATATATATCAAAGATGTAAGACAATGTTTTGAATGCAAGGAAGCCTAGCCTTCAGAACAGCGACCATGACACCACACAACCCTGCCATGGCAATCTCTGCAAGACGTGCCAGATCATTGACATGGATACCACCATTACACGTGAGAACACCACCCACCAGGTACGCGGTACATACTCATGTGACTCGGTCAACGTTGTCTACCTCATACGCTG
The DNA here is from genome assembly GCF_902713615.1 of Scyliorhinus canicula. NCBI lineage: Eukaryota > Metazoa > Chordata > Chondrichthyes > Carcharhiniformes > Scyliorhinidae > Scyliorhinus > Scyliorhinus canicula. Next base: position 16,948,495 of record NC_052148.1, on the reverse strand, counting down.
CAAGAAAGGATGTCCCGAAGCGTGGTACATTGGCGAGACCATGCAGACGCTGCGGCAACGGATGAACGGACATCGCACGACAATCACCAGGCAGGAATGTTCCCTTCCAGTCGGGGAACACTTCAGCAGTCAAGGGCATTCAGCCTCTGATTTCTGGGTAAGCATTCTCCAAGACGGCCTTCAGGACGCGCGACAACACAAAATCATCAAGTAGAAACCTATAGCCAAGTTCCGCACACATGAGTACGGCCTCGACCGGGACCTGGGATTCATGTTGCATTACATTCACCCCCCACCAGCTGACCTGGGCTTGCAAAATCTTACCAACTGTCCTGGCTTGAGACAATTCACACCTCTTTAGCCCAGGGTTACCCCTCTCTCTGGATCTGTAAAGACTTAATTACATGCAAATGCTCGCATTCAAAGCATCGTCTTGCATCTTTGACTTTGTCTATATATATGTTTCTGGAACCTACCTCTTCATTCACCTGAGGAACATAGAACATAGAAAATAGAACATTACAGCGCAGTACAGGCCCTTCGGCCCTCGATGTAGCGCCGACCTGTGAAACCCCTCTAAAGCTCATCTACACTATTCCTTTATCGTCCATATGCCTATCCAATGACCATTTGAATGCGTTTAGTGTTGGCGAGTCCACTACTGTTGTAGGCAGGGCATTCCCCGCCCTTACTACTCCCTGAGTACTCCCTTGCTCCCTTGCTCTGAAAGCAAGTGATTTGAAACAAACCTGTTGGACTTTAAACTGGTGTTGTAAGACTTCTTACTTCATAATATAACCCCTTCATCAGTTTTTGAGGCGATGGTATGAGTATGCCATTTTTGAGGGGGCGGAGCATCACAAAAACGGTGCTGCCCAGATTCAGGCATAAACGGGAATTCTCCGATCACCGATGTGAATCCAGCCCAGCTCAGACATAACGATATCTGACATTTAGAAAACTGAGAATTGAATTATTTTGTTTCGGTGATTCACAGACAAAGGATCAGGCCATTTCATTGTCTTCGAACAGCAGAATAGTCCAGTTTGGAAATAAGAAATAAGTTCTACCTTTAGTGGGAGAGTAGCTGAAGGTTTGAGGACACGAGTTCAGAAAGAAAGACAGAATTTATATAACGCCTTCTTGACTCTGCCATGCCAAAGCACTTTATGAAGTCTTACAACATCAGGTTAAAGTCCAACATGTTTGTTTTAAACATTAGCTTTCGGAGCGCAGCTCCTTCTTCAGGTGAGTACCACACCTGAGGAAGGAGCAGTGCTCCGAAAGCTAGTGTTTAAAACAAACATGTTGGACTTTAACCTGATGTTGTAAGACTTCTTACTGTGCTCATCCCAATCCAACGCCAGCATCTCCACATCAAAGCGCTTTATAGCTGACCAAATACTTTTCAAGTGTGCTCCAAGTGTTGTAGTCAGGGGAAAAAAGCAGATGAAATGAAATGAAAATCGCTTATTGTCACGAGTAGGCTTCAATGAAGTTACTGTGAAAAGCCCCTAGTCGCCACATTCCAGTGCCTGTTCGGGGAGGTTGGTACGGGAATTGAACCGTGCTGCTGGCCTGCCTTGGTCTGCTTTCAAAGCCAGCTATTTAGCCCTGTGCTAAACTAGCCCCTGCTAAACCAGCCCCTCTTGCATGCTAGCTTTTAGCAAATTATAAGCTTGAACACCCAGTTCCTTTTGGACATGAGCATTTGCCAATCTCGTCATTTTATAAATACTCAGCATTTATAAAAGTAGACACAGCAAGCTCCAACGAACATAAATGAGATCATCTCTTCTGGGCTCGACTATGGTTACCTATAGTGTTACCAGAAATCCTGGACCAAAATCAAGATGACTGGATAACTGGACCTGTCGATCGGGCCTGAAGACTACACTGCTGTAAATAGTGACTGCAATATTGTTTACACATATCGTGGGACGATGACAAATTGTGGGTAAAAATTTTAATGTACATCCATATTTTATACCTGTACCTTTTATTGGCAGAATTCTCTCAGAGGTTGGAAAATATGGCCACTGATTATTGTCAGCTGCCTAAACACGTTTGCAATCCAAAGGTATTTATATAGAGAGAGTGCGCTACCTATTATGCCTTTCATGATTTCAAAATATCCCAAAGCGCTTCATGGTTAATGATTTACTTTTGAAGCAGAGTCACTGAAATCCGGTTCAAGTTTTCTTTGAGGGAAGGGTTTCCATGGCAATAGCACCAATTTCAGGCCCTCCCTTTAATTACTTTTCTTTCATCCTGGAAATACATGCGTCAGGGTGCTGGATGAGGGTACAATCAGGCTCAGTAGGCTGACAAGACACCTCGGGCAGGCTGACACACACCCAGTGAGAGGCACCTGACGACAGTTGGCACAATCACAAATGGTACCCACCCAGAGCAAGTCAGCCGTCAAGAGTTGAAAGAGAGAAAGGGACATTGTATAATTATATAAAATCGTTCGCAATCATGGCGCAAACCCAGGGCGTTTTACGGCCAGCGAAGCACTCTTGAAGTGCAATAGCGTTGTGATACAAGTGGCCGGTCTGTGCACAAGCCAGATCCCCCAGACATCAATGATACAATGATTACCTAATCTGTTTTGATGACGAAGTCAGGACGCAGGAAATAATTACCCTCCTCTTCTTTCAATGGGATCTTTTATGTTCACAGCAGGGGAGATGGTAACGCTACTGAACTGGTAACCCTGGCTAATGTTCTGGTGACCATGAAGCTACCATTAATTGGCGTAAAACCCATCCATAGCCGGTCTGGCTTACATGTGGCTCCAAACTCACGTCAATGTGGTTGACTCTTAACTGTCCTCAGAAATGGCCCATTAACCACTGTAGCCACCTCGGTTGGCCACTTCCCGACTTTAAAATGGAGATTCGCTAAGAACACAGGGAAAAATGGACAGGTACAGGGAAGCAAGCAGAATGCAAAGCTTTCTGTATATTAGAACTTGCAGAACCCAGACAGCACTGAAACTGACGACCATCTACATACTGATGAGCGATCCCCGGGAATAATTGAAACAGTTAAGACAATCGAGGCCAAGCCAGACTCCTCGGCGCCAGCGGGAGCCAAAACAAAGGAAGGCCAACGGACACTTAGGAACCGCCCAGCGATCAGGGACCGGCCCCAGTATTAGGGAAATCAAATCAATTGATTGGAACATGGTCCAATCAATTGCAACCAGGTACGGGGTCCGCCCAAAAGGGCGCAAGCCCCTGGGGACTATAAAGTAGAGTCCCCAAGTTCAATTCGTCCTTCTTGGCAGGGTCTCCCAGCAGCTCGAAACAACCCTTGACAGAGACCTGCCTAGCAGCTACACCAACAAGTAAGTGTCCAGTCAACGCACGCTACGAGATAGGCGCTGCTAACCCTTAGTCCATACCAGCTGGAAGCCTGCAGTCTCAGGATCGAACGAGAGGCCATTGTTCCCTGACCCAGTGGGTTCCTTTTCCAAAGCTAAGTATTGGCCTTTAGTGGTAGAAATAGTCTAGTTCTGTAGTATTTTATGCATGAGTAGCGATTGACTGTGTATATAATAAATGTGTTTTGATTTGAACCTTACTAACTGGTGTGTTGAGTTATTGATCAGCACTTGAACTTGAACCTCGTGGTGGTATCATAAAGATACCTGGCGACTCAGTATCAGCAGTATAATCAGGGGCAGGGTGTGGCCGCAGGGATCAGTGCTGGGACCTTTGCTGTTCGTAGTATATATAAATGATTTGGAGGAAAATGTAACTGGTCTGATTAGTAGGTTTGCGGACGACACAAAGGTTGGTGGAATTGCGGATAGCGATGAGGCCTGTCAGAGGATACAGCAGGATTTAGATCATTTGGAGACTTGGGCGGCGAGATGGCAGATGGAGTTTAATTCGGACAAATGTGAGGTAATGCATTTTGGAAGGTCTAATACAGGTAGGGAATATACAGTGAATGGTAGAACCCTAAAGAGTATTGACAGGCAGAGAGATCTTGGTGTACAGGTCCACAGGTCACTGAAAGGGACAACTCAGGTGGAGAAGGTAGTCAAGAAGGCATACGGCATGCTTGCCTTCATTGGCCGGGGCATTGAGTATAAAAATTGGCAAGTCATGTTGCAACTGTATAGAACCTTAGTTAGGCCACACTTGGAGTATAGTGTTCAATACTGGTCGCCATATTACCAAAAGGATGTGGAGGCTTTAGAGAGGGTGCAGAAGAGATTTACCAGGATGTTGCCTGGTATGGAGGGCATTAGCTATGAGGAGCGGTTGAATAAACTTGGTTTGGTCTCCCTGGAATGAAGAAGGTTGAGGGGCGACCTGATAGAGGTCTACAAAATTATGAGGGGCATAGACCGTGGATAGTCAGAGACCTTTTCCCAGGGTAGAGGGGTCAATTACTGGGGGGGCTTAGGTTTAAGGTGCGAGGGGCAAGATTTAGAGGCGATGTGCGAGGCAAATTTCTTACACCGAGGGTAGTGGGTGCCTGGAACTCGCTGCAAGTGTCCCCATACAAAGGACACTGGAACCCTCCCTGGCACACAGACCTCTTAGAGTAACAGCTGCACTAGTGAGACTATCAGCCAACCAACTAAGTTCAGACGAATGCTCCAGGCCCTGCAGGTCAACCGAGCCTCATTGGTATCACACGGTATGGGGGTAAGGATCACGGACCCCCCAAGAAGCCTCAATAGCTCCCTGTCACAACCTGTGTGTTAAACACAGGCTCCACATCAAATAACAGCCAAGCTGCCAGCAAAGGCATACATCCTGCAGTAACCATCTGTAGGACATGCCCACACACCAGTCTCTCAGCACAGAGCCGCATGCCTGCACAATATAATGTCTCCACCACACGACCAGCTGCCACCATTCTGGTGGGAAGGCACAAGGCTCAGTCAATGTGGACACCCGCAGTAGAGCCCACTGTGAGAACCAGGGCAGGGACCACAGAGCTCATCGCTAATATCTGTTGTGGCAGCCACTGGTACCCCATTTGGCATGGATGGATGGTGAGGATAGAGGCTTTGCACATCAATGACTGGTCGCAGGTCACTGATGGGGACAGAATGCAATGTTAAGTATGTGATCTGGAAGGGGCTGGGGATGGGGGATAGTGTGGGGGTGGGTGGGATTGGGTTGGGGGGGGGAATGGTGAGGGTAGGTGAGCAGTCAAACTCAGGAAGACCATATAAAGGTCCATGTAATGGCGGCACAGTGGTTAGCACACATGCCTCACAATACCAGGGTCTCGGGTTCATTTCCGGCCTTGGGTGACTTGTCTGTGTGGAGTTTGCACGTTCTCCCCGTGTCTGCATAGAAGGAGGCAACCTGCGCCTCATAGACGTCAAGTTGACAGCTCCTCTCAACTCCTATGCGCAGGCCTGTTCCAGGGATTTTGCAGATGACCATGCACAGGTGCATCCGAGGTGTCACGGATGCCCTATGCACCCGGGCAGCTATCGACGTCCACTTTAACCTGGACCAGGCCCACCAGGATGCCCAGGCTGCAGGATTCGCTGCCATGACTGGCATGCCCCAGGTCCTGTGGGTTATTTATGGCACACATACCGTCCTCAGAGAATCGGCTTGACAGGGGGTTCCCTGTCAAAAGCTCCTCATTAACAGGAGGAGCTTTCACTCCCTGAACGTGCATTTGGTGTATGATCACCAGCTGCACATCATGCACGCCTGTGCACGGTACGCAGGCACCATGCACGACGCATCATCCTGACGCGTCAGGAGGTTCCCGTCAATTTTGAGGCGCGCCCTCTGGTGAGGGGTTGGCTAGTGGGTCGACAATGTCTACCCACTGGGATCATGGCTGATGACGCCTGTGAGGACGCTCCAGATCGAGGTGGAGAGGCTTTACGATAACGCTTATAAGTTGCTCCAGCTCACCAGGCTGACAATGGGAATCACATTCACGCGCCTGGGGAATCGGGACTCTGTCGGATGCACGTGGCCAGCGTGCTGGTCCATTTGCATGGTTCGAATCATGCCTCTCCGGCCCTACCTCTTCCTCCATCAGCAGCACTTAGCCTCTGGAACGGAGACTCCCGCCCACGATCTGTTCATAGTCTCATTGTTAATTATGAGACCTTTCTACAACACAACAGTGACTAAAATTCTGAAGTACATAATTGACAATAAAGTCCTTTGGCATATGCTTGAAAGGTGTTATATCAATGCAAGTTCTTTCTTCCCAAATCTAGTGCATTGATCACCATTGTATATGAATGCACAGCATTCATAGGAACATTAAAGTAGGCCATTTGGGGCATTGAGCCAGCTCCACTTTTCAAAGTAACTGTTTAATTCCTCCACCATTTCCCTGTGCTTCAATATAAATTTGCCAGTCCCCACCTGCATTTACCGAGCTATTTCCACAGACGTAAAGCTGCTTTTACAATCCACCTTAATGTTCCTCGCACAGATCGCTTTCATATTCTCCTTTCCCTTTATTAATCAGTTTCTTGGACATCCTTTGCTGGGTTCCATGTTATTTCCAATCCTGTCTCACCACTTTTTCTGACATCCTTATAAGCCACTTCCTTTGATCTAATGCAATCATTAACTTATTTTGTTAGCCACCATTGATTTACCTTTCCCTTCGGGTGTTTATGCCTTAGAGGAATGTTTATCTCTCATAGATTGTGTCGTATTTCTTTAAATATTAGCCATTGCCTGTCTAATCTCACATTTTTTAGTGCTTTTTCTCAATCAACTGTTGCCAACTTGTCCCTCAGACATTCATAATTTCTTTTCTTCACATTTAGCACCCTAGTTTCATGTATCACATTCTAGCTTAATGCAACACTCTATCATATTATGGTCATTACATCCCGAAGGCTCTGTTAGAGCAAGGTTGTAGAAACATAGAGTGGGATTTTCCAGACACCGTCTGCTCCCGCCGACAGCAACCCCTGCCGCATGCTCCCAGGTGGCAGAGCATACGGACAATGGGAAATCCCATTGACAATGACGGGACGGGAAAATCCCACCACCGGCCAATGGCAGGTTGCCTCTGGCGCCGTAAAACATGCCATGGGGGAACGCGGGAATCCCGCCCACCAAAACATAGCAAATAGAAGCAGGAGTAGTTCATTCAGCCCCTCAAGCCTGCTCCACCATTCAATATGATCATGGATGATCCTCTATGTCAATGCCATACCCCCGCACTCTGCCCATTAACCTTGATACCTTTAGATTCACACAATCAATGAACTAGTCCTTTCTCATTCCACATCTCTAAATCCAAAATAGCCTGATCCTTAATTGGCTCCTCAGGAATTCCTCCGCCAGGGCATTTGTGCTGATTTAGTTAACCCAATCTATGTGTAAAAAAGTCGTCCATTATTTCTGTGACACTCATGTTACGGGCATCGTTAATTTCCTGATTTATACCGTGTGCAACATTTCCACTACACCCTGGTGGCCTGTAAACAACTCCCACCGGTGTTCGCTGATTCTTAGCTCCACACAAACTGATTCTATACCTTGAGCCTTCGATCTAAGATCTTCCCTTACCAATATACTGATCTCGTCCCTGATTGAGAGTGCTACCCTACCTTTTTTTCTTTACTGCCTATTCCTCCTAAATAATGAATATCTCGGATGTTCAGCTCCCAATCTTGGTCACCACGTAGCCACATCTCCATAATGGCAATTAAATCATATCCATTTACCTCAATTTGTGCATTCCAATCATCAACAATTTTGCAAATGCTATGTTCATTCAGATAGGGGCTGGTTTAGCTCACCAGGCTAAATCGCTGGCTTTTAAAACAGACCAAGCAGGCCAGCAGCACGGTTCGATTCCCGTACCAGCCTCCCCGGACAGGCGCCGGAATGTGGCGACTAGGGGCTTTTCACAGTAACTTCATTGAAGCCTACTCGTGACAATAAGCGATTTTCATTTCATAGAGCTCTGTAAATTCTGCTTTTTTGAATTCTCTATTCTGATCCTATTTGATGCTTGTGCATACTTTGTTTGTCTTTTACTTTTGCTTACTACCTTTCTACTTCCTGTGACTAGTTTTGCTACCCTCCAATCTGAGCACCCTCTCAGGTTCCACCCCCTTGCCAATTTTGTTTAAACCCTCCCCAACGGCACTGTGAGGTTATTAGTCCCGGTCTTGTTGAGATGCAGCCCATCCATCTTGCACAGGTCCCACCTGCCCCAGAACAGGTCTCAATGTCTCAGAAATCTACGGCTCACTCTCCTACACTAGATTGGATTGAGGATCGGCTGACTGACAGAAAGCAGAGGGTCGAGATGAATGGGTCCTTCTCTGGCTGGTGAATGGTAACTAGAGGGGTGCTGCAGGGGTCAGTCCTCAGACCACAACTGTTCACAATCTGTAACCAGGGACAGAGTGTAACATAGCAACATTTGTGGATGATACTGAAATTGGTGGGAAAGCAGGCAGTTAAGAGGAGATCAAGAGCTCACAGACAGATATAGATAGGCTAGGAGATTGGGCCAGAATGTGGCAGGTGGAGTTTAATGTGGGTAAGTGTGAGGTTAACCATTTTGGCTGCAAAAATAAAAAGGCAAATTATTATCTAAATGGAAAGCAGATTCAAAATGTATCTGTGCAGAGAGATCTGGGTGTCTTTGTTCATCAATCGCAGAGAGTCGGTATGCAGGTACAGCATGGAATTACAAAGGCAAATGGAATGTTAGTGTGTATTGCAAAAGGACTGGAGTATAAAGGTAGAAAAGTGTTGTTGCAATTGTATAGGGTGTTGGTGAGACCACATCTGGAGTATTGAGCCCAGTTTTGGTCCCCTTAGAAGGATGAGAGAGGGTCTGATCGAGGTAAATAAAATACTAAGAGGGATTGATAATATAAACCTAGGCCAAATGTTCCCCTTGTGGGGCAATCGAGAACACGAGGTCACAGATATAGGTTCAGAGGTGGTAGATTTAAAACTGAGATGAGGAGGAACTGTTTCCTGCAGACGGTGGTGAATTTGTGGAACTTGCTGCCCATAGTGCAGTGAAATCTGAGTCTGGTTTCAAGAAGGAAATGGAAATATTTCTGATTTTTAAAATCGGGTTAAAGGGATTTGGGCAACAAGCAGAGTGGTGGATTTGAGACCAGAAAGAGATCAGCCATGATCTGATTGAATGGCGGAGCAGGCTCAAAGGGCTGAATTTCCCACTTCTGCTCTTAATTCCTATGTTCCTATATTCCAACACCAGTTCTCCAGTCACATTTGCAAATTATCAATTCTCCAATTTCTAGGCTCACTAGCAAATGGGACCGGAAATAATCCTTGTTTAGTTATGCTCTTGACTTGGCATAAGCTGCTTCTTTGATGTGCACTCTGACAATGGAAGGTTCAGACTTGGAGATAGCTTTAACACATTTATTAAACTGTTGACAATTCTCCTACTTGGATTCGACTCTCCTGTTAATCCTGCTGTAGCTACTCAGACTGACAAACCAGTCTGCTACAATCCAGGTGGTGGGTGTGATGTGTATCAAATCAACCCTATGTACTCACTGAGTGTCTCCACTGGAAAGAGGAATATCATGTGTGCTATGTCCTTTTATAAGCGTTGGTGTACTGCCTTCCTGTGCTAGTGTCACCTCTGTGTGTGTCGTGAATGCCCATTGGTCGTGTCCTATCTTACTGACCTATGGGTTGAATGTCTGTGTGTCATGTCTCTGGTGCTCCCTCGAGTATCTATCTAATCTACGTGTATTTACATTAACCCCTTGTGTATTTACAATTATGCATATCACCACATCCCCCTTTTTTCATGTTACATATTTTCTGTACCGTGTTAAAGAAAATTGAACAATAACAGGTAGCTAAGTGATGCTCTGTACAAGTTATGATAACAGTGATCATTAAACAATATGTACAAATCATATGCATGAGTATGAAATCCATTAATTATTATGGTCGAGTGTCTTTCTTGTTTGGTTGGTGAGTTGGTAATGTTGATGGTGGCATTGCTTTGTAAACGCCGTCAGTGTCCCTGTGCGTAAGGAACCAAGAAGTGGTCACATCACTTTGTTGTCTGATTTGGAGTATTTTTTTCTTCTGATGCTTGTGGTGGCGATGTATGCAATCTGTGTCGCCCTGCCATGGTATGTCATTGTACCGAACTGAGCAGTAACAGTGTCCCTCATGGGCAGAGTTGTACCATGAGACCAGAAAGCGATCAGCCATGATCTGATTGAATGGCGGAGCAGGCTCAAAGGGCTGAATTTCCCACTTCTGCTCTTAATTCCTATGTTCCTATATTCCAACACCAGTTCTCCAGTCACATTTGCAAATTATCAATTCTCCAATTTCTAGGCTCACTAGCAAATGGGACCGGAAATAATCCTTGTTTAGTCGAACATCATCTTGCCTGGCTGCTGTTGCTGGTTGTAACTGTTTGCTGAGTTGTAATTATATGGATTTAAACAGGTCACTCCTGGGTACCATGTTTTGTTATGCTCTTGACATAGCATAAGCTGCTTCCTTGATGTGCACTCTGACAAAGGAAGGTTCAGACATGGAGATAGCTTTAACACATTTATTAAACTGTTAACGATTCTCCTACTTGGATTCAACTCTCCTGTTAATCCTGCTGTAGCTACTCAGACTGACGAACCAGTCTGCTACAATCCACGTGGTGGGTGTGATGTGTTTCAAATCAACCCTGTGTACTCACCGAGAGTCTCCACTGGAAAGAGGAAGATCATGTGTGCTGTGCCCTTTCATATGGGCTGGTGTAATGCCCTCCTGTGGAAGTGTCACCTCTGTGTGTGTCATGAATGCCCATTGGTCATGTCCTATCTTACTGACCTATTGGTTGAATGTCTGTGTGTCATGTCTCTGGTGCTCCCTCTAGTGTCTATCTAGTCTATGTGTATTTATATTAACCCTTTGTGTATTTACAGTGATGCATATCACCACAGTCCTAAGATTTCTGCATTAGATGACTTGATTTCCAATCTCCTTCCTAGCTCCCCGAAATCTGCTTTCAGGACTACATACCTCTCCCTACCTAAGTCATGAGTACTGACGTGGACCCCAACCTTTGCCTGCTCTCCCTCCCCCTTAATATCCTGAAGCCGCTCTGTGACACTCTTGAATTTGACACCAGGGAGGCACCTGGAGTCACATCCACAACCACAGGAATGTCTGTCTGTTCCCCTAACTCACAAATCCTCTATCACTCCTGCACTTCTCCTCTTCTTCCTCTCGTCCCGTACAGTTACGCTGCCCATGGATCCACAAACATGGCTTTGCCTTCATTTTCCTAAAGAATCAAACCCCTCACCAGTATCCAAATAGAAATTTGATTAGTGAGTGCGACCTCAGAGGACTCCTGCACTACCTGCCTCGTTCTCTTGGACTACCTGGCCGTCAGTCACCCACAGTAATGTTAGGGAGGTAATTCGAGGATTTTGACCCAGTGACAGTAAAGGAATGGTGACATATCTCAAAGTCAGGATGGTGAGTGGCATGGAGGGGAACTGGCGGCGGGGTTCCCATGTATCTGCTACCCTTGTGCTTCTAAGTGGTCGAGGTTGCAAGTTTGCAAGGCGTTGTCGGAGGAAGTTGGGCGAGTTGCTGCCCTGCTTCTTTTGGCAGTACACAGTGAAAAAATGAAAAATGAAAATCGCTTATTGTCACAAGTAGGCTTCAAATGAAGTTACTGTGAAAAGCCCCTAGTCGCCACATTCTGGCGCCAGTTTGGGGAGGCTGGTACGGGTGACCAGTGGTGAAGGGAGTGAATGTTTAAAGTGCTGAATTGGGTGCCAATCAAGCAGGCTGCTAGATGGTGCCAAGTTTCCTGAGTGATGTTGGAGCTGCACTCATACAGGGATGTAGAGCGTAATCCAGCACACTCCTGACTTGTGCTTTGGAGAGTCAGGAGGTGAGTTACTCTCAGCAAAAATTCCAGCCTCTGACCTGCTCTTGTAGCCATGTTATTCATATAACTGGTCCAGTAAAGTGCCTGGTGAATAGTAATCCTCCGGGATCTTGATTGTTAATTCTTTGTTGTAGCCACAAAGAGAAAGAATCAGAGGTGGCCACACACTGAGTTTATATAATGTAGAGGAAGGAGTTTATTTCCAAGGTGCTGCATAACAGGTTACAATGGTGAACTCCACCAAAACCTGCAAAACACTCCAATGGCATTGTTGTGTAACATGTGACATTCTACCAGACAATGGTGTTACTCTGAGACATGACATTGATAGTGGGGAACTCAGTGATGGTAATGCTATTGAATCTAAAAGGTAGATGTCTCGATATTCTCTCTTTGCAGATTGTACTGTCCAGCACTTGTGACGCACAAATGTTACTTGCCACTTATCAGACCAAGACTGAATGTTGTTTAGGTCTTGCTGTATGGAGGCACGGATGTTATGTTATGCCTGGTGGAAGCAAATTCAATAATAACTTTCAAAGGAATTAGAGAAACGTTTGAAGTGGAACCCTTATCTCTGTGATCTTTTCCGGCTCTTCAAGCCTCCGAAAACTGTCTGTTCCTCCAATTCTGATATGCATCATTGACTTCTTAAGGCCATCTCGAGAGGCTGTGCCTTCAGCTGACCAGGCCGCAAACTACCGAGTTCCCTCCCTAAACCGCTCCAGCTCTCTGCCTCCTTTAGGGTCTTCTTTAAAAAACCACTTCTCTGATAAAACCTTTGGCCACCTGCCTCTTTATGTGGCACAATTGCACATCTGAACTAATCATGCTCATGTGAAGCACCATCAAACTTGCTGAAGGCGCTATATGAATGCAGTTCGCTTTTCACTTCTGGAGCCAATCGGAGTTCCAGTTTCCCTCTTATTTTTCTTTGTAATGCAATGACTGAATGAAAGATTATGTGCAGACTCAGTGTTCTTATCTCAACCAGCGATTTTAGAATGAGTGCGTTCGGGCCTCGCTTACAGGAATGCCATGTTTTCAACCCCTTGAGGAATTTGGGAGATGTTTCGCTGACTTAGATAGAGGAGGTAGTGTTACTCCCATTTTAATATGTGCCACAGTAATGTATTGGCTGGGAAAATGCCTCACAATTAGCTCATTAATAGACTATGCTACACATCTTGTATGTTTTATAAACTGGATACATTTAATACCTTTTGGTTCTAGATAACCTCAATATTATATCATATAACAAATAATTAGTGTTGGCCGATTGTATTCATTATCAAGATGTCAGTGTCACTGGCATGAGGGGCTGGTTTAGCACACTGGGCTAAATTGCTGGCTTTGAAAGCAGACCAAGGCAGGCCAGCAGCATGGTTCGATTCCCGTACCAGCCTCTCCGAACAGGCACCGGAATGTGGCGACTAGGGGCTTTTCACAGTAATTTCATTTGAAGCCTACTTGTGACAATAAGTGATTTTCATTTCATAAACATTTATTATCCATCCCTCGTTGCTATGAGAAGGTGTTGGTCAACTTTAGAACATAGAACATAGAACATTACAGCGCAGTACAGGCCCTTCGGCCCACGATGTTGCACCGTCCTGTGAAACCCTTCGAAAGTCCCCCTACACTATTCCCTTATCGCCCATATGCCTGTCCAATGACCATTTGAATGCGTTTAGTGTTGGCGAGTCCACTACTGTTGCAGGCAGGGCATTCCACGCCTTTACTACTCTCTGAGTAAAGAACCTACCTCTGACATCTGTCCTATATCTATCTCCCCTCAATTTAAAGGTATGTCCCCTCGTGCTGGACATCACCATCTGAGGAAAAGGGCTCTCGATGTCCACCCTATCTAATCCTCTGATCATCTTGTATGCCTCATGTTATCGGAATAGGACAAACCAGTTGGGGGCATCAGGGTTCCTTCCCTGAGGGAGTTCCGTGAATTGTCAGCATTCGCAGTCATTCTTCCTGGTGCTGGCCCACATATTAAAAGGGCAGTGAGGTTGGTGGCAACACAGGGAAGTCTTGAAGGGAAAATAGAGGATCGTGAGAACTGGTCATGGCACCAGAACTTAAGGATAGTGGGCCTGCTGGAGGGAACCAAAAGCAGGGACCTGAAGGACTTTTTTGCCCAGATGTTGGGAAACCTAGTGGGAAGGGATAGTTTTCCCAACCCGCCAGAAATAGACAGAGCCCACCATTCGGTCCGGCCGAAACCCAAAGCCAAAGAGAAGCCGAGGGCAATATTCGGAAAAATGCACCGTGACCAGGACTGGGAAAGAATCCTGTGCTGGACCTGCTCTGGGAAGGTCACCAGGTCAGGAAAGATCAGGATATTGGGGCAGACCTGGCCAGGCGCCAAGCAGAATTCAACAGAGCAAAGGCGGCCCATTCCAAGACCAAAGTGAAGATGGGATGCTGTGTGGTGTTCTGTGTGTTGCTAATACTCAGGATGGATACTGGGCATAGTGCACTCAAAGACCACAAAGCTAATTTAAATTAACAAAGCTAAATTTTATTACACTACTTATTATACATTTCAAACACTATTCCTAAAGCTAGCAATGCTATTAACTATAATGACAATCTACACTATACTAACACCTATCTCACACACACTGGGGCGATTCTCCGATATTGAGGCCAAGTGCTCGCACCATCGCGTATGCCATTGCGTTTCACGACGGCACGAACAGGGCCCGGGCACGACCTATTCTGGCCCCCGCAGTTGGGCCAGCTCAATCCTGTGCATGTGCAGGGAACTTCTTACGCGCGCCGGCCTGAGCCAACATGGGGTCGGTGTTCAGGGGCCGGCCACAGCGGAAAGTAGGCCCGGGAGGGAGAGGCCGGCCCGCCGATTGGTTCCCGCCGGCAGCGACCAGGGAACGGCGCCGGCGGGACTCTGTCATATCGGCGCGGCCGCTCGGCCCATCCGGGCTGGAGAATCGGCGGCAGCGGCCGGCGGCACACCAAACGCGCCGGCGCAAATGGTGCTGATTCTCTGCACTTCGGAGAATCGCGCGCCGGCGTCGAGGCGTCGTGGCACGGTTGTGGCGATTCTCCACCCGGCGCGGGGCTTGTAGAATCGTCCCCACTATCTCTACTTGTCCTGTGCTCATCTCCTACTCTCTCTAACCTTCTCCCGCCTTCTCCCAGAAGCCTGAGAGGCATTCCTTTTTATAGGTCTGCTCCCCAGCTCCGTCTGGTGGTAGGATAAAATATTACAATAACCCTTAATGTGCTAGACATTATACATAATGTTACATCCCCTTTCTTTGAATATGTTTGAAAACATTTTTCAAACATTTCATACATACATGTATGGGAATATGCATACAGCAAATACAATATCATATGTCAGTGAGAATGGTATAACATACACAGAATAACAGTTCACAAGTTCAGACAATTAGGCTTCTCTTTTATCCCTGTTGGACTTCTTAATGCACACTATGTAGCATTACAACTGTCCTTTGTCTGGTCATTTCTTAAGGTAGACATGAATGTTTTTGGAAATCTGACATTGTGTAAAATTCAGTGCGGTTGTGCTGGAGGTAGGTCTGGAGTATGAATAGCATTCTTGATTTTGAGTAAAGCTCTTTGATTTCTTCTATACATTGCTCCTGCTTTTGTTACCTGGCCAAACTTTGGGTCACATTCCAGGGCAGGCAGCTTTTCTACTTGACCCCAAAGACACGGACAAATTCATCCAGCTGATTGGGCTGGGAAAACAACAGTAAAGACAGCGGTGAAAAGATCACCCACAGGGACTGGAATGAGCTGAGAGACACTTTGCGTGGGATTGTACTGTCTCACTCTGAGTCCAAGAGCCAAACTGGAGAAGGGAGGGGTGAGGCCAGTAGTGTGCAGGAGAGGGCGAGGAGCATGAAAAGAGGGAAAAACATATAGCCAGCGAAGGATAGGCTCATAAGCGACCCCAAGAGGGGGGCCAGCTCTGTCGTGGGAAGGGTAGCACCAGGAGGTATGAGTGAGGGTGCGCCATGACAGATCCCCCACAGAGAACAGTGTACCTAGCAACGTGGGTGGGTGTGGGTGGGGGTACGCACCACCAACGGGGTATAGCAAGGGAGTAAATGAGGGGGGGGGGGAGTAGGGAGGGGGACGATAATAGGATGGGGGGGAGAAGACAAGGAGAGGAAACAGAGTCATAGGGAAACATAGGGACAAGGACAACATCGCTGCAACTGGCCCCACGTGGTGACATGGAACAAAATGGCACCGTAAGCAGCCACTTTGGAGGGTCCCCAAACAAAGGGAAACCCCAAAGTGCAGGGGCTCCCCCACATGGCGTGCACACAGTTGACGGTAGGTCATGGTCAACGGTGTCCTGGAAGGATGTCACCTGAGGCCCTCCCCCGATGTTCCACCCCCAAAGGGCCGATCCCTGACGTTGTGGGGAACGTGTCCTCACAACATTCGGGGACCTCGCATGGTGGCTGGAGACTGAGTCCAGCGCCGTCATAGTCGGGGGGTGGGGGGAGCTGTTCCGCTGACACTGGAGGCTTCGCCAGGGGCTGGGGGGACTGGTGGGGATTGGTCCGAGTGTGGTACGGGGGTTATGGGGGGGCAGTATTTGCCAGGTCGGGTCCACGCTCGGCCGGCGCCATGTTACACGGCGCGGCTGCCACTGGTCGCCACCATGCGCATGCGCGGCCACGGCTTCCGCCATTCTCCGGCCGTATCCGCAGGTAAAGCCGGGGGCTTTACACTGTGTGGCTGCTGGACCCGACCGGGCTGAGTATCGGTGCAGGGGCGGCGCTGGCTTTCTTGTCGTTAGATCAGACGGATCCTGCGGACACAGCCGCTGGATCGGAGAATCAGCCCAAAATCTCAGAAACAGAGAGTCCCGCCATGATCATTTCTATTCTCAGAATCTGTGAGCTGGGCAGCACGGTCCCATCCAGTTATAAAAATCTGTACCGGATGTAGATTGGCAAGGCTGGTATTTATTACCCATCCCAGTCCAAAGTTGGGCAGGTTGGGTGGATTGGCCATGATAAATTGCCCTTAGTGTCCAAAATTCTATGATTAACCTAGGACAAGAGTTCGGCACAACATCATGGGCCGAAGGGCCTGTTCTGTGCTGTATTTGTCTCTCTATCCTTATTACCCTGTAAAGCTGGGAGCAGGAGGCTTTACCCTTGCCGGGCAATCCTAAGGTGAGTGGTCAGATAAAAAGTTGGCAAAGGAGGCTCATGTGGAGCATACACTAAGTAGCATGGTTACATTGACAATTTAAAGCACAGAGGGTCTCGGAGGGAATTAAGGGATATGGGGAGCAGACGGTAAAATGCAGCGGAGGCCCATGATTAGCCATGATCGCACTGAATGGCAGAACAGGCTCAGTGGGACATCCTTTCTTATGTTCTTGTGTCAGACAGCCATTTGGTCCATCGTGTGTGTACTGGCTGAAAAGGAGCTATGCAGCACAATGCCACTTTCCAACTCCCGGCCCATAGCTCATAGTTACACTTCTTCAATGCAAATCCAGTTCTGTTTCGGATGCAATAAGGGTTTCTACCTCCACTATAATTTCTCCTCATCTGCCCTATCATACTTCTGCTTTGAATCTGTGCTCACTGGTTATGACTATAATAACAATCTTTATTATTGTCACAAGTAGGCTTACATTAACAGTGCAATTAAGTTACTGTGAAAAGCCCCCAGTCGCCATACTCCGGCCACATTTTGGCGCCTGTTCGGGCACACTGAGGGAGAATTCAGAATGTCCAATTCACCTAATGAGCACATGGTAGGCCTAACATACGATGAACGTCTGAGGATCGTGGGATTATATTCATTGGAGTTTAGGAGGTTGAGGGGAGATCTAATAGAAACTTACAAGATAATGAATGGCTTGGATAGGATGGACGTAGGGAAGTTGTTTCCATTAGCAGGGGAGACTAGGACACGGGGGCACAGCCTTAGAATAAAAGGGAGTCACTTTAGAACAGAGATGAGGAGAAATTTCTTCAGCCAGAGAGTGGTAGGCCTGTGGAATTCATTGCCACAGAGGGCGGTGGAGGCCGGGACGTTGAGTGTCTTTAAGACAGAAATTGATAAATTCTTGATTTCTCGAGGAGTTAAGGGCTATGGGGAGAGAGCGGGTAAATGGAGTTGAAATCAACCATGATTGAATGGTGGAGTGGACTCGATGGGCCGAATGGCCTTACTTCCGCTCCTATGTCTTATGGTCTTATCTTTCGGGACTTGTGGGAGGAAACCGGAGCACCCGGAGGAAACTCACGCAGACACGGGGAGAACGTGCAGACTCCGCACAGACAGTGGCCCACCCGGGCATCGAACCTGGAACCCTGGCACTGTGACGCAGCAGTGCCAACCACTGTGCTACCGTGTCGCCCAAAGGAAATAGATTCTTCATATCCTCACTATCTAGGCCCTTAGTGTGTTATCCGTGTCCATTATATCTTTCCTTAGCCTCCTCTGTTCCAAAGGAAACAAATCCAGCCTATCCAACCTCTGATGCCAGCATAGAGACCTGCGGGCAGAATGGCCTCAATAGGTGTTTTAAATTCTATGTATCCTCACAACGGTGTTATGTTTTACAATTCTGGCTTTTCCTACATTGATGTGAGATTTGTACAGGCTCCCAGGATGAAGGATGACCTAAGCAGGATCAGAATATTCTTTCCGTGTGAGCATATGGTAAAGAACTCTTAATCCTCATGCTCAACTCCTCCCAAACAAGGGCACGGGCAGCAGGATGATACAATGTGACAAGCAATCCGTAACAAATTTCAATTTGTCTCGCTTACTGGTAGTCATTAACTGAGCAGATCTTCGCCCCCAGGATATCTGTTCATCATGAATACTGCCGGCAGGCTACAATCAACCTTCAGAGGGCTTGTACCATAAAGGCTCCAATGTTATTGCAAAGTTTATTTTTAAAATGAAATTCAAATTTGTTTTTATCTATTCTGTGTGGCGGAAGGATTAAGATAATGAAGTTAATGTGTAGGTCCTGCGTTAAATGTGCACTCGGAGTCTTATGAAATTATGATCGATGGCACGTCAGGAAAAGTCACATTATATCATGGGTAGGCATAATTAAACTGACTAAAATAAGCTAATGGGTTGCATCATTCTCCGTTGCAGCTGCCAAAAAATTCTGTTATTCATTTGTGTAGATTTTTGAGCCTTGCTGAGGAGAAAACAGGAACATAGAAAATAGGAGCAAGAGCAGGCCATTCTGCCCTTCGACCCTGCTCCTCCATTCAACATGATCGTGATTGATCGTCTGTCACAACGCCCTACTCCAGCACTCTCCCCACATCCCTTGACACCCTTGGAGTCTAGAAATCTATTTTCTTCTTAAATACATTAAGTGACTTGGCCTCCACAGCCGTCTGTGGTGGAGAATTCCACAGGTTCACCACTTTCTTTTGAACAGATTTATCTTCATCTCTGTTCTAAATGGCCTCCCTCATACCCTGAGACCGTGACCCCTTGTTCGAGACCCTCCACCAATTCCCGAGTCAGAGGAAACAACATCGCTGCATCTAGTCTGTCCAAACCTGTCAGAATTTTACACATTTCAATGGATCCCTTCAAATTCTTCTAAATTCCAGTGAATACAGGCCCAGTTGATGTGCAGGTAAGTGGCAGATATCCTTCACATTCGTGAGCCAGATGGGCTTTTGCGACAATCAGTGATAGTTCATGGTCACCATTGCTGAGACTAGCTTTCAATTCCAGACTGCCATGATATTTGACCCCTTGTCTGGGCCTATGGCTGATTAGCCCAGTGACTTGACCACTACACCACCGTCTCCGAAGGAGCCGTGCTCCGAAAGCTCGTGTTTGAAACAAACCTGTTGGACTTTAACCTGGTGTTGTAAGACTTCTTACTCCACTATTGTTGGTTGAGTTCTCTAATTGGGACCAATAGAACCAAAAAGAAAGAACAAGGCATTGTCTCATCACAATTTGCCCAATCTTTCCATTTGATGACTAAAGATTGTTGTTGGGTTTCAGTTTGACAGCTGTCAACATTTCTCTAGTACCTTGTTCATCTTCATTATACTGCTACATAAAGTTCTCCTCTTTCCAAGGTTAGGCAGGTTAGTTATGGCCAGAGTAGTGACACCATTAACTGTAATGTAATTATACATTCTACAACCATAGTATTTGAAGTGTATGAAGTTTCATAGAAAGAAAAACTTACCTTTATATAGCGCCTTTCACATCAGGACAAGCTTTGAGGTCAATGAAGTACTTCTTTTCTTCAAATTGTTTACAGTACCCAATTCATTTTTTCCAATTAAGGGGCAATTTAGCGAGGCCAATCCACCTACCCTGCACATCTTTGGGTTGTGGGGGCGAAACCCACGCAAACACAGGGAGAATGTGTAAACTCCACACGGACAGTGACCCAGAGCCAGGATCATGCCTGGGACCTCAGCACCGTGATATAGCAGTGCTAACCACTGGGCCACCCTGCTGCCCTCAATGAAGTACTTTTGAAGCACTTCACTTAACTAGCTTCCAGTTCAGCAACACGGCAGCCAATTTGCATACAGCAAGGCCCACCAAACAGTAATGTGACAATGACTAGACAATCCATTTTAGCGACACTTGTTGAGGGATAAATATTGCTCAGGACACCAAGGAGAACCCTGCCTCCCTGCTCATCTTCAGAATATTATCTTGGGATCTATAATATCCACCTGGATGGACAGATGGGTCCTCGGTTAAATGACTCATCTTAAATATGACACCTCTGACAGTGCAGCACCCCTCAGTACCGCACTTCAGTGCATCAGTGACATTCAAGCTGACAAAGAATTAGAATTATTGCCTGATAATATCTGTTTGGCTATTTTTCAAAATGACCAGAGGTTGAAACTAATATTGATTATATTTTTTCTTAAAT
Organism: Scyliorhinus canicula; assembly: GCF_902713615.1. NCBI lineage: Eukaryota > Metazoa > Chordata > Chondrichthyes > Carcharhiniformes > Scyliorhinidae > Scyliorhinus > Scyliorhinus canicula. The sequence continues at coordinate 16,927,662 of NC_052148.1, read as the reverse complement.
TGTCATATGATTCTCACAAGAATACAGAAGTGTTCCTGGAGTGAATCCTTTGAATCACAGGCACCAGTGAGATGCAGCATGACCAAAACGTTGCAAGATTACATCAGAAGGAGGAAAAATGTTCGAATCTACCATAACCTATGTGAAAGATGAACACTTGGGCAACCATGATCTGATCAAAAATGGTCAGCATGTGTTGACGAATGGGAAATTATGTTTGACAAACACGTTGGTGATTTTTTTTTGAGGATGTTACTAACAAAGTTGGCAAATGAGAGTTGATAGGCATGGTATAAATTTCAGAAGGCTTTTGATAAAATTCCTCATGGGGGGTTGATTAGCAAAATAAAAGCACATAGGATGGGAGGCAATATACTGGCATGGATTCAGGGTTAGCCAACAGGCAAAAAGCAGAATAGGAATGAATGGGTCATTCTCTCATTGACAGGCTGAGTCTAGTGAGATACCACAAGGATCAGTACTTGGGGCCAGCTGTTAACACTTTCTATCAATGATTTGGATGTGGGGACCAAACATAATACTTACTAAGGAGCCAATGCAGTTCAGCAAGCATAGGGAAGATGGGTGAACTGAATTTGATGTGAGTTACGAACATAAATACATATAAAATAGGAACAATAGTAGGCCATTTGGCCCCTCAAGCCTGTTCTGCCATTCATGAAAATCATAGCTGGTCTGTTTGTATTTATAATTCCACATTCCTACCTAACCCCGATAATCTTTGCCTAACAAGAATCTACCTACCTTCACCTTAAAAAGATTGAATGACCACCTCTACCACCTTCTGAGGCACCTGATCAAATGCTTTCTGGAAATCTAAGTAAAGTACGTATATAGGGTCCTTTTTTATCCACAGCACAGGTTACTCACTCCGAGGACTCCAACAAATTGGTTGAACATGATTTCCCTTTCACAAAACCATGCTGACTCTTCCCGATCTTGATTTTTTTTCTAGGAGCCCTGCTGTAACCTCCTTAATGATTGATTCAAACAACTTCCCCGTGACAGACATCAAGCCTATAATTTCCTGTTTTCTGCTTCCCTCAGGTTTCAGCATTTAATTTCATATCTTGATTATTCGGCATATTATGAATCATTACAGTAAATATTGCAAAACCTGAACTTGATGATAGAGGGTCATAACAAAAGACTTCAGCTCGCAATATCTCTTTTAGGTGCTTCAGATAAGATAGAGGCTGTGTGTAGTTGATCAATAATTTCAGAAGACATTTGACAAAGTGATGCATGAAAGGCTACTTATTAAACAAAAGCAAACTGCTTATATTTAGGGTAGAAAGGGGTCCAAAGTTGCTTACTGAATAGGAACCTGAGCTTAATATTGGATTGGAAGAAAATGCTGAGTGAGGATCTGTGCTGTCTCTGGTCCCCATTAATAACTGAGTAATGAAACTAAATATAAGTGTATACATTATGTTAATGAGTGCAAAATAATGAAAAAGATAGGTACCAAGATGTAACAAAATAGTTCACAGAATCATACAATCACCAAAATTAACTATTGTATCTTTGAAAGAATTATCCAATGAGTTCAATTCTGCATCGCTCTGCAAACTGTTTACCTTAAGTATTGAACCAACTTACAAGTTACTGTTGCATCCTTTTCGGCATTGTGTTTCAGATCAAACAACTCACCAAGCAATAATATCCTCCTTCCGATGACCTCAAATCTGAGCCCTCTGTTTCACAATCATCCTGATACTAGACAGTTTGTCCATATTCCCAGCCAAAGTCATTACCATTTTGAACACCTCAGTTAAATCTCCCCTGTACCTTCTCTAGTCTAAGGTGAACAACACCAGCTTCTCCAGTGCCTCCATATGACTTAAATTCCCCCATTCCTAGTACTATTCTGGTAAACCTCCTCTCCATTCCCTGCAAGGCTTTGACATCTTTATGTTATGAAGGAATTCAGATCAGCTCTCTTCAGGGATAATAAAGAATGGATGAAATTCTTCGCTTCCCTGTCTCAAGAGACAATGGGTTGGCGCCACTGGGTCACTGATTGGTTTGGTGGCATCTGGTTTTCTCTTTTCGGTGTTGTCTCATGCCTTGCCAGCTGCTACGTCTCTTCTCTTCACCACCTATTTTTGTTCTATCCTTCACTGCTGCCCACCAACTCTGGGGATCACTGGCAACTTGCTCCCAATGCTTGTTATCCATGTCACAGGACTTCATGTCACATTTGCAGATGTTTTTGAAGCAAAGGGATGGGCAGAAAGTGGCCTGGTGCGGGTAGTGTGTTCACAGTTGCTGTGTACCATGTGGTTTTGGTTGCTGTGAGGTGACTACGGAGTGACCTCTCCATGGCTCGTGCCTGGGCGGAACATATGGGGGTTTTGGGCTGCCTAAGTGTCAGAACCCCTCTCTCGGCCTTGCTGGTGGGAGTTCAAAGGAGTGCTGAGTATGACTTTTGGCACCAGGTTGGCTGCAGGAGGTGTCGGAACATGCCGAAAATAATGCATAGATAAAAGTAAATTACTGCGGAAGCTGGAATCTGAAACAAAAACAGAAAATACTCGGCAATTGCAGCAGGTTTAACAGCATCTGTGGAGAGAAGGGAGCTAACAGTTTGAATCTGGATGACTTTTTGTCAAAGCTGGAGATAGGGTCAAATTTATACTGCAGTGGGGGGGGGGGGGGGGGTGGAGGGGGGGGGTGGGGGGGGGGGGGGGGGGGGGGTGGAGCGGTGGGGCTGGATAGAGGGCCCAGATACATGGAGATTGATGTCGTGGACAGAAGACAAAAGGAAGGTAACTGGGGGGTGATTAAGGCTAAGAAGGGGGCTGATGGTGAGACATAAAGAGATTAGAATGTGTGAGTGGCAGAACAAAGGTGAGCAGTGTGTTAAAGGGCAACTGGGACCAGGGAACAGATGACCCAAGTGCGGGGGAGGAGGGAAAGTGGGGAGGGAAAGACAGATCTATGGAAGAAACGAAGATAAATTGATAGAAATAAAAATGGGGTGAAGGTGGAGGAGAAAGTTCACAGTCTGAAGTTGTGGAACTTAATGTTGAGTCCGGAGGCTGTAAAGTGCCTAATCGGAAGATGAGGGGCTATTCCTCCAGTTTGCGCTGGGCTTCACTGGAACGTTGCAGCAGGCCAAGGACGGACATGTGGACATGAGAGGAGGACGTTGAGTTGAAATGGCAGTGTCAGGAATGTCTGGGTCCTGCCTACAGCCGAGGTGTTCTGCAAAGCCGTCCACAGTCTGCATTTAGTAGCTCCAGTGTAGAGTAGACCATAATGGGAGCAGCAAATGCAATAGACCAGATTGAAGGAGGTGAACGTGAAGAGGTGTCTCACTTGAAAAGAGTGTTTAGGCCCTGAGATGGTGAGCAGGGAGGGGATAAAGGGGCAGATGTTACACCTTCTGCAATTGGATGGGAGGGTGCCATAGGAAGAGGGTGAGGTGTTGGCAGTGATGGAGGAGTGAACCAGGGTATCCCGGAGGGAAAGGTCCCTGTGGAATGCTGACAGGCGGAGTGACGGGACGATGTGTTTGGAGGTTGCATCATTCTGGAGTTGGCGAAACTGGTGGAGGATGATTCTTTGGATGCAGAAGCTGGTGGGGTGAAAAGTGAGGGCAAAGGAGACCCTATTCTAGTTCTGGGTGGGAGGGAAAAGGGGTGAGGGAAGAGATGCAGGAGATGGGTTGGACGTGGTTGAGATCCCTGTCGGCCACAGTTGGTGGGAAACCACGGTTAAGGAAGAATGAAGACATGTCAGCAACACCATTTTGGAAAGTGGCATCATTGGAACAGATGTGACCGAGGCGAAGGAACTGGGAGAATGGAATGAAGTCCTTACAGGATGTGAGGTGTGAAGAACTGTAGTCAAGGTAGCTGTGGGAGTTGGTAGGTTTATAATGGATATTGGTGGACAATCTATCCCAAGTAATTGAAATAGAATTGTCAAGGAAGGGAAAGGAAGTGTCGGAGATGGACCATGTGAAGATAGAGGGGTGGAAATTGGAAGAGAAATTAATACATTTTTCCAGGTCCAGACAGAAACATGAGGCGGCACTAAAACAGTCATCGATGTAGCAATAAAAGAGGTGTGGGATGGGGCCAGAGTAGGACTGGAACAGAGAATGTTCCACATACTCCATAAAGAGACAGGTAAAACTGGGACCCATGGGGGTACCCATAGCAATGCCTTTGGTTTGGAGGAAATGAGTCAAGCTAAAGGGGAAGTTGTTCAGTGAGAAGACAGGTTCAGCCAGATGGAGGAGAGTAGTGGTGGATGGGGATTGTTCAGGCCTTTGTTAGAGGATGAAGCAGGGAACACTCAGACCATCCTGGTGAGGAATGGAGGTAGAGAGGGATTGGACATTCATGGTAAAGAGGAGGCAGTTGGCGCCGGGGAACTGGAAGTTTGATATGATGTAGGGCATCGGAGGAATCACAAATGTAGGTGGGAAGGGACTGGACAAGAGGAGAGATAGTATGGACTCAAAACAGGAAGAAATGAGTTTGGTGGGGCAGGAACAGGCTGACACGATGGGCCTACCGGGACAGTCCTATTTGTGGATTTTGGGGAGGAGGCAGAAGCGGGCTCTCCAGGGTCAGGAGATTATGAGGTTGAAAGCTGTGGAGGGAAGATCTCCAGAGGAGATAAGGTCAGTGACAGTCCAGGAAACAATGGCCTGATGCTCAGTGGTGGGGTCATGGTCCAGGGCGAGGTAGGAGGAACTGTCTCAGAGTTGACGTTCAGCCTCTGCAAGGTAGAGGTCAGTATGCCAGACAGCCACAACCCCACCCTAGTTGGCGGGTTTGATGACAAAGTCAGGGTTGGACCTGAGAAAGTGGAGTGCAGCCAATTCAGAAGGCGACAGATTAGAGTGGGTGAGAGGAGTGGAGAAATTGTGATGGTCGATCTCATGCCGACAGTTCTGAATAAAAAGATCAAGAGCAGGTGAGCGGACGGAGAGAGGAGTCCAGGTAGAGGGAGAATGCAGAAGGTTGTTGAAAGGATCTGTTGAACAGGGCAAGAAGAGGTGAGCACAGAGACAAAGGCTAGGGAAGAGCATTCAGTGTTGTGTTGAGCCCGAAATTCATTGAGGTGGGGGTATAAGGGTATGAAGCTGAGTCCTTTGCTGAGTACAGCACGTTCAGTCTTAGCGAGGGGAAGGTCAGAGGGCATGGTGAATACATGGCATGGGCTGGGGCTGGAAAAAATGAGATCCAAGGGAAGGGAAGGGATGGAGGGTCAAGGATGGGCGTTGGTATCAATGAGTTGCTGGAACTTGCGTTCTTTAACACCTGAACTCGTGGCCAGCCTACGAGGCTCCACTCTGGATTTTTGGTTAGGCTTTACTCCCTTAGCCATAGTCCCTTCTGAGACCCCCACAAGGCAGTGTGGCTCATTTCCCTGAGCAGAGGCCCTGACTGGGTGTCAGCCTGAACCAGCTGAGCCTCGGTCTCGCAAAGGCAGGGTCAACACTCCCTGAAGTAGCTCCACCTCACTGACACTACCCACTTCCCAGGTGGGTGAAGTATCACATTGATAAATGCACCTTTCTCATAATTCTTAACATTCCAAGTACAGAATAAATTGTTTGAGCGAGATTTAGAAAGGGAGTAATTGTTGACTCATCCCTTTCAATATATGGACAATTTTGTGAATCAGGTAACAGGAAAGCAGAGCACTAGACAATATAAATCAGGGCAGTTGATCTTTTACAGTCCTGTTGCAATTTTACAATGCTCTAGTCTGCATGCTGGATCACAAGGCGTATATATAAACACTGCACAGATTGATAACAAGATTAATCCTGAATTAGGAAAGGTTGAGCTATTATGTAATCAAAACATGCCTTCTGCTACAGAAAGAGGCCATTTGGTCAATTGGACCTGTGCCCAGTCTATGCAAAGCAACAGAAAATTAATGGCACTGGTCGGTGCTCTCCCGCTAAATTTATGCCTTCCTCAAATGCTTCAGGCAAGTATTTACTTTTCCTGTTGAAGAAAAACTTCCAGATGAAATGAGGAAGCAAGACTAACATAAATTAGTGAGATAATTTAGCAGGTGAACCTGGAGTTTTGAAGAACGAGAGGTGACCTTAGTGAGTCATTTAGGATTCTCGGGGGGTTGACAAGGTAGACGCTGAGAGATTGTTTCCCCTTGTGGGGCAGTCTAGGACCAGAGGGCACAATCTCAGAGTAAGGGCTCACCCATTCATACCAGAGATGAGGAAGCATTTCTTTTCTCAGAGAGTAGTGAATCTGTGGAATTCTTTACTGCAGAGATCTGTAGAGGCTGAGCCATTAAGTACATTTAAGACAGAGGTGGATAGATTTTTAATCAATGAGGGAATCAAGATTATGGGGATAAGGCAGGAAAATGGAGTTGAGGATTATCAGATCAGTTGTGATCTCACTTAATGGTGGAGCAGATACGATGGGCCGACTTGTGCTTCTACCTCTTATGGTAGAAGCATGATAAACTAATAAATGCAGGGATTTGGGGCTATTAAAGGGTGGACTTGCATAAGGCCAGGAGGTTGTTTAAAAATGAGCATTGAAAAAAAAATTGCACGCCTGATTTTCTTTTTTAAACCAAGACTGTGCCCCTCAAACAAAGTGAAATCCACTGAGAATTTGGTCAGTTTGCTTGTATAAAACTTTTTAATGAGAATATTCCCAATGCTGGTTAATTAACCCTGGCAGCTTCTGCACCGTGTCTGTTTTATCAAATTTAAACAAACTGCAAACTGGAAACAATGTACAAAATGTGTGTGAAATGCTGGTGCCTTAGGCTGCATTTAAATCCTTTTCAGCAAGAATGAACGGAAGGAACAGTCTCCAATATTTCACCAATCAAATATATTTTATTAATTCATTATGCTCTCATAATACAGTTATACAATAATTGAGAAAACATACAGTGGACTATCAAATATAATACCATAATGTACATTATACATTTAAAAATTATATAAACAAATTGTGTGATAATATATCCTCAGCATATGTTTTTTTTATAATGCAATGATGTAAATAATATAACAGGTTACCTAAATATAGGAGACATTTTGAATCTTAATGACCTCATATTTTAGTGGAGTTTAAAATGCTATGATCAAGTCCTGGAGCATGTTATAAGGATTTACTATGAGAAACAACTTTTATTCATATAGCACCAAGAAAGTAGTCAAAGGTTCAAGGGACTCCCTATCATTATTGAACAATATTTGACATATAGTCACACAAAGAGGTAGAAGGAGATGTTAGTTTTAGGATGCCTCTTAAAGGAGGGGAGAAAAGGGAAAGAGGCAGAGAGGTTTTAAGGAGGGATTCCAGAACTTTGAGGCCCAGGCAGCTGAAGTGATGGAGCCATTCAAATTAACAGTGCTTTAGAAGCCAGCAATCAATGAAGGCAGATGTCTAGGAGGGTTTGTGGGGGCTGGGGAAGATTACAGAGACAGCAAGGGTCAAGTCAACTGAGCGATTTGAAAACGAGGAAGGGATTTTAGAAATCACCAGACTGGGTGCAAGTTTGGACGTGGCACTGGAGTTCTGGATGATGCCAAGGTTACAAGGGCTAGAAAGCGGGAGGTCAGCCTGGAGTGTGTTTTAATAGACTGGAAGCAAAAAGAGGTGGATGGGGATTTCATCAGTAAACGAACTGCGACTATCATAAGGTAATATCACAATAACAACATATACCACCAAAACATAAAATGCCATATAGCATGAAAAAACAGAATCGAAACACGACCACAATATATTACATTGATTTTTAAAATATATATTTTCATACATTAAAGAGTTATTTTTAAACGAAACGGGTTTCGTTCCAATCTATCTTCCATTGTATCTTATTTTGTTTCCGTTAGTCCCTTCGTTTTGGGTTTTTTCCCCCCCAAACCATCTATTTTTATCGAGAGTGTCTCTCAGTTCGTTCAAGGTATTGTTCTGGCTCTATAGGTTATTTTTTTGCTCTTGGTTCCCTGTCCGCGCGGGAAATGGACAAGGTTAAAGATTTAATGGCTGAGAAACGCCTCTCCTGTCTTCGTTCAGGTCTCACCACCCTTCCTCCCCTTGCTCCAGTCCTATCGGCTGGGTGGGTGTCCCTCTATCTGAGGTACCGGTGAGGCGAGAGTGAATCTCTGAGAGATATATACAGAGGGCTGAGCTTTCAGCAACAACACTATTGTTGCAGCCCGCGCTTCAGACCTCTCAACGCTGGGAAAGGTTTCAATGTCCTGTAAACTTCCCAATCCGTGTAATCGCGTGTTCATTACATCTTAGCCTTCCTCTAATTAATGCGCAGAGCCTTTTAAATTGAATCAGCGACTGAGGGGGGGATATCTCATGTAGCAAAGAGTTGTCAAGGAGCATTTTAATTATCGCGGTGAGATTGCATTAAATGTAATTTAATAAGGATCCTGTTCTAAGTAGCCCGTGAGGTGTCTGCGAGATACGAAGTGCCCTTTGTGCGAGTTAGAGCGAGTGTTTTTTTTTAAAGAGTTGGATGTTTGCACCAATGGGGAGATCGGCTGCTTAAACAAATGTTCATGAGCGGCTGCCATTGACCTCATGGGCCAGTGGAGAGTGGCCAGCCTGTCAAATGTTTGGGCAACATTGCTGTGTGGTGTTACAATTGCGCCGGATTTCGCAAGGGGAGGCAGCGGGCGATGGGGTGAAGGGGAAAGGACAAATGGGACAAGTTCTGAATTCGAGCCGCGAGCTGGGGAGAGAGAGAATGGAAAGTGGACGGCTAAATAAAGCAGTGGGAATAAAAGGGAAAAGGACGGGGGGGGGGGGCGGGGGGGACGGCTAAAGCAAGGGACAGCTTGAAGAGAATATACACTCTCCATTACTAAATTAGCCCAGTGTTAAATGATTCACTCATTGTCTATAGTCGCTACTCATCAGGGTCCATATGTCCATCTATTGCTAAAACGAATCCATCTATCTGTACCTATCGATACCTCCAACCTGTGTCTATTTAAATAAAGAGCGTAGAATTGAACATAGAAGCGTGATTGATCTATGTATATCCATGTATTATTTACCTATCTATATATCAATCATTTTATCTATAATCTATTATTTATCAATCGATTTATCATTTTATGTCGTATTTGTCAATCATTTATCTAGCTATCATTTATCTGTATCATTTATCAATATAGCTATCATTTAACAATATATCATCCATCTATCAATTATCAGACATTTGCCTATCTACCATTTGTCAATCTATCTATCACCCCTTTATCTATTATTTATCGATAATGTATCTAGCTATCATTTATCTATCTATCTGCCTATATATCTCACCAACAAGCTCACTTTGTGAACGCACACGTTTCCGACCCACACACATTCTTCAGCGATTCTCGACGCTGCATCCGACAGTCAGTCCTTACCTTATCCGTCTCACCTCATTTCAAAAAGAGAAGGGAACTGGGTCTGCCAGTGGCCGCCTTTAGAGATTAGTGTCTAAAATAATATCTGGTGGGCTGGGAGAGGTTGGAGGGGGTGTTGGGTGCTCAGTGCCAATGTCTGAAAGTGTTTTTGGGGAGGAAGGGTTAAATCATGCCGTTTCCAATGGAGCATGGAACTCGACCCAAATCACAATGCTCAGAATCAGCATCTAGAGATGGAATAAAAGGCCTGTCGACATTTGGCATAATTGCAGCCTGGGTCACAACCACAGGAAAGCCGACGTGGGAACACATTTAGCCGCCCGTTTAACAATTTCGTTTCGGGCGGGAAAAGAAACTGGAAATAAATTACCGACTGAATTGAAATTAATCACAAAACGCGCGAAACCATTGCCACAATGTTTTAGAATAATTCCAGCGAATGCATAATAATTAACCGTGACGTTAAAACTATTTTTGTTTTTAAAATAATCATGGTAACATAATTCGAATTATTCACTGAAGCGTTAATAAATAAATCCTGGTTCCCCTCCTGCTCCACTTTAACCTGAGAACCATTCCGGCGCAATATGTAGACCATTTCTAATGGACAAATAGCTTTTATTCAAAGTTGAGCAAAAACAAAAATGAGCTCACATTTCAGTGGAGGGAGATGAGCTGGGAACGGGTGGGGCGGGAGGGGCTGGTGCAACTAGAATTTGATTCTAAATCCAGGTTTTTATTTTATTTTAGAGAGAGGATAGTTAAGTGAGAGGCTATGTTGACCCCAACATTCTGTGTCAGCACCTCTGAAACTATCGGTTTTCAGAGAGAGAGCGGTGAAAACTCTGGCATTTCTATATCCTTAAATATGTATCGAATAATGATCGAAAAATATGTTGGATTTTTTTGATCATCTATGGCTTAATAAATATATTTGTAGAATTGGTTCAATTGGTTCATCAGTCTCTCTCACATATGAAATAGGAGCTTTCAAATAACCAATTAGAAATGACAAGAAATACGGGTGGGTTGCACTCACTCCCCCAGTAATGGTCAGCGAACACAGATTAAACACGGATATAATATTCACATCCACATTTGGACTGTTAGAAGTAGCGTCGAATTGGTTAGGCTCCAAAAAAGGGAAGAAACGGTCGTTTAAAATTGCTGCTACCCCTCTCCTCCGTCCCCTATCACAAGATGTACATTTCGAGATATATATATATTTAATAATATACAGACCCTGCTTGACATATTAACATAAAGAGGGAGAGATGCCAGGCTTGGCACTGGGATCTGCAATGCGCTGGACGAGGGAAGCAGATTCAACAGCACTACCCAAAAGGGAATTAGATAAATACTGGAAATGGCAGGAATTTGGGGAAAGGGCGGGGGGAGGGAATCAGAAGGCTCTCTCAAAGATAGGATGGATCTCACTGTGTAATTCTCTGAAACCAGCCAAGCGAGAGGGGGGAAAAAAATAAGGCAGGCACCCGACACTAATTCATAAATAATAGCATCAATAAATGATGACACGAAGGCATTGTGTTAAATGCATTTGATCTTATTAATATCTACAGCCTCCCGCGCAGGTAGGAGTAATGGAACGCGTAATGCACAGCGCAGCCGAACGGGGGAAATCGACAAAAATTAAATCTTATTTATCTAAAGTCTTTATATGAAGCATCATCAAGGAACGTCCCAAGCCGCGTCATGTTTAATGAATTACTTTCCAATCCACGAATTTGTATAAAAGAGCGGCAGGGCCATTATTTGCAGTAATATTAGACTCGTGTGCTATTAACTGCGGGCGCCCACTCAATCTGTATAATTTATCTTTGGTTCTTAGAGAAAGTGAGTGGGCAGCCAGGGTCAATCCTTCATACCGAAGACAATTAGAGACATTTCTATACACCACGTTACAGATATATAATGCTTATATGTGTTTGAAAAATCAGGTATTTTGTATTCTGCATTGCAATATCTGATTTAATTTGATGTATCACAGAAAGTGCGGGGAGGGGGTTTCTACGACAGATTAATTAGCCATAATCATCAGGCAGGATACATTTTTGCACGACATCTGGTTTGATCTGATTTCTCGGTCATATGGGGTACCTCGTTGCTTTGTTGTAGTTATTTAATTCTCCAGCCCCAAGGTGTGATGTTTACAAAATTAGAAGAAAATAAAGACATTTTTTAAAAAATACAATCGGCCATTGAATGTTTGGGCCCCAAATAATCTTCAGCGCCACTCCAAGTCCAAAAAAGTAAGCACAGATTCGAAACAGATAATCAAGGGGAAAACACAAGCCCCAAAACTGACCTATTTTTAAAGATATATATTAAAATTAATATATATATAAATTATTATACATTGTAAAGCAGAGGACATTTAATAGTATATTCTGGCAATGAGTGTACAACTCAATGTCATTTATATATATTACAATGTGTAGAGTTGTTATATTATCAGTGTTATACGGTATCATAATTTGTTTCGATTTATAATTCATTTTGAAACTTGCTAGAAATTAAATTATAGGTCTGAGAAACAATTTGATATTGTAATTGCCGAACTCTGATTTTGTACTTCAAAGACAAACCTATTTTAAATTGGATTAAACGACGACCTCGCCAACTCAGGAATTTAGCAAACCCTCCCTGCGATTATCATTCTTTATCATTCAGTGAGCGGTATGGAGAGTATGAACAATACCTGATTGCGGGGAACACTGACAACGTTAAGAAATTACAAGGAGGAAAGCCGTGCAGTCTGATATCCCACTTCCCCTACCCCCCCCCCCCCCCCCCCCCCCAGACATAGACACAAATAAAATCTTGGGCACAATGTGAAAAATACTCACCAAGGAGACATCCTGCGAGGTAGCAGAATGAATTTACCGTCATTGAGATTGCATTTTTTTAAAAAAACACAAATGTTTGGGGGTTTTGTTTTTTGCTTTCGAAATAGTTAACGCCAGAATAGTTCAGATTGCACCGCCCCAATCTCCCGACCAACTGAGCGATTTGAAGCTGTTAAGGAAAAACTGGAAACTGAATAATTTAAATTTAATTTGGCAGTGTTGCATCGCCCCTGCAAATATTAAAAGCAAGTTTTTAAAAAAAAGTTTGCATTGATAACGAATTCAGGGGAATTTTTGAAAATTCGCTGATGGATTTTCCATCTCTGCGGGTTTGCTATTTCTTAGCAGCGCATGGGGTACAAATGATACCAAAAAAACAGGCAATAGAGCAAATGTTTTATCCTTTTTCAAGTCTTTATTGCAAATCATTTTTCATTGCTATTGACCTTTCTCTTTGGGGTTTTTTTTTCCGGCAGAAATATGTGCTGGTGCCCGAGAGCCGCCCATCAATCATGCCACTGGCCAATCGCGGATGGGAGGCAGGGCCAGTGAAATTCTCAATGGGAATCTCATTGTTGCTGCCGGAGGCTGGGGAGGAGAGGGAGGGGCATCTTCCCAGAGCCCAGGCAGGGTTGGAAGATTCGACTGTCAATCACAGCGGGGACACGCGGAGGTGGGCGGGACCCCCTTGTCAATCAAGGCCGGCGGGGACCAATGAGAAAGGAGGAGCCCGGGATTTTCGGCTCACCAGCTCAACTACCTGCAGAAACTCGGATGCAACTCGCCAGAGAGGAAATGCGCTCCTAAATTTAATTTTGGTCTGGAAAACAATTATTATATATTTTTTATTTTATTTATTCATTCATCCAAGCCAGGAGGAGGAGGGGAAAAAGTAACCCATCGTGGAACGAGGGGATTATTTTGCTTTTCTCGTTCATTTTTGCAACAGCAACACAAACATTTTGGGGGAGAGAGAGAGAATTGGAAAATTGCGACAAAACGATATTGTTCCAAAACAAAAAAACATGGATCATGCTGCAATTCAGCAAACGCATTCACAACACGAGCCTATCAACTTTGGCATTGATCAAATCCTGAACAATTCGGACCCAGGCAGTTGCATGCACTCTAACCGAGTTGCTGAATCGGATTACCAGATCGCAACCAACGCGTACAACTCTCACCCCGATGGCTACAGCCATGCTTACAATAGCGCCTGCAGTCTGGCCGGATTACCGGGATCCTATAATGTTAACATGTCTATGAATATGAATGTAAGTATGAATATGAATCTTAATATGAACAGCGGGGCCGGGGTGATCCGAGTGCCCGCTCACAGACCCATGCCTCCTCCACCTCTCTCGGCCGGGATGCCAACCGTGCCCTGTGTCCCCATGGGCAACATGGCAAACTTATCTAATTTAACTTTTCCCTGGATGGAGAGCAGCAGGCGTTTTGCCAAAGACAGATTAACAGGTGAGGTCTTGCATTTGTGTGGGGTGCTGGGTGAATGTTTGATATAACGTGTGTTGTGTTGTTATTGCTCTTATGTGACTTTCACTCAATCTAGGGTCATGGAGCTCTCTCGGCGAGCCGGCACGGCCACTTTGGGCCGACTGGTCTGCCGTGCTGTATTATTCAATGACTCCAAGAAAGAGGCAGACGTGGGGTTAGTGAGGTGAGGGGGGGACGGGGGGGGGGGGGGGGGGGGGGACGGACAAAGTTGCCGGAATGAAGGAGGAATATAAAAAAAAACCAGACGGCGTCTAAAGTGGGAGAGAGAGACACACACAGTTAGGGGACAGTTAAAACATTGCAGAGTGCAAAATGGAAAGAGAAATTAATTGGAAAAAAAAATCTGCATGGGACTTAAATCTCATGTTGGAGAAAATGTGGATGCACTGTGCGAAAAACGAAGGTGATCATTTTAAAAACACCGCGCCACGCGAGAAAGAAACTGGGGAATAAACAGCAGAACGTCTATTCCGTTTGGACGTTTAAGAAAATGAACCACAGTTGGAATCAAGCAAGGACAAACTGTCCGTGCTGGAATGGAAAGGTTGATATCATTTCCATTATTCGGAATCGTTGCAATGATTGAAGAGATATTTCGAGTAATTGTTTCTGCAATGATTTGGGCCCTATTTAGTTGTAATTATCTTTAATTAAACACGAACACTCTAAAGACAGAACAACAGAATGATGTGTATGTATAATGTGTATATAACCATACGGACATCCTAAAGGTGAGCAGAATCATACATGTGTATTAAATGTATAGAACCACATTACCGCCCGTAAGAAGATTATACATAATATATAACACCCTGAAGACAGAACAGAACGATATATATGTACAATATATGTGTAAAAAGTATGTATAAGTGTATACAAATATGTATTATTATATAAATACACTTTAACGCCTTAAAGACAGAACAACATAATAATATGTAATTATAATATGTAGCCTAAATATAGTAAGTATATATAGGTAAAATATATACTAATACTTTAAAGGCAGAACAGCAGAATGATATTTATTTATAATATATGCTATGACCCGAAATATAGTAGGCATATATAATTATATACGAACACTTTAAAGGCAAAACAGCATAATAATATATATATTTAATATATACTAACAACCTACATATAGTAGGTATATATAAGTGCAATATATACTAAAATATTAAAGGCAGAACAGCAGAATAATATACATTTATAAAATATACCCATACTCTAAATGTAGTAAGTATATATAAGTATAATATATATTAGCGTCTTAAAGACAACATCAGAAATGAAATGAAATGAAAATCACTTATTGTCACAAGTAGGCTTCAAATGAAGTTACTGTGAAAAGCCCCAACAATACATATTTAAAATATATACTAATACCTTAAATATACATCTATATATGTATAATATGTACTAATACCTTAAAGACATAACAGTGAATAATGTATATGTATAATATATACTAACATCCAAAATATAGTAAGTATTTATAAGTATAATATATACTCACATCTTAAAGACAGAACATCAGAATACTATACATTTATAATATATACTAATACCCTAAATATAGTAAGTATATGGAAGTATAATATATACAAACATCTTGAAGGCAGAACAGCAGAATGATATATGTTCCTAACATACTCTAACACCCTAAATGTCGTAAGTATATATAAGTATAATATATACCAATATCTTAAAGACAACCGCTGAATAATATATATTTATAATATATACTAACACCCAAATATAGTAGGTGTATAGAAGTAGAGTATATACTAAAGCCTTAGACAAAACAGCATAATAATGTGTATGTGTGTATATACATAATATATATATATATATGATTAAACCAATCACTGAGGGCAATCCTAAATATTATATAATTACCATGTTTTAGAAATGTCCTGAATAATTCGCTTAATCGTTTACTTGAGAGTATATGTCTCCAAGATGCATGCATCGTTTAAAATGTTTCGTGTGAATTTATCAACAAGGTCTCCCTGCGAGTCAGCCCGTGACCTGACTGATATTTATTAAAGCTTTATAGCAGACTTTATGTATAATGGATCACGGTTTTGAAGAATGTGATGTGTTGTGCCGTATATTAAATCTGATTTCATTTCTAACTGAGGTCGCGCGGTTTGGTGTGTAGGCAGACAGTCGCATTAATATCCTGAGTGTTGCTGGCCGCGGCACTAGCGCCGTCCTCTTTGGTCCCAAACTGTTCATTTATTGTGTCAGTTTTATTAACTCCCCTGGTGGGTTCCCGCACATCTTATCCTCGCCCCATCTCCCAGTTTTCTGACGCCAGCTGTCGGTTCCCTCACACTCCGCCCAGAGACTGGACACAGACTGAGAACCACACAGGGTAGATATTATAAATTACTTTTTAAAAATCTGCAACAAAAAATAATCCGGAAAATAGCAGTCATCCATCCACTCCAGTGGAAAACCTTCAACTTTGTTTATGGCGACAATTGCAAAGCTTGGCGTCTTTTGCAGAGATACACGGCATTCGTTAGGGAACATTATTATTTTAAATTCCAATACAGTAGTCAATGGTTTCAGACAACTTGAAATTTTGCACACAAATATAAAAATATAAATGAGATGCAGCAGTGATCCATATTAAGTTTGTTCATTTCAATATTCAACAATTTAAACACATATAAACACGTTTTTGATTTTAAACTTTGTTTTGCAATTTTCCTTTTTAAATATAAACCGATGATTGGTGTGCAAGAGGCAGCGGTCATCATTTTAAATTGTGCTCAGAGAGAAGGTCCTGAATGCAATTTAGCGGCCAAAGGACATGTTGGGGAGACGAGTGTTTTGGTGTGGGAAATGTCTGGAATAATCAGCCGTGCTAATTATCGGAGGCAGCAATAGTGGGGGTTACTTAAGGGACAATTTCGATGCTGTAATTCGAAGATTGGTTTCATGGACTTTCCCATGTGGGATCTCCTGGCTGCTGTGATGGTCTATGCCGAGGAAGTCACAGGAATACTTTGCAAATTAATACATTTTCTTGCACCGAGAGCATATATCCGCGGCAGCGTTAGAAGCTGTGAAAAAAACACCCTTGTGTCTATTCACCTACCGCATTTAACAATAATTTGTGTTTGACATGAGCGGTTTATTAATATTTCCAGTATCTGGGCACACACAAGATGCTGCCTGTATCCGCTGATATCTGTATGTCTCTGTGATGAAGTGCTAATCGAATCATAGCACTGGGCGTGAGTCACTGTGCTAAATTAATCGGGGGCCCTTTGTAAAGTGAATGATTTTGATAGCGAGCAAAAAAATGATAACGTTGGCAATCCGCAAATACCAGCAGAACGTGCTGGAAATGTACAACGAGGCCCAAGGCCTGGGAAAGGCAGGTCAGAACAAACATTTGGAGGAGTCAGTTCTGGAAGATTGTGGGTTTCGGCTGGCGAGTTATTACCGATGCCGCATTGCCCCTTGAGCTGCCTGCTGGAATCGTTGCAGTCCCTGTGGTGTAGGTACACCCACTACGCTGTTAGGGAGGGAGTTCCAGGATTTTGGACCCAGCCACAGTGAAGGAACACCGATATATTTGCAGGTAGGTATGGTGTGCGGTTTGGAGGTGAATTTGCCCATCATAGCCTCTTTGAAACACGTTTCCCTGACATCTCTTCACAGCCTCCCAACCGACCTTGCAAGTTGGGAGGAAGATTTGGACCCAAGGTCCCTTGAGGTGGATGTGAAAGACCCACTATTCTCGGAAGGGCAGGATAGTTCTTCCAGTCAACATTTACCTCCTCAAATAACAGCCACTGAATCAGGGGCTGGGGCTGATATTGTACAATGGTGCTGCATGGAAACCTATTCTCCATTGCCATCAAAGACAATCCATCCAACCTGTGCGGGAGGATTCAGGTGGGACATTAACTCTGCTTCTCTCTCTCTCTCTCTGCACAGATGCTGCCAGATCTGCTGAGTTTTCCCAGCACTTTCTACTCCTGTTGCCCAAGTGTTTGGTTGCCAGCGGGAAGGGGTTCCCGGGAGTGAGCCGAAAATTGGCCGAACCGGAGGCATTCTATGTCTGGCCACTTTCTTTCTGCACTGCCAACTTCAAACCTCTCCAGATCTCTCTCTCTCTCTTCGTCTTCTGCACTGGCTGACGGCTCGCTTTCTGTCGAGGTCACCAAGTCAAAGGCAACAGGGCCGGTTCGTGAATCGTACACCAATCTCACCGAGTCTGCATTGATCCGCAAGGATTAGTCAGGGTTGAGAGTGGAGACAGACAAATGCGACAGATTAAAAAGTAGAGACGCAGAGAGAGTGGGGATTGGAAAGGGGGAGACAGGTAGAGAGAACAACAAATGGAAGGGGAGAAAGATAAAGACATGATAAGGCCGGCAGCATGAGCGAGAGGGAATGAAAGAGGCGAGGAGGGAGATTGTTACATAGACGGCAGCTATCAATGGAGGTCAGGGTTTTAATTGTGACAATTAACCCGCTTTATTTTCCGAACTGATATTTCCCTCCTGGGTTTATGGAAATGTTTGAGCAATTTTCAGCGTTAGCCCGAGTTGTCGATTCGTGTGTGTGTGTGGGGGGAAGGGACACAGCTTTCTGTCGATATGCAACTTTCAAACAAAATACAACGCTTGAGGATAGAGTGGTGTGGTTGAAGTTTTTATATTTTATATAAAGTGCCCACCGGGATTCGGCCAGTTCCCTGCGGCTTTCCCTCCCCCTCCCCCCCCCCCCCCAATACTCAGTAAAGCTCCCTCTGCCCTGGGTGGGGTCGGTGTGCAGTCTATATCTGTGCATTTTGAAATGATGGATGGGCAGACGCGCGCAATGTGAATTGAATTAGTGATGAGGGAGCATTTCCACGCGAACCTCGTGTCAGGCGTGGGGAATGATCCTGGGAACATCGGGCCAGCCTCTCCTGGTCTGTTTGCAGACTCACTCGCCTCCATCCCTACTCCCAGGAGAAAATCACCCCATTCACTTCGCTCCTTCCCACAGTGGACCTGCGTTCTGAATCTCAAATCAATTTCCATTATCACACACTGGAGGCCATTCAGCCTATCTGTCCGTGCCAGCTCTGTGGAAAGAATTATCGAATTAATGCCAGCTCCCATCTCTTCCCCTATTTCCCTTCCTCCATTTACCCAAGTCCTTTTGAGATTTGCTATTGCTTCCCTTTCAGGCAGGGCCTATTTTCACAGTAACTTCATTGCAGTGTTAATGTAAGACTACTTGTGACACTAATAAAGATTATTATAGATCGGAGGAATTTGCTATGTTAAAAAAAGTTTCTGTGTTTTTTTGTTAAATATCTTAAATCTATGTCACCTGGTTACCGGCCTTCCTGCCATTGCAAGCAGTTCATCCTTGCCCGCATTTATAGAATCCCTACAATGCAGAAGGAGGCCATTCGGCCCATCGACTGTGCATCCACCCTCTGAAAGAGTACCCTACCTACGCCAACCCCCACTCCCACCACAATCTAATCCCCATTACCCCACCTAACCTGCACATCTTTGGTCAGTGGGAGGAATCCGGAGCACCCAGAGGGAACTCACGCAGATACCGGGAAAAATGTGCAAACTCCACACAGACAGTGACCCAAGCCCGGAATCGAACCTGGGACCCTGGTGCTGCAAGGCAGCAGTGTGTTGCCCTGTCAAACTTCATCCTGATTTTGAACACCTCTATTAAAATACCTCTTCCCGGCTTGGGACACTGTCTGTGCGGAGTCTGCACGTTCTCCCCGCGTCTGCGTGGGTTTCCTCCGGGTGCTCCGGTTTCCTCCCACAGTCCAAAGATGTGCGGGTTAGGTGGATTCGCCATGATAAATTGCCTCGTCGTGTCCAAAAAGGTTAAGTGGGTTATGGGGATAGGGTGGAGGTGTGGGCTTGGGTAGGGTGCTCTTTCCAAGGGCCATTGCAGACTCGATGGGCCGAATGGCCTCCTTCAGCACTGTAAATTCTATGATTGTCTATTAAAATCATATTTGCATCCATTGCCAGAATCCCTCTCAGCTCCAAGACTAATAGACATTAGGTCCAATCATTGCCTCAGTAATCCTATAGAATTTAAGTGATGAAAGTGGCAAAATACTGTTTTGGCTGTAAAGGTCTATGAGGAGTTGGAAACAGGATATAGTGCACAAGCAAATATGCATGTTAACGCAATGAAGACAGAAAGAGGCCCACATATCCCACTTCCTATCTAAACACAGAGTCAGGCAGAGGCTAGATTCATTTCCAAAACCTTATTCCACGTCCCACCGACCCAATCTCCCATTCCGCCTCCCCCCAGCTAAACATTCATAATTGCCCGACAACGATTTTTAAAAACACAGTCCAAAGATGTGCAGGTTAGGTGGATTGGCCATGATAAATTGCCCTCAGTGACCAAAAGGTTAAGAGGGGTTATTGAGTTACGGGGATAGGGTGGAAGTGAGGGCTTAAGTGGGTCGGTGCAGACTCGATGGGCCGAATGGCCTCCTTCTGGACTGTATGTTCTATTCCCTATGTTGGAATAAACACCATGAAGAATTTTCACAGCTGAATTGTAATGGCCTGGCAGGGTGGTGGCGAGAGATTCAGTCATAATGTTCAAAAGGATATTGGATATTTACTTAAACAAAATAATAATCATGCAGGGCTTTAGGGAAATCGGAGGGGCGTAGTTTGGATAAACCTTTCAAAGAGGTGGAGCAGACACGATGGGCTGAATGGCCTCTTTCTGAGCTGAATGATCTTACGATGCAATGACAAGACCCAGGAGGTGTGCAGGGCAACATTTATCCGCGTGTTGGTATCCCTCTCTTTTTTTGAGTCAGAAGTTTGTGACTTCAAGACTTACTCCAGAGCAGCTCACCCACCCACCCACCTCTCAAGAGGCCCAGCCAGCTGCGCCCACGTCCCATGAATGATCTTTTTAAGACCCAGAGCTGGCAGTTCAGTGCTGTACTGAGGGAGTGCTGAACTGTTTACGGTGCTGTCGGTGGGAGAGCTCAAACCAAGGAGGTGTACCCCCTGCGCACCCCCCCCCCCCCCACTCCCCCCACCCCCAGGTGGATGTAAAAAGAAAACTTCACAGCACATCTTGAAGAAGAGTAGGGGAGCTCTCCAACTATGTTGTTGTTCAACATAAATAATCAAGTAAACAAAATCAAATCGACTGAGGGACAAATTAAAGGGACAGTCCCTTAAATGGAAACGGCCTTAAATAAAAAACGAATCACAGATAAAGCTTAAAAACATAAAACCAAAATGTTCTTGAAGGGGCCAATAATACTTCCCAGATCCTCTGGCACCCAACGGCCATGGAAGGTGTCGATGGTGTCCATGGACACCGATGCTCCTCTCCAGGGACACCCAGATGTAAATGTTGCCATGGTAGAGGGCAGTCAGTCAGATGACCTCCTCGATGGCCCGCTGCCTGGACCTGTCATTGGCAAGTTTGGACAGGCCCAGGGGCAGGGTCACAAGGATACCCTGCTCCTTCTCTGCACCGAGCCATAGGGCCAGTGTTTATCCCTCAATCAAAATCACTAATTACAGTAAATTTTCTTATCGTGGTCACAGTGGGGGTTTGCTGTGCACATTGGCTGCGGAATGCTCCTTTAACAACAGCCAGAATGTGGCTGCAAAGCGCCCTGAGGTGCCCTGAAGTAGGTGAACGCCGCTGTGTTACTGCAAATCTCTTCATAAAAATGGTTCTTTAAGATGACCAATTGATTGCCCTGACTGATGTCATTTGAACACGGAGAGATTAAATGCAATCCCGTGTGAAGAGATTCTATTTCGAAGCTGAAATATGAACAAGCGTTCAATCCATACAATCCACAGGCTTTTAAAATCAGAGTTTGACCCATTGGGCTCATTAAAACCCATCAATTAGGGATTTAACTGCTGCTTATTCTGTCTGGTGTCTGCACTAGAGGACCGTGCATTATTCTGTCAAAAGTAACCCGGAATATAGATTCAAAACAGTTCTCAATCTACCACCATAATTCTGGAAATAAATCTACATTATTCACAATCATTCACAGCAAGGAATATAGTGAGCACAAATATATTGTAATAGTTATTGAACAAACATAAAATATATTGCACAAGGTTAAGGCTGTACCATATATAAAATGTAAATCATTAATTTATAAACACAAAATAAGCAATGTGTCATCCTGTGTATGATTTACTATCTATCTATATATATGTATAATTTAAATGTAAAATTAGATGAAATAATCCACCAGCCTTGATCTCATGGATATGTCTTTTATATATATATATATATATATATATTTTTTAAATTATAGTTCAATGATAATGTATAATCTGTGGTCGAGTGATAGCTGAACAGCCAGTTACACACATACTTAGAAAATGTATGGGTGCGAGCCTAGATAGTTTTAGGCCGGCACATATCCACATTTTAAATAAATTGCATGAAGTATTGTGTGTGTTGTGTCAGTCTGCATGTGTGAGTTCCAGCTCCTGTCACAGTAACTTCATTGAAGCCTACTCGTGACAATAAGCGATTTTCGTCTTTCTTTTCTAATAATAGGAGGCCATTCAGCCCATTAAGTCTGCACCAACTCACTGAAAGAGCACAATACCCAGCTCCACTCACCCATCCACCCCGTTTATCTCCGTAAACTAACCTGCACATTCCTGGATACTGAGGGACAATTTGCCATGATCAATCCACCGTGCACATCTTTGGACTGTGGGAGGAAACCTAAGCAGCCAGAGGAAACCCATGCAGACACAGAGAGAAAGTACAGATTCCAAACAGTCACCCAAGGCCGGCATTGAACCCGGGTCCCTGACGCTGTAAGGCAGCAGTGCTAACCTTTGTGCCACCTCTCCATCCTCAATCGTGTCTTCAACCGCTGACTGTATGGTCTAATTAGGGATCACAACATATCTTTCTGTCCCATCCCCGTCTCTAC
The DNA here is from genome assembly GCF_902713615.1 of Scyliorhinus canicula. NCBI lineage: Eukaryota > Metazoa > Chordata > Chondrichthyes > Carcharhiniformes > Scyliorhinidae > Scyliorhinus > Scyliorhinus canicula. The sequence goes on along the minus strand of NC_052148.1, from coordinate 16,904,894 downwards.
TCGGCGCAGGCTTGGAGGGCCGAAGGGCCCGTTCCTGTGCTGTACTGTTCTTTGTACTCACATATTCACTCCTGACACTGGGGACAAAAAGTTTACCTGAGAATCAGCCCTGGGCCACGTGAGTTTCACACAACCTGCATCCCACCAAACCTCAATTCACCGGCCCCCTTTCGTATAATCAATTATATATCTCTTTGGACAAAACCATGATTAGAAAAAAACACAATTACAAGCATTGGGAAAATGTGACCTGCAGGACTGGTGATGGATTGTAGAAAACACTGATGTTTATAGTAACAAAAATGATCACATTATTGATAGATCCAGAAATGATTCCTAATTTCCGTGTATATCCACCCGGGTAGCCCGTTCTCACAGAGAGCACCGGTTATCTGATACAGGAAACAAAAAACAATATCATATAAAATAAAACAATTAGTGAGATCAGAGTCTCAATAAATATCACAGCTGAGTAATTGTCTTATCGTACATTACAGTAGATTGTCTGTTCTTATTGATCAGTATGAGAGTGCAAGAAATATCAGAGAGAGAGGATCATGTAAATGACATATATGCATTCAGAGGTCTGGGCCTGTATACATTATAAACCATATATAGACCACGTCGCTTTTTTCCTTGTCTAAAAATATTTGCCTTCCAAAATATAGCTGATTACTAAAATCCACTTCTAACCCCCTGATCAACTTTTCTTTCTCAATCCATGTACTTTATTAATGTGCTTTCCATAACCCTGATTTTATCTTTAACGTTACAAATAGTTATGATTATAATAGTTTCCTCAGTAATTGAAGATTTAGGATTAGTTGGGAGAGACTGTGAAGGTCTTGAGCTGGTGCCCAGGTAATGAAATCTGACCAGTACAGAGGCTAGTGTTATGGGAGCGGCGTTTTCAGAATCCCAAAATGTGTCGTGGAGTTCAACCAACCTCTCCCTTTATAAAAGCAAATTACTGCGGATGCTGGAATCTGAAACGAAAGGGAAAATGCTGGAAAATCTCAGCAAGTCTGGCAGCATCTGTAGGGAGAGACGTTAGCTCTTTTCTATCCCTACAGATGCTGCCAGACTTGCTGAGATTTCCCAGCATTTTCGCTATCGTTTCAACCTCTCCCTTTAATGTATTGTTGCTTTTGAAGCACACAGCTTGATCTCCAGGTGTGGTATTACAATTATGGACACATGGGTTTTTAAACACAAAACAATGTTTATTCCATGAATTCAACCTAACATTTTTAAGTAAACATTGGATCATTTACCACCCCTTACTTCAAAGATAACCCCGAAAATAATACAGCATTGAATAATCCCTCAAAATGTTCCTTCAAACCTCCAAAAGACTTAACACCTTTAAACAACAGAAACACATCAGGTTAAAGACATTACTATTATGAGTTTAAATCACCCAAATGATTCAGAGATAGTCTTTCATGGCAAAGATCACAGCAAATCCAGCTCACTGCAAAACACAGACACGGCCAAGCTCTTTCCCTCAAAACTGAAACTAAAACTCGCAAACACCAGAAGTGAGCTCAGCTCAGCTACCCCCACCCTCTGACATCACTTCAGTAATATGAGCAGCTCCATTTCTTAAAGGTACATTGCTTAAACATCCATTTCTTAAAGATACTCTCACATGACACTAGTTATAATGGCAGACTATGCCCATTAATATTTTACCAGAGGAATATTTTGAACAGAATCCGTTTTATCAATTGTGAGGTCCTGTAATGAACACTTTGCAGGTGAAACTACTGTTATATAGCTTTGTTAGTGTATAAATGCCTAAGTATGTCTTTGTGCACACACATATATATTTAAATGTATATATGGTGGGCGGCAGTCATGTAGTAGCATTGTCACTGGACTAGTAATCTGAAGACCCAGGGTAAAGCTCTGGGAACCCAGGTTCGAATCAATCTGGAATTAAAAGTCTAATGATGACCATGAAACAAAACCTTCGTCGATTGTTGTTGAACGATTAATGTTAATGTTGACTAATGTCCCATTAATGTCCTTTAGGGCAGGAAATCTGCCATCCTTACCTGGTCTGGCCCACATACAGAGAAGGTGGTGGCACAGGGGTATTATCACTAGACTAGTAATCCAGGGACCCAGGCTAATGCTCTGGGGACCCAGGTTCCAATCCCACCATGGCAGATGGTGCAATTTGAACTCAATTAAATTCTGGGACTAAAAGTCTAATGACGACCGTGAAGCCATGAAGGTGGTTGTTGTAAAAAATCCATCTGGTTCACTAATGTCCTTGAGGGAAGGAAATCTGCCATCCTTACCTGGTCTGGCCTACGTGTGATTACAGATCCAAAGCAAAGCAGTTGATTTAAACTGTCCTCTGAAAAGACTAGCAAAACTAGTTCATCTATCTGCACAACTAATTCATCCATTTTGTTTTGAATGCTACAAGCATTCAGGTACAAAACCTTACGGCTAGTCCTTTTAACATTCCATGACTGGTCCCTACTATTTTTTTACAGCGTCATTATCTGACACTGGACCCTTGGTTTCTCTGCCTATCACTTTTCTCATTCCCCTTCCTGTGCTTTTCTCTTGTTCTTGATTTCCCCCAGCTCTGAAACCTGACAGAGATGCCCATCTCTCTGCCATATTAATTTAAAACCTCCCCAAGGACCCCCCCCCCCCCCTCCGCCAAGCAGCTACCCCTTCCCCCTAAGGACATCAGTCCCAGTCCCACCAAGGGGTAAGATGTCCGGTTTGTCCAGGCCTTGCTGAAGTTGGACATGGACTGCTTCAATATCTGTGGAGTTGCATAATGGTGCTGTACATTGTGTAATGATCAGCAAACACACCCACTTCTGATCTTATGATGGATGGATGGTCATTGGTGAAGCAGCTGAAGATGGTTGGGCCTAGGACACTACCCTGACAAACTCCTGCGGTGATGGCCTGGGACAGAGATGATTGACATTTAACAGCCACAACCATTTTCCTATGTGCTCAGTATGAGCCCAACCAGTGGAGAGTTTTCTCTGATTCACATTGACTCCAATTCTGCTGGGGCTGCTTGATGCCACATTAGGTCAAACGTTGCATTGATGTCAAGGGCAGCCTCTCTCACCGCACCTCTTGATTCCAGCTTTTCTATCCATGTTTCGACCAAGGCTGTAGCAAGGAAGGTAGGTTTATTTAGATTCATTCTCTCCTTTTCCCTTCATGCAGTATTTCTTTTCCTGCCTCCTTGCTTCTAAAAGTTGCCAGTCAAAGTAAAGCAGGTCCGAGTATGCACAAGTCTTAACAGCTCCTGGCAGTGACACTCTGCAACTTGCAACATGAGACAGGTTTAATAGGGCAGGGTAGATCTGTCAACTGTGAAGTCTTTCTCACGGAATAAGAAAATGTTACGGGGGTGTAGAAACAGACCTACCTCTGCCAAGATAGACACACAGATCAGTAATCGACATTGACAGGACAAACTAATAAGTTTGCTAAAAAAAAATGAGGTAATCTTTGCCCTTCTACAGAAGCAAGGAAATTCTTCTGAAGCTTTCCTTTGTCCAGCTCTGGGCAACACCTATTAGAGAGGATGTGAAATCTTTAGTGAGGATGCAGTAAGATTTATGAGAATTGTTCCAAGAATGGGTTCTGTGGATGTATTGGAGAAGCTGCTCTTTATGGGCAGCACGGTAGCATTATGGATAGCACAATGGCTTCACAGCTCTAGGGTCCCAGGATCGATTCCGGCTTGGGTCATTGTCTGTGTGGAGTCTTCACATCCTCCCCGTGTGTGCGTGGGTTTCCTCCGGATGCTCCGGTTTCCTCCCACAGTCCAAAGATGTGCAGGTTAGGTGGATTGGCCATGATAAATTGCCCTTAGTGTACAAAATTGCCCTTAGTGTACAAAATTGCCCTTAGTGTTGGGTGGGGTTACTGGGTTATTGGGATAGGGGGAGGTGTTGACCTTGGGTAGTGTGCTCTTTCCAAGAGCCGGTCAGACTCGATGGGCCGAATGGCCTCCTTCTGCACTGTAAATTCTATGAATTCAAAGGATGAGAGAAGGTTTGATAGTGGTGTTCAAGAATGAGTTGGTTGAGACTGTGGTGGAGGCATATTTATTTGCAAGACTTTAGGAAAAAGGCATGTGTGTGTGAGTGTGTATGTGCAAGTGCATGTGTGTGTGTGCATGTGTGCGTGCATGAGTCTGTGTATGTGTGTTCTTGCGTGCATCTGTGTGCGTGCATGTGTCTGCATGCACCTGTGCCTGTGTGCATGTGTCTGTCCATGTGTTTGTGAGCAGGCATCTGTGTGTGCGTGCATCTGTGTGTGTATGTGTGTCTTTGCGTCTGCGTATGTGTGAGTGTGTGCGAGTGTGAGTATGTGCGCATTTGTGTGTGCATGCATCTGTCTGTGCGTGCATCTGCGTGTGTGTCTGTGTATGTATTTGTGTGTGCGTCTATGTGTGTCTGCGTGCATTTATGTGCATGCATGTGCTAGTGCGTCTATTTGTGTGCGTCTGTCTGTCTGTTTGTGTATGCATGTGTGCTACAGGGAGAGACTAGAAAAGCTGGGGCAGAGAAGGTTAAGATAAGATTTAATCAGGGTGTTTAAAGGTTTTAGGAATATTAATAGTGTTATGGACAGGAGAGAGGCAAATGTAGTTACTTCATCTCATGTCGTATCCGTAAGTAGGTGTTTTGAATTATTTTTAAACTACGTGGTGACATGTTTTCCCAAATCCTTGAGATCCAATTTAATAGTTACCCTCAGCAAACATGCATTATGATTAACTCAAAAGGTTAGTTTATTGAAGACTGAAAACCCAGGGAGGAGTGTTTGCAACTTCCCACACCGCTATATACGCACAAATACACACACACACACACACACGCATACACACTAAAGGGGTGATATAAAAAGGAGTTTTACAACTATAGATAGTAATAGGACAAGAATCATAGAAATTAATATTAGTTCACGGCGCGATTTTCCGCTCCCGCGCGGCATCGGGAAGGCCGTTGTGAACTCGGCCAAGTTTCACGATGGCATCAGAGGCCGCTCCTCACACCCCCCCCCCCCCCTCCAGGGGGCTAGGAGCAGCGTTGTGAGAAACGCTTGCGTCAAAGCGGTGCACCGAGAATGACGCGACGGCGGTGCCTACGTGACGTCAGCCGCGCATGCGCAGGTTGGTCGGCTCCAACCCGCGCATGCGCAGTTGCCGTCTTCCCCTCCACTGCCTCACAAGATGTGGCAGCTTGATCTTGCGGGGCGGCGGAGGGTAAAGAGTGCGTCTCTTAGAGACGCCGGCCCGACGATCGGTGGGCACTGATCGCGGGCCAGTCCCCTCTAGAGCACGGCCGTGGTGCTCAATCCCCTCTCCGCCCCCCACAGGCCCCAAACGTACCTTTCGCGCTATGTTCACGCCGGCAGCGACCAGGTATGGTTGCCGCCGGTGTGAACAGGTCGGGAACGTCAGGCCACTTGGCCCATCCGGGCCGGAGAATCACCGGTCACCGTGAAAAATGGCGAACGGCGATTCTCCGAGCGGGGGGTGGGAGAATCGCGGGGGTTGCCAGGGCGGTATGTCGTGATTCGCCCGGCCCTCCCGCGATTCTCCCACCTGGCGTGGGGAGCGGAGAATCTAAACATGCAGCCTTGCAGGGCCCCAGTATTGTGGACCACCATGAAGGAATTGTTGTTGTTGTTTATCCTTACTGAGGATCCAGTTGCAGAGGCAGGAGCCAAGTCCTAGGTAAATTTGCAAGCTTTCTGTGAAGAAAAGTGCGCTAAATCAATCATCTGGAACAAAGATTCTTTCTTCCCTCCACTTATTATTTTACCCCTTTCCACCCCCTCTGTGTTTGCCTGTCTTGTTATGTGTGTGTCAAGGGTGGGGAAAGTTAAAGTGGGTATTAGGTAATGCTTGTCATTAACCAGTTGGATTTACTGCATATTTCATGATAGTGTTATGTTATACATAAACAGGAATCATGCTTACATTTACAAACCTGGTGAATGTGATTATTGGGCAGCAAAGGGTGAAAGACTTTGGGTATTCTTATAAGAATTATTGGTTAATTCACTTGTGGGGCACATGGGGCTGAAATTGACCATGCACTGACCCAGGGTGTCGTAGCAGGGGTAACATATTGGCATGGATTGAAGATCAGCTCGCTAACAGGAAACAGAGTTGGCATAAATGGGTCTTGTTTCTGGTTGGCAGGTTGTGAGAAGTTGTGTGCTACAGGGATCAGTGCTCAGACCTCAACATTATACAATTTATAAAAATGACTTGGAAGAAGGGACTAAAGGTATTAGATAGATAGAGAAATACAGCACAGAACAGGCCCTTCGGCCCACGATGTTGTGCGGAACTTTTGTCCTAGATTAATCATAGAATTTTGGACACTAAGGGCACTTTTTCATGGCCAATCCACCCAACCTGCACATCTTTGGACTGTGGGAGGAAACCGGAGTACCCGGAGGAAACCCACGCACACACGGGGAGGATGTGCAGACTCCACACAGACAGTGACCCAAGTCGAAATCGAACTTGGGACCCTGGAGCTGTGAAGCAATTGTGCTATCCACAATGCAACCGTGCTGCCCTTAAGAAGAAGTTAATCTACACTCCATTATTCTACCCTAATCCATGTACCTATCCAATAGCCGCTTGAAGGTCCCTAACGTTTCCGACTCAACTACTTCCACAGGCAGTGCATTCCATGCCCCCATTACTCTCTGGGTAAAGAACCTACCTCTGACATCCCCTCTATATCGTATTGTTGCAAAGTTAAGTGGGAAAGTAAGTTTTGAAGAGGACATAAGGAGGCTACAAGGGGACATAAATAGGTTAAGTGAGTGTGCAGATGTTGAAAATATGAATTTTGACAGAAAGAATGAAACAGAAACTTATTATCTCAATGGTGCGTGTTTACAGAGCTCTGAGATGCAGATCAATCTGGGTGTTCTAATGCATGAATCACACAAGGCTAGGACACAGGTACAGCAAGTTAACAGGAATGTTATTGCTTATTGTGAGGGGAATTAAATACAAAAGTCGGGAGATTATGGTTCAGTTGCACAGGACACTGGTGAGACCACATCTAGAACATAGAACATAGAACAGTACAGCACAGAACAGGCCCTTCGGCCCTCAATGTTGTGCCGAGCCATGATCACCCTACTCAAACCCACGTATCCACCCTATACCCGTAACCCAACAACCCCCCCCTTAACCTTACTTTAATTAGGACACTACGGGCAATTTAGCAGGGCCAATCCACCTAACCCGCACATCTTTGGACTGTGGGAGGAAACCGGAGCACCCGGAGGAAACCCACGCACACAGGGGGAGGACGTGCAGACTCCACACAGACAGTGACCCAGCCGGGAATCAAACCTGGGACCCTGGAGCTGTGAAACATTTATGCTAACCACCATGCTACCCTGCTGCCCCTTTTTTTTTCTGAAAAAGAAACATCTGGAGCTCTGTATTGTCTCCATATTTAAGGAAAGCTGTAAATGCATTAAAAGCAGTTCGGAAAAGGTTTACTAGACTTAAACCAGGAATGGGCGGGTTGTCAATGAGGAAAGATTGGCGAGGTTAGGCTTGGATCCATTGGAGTTTAGAAGAGTAAGAGGTGACTTGTTTGAAACCCTGAAGATCCTGAGGGGGTATTAACAGGGTGGCTGGGGGGAGGATGTTTCCTCCTGTAGGAGAATCTAGAACTAGGGGTCACTGTTCCGGTAGCACAGTGGTTGCAGTGTTAATGTAAGTCTACGTGTGAGAATAATAAAGATTCCTGTTATGAAAAAAAAGGGGTCACTTATTTAGGACACCGATGAAGAGAATGTTTTTCTGTCAGAGAGTAGAGAGTTTTTCAGACTCTCTTTCTCAAAATGCAGAGGAAGCAGTGGTTGAATATTTTTAAGACGGAGCTAAATAAATTCTTGACTGAGAAGGGGTGAAAGGTTATCGGTGGAAGTAGGAATGTTGAGGCAATAATCAAATCATCTAATGATCTAATTGAACCGTGGAGCAGGTACGAGGGGCTGAGTGGCCTGCTCCTGCTTCTAATTTGTATGTTTGTATGTATGTAAAGTGACGTAGGTACATAGAGACTGGGCCGATTCTGCAGGAGATGGTATGAAATCTTTCAGCAGAGACAGGCTTCAAGAAGCAGGCTATTGTTCTGCCTCAAGGTCTGCTTCTTGGCATTTCACTACTTGGATGTCAAACAGCAGGCTGCTGTTAAGGGCAAAGATATAATGTTAAAACTCTTCAAAAAGACCAGAGGTGATGTGAAATGTTGTATTAATGGTTAATTGTAACTTAGCAATCAGATTCTGTGCTTCTGGCCAGAATTCTACTGTTCCTCCTTAGGAGAGAGACACAGTGATTATTAACATCTCTTCCAGTATAATGAGTTTTGACCTCTCTCTTTTGTGAAAGTACCAGTTGGGGAGCCAGTTCGTCTGCATTCTGCTTTCATTGATTTCTAGACATCTGTTCAATGAGGTGTGAGATCCCATAGACTGAGCGAGGAATTCTTCTGTGCTTGTAACTCCTGGTGGCAGCTCCCAAAACAAAAGGCCAATCATGTGGTCATGTGACTTGCAGCAGCCATCTTTTTGGTTAATCAGAAAGTCATTTCTTTGTACATGGCAAAAGGATAAAATTTTGGATTTCTTCTCTTGGAATATAGAACCCAGCCTAATGAGGAGAAACTTTCTATTGGCAGAAGGGAGTGTAACAATTTTTTCCCCATTAAATATTTCAACTTCAAATATATACAAATTTGCTTTTAAAAGTTAGAATCTGCTTCTACCACGTTTTCAGGCAGCACATTCCAGATCACAACAACTCTGTCCATAAAATTAAAATCTTCTTCTCTCTCATTTTTTTGGCATTTACGTAAAATCTGCAGCCTAATGTTGTGGAAAAAGAGCAGAGGAGTGAGACTATTTGGAAAGTTATTTCAAAGAGCTCAATGGCCTCCTTCTACATACATACAAATACACACGGTGGTTAGCACTGTTGCTTCACAGCTCCAGGGTCCCAGGTCCAATTCCCGGCTTGGCTCACTGTCTGTGCGGAGTCTGCACACTCTCCCCTGTGTCTGCGTGGGTTTCCTCCGGGTGCTCCAGTTTCCGCCCACAAGTCCCACAAGAAGTGCTTATTAGGTGAATTGGACACTCTGAATTCTCCCTCTGTGTACCCGAACAGGCGGCGGAATGTGGCGACAAAGTGCTTTTCACAGTAACGTCATTGCAATGTTAATTTAAGCCTTCCTGTGACACTAATAAAGATTATTATTATTAGGAGCATGAAGAGGCCACTCAGCCCTTCGAGCCTGCTCCACAATTGGATAGGATCATGGCTGATCTGATTGTGGCCTCAATTACACGTTCCCATCTACCCAGGATATCCTTCAACTCCCTTGTCAGTCAGGAATCGATCTTCCTCTACTGTAAAGATATTCAATGACCCTGCCTCCACTGCTCTCCAGGGAGGAGAGTTCCAGAGACTAATGACCGTCATGGAGAAAACTTTCCTTCTCATCTCCGTCTCCTTATTTTCAGTCTCTCGCAAGGAGAAATATCCCTTCAGCATCCACCCTGTCAGATCCCCTCAGGTTCTTGCACGGTTCAATAGATCACCTCTCATTCTACTAAACTCCTTTTGGTATCGGCTCAACCTACTTAATCTTTCTTCATAAGATAACCCGCCCATCCCAGGAATCTGTTGAATGAACCTTCTCTGAAATATTTTGAATGCAATCATGTGCTTTTTTTCTGTTCTTGGAGGGGCTGGTTTAGCACAGGGCTAAATCGCTGGCTTTGAAAGCAGACCAAGGCAGGCTAGCAGCACGGTTCAATTCCCGTACCAGCCTCCCCGAACAGGCACCGGAATGTGGCTACTAGGGGCTTTTCACAGTAACTTCATTTGAAATTTACTTGTGACAATAAGCGGATTTTCATTTTCATATCATTTTCTGTAACATTCTATTATTCTTTGAAGGAAAAGAGTGTTTAGGATCACGAGAGACACAACAGTTACAGCATAATAATAATAGCTTATTGTCACAAGTAGGCTTCAATGAAGTTACTGTGAAAAGCCCCTAGTCGCCACATTCTGGCACCTGCTCGGGGAGGCTGGAACGGGAATTGAACCCACGCTGCTGGTCTTGTTCTGCATTACAAGCCAGCTGTCTTAGCCCACTGTGCTAAACCATCCCCGAGCATTGCAATGAACTCCCTCTTCCTCTGAGTTTGATGGATGTGGGCTCCAAAGGCTGACACTCCGGTGTAGTACTATGAGTGCTACACTGTTAGTGATGCTGTCTTATGGATGAGGCGTTAAACTGATGCATACTCAAGTGACTGTAAAGAGTCCAGAGAACCCTGGATATCAAGGGATACACAGGGTTTATAAGGGCAAGAGGATAACCAGGGAAAGAATAGGGTCCGTGAGGGTCCAAAGTAGAAATATATGTGTGGAGCCGGAAGACACTGTGAGGTATTAAATGAGTATCTTGCACATCTGTGTTCATTATGGAGGAAGATGCTGGGTGGGACTCTCTGTCCCACCCCACCAGTTTTCCCATTGTGGGCAGCCCCATGCCGTTGGGAAATTCCCGGGTGTGGGTGCACTGCCGCCGCAATAGAGAATCCCGCCAGTGGAGAATCCAGCCCCATTTGTGTATAAAAATCAGGGAATGGGATTGTGATATAATTGATTCAAAATTAGCATTGGAGGAGATATTAGCGGTTTTAATGGGCTTAAAAGTGGATAAATCCCCAGTCCCAGGTGAGATATGTCCTAGGCTGCCGTGTGAGGAAAGGGAGGTGATTTCAGGGGCTCTGATGGTAATTTTAGAATCCCCGCTGACCACAGAGGAGGTTCCAGAGGACTGGAGGATAGTTAATGTGCCACCATTATTCAAATTATTCAAGAAGGGAAGCAGGCAAAATACAGCAAAATACTGTTAAGCTACTGTTGTTAAACCTTTTTTGTCTGTCCTGTGTCTTCATTTTCATCCCCACCCTGCTGTCTGCCTTCTGGTTAAGATGCTACAATGTTGCTATACCATCTGGGATTTCTGTTTAAACTTCTGATTTTAGACAAATTTGAAACCCCCTATCGAGATGGACCAAGCCAAGACATCCCCTGTAGGTTCTGGGGTAGAACCGGTGATGATGATTTGATAGACTTGGCAAGCAACCAATCGGCAAATATACAACTTTCAGCCTGTTCCTATTGAGGCCTGTGATTGGCCATGCCAGACATAAAGTTCCAGAACGAAGGCGGATCTTGTGAAGAGTGCCATTTCTTGAAGCTGGCAGCGCCCTCCCCCACCCCCCGGGCGATTCTCCGGCACGCGATGGGCCGAGTGGCCACCCGTATTCGGCCGGTCCCGCCGGCGTAAATTAGAGTAGGTACTTACCGACGGGACCTGGCTGCGCGGGCAGCCTCCGGGGTCCTTGTGGGGGCGCGAGGGGATCTGGCCCTGGGAGGGGCCCCCACAGTGGCCTGGCCCACGATCGGGGCCCACCGATCTATGGGCGGGCCTGTGCCGTGGGGGCACTCTATTCCTCCGCTTCGGCTGGTATAGTCTGCGATAGCCGACCCGGAGATGAACCCCCCCCCCTGCGCATGCGCTGGGATGACGCCAGCACACGCTGGCACCCCACGCATGCGCCAACACACGGCAGTCGGCGGAGGCCCTCCGGCACCGATTGGCGTGGTGCCAAGCCCCTTCCGCGCCGGCCGATGTGGCGCAAACCACTCTGGCGCCGGCCTAGCCCCTGCAGAGGATTCCGCACCTTCGGGGCGGCCCGATGCCGGAGTGGTTCGCGCCACTCCTCCGCGCCGGAGTTGCCCGCCCCGCAGGTTCGCGGAGAATCCCGCCCCAGGTGTTTGCATCTCATTGCAGAAGTCTGGGGCCAAAATCTCAATAAGTTAATAAGAATTATTTGTTAATTCACTTATGTTGCGACCCCGGGTCGAGGGCGAGCTGGAACTGACTGTGCGCTTGCCCAGTGTGACAACAGAGGCCAGTGTGTTTAACATCTGTGGTAGTTAAATTATCGGCAAAATCCAAAGGGGCAGAATTAATTTCCATTTGGAGAGACAAGGATTAATCAAGAATAGTCAGTATGGCTACGTCAGCGGGAGATCACATCTAACAAATTTGATTGAATTTTTCAAGGAGGTGACTAGGTGTGTAGATATGGGCAGTGTAGTTGATGTAGTGTATATGGACTTCAGTAAAGCTTTTGAAAAAGTCCCACATGAGACTGGTCAAGAGGTAAGAGCTCATGGGATCCAGGGCAATCTGGCAAATTGGATCCAAAATTAGCTTAGTGGCAGGGGTAGAGGGTAATGGTTGGTGGCAATGAACATAGAACATACAGTGCAGAAGGAGGCCATTCAGTCCATCAAGTCTGCACCGACCCACTTAAGGCCTCAGTTCCACCCTATCCCCATAATCCAATAAACCCTCCTAACCTTTTGAAATGAAATGAAAATGAAAATCGCTTATTGTCACAAGTAGGCTTCAATGAAGTTACTGTGAAAAGCCCCTAGTCGCCACATTCCAGCGCCTGTCCGGGGAGGCTGGTACGGGAATCGAACCGTGCTGCTGGCCTGCTTGGTCTACTTTAAAAGCCAGCGATTTAGCCTGGTGAGCTAAACCAGCCCAGCCCCTTTTTGGTCACCAAGGGCAATTTATCATGGCCAATCCACCTAACCTGCATGTTGTTGGACTGTGGGAGGAAACCGGAGCACCCGGAGGAAACCCATGCAGACACGGGGAGAGCGTGCAGACTCCCCACAGACAGTGACCCAAGCTGTGAATCAAACCTGGGACCCTGGAGCTATGAAGCCACAGTGCTAGCCACGTGTGCTACCGTGCTGCCCATAGGTGAAGGTGGTTTTTGTCCAGTGGTGTGCTGCGGGGATCGGTTCTGGTTCCCTTGCTGTTTGTACAGTACATTAATAATCTAAGTATGAAAGTAGGATGTATCATCAGCAAGTTTGTAGATAACACAAAAATTGTTGATGTGGTAAAAAGCGAGGGGGAGAGATTACAGGGTGCTATTGATGGGCTGGTCAGATGGGCAGACAAGTGGCAAATGGGATTTAATCCTGAAATGTGTGAGGTGATGACTAACAAGGCAAGGGAATACACCGTGAATGATAGGATGCTAGTAGGTACAAAGAACCGGGGGAACATAAGGGCGCACGCCCATAGATCCTTGAAGGCATCAGGACAATCGAGAAGGTGGTTAAGAAGGCATAAAGGATATTCAACTTTTTAGTCGACGCATATAATATAAGAGCTGGGAGGTTATGATGGAGGGTATAAAATGCTGGTTAGGCCACAGCTGGAGAGCTGTGTGCGGTTCTAGTCACCACACTATACGAAGGATGCTGGAGAGGATGCAGAGAAGATTCATCAGGATGTCGCCTGGACTGGAGCATTTCAGCTATCAAGAGAGACTGGATAGGTTGGGATTGTTTTCCTTAGAGCAGAGAAGGCTGAGGAGGGCGGGGGGCTGTTCAAGGTATATAAAATAATGAGGGACATAGACAGGGTAGATAGGAAGGAACGTTTTCCCTTAGTAGAGGGGCCAATAACCAGGGGGCATTGATTTAAGGTAAGGTAAGATTTAGAGGAGATTTGAGGAAAAAACGTTTTCGCCCAGAGTGTGGTGGAAATCTGGAACTTACTGCATGAAAGGGTGGTAGAGTCAGGAGCCCTGACAACATTTAAGAAACGTTTAGATGAACATTTTCAGGTAGCATACAAGACTTCGGACCAAGTTCTGGAAAATGGGATTAGAATAGATAGGTGCTTGGGCAGCACGGTGGCATTGCTGCCTATGGCGCTGAGGAGCTGGGTTTGAATCCCGGCCCCGGGTCACTGTCCGTGTGGAGTTTGCACATTCTCCCCGTGTCTGTGTGGGTTTTACCCCCACAACCTAAAGATGTGCAGGCTAGGTGGATTGGCCATGCTAAATTGCCCCTTAATTGGAAAAATGAATTGGGTACTCTAAATTTTAAAAAAAGAATAGATAGGGGCTTGATGGCCAACACAGACACAATGGGCCTTTTTGTGCTGTAAAGCTCTACCACTATCTGATGACACTGTTTAGAAGGAGAGCAGGGCAGTTCTCCCGGTATCCTGACCAATATTTAGCCATCGACCACCATCACAAAAAAACAGTTTATCTAGTCATCGTCACTTTGCTGTTTCTGGGAGCTTGCTGTGCGGAAATGAGTTTCCGCCTTTCTGACATTACCACAGTGAACACGCTTCAAAAAAAATGTCATTAGCTGTGGAGCACTCTAATCACATCTAGTGGCTGTGAAAGGCGCTATAAAAATGCAAGTCTATTTGTAGGAGTCTTGCAATTGTCTCCTATATTTCCAACAATTAAACAGTGACTGCACGTCACAAAGATACTTCATTTTCTGTAAAGCTTCTTTGGGACAACTTTAGAATTAAACAGATGATACAAGTCTTGAAAGGTAGTTCACAAATGACAAGCTTTCTTACCAGTTGGCTAAGGTAGGGAATATCAGGCAATTTTTCGACTCTTGTTGCTAGCCACTGTAAGTTTGTGGACACCAGCCTTCAGTCCAGTTTGACACATTGTGTGGAGTTTGTGCATTCTCCATGTGTCTGCGTGGGTTTCCTCCAGGTGCTTCGGTTTTCTCCCATAGTCCAAAGATGTGCAGGTTGGTTAGATTGATTCTAAATTGCCCCTTAGTGTCCAAAGATGTCTAGGTTAAGTGGAGTTATGGGATAGGGAGCGGACCCAGGTCGGGTGCTCTCTTGGAGGGTTGGTGCAGAGTCAATGGGCCAAATGGCCTTCTGCTCTATAGGGATCTATGGATGTAGGGAGCAGATGGGCCTTGGTTTAACATCTCATCCAAGTATAACATGGCCGACACTAGCACTATCTCAGTAGCGGACTGGAAATGTCAGTCTGGATTACATTCTCAAGTCATTGGAGTGGAACTTGAACCAGTGGAGTTTCCAACTCAGCTAGGAGAGAGCTCCTCACTGAACCAAGTCTGATGATGCAGAACGCTTTGAAGTACAGTATAGCCACCACATTAACACATGGGTAATGGTCAATAACAAAGAACAAAAGAACAAAGAAAAGTACAGCACAGGAACAGGCCCTTCAGCCCTCCAAGCCTGTGCTGACCATGCTGCCCGACTAAACTACAATCTTCTACACTTCCTGGGTCCGTATCCCTCTATTGCCATCCTATTCATGTATTTGTCAAGATGCCCCTTAAATGTCACTATCGTCGCTGCTTCCACCACCTCCTCCGGCAGCGAGTTCCAGGCACCAACTACCCTCTGTGTAAAAAACTTGCCTCGTACATCTACTCTAAACCTTGCCCCTTGCACCTTAAACCTATGCCCCCTAGTAATTTACCCCTCTACCCTGGGGAAAAGTCTCTGACTATCCACTCTGTCAATGCCCCTCATAATTTTGTAGAGCTCTATCAGGTCGCCCCTCGACCTCCGTCATTCCAGTGAGAACAAACCGAGTTTATTCAACTGCTCCTCATAGCTAATGCCCTCCATATAGGCAACATCCTGGTAAATATCTTCTGCACCCTCTCTAAAGCCTCCACATTCTTCTGGTAGTGTGGCAACCAGAATTGAACACTATACTCCAAGTGTGGCCGAACTAAGGTTCTATACTGCTGCAACATGACTTGCCAATTCTTATACTCAATGCCCCGGCCAATGAAGGCAAGCATGCCGTATGCCTTCTTGACTGCCTTCTCCACCTGTGTTGCCCCTTTCAGTGACCTGTGGACCTGTACACCTAGATCTCTCTGACTTTCAATACTCTTTAGGGTTCTACCATTCACTGTATATTCCCTACCTGCATTAGACCTTCCAAAATGCATTACCTCACATTTGTCCGGATTAAACTCCATCTGCCATCTCTCCGCCCAAGTCTCCAAACGATCTAAATACTGCTGTATCCTCTGAAAGTCCTCATCGCTATCCACAATTCCACCAACCTTTGTATCGTCTGCAAACTTACTAATCAGACCAGTTACATTTTCCTCCAAATCATTTATATATACTACGAACAGCAAAGGTCCCAGCACTGATCCCTGCGGAACACCACTAGTCACAGCCCTCCAATCAGAAAAGCACCTTCCACTGCTACTCTCTGCCTTCTATGACCTAGCCAGTTCTGTATCCATCTTGCCAGCTCACCCCTGATCCCGTGTGACTTCACCTTCTGTACCAGTCCACCATGAGGGACCTTGTCAAAGGCCTTACTGAAGTCCATATAGACAACTGACCTACCTGCATCAATCATCTTTGTGACCTCTTCGAAAAAATCTGTCAAGTTAGTGAGACACGACCTCCCCTTCACAAAACCATGCTGCCTCTCACTAATACATCCATTTGCTTCCAAATGGGAGTAGATCCTGTCTCGAAGAATTCTCTCGTAATTTCCCTACCACTGATGTAAGGCTCACCGGCCTGTAGTTCCCTGGATTATCCTTGCTACCCTTCTTAAACAAAGGAACAACATTGGAACCATGTCTCTCCTTCTCCCTCTCTGGTCCAGTGATACTTAGGTCTACTGTCTCACCATGTTGTTGAAAACTAACTGAAAACAATTATTCCCAGCAGGGGCCAGAGAACGAGTCTGGAAGATGCTGGCCTCTTTAACACATTCCCCTGGCTGACATAATGGGGAAAGGCTCTGCTTACAGACCAGCATAGTGGTTCTCAGAAAATAGGACTTAGGAGCAGAATTAAGCCAGATGGCACTTCAACAAAATCATGGCTGATTTGGTTGTAGTCCCAACTCCACTCCTTCCCATAAAACTTGAGTCCCTTGTCTATCAAATATCTTTCTCATTCAGCCTTGAATAAATCCAATGACCCAGCCTAGAGACATGGTCACAGATGTTTACAGCATCACAGCCCAGCTTGTCCCTGCTTTCCAGTTCCTATCACTAAGCTAGTCCAACTTGTCTTCATTTGGCCCATATCCCTCTATACCCACCCAGCCCATGAGGGGCTGTTTAGCTCAATGGGCTAAATTGCTGGCTTTTAAAGCAGACCAAGCAGGCCAGCAGCACGGTTCGATTCCCGTACCAGCCTCCCCGGACAGGCGCCGGAATGTGGCGACTAGGGGCTTTTCACAGTAACTTCATTGAAGCCTACTCGTGACAATAAGCGATTTTCATTTTCATAACTGTCCAACTGCTTTTTAAAAGACAAAATCTTACCCGCCTCTACCACTGCCTCTGGCAGCCCGTTCCAGATGCTCACCACCCTCTGTGTAAAGAAATTTCACCTCTGGGTTCTCTTGTATCTCTCCCCTCTCACCTTAAACCTATGCCCTCTAGTTCCTAGCCTCCTTGGTCATGTTACTGGGCTAGCAATCCAGAGCCTAGTGGCAGTGACACATGGGACCAGAAGCAGGCCATTCAGCCCCCAGAGCTGACATCACCATTCGTGGGAATGATCTGCTTTAGGGAAACGAAGGATGGGCAAAAATTCCGGAATGGTTACTGACACCCACATCCTGAAAATTAGTTTTTAAATATACTTTGTCGAAGATTTTGTTCAATTTCCACAGGTCCATTCATAAAATTCCACCCAGTTGCGAAATACCAGTGATTAAACCGAGATCAATGCTCCCTGTGCAAAACAACATCAAGGTTAATATGTATCTACCTTGGGGCACTTGCACCGGTGAGTCATTGAAGCAATATCAAATGGTTGCCAATAGCAGCTGTAGTATCCAACAAAACAACAAACTTTTGTTATTGTTTTGTTCTCACTGCATTACTTTTGCTCCATAACTCTTTTTGTGAATTTTGTGCTAAACAGGGCAAGAAAACATGGGAGCCCCAAGACAGGTACAGCATGGGGTTAGATACAGAGTAAATCTCTCTCTACACTGTCCCCATCAAACACACCCAGGACAGGTACAAAAGGGGGTTAGATACAGAGTAAAGCTCCCTCTGCATTGTCCCCATCAAATACTGCCAGAACAGGTACAAAACGGGGTTAGATACAGAGTAAAGCTTTCTCTGCATTGTCCCCATCAAACACTCCCAGGACAGGTACAGCACGGGGTTAGATACAGAGTAAAGCTCTCTCTACACTGTCCCCATCAAACACACCCAGGACAGGTACAGCATGGGGTTAGATACAGAGTAAATCTCTCTCTACACTGTCCCCATCAAACACTCCCAGGACAGGTACAGCACGGGGTTAGATACAGAGTAAAGCTCCCTCTACACTTTCCCCATCAAACACTCCCAGGACAGGTACAGCACGGGGTTAGATACAGAGTAAAGCTCTCTCTACACTGTCCCCATCAAACACTCCCAGGACAGGTACAGCACAGGTTTAGATACAGAGTAAAGCTCCCTCTGCATTGTCCACATCAAATACTGCCAGAACAGGTTCAAAACGGGGTTAGATACAGAGTAAAGCTCCCTCTGCATTGTCCCCATCAAAGACTGCCAGAACAGGTACAAAACGGGGTTAGATACAGAGTAAAGCTCCCTCTGCATTGTCCCCATCAAACACTCCCAGGACAGGTACAGCACGGGGTTAGATACAGAGTAAAGCTCCCTCTGCATTGTCCCCATGAAATACTGCCAGAACAGGTGCAACACGGGGTTAGATACAGAGTAAAGCTCTCTCTACACTGTCCCCATCAAACACTCCCAGGACAGGTACAGCACAGGGTTAGATACAGAGTAAAGCTCCCTCTGCATTGTCCCCATCAAATACTGCCAGAACAGGTACAAAATGGGGTTAGATACAGAGTAAAGCTCCCTCTGCATTGTCCCCATCACATACTGCCAGAACAGGTACAAAACGGGGTTAGATACAAAGTAAAGCTCCCTCTGCATTGTCCCCATCAAACACTCCCAGGACAGGTACAGCACGGGGTTAGATACAGAGTAAAGCTCCCTCTGCATTGTCCCCATGAAATACTGCCAGAACAGGTACAACACGGGGTTAGATGCAGAGTAAAGCTCCCTCTACACTGTCCCCATTAAAGACTCCCAGAGTGGGTACAGCATCGGGCTAGATACAGAATAAATTCCCTCTACACTGTCCCAGCAAACACTCCTGGAGCAGATCCCACACGGGTTAGATGCAGAGTAAAGTGCCCTCTACTCTGGCCCCACCAGGCTTTCTCAGGGGAGGTATAACATAGGTTAGGCAGAGTAAAGCTCCTTTTAAACTCTCTTTTCAAAGTGCTGCCAGGGCATAACATAATAACATATGAACTAGGAGCAGGAGGAGGCCATAAGAACATAAGAACATAAGAACTAGGAGCAGGAGTAGGCCATCTGGCCCCTCGAGCCTGCTCCGCCATTCAATTAGATCATGGCTGATCTTTTGTGGACTCAGCTCCACTTTCCGGCCCGAACACCATAACCCTTAATCCCTTTATTCTTCAAAAAACTATCTATCTTTACCTTAAAAACATGTAATGAAGGAGCCTCAACTGCTTCACTGGGCAAGGAATTCCATAGATTCACAACCCTTTGGGTGAAGAAGTTCCTCCTAAACTCAGTCCTAAATCTACTTCCCCTTATTTTGAGGCTATGTCCCCTAGTTCTGCTGTCACCCGCCAGTGGAAACAACCTGCCCGCATCTATCCTATCTATTCCCTTCATAATTTTAAATGTTTCTATAAGATCCCCCCTCATCCTTCTAAATTCCAACGAGTACAGTCCCAGTCTACTCAACCTCTCCTCATAATCCAACCCCTTCATCTCTGGGATTAACCTAGTGAATCTCCTCTGCACACCCTCCAGTGCCAGTACATCCTTTCTCAAGTAAGGAGACCAAAACTGAACACAATACTCCAGGTGTGGCCGCACTAACACCTTATACAATTGCAACATAACCTCCCTAGTCTTAAACTCCATCCCTCTAGCAATGAAGGACAAAATTCCATTTGCCTTCTTAATCACCTGTTGCACTTGTAAACCAACCTTCTGTGACTCATGCACTAGCACACCCAAGTCTCTCTGAACAGCGGCATGCTTTAATATTTTATCGTTTAAATGATAATCCCGTTTGCTGTTATTCCTACCAAAATGGATAACCTCACATTTGTCAACATTGTATTCCATCTGCCAGACCCGAGCCCATTCACTTAACCTATCCAAATCCCTCTGCAGACTTCCAGTATCCTGTGCACTTTTCGCTTTACCACTCATCTTAGTGTCATCTGCAAACTTGGACACATTGCCCTTGGTCCCCAACTCCAAATCATCTATGTAAATTGTGAACAATTGTGGGCCCAACACGGATCCCTGAGGGACACCACTAGCTACTGATTGCCAACCAGAGAAACACCCATTAATCCCCACTCTTTGCTTTCTATTAATTAACCAATCCTCTATCCATGCTACTACTTTACCTTTAATGCCATGCATCTTTATCTTATGCAGCAACCTTTTGTGTGGCACCTTGTCAAAGGCTTTCTGGAAATCCAGATATACCACATCCATCGGATCCCCGTTATCTACTGCACTGGTAATGTCCTCAAAAAATTCCACTAAATTAGTTAGGCATGACCTGCCTTTTACGAACCCATGCTGCATCTGCCCAATGGGACAATTTCTATCCAGATGCCTCGCAGTTTCTTCCTTGATGATAGATTCCAGCATCTTCCCTATTACCGAAGTTAAGCTCACTGGCCTATAATTTCCTGCTTTCTGCCTACCTCCTTTTTTAAACAGTGGCGTCACGTTTGCTAGTTTCCAATCCACCGGGACCACCCCAGAGTCTAGTGAATTTCGGTAAATTATCACTAGTGCATCTGCAATTTCCCTAGCCATCTCTTTTAGCACTCTGGGATGCATTCCATCAGGGCCAGGAGACTTGTCTACCTTTCGCCCCATTAGCTTGCCCATCACTCCCTCCTTAGTGATAACAATCCTCTCAAGGTCCTCACCTGTCATAGCCTCATTTCTATCAGTCGCTGGCATGTTATTTGTGTCTTCCACTGTGAAGACCGACCCAAAAAACCTGTTCAGTTCCTCAGCCATTTCCTCATTTCCCATTATTAAAACTCCCTTCTCATCCTCTAAAGGACCAATATTTACCCTAGCCACTCTTTTTTGTCTTATATATTTGTAAAAACTTTTACTGTCTGTTTTTATATTCTGAGCAAGTTTACTCTCATACTCTATCTCACTCTTCTTTATAGCCTTTTTAGTAGCTTTCTGTTGCCCCCTAAAGATTTCCCAGTCCTCTAATCTCCCAGCAATCTTTGCCACTTTATATGCTTTTTCCTTCAATTTGATACTCTCCCTTATTTCCTTAGATATCCACGGTCGATTTTCCCTCTTTCTTCCGTCCTTCCTTTTTGTTGGTATAAACCTTTGCTGAGCACTGTGAAAAATCGCTTGGAAGGTTCTCCACTGTTCCTCAACTGTTCCACCATAAAGTCTTAGCTCCCAGTCTACCTTAGCTAGTTCTTCTCTCATCCCCTTGTAATCTCCTTTGTTTAAACACAAAACACTAGTATTTGATTTTACTTTCTCACCCTCCATCTGTATTTTAAATTCCACCATATTGTGATCGCTCCTTCCGAGAGGATCCCTAACTATGAGATCATGAATCAATCCTGTCTCATTACACAGGACAAGATCTAGGACCGCTTGTTCCCTCGTAGGTTCCATTACATACTGTTCTAGGAAACTATCGCGGATACATTCTATAAACTCCTCCTCACGGTTGCCTTGACCGACCTGGTTAAACCAATCGACATGTAGATTAAAATCCCCCATGATAACTGCTGTACCATTTCTACGTGCATCAGTTATTTCTTTGTTTATTGCCTGCCCCACCATCTCGTTACTATTTGGTGGCCGATAGACTACTCCTATCAGTGACTTTTTCGCCTTACTATTCCTGATTTCCACCCAAATGGATTCAACCTTATCCTCCATAGCACCGATGTCATCCCTTACTATTGCCCGGATGTCATCCTTAAATAACAGAGCAACACCACCTCCCTTACCATCCACTCTGTCCTTCCGAATAGTTTGATACCCTCGGATATTTAACTCCCAGTCGTGACCATCCTTTAACCATGTTTCAGTAATGGCCACTAAATCATAGTCATTTACGATGATTTGTGCCACCAACTCATTTACTTTATTCCGAATACTACGAGCATTCAGGTAAAGTACACTTATGTTGGTTTTTTTACCTCTGTTTTGAATCTTAACATCTCCAGTTTTATTCCTTTTGTTATTACTGGGCCTATTCACTGTGCTCCCCTCAGTCACTGTACCTTGTACTGTCGCCCTTATGGATTTCTGACTATGTCTTCTCTGCCTTGCACTTTTCCCCATACTTCCTTTTGTTTCTGTCCCTGTTTTACTACCTTCCAACTTCCTGCTTTGGTTCCCATCCCCCTGCCACATTAGTTTAAACCCTCCTAAGGACAATATTAATAATTTGGCCTTACGAATCTGCTCTGCCATTCAATGAGATCATTGGTCTTTTGTGGACTCAGCGCCACAAAATGTATAAGATTAGTTAGATGCAGAGTAAAACGCCATGTGAAATGTTTCACCCACTCTCAAACCTCTCTCTCCCTCAAACACTTCCAGAGCAAGTGTATCACAGTTTACGAACAGAGTAAAATGTATTCTATTCTGATGAGATGATTTTGTATTATCATAGCGTGACTCAGGCCAAGCACAAAGGTGTCCCTTTCACACAAGTGTGCTATCTAAACCGTCCTTTGTAAAGCCGTCTTGCCAAGTCAGTATCATGCTACACTTATAAGACAATCGGATACAATACAGAATACAACAGTACAGCACAGAACAAGCCCTTCAGCCCTCAATGTTGTGCCGAGCCATGATCACCCTACTCAAACCCACGTATCCACCCTATATCCGTAACTCAACAACCCCCCCTTAACCTTACTTTTATTAGGACACTACGGGCAATTTAGCATGGCCAATCCACCTAACCCGCACATCTTTGGACTGTGGGAGGAAACCGGAGCACCCGGAGGAAACCCACGCACACAGGGGGAGGAAGTGCAGACTCCACACAGACAGTGACCCAGCCGGGAATCGAACCTGGGACCCTGGAGCTGTGAAGCATTTATGCTAACCACCATGCTACCCTGCTGCCCCATGATGACCCTACCCGCCAAAGACAGCGGCAGCATGTCCTCCTCCATTTGCTCCACCAGCCTTGTGAGGTTTAGCTTATGCAAGGCCCCCCAGCTCCTGGCCACCTGAACCCCCAAGTACCTGAAGCTCCTCTCCGCCCTTTTCAGTGGGAGCCTCCCAATCCCCCCCCTCCTGGTCCCCCGGGCGTACCACAAACAGCTCGCTTTTCCCAAAGTTAAGCTTATACCCTGAGAAATCCCCAAATTCCCAGAGAATCCCCATCACCACCGGCATTCCCCCCTTGTCGGAGCATCAGCCGGTGATGGTAGCGCAATGGGAGCAGAAGTAGGCCATTCAGCCCATCGCGTTGGCTCTGCCACTCAATGAGATCATGGCTGATCTGATACGATAATTCTCAACTCCACTTTCCCGCCTTAGCCCCATAACCCTTGATTCTCTGACTGATTAAAAATCTGTCTATCTCCTTGAACACACTTAATGGCCCAGCCTCTACAGCTCTCTGCGGTAAAGATTCCACAGATTCAGTACCCTCTTAGAGAAGAAATTCCTTCTCTGGACTGCCTCCAATGCGAGTATATCATTCCTTAGGTCAGGGAACCAAAACTGTTCACAATATTCCTGGTGTGATCTAACTGGTGCCTTGTTTATATTTAGCAAGACTTCCCTATTTTTATACTCCTCTCCATTTGCCACGTAGCAGACCATAGTTAGCAGAGCTTTATAATTTCAAAGCAGTCGGGCTTTATAAAGAAAGGCACACAGTATAAAATTAAGACAGTTATGCTAAATCTTCATTAATCCTGAATTAGATTCTGATTTAAATTTTAGATTTAGACTTATTGTCATGTGTACTGAGATACAGTGAAAAGTATTGTTCTGCATACAGACCAGACAGATGCTCCATGCATGAAAACATACGGCTTGCGATAAATACACAATGTAAATACATAGACATAGACATCAGGTGAAGCATACGGGGCTGGTTTCTCCATCCCGCCGTACCAGATTTCTGGTTCAGCACGCCATCGGGATTCTCCGTTTCACCAGCTGGTCAATGGGGTTTCCTATTGTGGGGCAGCCACGCGCCGTCAGGAACCCCCCGGGCTGCCTGATGGTGGAGAATTCAGCCCATGGTGTATCGTGCTATATGGCTGTAGTATTCACTGAAATTTCCGGCACATTAGCGACAGGCTGGGAGTGCGAGGGCTGGAAAAATGGTCCAGGGAGGCATCAGGAGGGGAGTGCAAAGTCTTGCTGCCGCCATGCCATTTTGCCACCAGGTGGTCAATTGAGTTATTTAAGTGGTAAATTAAGGGCCACTCACTGCTTCAATTATATTTTTTCCCGCGTCACCACCGTGTGGGAAGATGACCATGTAAACATTGGTGGCCGCCTCCCAGACGGTTCTGCAGGGAATGGCCTCCTTGATGGAGGGGACCCCAGCTGAAAGACATCACCAGAGTTCCCTGACCCCTGACCTTGGCTTCACCAAAACAACCCTGCCAGCACTGCGAGGGTACCTCGGCATCCTAGTCCAGGGGCTGAGGGAGCTGGTGAACTGCCAACCTCTTAATTGGGCAGCCGTCTCTTGGGGACAGGTCATCACACGTTACTGCCCAGGTGGTAGCCTCTTGATTGGCCACTGCTGAAAATGTGCCACCTGGTGCCCCACACCTTGGGAGGGAGTCTGGCCTCAATGGCGGGACTTCCAAGTAAGTGGCAAAAATGCAACTAATTTGGGAGGATCTCCCCCCCCCCCCCCCCCCACTGCCCCTGGTGTGTGTTGCGATGATGGAGACTGCTTACCATTTGACAGGTGTGCGAGCGGGGGGATCTGCTGATCTTGCCACTGTCAAAGGGTTTCATATTGTTTGTACACTCCATCGCCTGGGAACCCCTACCTCAGCCTGCGGTCGGCTGGAAGTTTGGTCCAGTCAGTCCCAATGCAGGATGCTTTGAGAAACTGCCCCTTCCAAAATGGAGAGATGCACCTGACTGACCAGTTGTAGTAGGAGAGATATCTCAGATTGGAGGGACACACCGGATGGTTTATTCTTAACCCTGAGAGTTTGATCAGGCCCACCTAGTCGCAAATGCAAGAGGTGCGACTGTACGCCAGAGGTGTTCACAAACTGGTTGACCCCTAGACACAGGGCATTCCTCTCTGGGTGTAGCAGTAGAGGCCTTGTGCAATATTGGGGATTTGGCAGTAGTGACTGGCTGTTGCTCGCTTTCCCTGTAACCTGACACTTTAAGATTCATTTATTGAATTGCTCAAGTATACACAGAGACGTGTGACTGGCAATGAAGTCCTCTTATTGAATATAAATGCTATTTTTTACGTGAAGGCACTCTATCTCTCTTCCCTTCCACCGCTCACTCAGATTAATACATCTGATTTATTTCCATAATTTGATTTTTATTCACTGCCCACTACATAACATTGAACATACAACGTTGTAGATAACGTAGAACAACACTTCAGTGTCGGAAATGCTGGTGAGGTTGTACAGTCAGGCGTTAAACATCGTATAGAGTGCTTTCCTGCTGTATTTGAAAAGTCAGAATGAAATCCAACCTGTAATTCCTCTTCAGAGAACCCTGGAGGAACTCTCTGAATGGCTGGTCCTTTTCATTGACCTGTAGGGTGCATAGTTTAATAATAAAGGGTTGCCCATGCAAGATGGAAATTAGGAGGATTTATTTCTCTCAGTGCGTCATTAGTGTTTGGAATTCTCTTCCACAGAGAGCAGTGGAGGCTGGGTCATTCGATATATTCAAGGCCGAATGAGACAGATTTTTGATCTATGAAGGAGTCAAAGGTTTTTGGGACAGGCAGCAAAGTGGAGTTGAGGTCACAGTCAGATCAGGCATGGGCCAATTGGCCTAGTCATGGTCCTATTTCTTAGGATCTTGTGACGATGTGTTCCAAGGAAAGGCCATCAACCTGAAATGTTAACACTGGCCCCGATTTTCACTAAAATGGAAGGGCTCTCCTTTGTGGCAAAAATGCCGGAAAAGGCTTTAAAGTGCCTGGGTCCCAGGTTCGATTCCCGGCTCGGGTCACTGTCTGTGCGGAGTCTGGACATTCTCCCCGTGTTTGCGTGGGTTTCCACCGGGTGCTCCGGTTTCCTCCCACAAGTCTCGAAAGACGTGCTTGTTAGGTGAATTGGACATTCTGAATTCTACCTCTGTTTTACCGAATAGGCACCCGAGTGTGGCGGCTAGGGGATTTTGACAGTAACGTCATTGTGGTGTTAATGTAAATCTACTTGTGACAATAATAAAGATTATTATTAGAAACCTTCTACCCTCTGGTAAATACAAACTAGGTATATGCAACCTGCCCCCATGATTTAACCCTTTCAGCGCTGGTGTCATTCTGCATTGCATGGATTAGACATTTTTCTGTGATTCTGTGCCCAAAACTGAACACAGCGCTCCCGCTGTGACCTGACCAGAGCTTTACAAAACTGAAGCCACACCCCCATCATTTTGTACTCTTTTTCCCTTGAGGTGAAGGCCTTCTTGATTGCTTTTCACTGGTCCGCTGGCTTATGATTTGTGTGTTTGGATCCTAAAGTCTCTCTGCACCTCCATAGTGTCTCACCATTTGAGAAAGTCACTTAATTTTTACAGTGCAGGAGGAAGCCATTCAGCCCATCGTGCCGGCATTGTCTCTCCAAATAGGGCCGTTTTCCCGCCTTCTCCCAGCAACCTGCGCCTTCTCCCTTTTCAAATAATAGTCCAATTCCCTCTCAATGCCCAATTGAACTTGCCTCCACCACACATTCGGGCAGTGCATTCCAGACTGAACCACTGGCTGTGAGAAAATGTGTATTTGGGGGGCGGGTTTTCCATGGTGCGTTTCTCGGTGGCTGGAGGCGGGAGGCGGCCTGCCGTAGGGTGGCAGTGGCATCTTCTGGTCCCGCGGCCTGGGGTTTGCCATTGGTGGGACCAGCATATCCTGCTGCCAAGAACAGCCTGAAAATCCCCCCCTCTTCCTATCCAGACCTACAGCATTTATTGCCCATCCCTATTAGCCCTTCAACTCAGGGACATTAAGATTCTGGAGTCAAATGTAGGCCTCACCAAGTGGTGAATAAGATGGGTTTCTACGACAACAACATCACTAGACTTTTAATTCCAGATCTTTATTGAATTCAAGTTTCACCAGCTGCTGTGTTGGGATTCGAACCCAGATCCCCAGAGCATTACCCTGGGTCTCTGGACTACCAATCCAGGGACAACACCGCTATGCCACCGCCTCAGTTATGAAGTTAGCTTCAAAACTGAAATTCCTCATCTCTGGCTCAATTTGTGTGACCCTCTCCAATGCCTTCAGATCCTTCCTAAAGTGTGGCGCCCAGAACTGGACAAATATTCCAGCTGGCGCAATGGGTCTGCCGGGACAGTCCTTTTTGTGGATTTTGGGAAGTAGGTAAAAGCGGGCTGTCCGGGGTTGGGGGACTATGAGATTGGAAGACGTAGGGGAAAGGCATCCGGAGGAAATGGGGTCGCTAACGGTGTTGGGGATAATGGTTTGATGTTCAGTGGTCTGGTCATGGTCCAAGGGGGAGGTAGGAGGAAGTTACACTTTAGTCTGAGATCTGGCCAGATGTTGTGAAGCTTTATCTGCACCACGTTTTCTGCCTTCTGTCGGATATTTGTCTGCCGAGAATTTGGACTATCTTGTCCATGACACCGTGGAGCAAAGCTGGAAGCCTGGTGGTCTGAATGACTGCCTCCTGCACCAAGAGAACTCAGCCTAATAGGTTCAGGTCCCTGGAATGGAATCAGAAATCCACAAATTTTAAAACTCAGAAGTGAGAACATTTCCCACTGAGCTCTTGGATGACACCTTGAGGAATTTGCGACCAATGCCAAAGGGGAGAAAGAAGAAAGAAAACGCTTGCATTTATCTAGCACCTTTCATGGCCACTGGACATCTTAATGTGCTCTGCAGCCAATGAAGTGCTTTTGAAGTCTAGAAACTGTTGTAAATGTAGGAAACTCAACAGCCAATCTGTGTGCAGCAAGCTCCCACAAATAGCCATGCGACAGTGACGAGATCAATTGCAGTTATGTGATGTTGTGGGATAGGTTTTGCCAGGACAGTAAAGACAGCAATCTCCTCATCGAACAGGCTGAGGGTTTCGCGGTAAATTCCGCCCGGTATGTCCAACAGTGTGTTAAAATAAGGCATCAAAGAAGCTACCCATGGGAGCATAGGAACAGGCGTTATGAATTTCATAGAATTTACATTGCAGAATATAGAACATGCAGACCATTCGGCCCATCGAGACTGCACCGATCCACTTAACCCCACCTAACCTTTTTTTTTGTGGGCACTAAGGACAATTTATCATGGCCAATCCACCTAACCTGCACATCTTTGGACTGTGGGAGGAAACCGGAGCACCCGGAGGAAACCCACGCAGACACAGGGAGAACATGCAGACTCCGCACAGACAGTAACCCAAGCCGGGAATTGAACCCGGACCCTGAAGCTGTGAGGCAGTAGTGCTAACCACTGCACCACTGTGCCACCTTGCTCTGCAATTCAAGGAGATTGTGATTGATCTGTAAATTCTTTGCATAATAAACTGCATTCTCAAAGCAAAATTTAACTCTTAAAAGAGTGAAATACCTGAGTCACAAAAAAGACACTTGTGGCCACATTTCCCTGACTTTAGCTGCCAGCCCAAACCGTCACCCCCTCAGAAACGTCATGAGTTTGGATCCTGGAATCATAGAATTGTACAGCACAGAAGAAGGCCATACAGCCCACCCTGCCTTTGAAAGAGCGATTCAATTAGTCCCATTTCCCTATTATTTTCCTCAAGGAAGCTCATAGAATCCCTACAGTGCAGACGGAGGCCATTCAACCCATCTAGGCTGCATCGACCCTCTGAAGGAGCACCCTACCTAGGCCCACCTAACTTTTGGACACTAAGGGGCAATTCCGCATGTCAGATCCACCTATCCTGCACACCTTTGGACTGTGGGAGGAAGCCGGAGCACCCTGAGGAAACCCACGCAGACAGTCACCTAAGGTCGGAATTGAAACTGGGTCTCTGGCACTGTGAGGCAGCAGTGCTAACCAGTGTGCCACCATGCCGTTTTCGAATCATACTATCATAACGCACAGAAAGCAACTCATAATGGAAGCATTCAGACCTCCATGTCTCCAGTCAATCACAGAGTAAAAGGGAAGTTGCTCTCCAGCATTGTGTTGAAGAAAGTATTTGACTGCCGTGAGATTGGGGATGGTCCCTCTCTCCAGCTCATTGTATTAGAATTTACAGTCCGCACAGACAGTGACCCAAGCCGGGAATTGTCTTTGGTTTGTGCCTGAATCTCCATCAACATTGAAACCAGAGCAATGCGATGAGTGCTGGCGTTGAGGTAATATCAGTTGGATAATCCGGGCTCTGTGACACCATAAATAAACACTAATATTACAGTCAGAAATCAGTTACATTTCTTTTCATAGACTTGATATGGGAGTGCTGCCAATATTCTCTTTAGATAAGCAACAAGAAATACAGGTAAACAGTTAAAGACCACCCGTGGCCCACTTTGTCTCTTAGGTGAGGCTGTGTGAGAGTAGCATTGAGCCCATTAAAAACCAACGTCTGTTTGCTGTTTTAAGAATATCGCTAATCCAGAGGTTCCATTGGTTTTTGAGGACTGGAGAACGACCAAGTCTCAGGGACTTCGGGCAGACTGGCACACCCATTCTCTGGTCCCGAATTCCTCACGTGAGAAAATTTGGATCCCTTCGATGAACAGCTAGGCACAAATTGCAGGCAGGCAGCCTGAAGTGTGTCTGAGATTTTTCTTGTTGCCAGAAGTTAATCCTTTAACGTGAGGTTGCAAGTTTTCATGGCAGCAGTTAAAATAAAAACACTGCGGCAGAGATCTGCAATGCGGGCGCTTGGCAACGGAGAAGAGCTCCGACAAGAAGTGGAGCATCGGACGATATTCCATTTCCTCAGCGTTGAAAGAAGGCCCGTAGTCACCGATGAAGCTAAAGCCATCCACAGGAGCAATGCCAGAAAATGTTTGATGATCTCACCAGGGTAGGAAAGTAAGTATACAGGCTTTACACAGATTTTTAATGTCTGTTTGTGAAGCCTTGTGGCATACTCAACCCATTTTTTTATTCATTCATTCATTGATGTGGCTGTTACTAGCCATTTATTGTCCAATAAGAGTTAAACACATGTGGATCTGGAGTCGCATGTAGGCCAGACCAGGTAAAGATGACAGATTTCCTTCGCAAAAGGATGTTCATGAATCAGATGGGATTTTCCAACAATCAACAATATTTCATAGTCATTATTAGACTTTTAAATCCAAGTTTTTATTGAATTTAAATCTCACCGTCTGCTGTGGTGGGATTTGAACCAGTGCCCGCCAGAACCATAACCCAGGCTTCTGGATTACTAGCCCAGAAACAACACCACTACGCCACTGCCTCCTTCTACCACAGTTAATGAGCTACTTAAAACAGCCTCTTGGAAATATGATGTGGCCTCCTGTATAATTAAAACTGATGAACCAATTATAATCCACTCTCACTGCGCACAAATATTTTTTTTAATGTGTTTTATTCCAAACTTACATAAAAGGTTACAAATCGTAAACTATTCCGGCAGCAAACCTCCCCAATGCACAACTATCCAGTGTGTACAGATTTCTTCTCTTTTTCACCCTCCTCCCTCACCCCCCCCCCCCCCCCCCCCCCCACAATGAACAGCTCCACAACACGGCCACGACCATTCTTCACCTTGCCTCAAAGCCCTCCACTGAACCCCTTAATTCATATTTGATCTTTTCCAGCTGAAGAAAGTCATATAAGTCCCCCCAGCCAGGCCGCCAACCTCGGTGGCGTTGCTGACCCCCATTGCCACAGGATTCTTCACCGGTCAATCAGAGAGGTGAAGGCCACAACGTCGGCCTTCCTCCCCTCCATCAGCTCAGGCTTCTCCAATATCCCAAATATCGCCACCAAAGGTCCGGCTCAACCTCCTCCCCCTCTATCCATGTTAGTGCCTCGAACACTCCCACCCAAAATCTCTCCACCTTTTGACATATGTCAGTGATTTGCTGGTCTCCGCCCGCATTTCTCACACTCGTCTGCCACTCCCTGGAAGAACCCACTCATTCTTGCCCAAGTCATATGTACCCAGTGCCACCTTGAACACTATCAGGCTCATCCGTGCACACGACGAGGTCACATTTACCCTTCATAGTGCCTCACTCCATACTCCCCAGTTTATCTCCTTTCCCAGCTCCCCCTCCCACTTCTTCTTACACTTCATCACTTGCTCAGCTCCCTTCTCTCCCAGCCACCCGTATATGTCTCCGATCCTGCCCTCTCCTTCCACATCCGGAAGTAGCAGTCGCTCCAACAGAGTGTACCTCGACAACCATGGGAACTCTTTCCAAACCTTCCGCGCAAAGCCCCTTACCTGTAGGTACCTGAACTCACTTCCTCTCGGGAACTCTACCCTCTCCTTCAGTTCCTCTATACTGGCAGACCCCTCTTCCAGGTACAGATCCCTCACCTTAACCAGCCCCACTTCTCTCCACTTCCTTTACATACCGCCTATCCCCACCCACGGCTCAAAACCATAGTTTTCGCACAGCGACTCCAGCACTGACACCCCTTCTCTGCTGAAATGTCTCCTCAGCGGGTTCCAGACCTTTACAGTGGACTGCATCACCGGGCTCTCCGTGCATTTCTTTGGCACCATTGGCAATGCCGCCGTCACCATAGTCCTCAAGCTGGACCCCTCCAGGATTCTTCCTCCATCCTCACCCTTCCACCACTGCCTCATCTACTTCATGTTTGCCGCCCAGTAATAATGTAGCAGGTTCGGCTAAACCTCCCTCTCTGTTCCTGTAACAGGGTCCACCTTCCCTGTCCATACAAATTCTGAAATAATCATTTCCAGTTTTCGAAAGAAGGCCTTCAGTACAAAGATTCAAAGTGTCTGGAATATGAATAGGATCCTCGGCAGAATGGTTAACTTCACTACTTGGACCCTCCCTGCCAGAGTCAGGTGTAATGTGTCCCACCTCTTCAGATCCTCCCTAATCTCCTCCACCAGCTTTGTTAGATTCCATTTGTGTAGCATCGCCCATTCCCTCGCCACCTGAATCCTCAGGTATCTAAACCTACCTCTGGCTACTTTAAATCGTAACCCCCTGGGTTAGCTCGCTTTTCCACACATTTAACATATATCCCGAGAACGCCCCAAACTTCCCCAACAAGCCCATGATCCTCGCCATGCTCTCCAGCGGGTCCGAAACATACAACAGGAGGTCATCCGCATATAGCAACACCTGATGATCCCTTCACCCCCTTGTAATCCCTTGCCACTCTGTCGATCTCCTAAGAGACATTGCCAGGGGCTCTATCACAAGCGCAAACAACCTGCCTTGTTTCCTTGTGTAGTTCAAAGTTTTGTGAGCCAATGGCATCGGTCCGAACACTCACCTTCAGTGCCACCTATAACAGGCGCACCAATGCCACAAACCTTGGCCGTAACCCGAACCTTCCCAGGACCTCAAACAGGTCCCAGCACTCCACCCGGTCAAATGCCTTCTCCGCCTCTATGCACACCACTACCTCCGGTACCTGAGTTCTCGATTGGGTCATGACCACATTTAACACTGTTGCTAGAACGCTGCCTGCCCTTTATGAAACATGTCTGGTCGTCCGTAACCACCCCCAGGACACATCCTTCCATTCTTCCAGCCACCATCTTAGTCAGCAATTTCATATCCATATTTAACAGCGATATGAGCCTATACCACCCATATTCCAATTTACCCTTCTTTGGTATTTATGTGATCATTGCCTGCGTCATCTTCTCCGGCAGCTCCCCATTTTGCAACATTAAACGCCCCCAAGAGATGTGGCACCAGGTCCATCGCAAACTCCTTATAGAATTCCACCGGGTAACTATCGGGAGCCGGGGCCTTCTCCGACTTCATATCCCTTATACCTCCCTCAGCCCCAAGGGCTCCTCGAGCACCTGCCTCTTCTGTGGAGCACCAACTGTGGAGGAAGTGTGTTCTATGTTCTATCATTCAAATGGTCATTGGATAGGCATATGGACGATAAGGGAATAGTGTAGAGGGACTTTAGAGGGGTTTCACAGGGCGGCGCAACATTGAGGGCCGAAGGGCCTGTACTGCGCTGTAATGTTCTATGTTCTATGTCCAGTTCGTCAAAAAACCATCCCGTGTCCCCCTCTTCACCGCCCACGTATACCACCCTGTACAACTCCTTACAATAATCCCTGAAAGCCTTGCCTATCTTCCCCGGCTCCGACACCATATCACCAGCCCCAGTCCATATCTTCAACATTTCCCTGGACGCGTCCTGCCTTCGTAGCTGATGCGTTAACATTCGACTCGCCTTCTCCCCGTACTCGTACTGCACCCCCCTTGCCCTATGTAGCTGTCCTACTGCCCTCCCCATCGTCAACCTATCGAATGAGTGTCCAAAGATGTGCAGGTTAGGTAGGGTTATGGGGACGGGTGGGGGAGTGGGCCTGGGTGGGGTTCTCTTTCAGTGGGTCTGTTCAGATCCGATGGGCTGAAAGGCCTGCTTCTGAACTATAGGTATTCTGTGATTCTGTGAGATAAGGGACCAAAACTGTACTCAGTACTCTAAACCTGGCCTCATGTTTCTGAAGCATTAGCCCAGACTGCTGGATTACTAGTCTAGTAACATCAACACTGCGTTAGCCTCCCATTACTGGAGAACGGCCTCTTACAGTTCAGCAATTTACCATGTTTGAAGAAAAGTCTGTAAAGTTCCAGCAACACAAGAGGGGACAGGAGATGAAAACATGGTTGCATGTGTCCCCCTTTCCCCCGTTTTTCTTTCCCTCTCAGTACTAAATTGATGGAACCATCAATTCACTAGACACGTGCTTTAAGATATGAACAGTGGTTTTAATCTACTTACAACAGAGCCAGCTTCTTCTGCAATGAACTCTCGATGAACTGAACGACTGGCTCTGAGCATTGGTATTTATACAGCAGTCCAGGGGGAGGAGTCGTGGGCGGAGCCAAGGGTGGAGCCCTGTACAAACTCCTAAGCATTCCCAGCGCTACTCCCCCTAGTGGTCGGGCAATGCAACTGCGCTTACAAATGTATGGTCTCATGTATATATAATAGTGTGAATTACGGAGTTACATTCACCACATAAATCAAAAAGAACATCACATGAGGAAGGATTTCAAGACCTTGGACAGACTATAGAGAGACGAGTGAAGGATTGTTAAAGGTTGTTGGAGCAGGGAAGTTGCTTTCATTCTGAAGTGTTTTAACGGAGTAGAGAGGGAGAAACTCCTTTCACTGGTTGGAGGGTCAGTAACCAGGGGGCACAGAGATAAGAAAATTGGCAAAAGAACCAGGGAAGCGACGAGGGGTAATCTTTTTTTTAACCAAAAGTTGTTGTCAATTGTCATTTAAGGCACTGCCTTAAAAGATGGTGGAGCAGATTCAGTGGTAGTTTTCAAAATAAAGTTGGCTAAGTACTTGGAGGGAAAACATTTGCAAGGTTATGAGCAGTGGGATTCATTAGTTATCTCTGCCAAAGAGCTGACATAGGTTGGATGGGCTGAATGGCCTCCTTCTGCGCTGCATGATTCTACTTTCAGAACCCTTCAATGCATAAGACAGTGGTGAGCAAACCCACAACTCGACACTTGGCTCGTTATTAATTTGTTTTTATGTTTTCCCTCTTCTCTTCATGTCTTCACAGGAACAGCAGAGTTAATAGCGGCAGCATCTTCAAGGAGTAACTCACCTGCCACCTCATTACAATTTGCCAAAGTTGGCAGGAAGCAGCCTCCACTCGGGGTGGGGGAGGTGGGCAAGGGTGGGGGTGGGGGTGGGAGAGGGGGGGGGAAGAGCTGGCTGATGGAGATACAGAGCGCAAGGAGGGCACTGAGGTAAAATGACTGAGTACTGGAGTGCCAGGTGAGGGAAAGGAAGAGGGAGAGTGCGGTCCTTTGTCAGAGGGTCAGGGAGCCGACTCCAGCAGCTGCATAGGCGGTGGCACCAGATTGCCTGTACTGAAATGCATTCACACCATGACAGACCCTTACATTCACTGGGCAATGTATCAGTCGAGCAGCTTCCGCCCCACCTGGACTGGTGTACGAAAGCTCATGTCATGTGCAGGTGTTCAGATGTCTCTGGAGTGAGTGACAGGACTAGGCCTTCCTAATCACTGCAGCCCGTCCGAGCTGAGGCCTAAGTCGTCAGGCTTCACTTCTCTGTGAAGATCCACGCATCCTGCAACAAAGGAGACTGCGGCATCCTTCGTGCACGGGTCCCCAAGAGGGACTGTGATGGTTACATTACTGGGCTAGAAATCCAAATGGTCATGAGTTCAAATCTCAGCACAGCGGTTTGAGAATTTGAATTAAATATTTTATAAATCTGGACATGAATAAAACTAGGATCATGAAATGTGGCCGTGAAGCAGTTGGTTTATAATGAAAAAAAAACAAATTGTTCACTAATGTCCTCCGAGGATGAAAGCTGGCTTTATCAGCCTGGGCCTATCTGCCTTCAGTCCAACACTAATATGGTTAATTCTTAACCGGCTGAGGTTATTCAAGAAGGCCCCACTGTCTCAACCTTGCCCCTGGCCTGAGGTGTGGTGATCCTCAGGTTAAATCACCACCAGTCAGCTCTCCCCTCTCAAAGGGGATGGCAGCCAATGGTCATCTGGGACTGTGGCGACTTTACTTCAATTTACTTTTAATTCTTATCTGTGATCTGAAGTCATGATGTGGAGATGCCGGTGTTGGACTGGGGTGAGCACAGTAAGAAGTCTTACAACACCAGGTTAAAGTCCAACAGGTTTGTTTCAAACACGAGCTTTCGGAGCACTGCCCCTTCCTCAGGTGAAATCTGGAAGGAGCAGCGCTCCGAAAGCTGGTGTTTGAAATGAAATGAAAAAAATTGCTTATTGTCACGTGTAGGCTTCAATGAAGTTACTGTGAAAAGCCCCTAGTCGCCACATTCCGGTGCCTGTTCGGGGAGGCCTATACGGAAACAAACCTGTCGGACTTTAACCTGGTGCTGTAAGACTTCTTACTGTGATCTGAAGTGACACAGCGAAGCACTCAGTTGTATTAAACTAATAATTCAAAAGTAAAGACCACTACCAAATAGGGATCGGCAATAAACAACGGCCTCACCTGTGACAACTGCATTCTGTGAGTGAATGATCATTATTTTTCAAAAAAGTTCCCTCTTAGTTTGACAGGAAATCACAAGAACGGGAAGGTCGCAGCAGATCATGGATGGTGGTCCCTGAAAGGGTTCATTGCTCCCAGTCTCCCTCCGTGGCAGAAGTCCTGAAGGCAGATAGGACGAGGCTGTCCCTCTGTATTAGACGAAGAGCTGCAGGTTAAAGTGATCCAAATGGTGCATGTGTTCACCCTGTTGTCTGAGGGCGACATGTAGCTGCCACATCCTTGCTCAGCACCTCTGCATGTGAGTGGATAACCATGTGCGTATTGCAGCTAGTAACTCCCTGAAACTCAGCTGTTACAAAACAGTTGCTTGGAGGCCACTTGTAGGCTAAAGGAACATTTGTAATTATAGGTGACATTAATCTGCGTATAGATTGGGCAAATCAAATGAGTAAGAATACAGTAGAGAAGGGATTCCTGCAGTGTACATGGGGGATGGTTTACTGAACCAATACGTCGAGGAACTCATGAGAGGTCAGGCCACCCTGAACTGGGTACTGTGTAATGAGAATGGAATCATTAGCAATCCTGTTGTTCGAGACCCCTTGGGATGAGCGACCATAATATGATGGAATTTTTAATCAAGATGGCGAGTGAGACAGTTGATTCTGAGACTAGGGCCCTAAACCTTAATAAAGAAAGCTAGGACGGTAAAAGGAATGAGTTGGCTATGATGGATTGGGGAATGGTAATCATTCACAGAGCACAAAAGTAAATGGGAAAGGTGGCCAAACCATGGCTTACAAGGGAAATTTGAGATAGTATTAGATCCAAGGCATAAAATCTGACCAGGAAAAACAACAGACCTGAGGATTGGGAACAGTTTAGAATTCAGTAAGGGGGGCCAAAGGGATTGATTAAGGTGGGAAAATAGAGCAAGGGAGTAAGGTTGCAGGGAAAATAAAAGTTGACTGTAAAGGTTTATATAGGTGTGTGAAGAGTAAAAGATCGGTGAAGACAAATGTAGGTCCCTTACAGTCAGAAACAGGGGAATTTATAATGGGGCAGAATGAAATGGCTGACCAACTAAATACATACTTTGGTTCTGTCTTCACAAAGGAGGAAACAAAGAACACACCAGAAATGTTGGAGAACACAGCGTTTAGTGAGCGGGTGGAACTAAAGGAAATCAGTATTAGTAGGGAAATGGTGTTGGAGAAATTGATGGGATTGAAGGCCAATAAGTCCCAAGGGCCTGATAATGTACAGTGCTTAAGGAAGTAGCCCTAGAAATAGTGGATGCATTAGTGGTCACATTCTAAGATTCTATATATTCTGGAACAGTTCCTACAGATAATAATAATCTTTATTATTATCGCAAGTAGGCTTACATTAACACTGCAATAAAGTTACTGCGAAAATCCCCTATTCCCCTAGCCGCCACACTCCGGCACCTGTTTGGGTACACTGAGGGAGAATTTAGCCTGTCCAATTCACCTAACAAGCACGTCTTTTGGGAATCAAACCTGGGACCCTGGCACTGCAATGCAGCAGTGCTAACCACGGTGCAGATCGGAGGATAGCTAATACAGCCCCACTATTTAAAAAGAGAGGTAAAGAGAAAACAGGGAATTATAGACCCGTCAAACTGACTTCAGTAGTGGGGGAAATTCAAAAATTTGATAGCAGAGCATTTAGAAAACAGTGGTGGAATTGGACAGATGCAAAAGGGGAATCATGCTTGACAAATCTACTAGAATTCTTTGAGGATGTAAATCCTAGAGTTGATGAAGGGGGCCTCGATGTGGCTTATTTGAACTTTTAAAAGGCTTTCAACAAAGTCTCACACTAAAGATTAGTATGAAATGAAAGTGCATGGGATTGGGGGTAGTGTATTGTGATGAACTGAAACAAAGAGTAGGAATTAATCGGTCTTTTTCCAAATAGCAGGCAGTAACTAGTGGAGTACTGCATGGATCGGTGCTGGAGCCCCAGATATTTGCAATATATATTCATGATTTACGTGAGGGAATTTAATGTAGTATCGTCAAATTAGCAGATGACGCAAAGCTGGGTGGGAGGATGCA
This sequence comes from Scyliorhinus canicula, assembly GCF_902713615.1. Lineage (NCBI taxonomy): Eukaryota > Metazoa > Chordata > Chondrichthyes > Carcharhiniformes > Scyliorhinidae > Scyliorhinus > Scyliorhinus canicula. Next base: position 16,866,365 of record NC_052148.1, on the reverse strand, counting down.
GTGAGATCCTTCGCTGTGATTTCGGCAAGCTGAGTGAGTGGACAAATGCACCGCAGATGCAGCATAATTTGGATAAATGTGAGGTTATTCACTTTGGCAGCAAAAACAGGGAGGCAGATTATTATCTGATTGTCTATAAATTAAGAGAGTGGAAAGTGAATTGAGGCCTGGGTGTCCTCGTACACCGGTGACTGAAAATCAGCATGCAGGTGCAACAGGCGGTAAAGAAGGCAAATGGTATGTTGACCTTCATCGCGAGAGGATTCGAGTATAGAAGCAGGGATGTCTTGCTTCAATTATACAGGGCCTTGGTGAGGCCAAACCTGGAATATTTTTTTAAAATAATTTTAGAGTACCCAATTAATTTTTTCCAATTAAGGGGCAATTTAGCATGGCCAATCCACCTACCCTGCACATCTTTGGGTTGTGGGGGCGAAACGCACGCAAACACAGGGAGAATGTGCAAACCCCACACGGTCAGTGACCCAGAGCCGGGATTGAACCTGGGACCTTGGCGCCGTGAAGCATCAGGGCTAACCCACTGCGCCACCGTGCTGCCCACCAAACCTGGAATATTGTGTGCAGTGTTGGTCTACTTATCTGAGGAAGTATGTTCTTGCTATGGAGGGAGTGCAGAGAAGGTTTACCAGGCTGATTCCTGGGATGGCAGGACTGACGTCTGAGGAGAGATGGAGTTGGTTAGGATTGTATTCACTGGAGTTCAGAAGAATGAGAGGGATCGCACAGAAACCTATAAAATTCTAACAGGACTAGACAGAGTAGATGCAGGAAGGATGTTCCCGATGTTAGGGGTCTCCAGAACAGGGGCCATAGTCCAAGGATACGAGGTAAACCGTTTAGGACAGAGATGAGGAGAAATTCCCTCACACAGAGAGTAGTGAGCCTGTGAAATTCTCTACCACAGGAAGCAGTTGAGGCCAAAGCATTGTGGGCGCGATTTAACTGAAAGAAATCTGTTCCATTTTGGGCGTGAATATCAGGGAGTTTCTCGGAGCCTGCAGCACTGAGAACAATCTCACTATCAAATAGCACTTTGTTTATTTGGGAGCCTCTACCAGGAACACTCCGCCAAGGACGCACTTACCTCATTTCCTACAGGAAGAGATCGGAAACCAACTTTAAATGCCGCTCCGATCTCTGAACCTCCCACCATGGCCTCCGGACCCTCCCAATGCCCTAACCTACTGATTAGGGTGTCTTCAAACCCCCCCTCACCCCACCTCATAAGGGCAGGGCACCGGCAGGCCGAATCCCCGGCATGGGCAACCTGACACCTGGGTACCTTGGCAATGCCAGCCTGGCACCCTAGCAGTGCCCCTGCCAGCCTGGTGGTGCAACCTGGGCACCCTGGCAGTGCCAGGGTGGCATTGGGGGGGGGGGGGGGGGCAACTGCTCAATTGAATATGCAAATCTGTATCCGGCCCAGTGAGGGCGGGATGCAGATTGCAACGTCTTGCAAGATTGCTTGAGATCTCGCATGATCATATGGAATGGTGGAGCAGGCTGGAGGGGCTGAATACTCCCCTCCTGCTCCCATTTTCCAGGCTTCTGTGCTTCTATTTTCACAGATGTTGGAAGCTCTGAGGTGGCTCTGGGAACAGGGATTCAGGCCCTCCTCTACTAGGGGTCAAAGCTCTTGGACCCACCTAAATATTACCACTGTGAAACAGAGCCTCGATGGTCTGCTAACCCACCTAGCTGGGCACCTCCAGTCTCCCCTGGCACTGTCTGACGGCTCTAACGGAAACGGAGTCGGGATCAATGGGACATTTTCAGGTTGGCAAACTGTAACTAATGGAGTGCCACAGGGACCAGTGCTGGGCAGCAACTATTTCTCTCAACTGGTTCCTGAATAACGAGGTAGAAACTACACACAATACTCCAGGTGCAGTCTCACCAATGACCTGTAAAACTTGAGAAATACTTTTATACGTTTACACTCCATCCCGTTGCAAAAAAGGCAAAACTTTATTTGCCTTAGTAATTAATTACTGCATGCCAACCTTTTGTGATTCATGGACAAGGACACCCAAATACCTTTGTACAACAGCATTTTGCAGTCTTTTTGCATTTCAATAATATTCTACTTTACTATTCCAATTAAATGACTTGGATGAAGGGACAGCGTGTATTGTAGCCAAATCTGCTGATCACACAAAGTAGGTGGGAAAGCATACCTCGAAGCATATACAGAAAATAGAAGCAGGTGGAGGCCGTTCGGCCCATCGAGCCTGCTCTGCCATTCATTATGATCATGGCTGATCATCAAGTTCACGACCCTGATCCCCCCCCCCCCCCCCCCCCCCCCCCATATCCATTGAGCCCTTTAGTCCCAAGAGGTGTATCTAATTCCTTCTTGAAATTACACAGTGGTTACACTGCTGCCTCACAGGGACCCGGGTTCGATTCTGACCTCGGGCGGCTGTCTGTGTTGAGTTTGCACATTCTTCCCGTGCCTGCATGGGTTTCCTCCGGGTGCTTCTTCCCACAGTCCAAAGATGTGCAGGTTACGTGGATTGGCCATGATAAATTGTTCCTAAGTGAAGTTGCAGAGATAGGGTGGGGTTGAGTGCTCTGTCAAAGGGTCGGTGTCGACTCAATGGGCCGAATGGCCTCCTTCTGCCCTGTAGGGGTTCAATGTTGTTCTATGTTTTGGCGCCAACTACTTTTTGCGGTAGTGAATTCCACAGTTTCTCTACTCTCTTATCCTCAAACTATGGCCCCAGTTCTGGACTCCCCCATCATCGGGAACATTCTTTTGGAATCTGCCCTGTCTAATCCTGTTAGAATTTTATAAATTTCTATTAATTCCCTCTCACTATTCTGAACTCCAATGAAAACAATCCTAACTGATTTAGGATTTTCGACACCGACGCTTTGCTACTGAAAGGTACTATTTTTGCTACTAAAGTGGATAACCTCACAATTATCCACATCACACTGAATCTGCCAGGCATTTGCCCACCCCACTCAGCCTGTCCGCATCCCGCTGAAGCATCTCTGCATATTCCTCACAGTCATCCTTCAAATTTGGAAATAATACATTCAGTCCAAATCATTGATATATATTGTGAACATTTGGGGTCCTAGCACAGATCCAGGGGCTGGTTTAGCTCACAAGGCTAAATCGCTGGTTTTTAAAGCAGACCAAGCAGGCCAGCAGCATGGTTCGATTCCTGTACCAGCCTCCCCGGACAGGCGCCGGAATGTGGCGACTAGGGGCTTTTCACAGTAACTTCATCGAAGCCTACTTGTGACAATAAGCAATTTTCATTTTCAGTACCCACTAGTCACTGCCTGTGAATTGGAAAAAGACACAATTATTCCAACTTTTTGCTTCCTGTCTGCTAACCAGCTTTCTATCCATCTCAAGACACTTCCTATAATCTCATGAGCTTTAACTTTACATATTAGTCTGCAATGTGAGACCTTATCAAAAGCCTTCTGAAAGTGCAAATAAACCACATCCACCGCATCTCCCTTGTCAACTCTATGAGTTACATCTTCAAAGAATTCTGGTAGCTTTGTCAAGCATAATTTCCCTTTTATTTATCCATGCTGACTTTGCCTGATTACACCACTCCTGTCCGAATACTGTACAAAGTAGGTAGGAAAGCAAGTTGTGAGGAGGACACAAAGACTCTGCGAAATGTGGATGGGTTAAGTAGGGGGGGCAGAAAATTTGACAGATGTGGGCAAATATAAGGTTGTCTCCTTTGGTAGGAAGGATAGAAGGTAGTAAGGGCAGCACGGTAGCACAAGTGGATAGCATTGTGGCTTCACAGCGCCAGGATCCCAGGTTCGATTCCCCGCTGGGTCACTGTCTGTGCGGAGTCTGCACGTTCTCCCCGTGCCTGCGTGGGTTTCCTCCGGGTGCTCCGGTTTCCTCCCACAGTCTAAAGATATGCAGGTTAGGTCGATGGCCATGATAAATTGCCCTGAGTGACCAAAAAAGGTTGGGACAGGTTGTTGGGTTACGGGGATAGGGTGGAAGTGAGGGCTTAAGTGGGTCGGTGCAGACTCGATGGGCCGAATGGCCTCCTTCTGCACTCTATGTTCTAAAAGCAGAATATTATTTAAACGGAGAGAAACTGCAGAACAGAAGGATCAGGGCGCTCAAGTACATGAATCCCCAAAATTCAGCATGTGGGTACAGCAAGTAATTAGGAAGGCAAATGGAGTGTTCACTTTTATTTGAAGGAAGATGGAGTAGAAAAGTAGTTCTACTCTGCTGTTCAGGGTGTTGATGTGACCACAGCTGGAGTATTGGGTGCAGTTTTTGCCTCCTTGGGGTATACTTGCATTAGAAACAGTTCAGAGAAGATTCACTAGGCCGATTCCTGAGATGAAGGGGTTCTCTTATGAGCAAAAATTGAATACAGCTGGGCTTATATTCTTGGTGTCTTGCCTATGTTGGTCTGTGGCAAATTGGTGCCAAACCTTGAAATACACATTAGACGAGTGAGAGGTGATTTTATTGAACTCCGTTAGATTCTGAGGAGGCTTGATACTGAGATGATGTTTCCCCTGATGGAAAAATTTCATTTTTATTTCATTTAAAATCTAGAAATAGGAGACACAGTTTAAAAATAAGGTGGCATTGATTTAAGATGGTGATGAAGAACATTTTTTTTCTTTCCTTTAATCCATAGAATCCCACGTTGCAGAAGGAGGCCATTCGGTCCATCGAGTCTAAACTGACTCTCTGAAAGAGCACCCTATCTAGGCCCACGCCCCCACCCATCAACCCAATTTACATCTTTGGACACTTAAGTGCCACAACGGAGGCCCCCCCCCCCGGGATCGATCCCCTCCTCCTCCACCCCCACAGGCTGCCCCCAGACCCTTCCACGCCGAGGTCCCGCCGGCTAGGGGCAGGTTACCCGGCGGGACTCAGGTATTTTTGCTGCGACCACTCGGCCCATCCCGGCTGAGAATCGACGCAGGGGCAACGTAGAACGGTCCCCGACCAGCGCCACACCGACCACACCACAATACGCGCCGGTCATGGGGATTCTCCGGTGTCAGAAACTGATGAAGAAAAGAGTTTGAGATTAAACATTGTCCTCAAGGTTTAGCTTCGTTCTGTCAGCACTCAGTGGGATGACTCAGTAGCATTTATCCGACAGATTTCTTCAGGCATGGGTGCACATTTGTGGCCTTGCTGATTCACCCTGTGCCTGATGTTTCACACCCTGACTGAAGGGTGACTGATTTGTCATGCTCGCCCCGTGATTTCCTTTGCTTTTAATTTCAGTTTCTCACGCTGAGTTTGCTGTAGGCACTGCTGACTCCTGCAGGAATACGGTGCTGACATGACCGAGGCAGTGATGTTAGAAATTGGGACTCATTGGCACTCAGTTCTGGGTGCTCCTAGCATCCTTCGAGCTCCAGCATTGTCGCCGCAGTTGACGCGCCCACCCGTGCCTTAAGTTGCACCAGATGCCATATCGGTGAGGGCAATAGTGCCAATGCAGTTCACGTCTGCTGGAAGTGGGTGCAAGCAGATCAAGACGTGTGCTGATTTAATACCAGTGGAGCTATTTTGGATGTTAACAACCTCTGATCCTCACAGAGCCGAGCTAGCCTTCAGCAGTGGGAACGACCACCTTTCTGTGCAGATTAAAGGGGTCATAAGCTATTCCACAATATCCGTTGGTTACTTCCATTGGCTGTTGCTTCAACTCTGCAAGTGCTTACTGCTGCCTATAGTTTTATGTTGCAAATTCAACAGAGAGTGGCATGGCAGATGCTGAAGAACAATTTGCTGATGTCAAGGATTTTGCACAAATTAGTTGCTCCCATTCGCGGACGGGCGAGTAGGAATTTTCCTTGGAATACAGCATGATGTGCAAAATGATAGATCATAGAATTTACAGTGCAGAAGGAGGCCATTCAGCCCATCGAGTCTGCAACGGCTCTTGGAAAGAGAACCCCGCTTAAGCCCACACCTCCACCCGATCCCCGTAACCCAGTAACCCCACCCAACCTACGGGCAATTTAGCATGGCCAATCCACCTAACCCTGCACATCTTTGGACTGTGGGAAGAAACCGGAGAACCCAGAGGGAACACAGGCAGACACGGGGAGAACGTGCAGGCTACACACAGACAGTGACCCAAGCCGGGAATCGAACCTGGGATCCTGGAGCTGTGAAGCAACTGTGCTAACCATTATGCTACCGTGCTGAGCACAAGAGGCCACATAGAACAGGGCAAGCTGTTGGAAGAGATACAAGGTGGAGAAGGAGAAGGACTATCAGCAGGAAGCCATATCGGCCCAGCGTATTCAGGAAGGAATTTTCCTACCTGAGCCTCAATGGGGAATAATTTGTGAAACGTCTGCACTTGCGTAAGGACATCCTCACCGAAATCAGCCCCTTGCTGCAGAGCAAGGCAAAGGACTACATGGCTAGTGGCCGTGAATGTGTTAACAACCTTCTATGCGCCTGGCTCCTTCCAGGCTGGAGCTGGAGGTATTGGCACCATTTTCCAATTTGTCATGAGTATGAAAAGTGACTGAGGCTCCCTGTTCAATGAGAGTTAATTACATTTTACTCGATCTTGTCGGAGACAAGCCGACAGAGCGAGAACATGGTTTCGCTCAGATTGCAAGCTTCCCTACATTAAAGGATGCCATTGGTAGCAAATCATTCAGGCGATTGGCTGGTATCCAGGCAGCCGTCATGATGTCTTCATTCAATGGCAGTAGACTGCGCTCGCTGCATTTGAGCTCCTGCGGAAAATCGAAGTGTAGCTACAGGGTAGCAAGGTCTATCCCCTGACCACAGGGCTGCTCCAGGGCTCAACCCCAGTGTTCTCATGTGTGTAGCAGGCTGATGGCATTGGAGGATGACAGCTCTTCCCCGAGAAGACTCTGCTATTGACTGAACCATCTCGGGCTCGCCTTTGTGCTCCTTCACAATGATCCCAGTGTGGCTGGCTTCCAGGCAACAGCGAGTGCACAATCAGAGTGGCTGTGGTGAGAAGGTGAATGATATCTTCATCCATCAGATTCACTCTCCATGGAATTACCACTACCCCAGCGCTGGAACCTCTGCGATCTAGTAATTCATTACTATTGCTGGACTGCTGTGAGATCCTGCAAACCCATTTCATTGTTGTGTTACAAATGCCTGCGGCTAAGATACTGGACAAGAACCGTAATGTGTTTTTAATCTTGTAAGCCTGTGCGGAAATGATGCTTCAGGGGTTATGGGGAGAAGGCAGGCGAATGGGCTGGGAAAACTATCAGCCATGATTGAATGGCGGAGCAGACTCGATGGGCCGAGTGGCCTAATTCTGCTCCTATGTCTATTGGTCTTAGGATTGCAGAAGAAATAGGACTTGGTTATTTTTACAAACAAAACTTTAGTAAAGTAAAAGAAAATCAATATTTAAACGTTTAAACTTCAAACCTAACAAGAACAGCTTACATATTTTAACCCTAACACACGATTTCCCATTAAACAGCACGTAAACTGAACATACAGCTCTCAACTCCACTTAGACAGTAATGCACAATTGTACTTGCATTTACAGAATATATTCCTGTTGTTAAACCTAGCTACTTCAGACCCTTTTTTGAAATCCAGTCTCTGTGGCAGCTTTTCATGGCGTCTCACCATGGCTTTCCAAATCATTCTCCCCCACCTGTTCGAAAAGGAATTTTTTCTCTCTGTGAGCTCCGCCTCGCCCCTCAAACAATGGTTCTGTCATGGGGTGTCCAGACCTGAACTCATAATTGTTTTCTGGGCTTTTAATTGTCCATTCCTGTTTACACAAAAGAACAGGGCCACGCAATGAATATGCGATTAACCTCCAACCTCCAGGCAAAATAAGCCATCAGACTCTGTAATGGGCTAATAGCTGGTCAAATCAGTGTGTCGTGGAGGACAATGGATCTTAGGTGAATCATCCCAGCTGAACAGGGGTATCCTGTTTATTCCCATTAAGTTTAAGTCTGAATAGGGCAATGTAACTCAGGCCAGGTGTGGGCGTATATCTCTAATTCAGTGCTAGCAATTTTACCCTCAGTCTGTTAACCCCTAAATTATCCACTACATCTTCGATCCCATTTCCAGATCCAATTTCCTAACATCTCCCTATTGTAACAATTGTAATCTGCAGGTATGACAATAGCACTCTCAGATTCAATTACTGGGTGACTGCTACTTGTACGGGTACGTGAGTTTGTGAACAGAGTTGACCACCACTCCATACTGGAAAGGATAGGGTCTAAGCTCTGTGCAAAGCCCTGTGCCATGTTGATACTGGGCACCTTTGTGCTCCTTCACAATGAACCCAGGCTCCTCAGTGCACCAATCATTTTGTTATGTACATCCGTGTTCTTCTGTAGCCTACTGATTTGAGCCCTCCGCAGTGGAACATGGGTGTGATCTCATCTCCTGGTAATCTAGTACCTGCGCTGTCCTTGCCCCTGCCTTGGCTGCTGCCCGCCAGGTGTCCTGGTGTCTCAGTACATTCAGATCCCACCACTAAGTCCATCTAACTTACCAGTAATGTCTGTACCTGGGCTGGTGACTGCAAGTGTCAAATCAAATGATGGTCTTTCAGTAATGCTCACTTCTTGTTGTTCCTCCACTGCCTGGTCAGATTGTATTATTGGGTGCCTGATAAGAGAAAGACAGAAGGGTAATGCTGCGCTGTAGGGTGAGGGGGTGGATAGTGAGAGTAGCTGTTTATACCACATGCAACTTGTAACTTCACTTTCCCACAATATCCCCAAATTCCTTCATTCCCTTTGTGCTAAAAAGCCCATTTGAGAAGCCCCTAACACTTGTGTCAATGCTGTGTATTTTCTTTTTTGCTACCTACTGTTGACTTCTTTCCCTCTGCTTTCACCAGCTGCCCTGTCCCCGTTCACCGTGACTAGGAGGATCGGCCACCCGTACCAGAACCGCACCCCTCCAAAGCGGAAGAAGCCCAGGACCTCGTTCAGCCGCCTGCAGATCTGCGAGCTGGAGAAGCGCTTCCACCGGCAGAAGTACCTGGCCTCAGCCGAGAGGGCAACGCTGGCTAAGGCCCTCAAGATGACCGATGCCCAAGTCAAGACCTGGTTCCAGAACAGAAGGACCAAGTGGAGGTAATGCCAATCGCAAGAAGTAGTTTGAGGCCATTCAACCTCTTGAGCCAGTTCCATCATTCAACGTATTTCAGTGAAACAAGTGAGGCTGGTTTAGCTCACTCAGATAAATCGCTGGCTTTTAAAGCAGGCCAGCAGCACGGTTCGATTCCCGTAGCAGCCTCCCCGGACAGGCGCCGGAATGTGGCGATTAGGGGCTTTTCACAGTAACTTTATTGAAGTCTACTCGTGACAATAAGCGATTTTCATTTTTTTCAAAGCTCTTAGAAGGCTTGCCAGAGTAGATGCTTAGAGGCTGTACCTTCTCACTGGAGAGTCTAGGGCTGTGGCAACACAGTGGTGCAGTGGTAATGCCACCGGACTAGCAATCCAGGCTGAAATCCTCGGCGGATGGGTTTCAAATCCCACCTTGACAACTTGTGGAATTGAAATGTAATTAATAAATCTGGAATACAGTATAAAGCCAGTTTCAGTAATGGGGACCATGACCAAAACCCCACCTGGTTTACTGATGCCCTTTGGAAATCTGCCATCCTTACCTGGCCTCGGCCTACATGTGACTCCAGACCCACAGCAATGTGGTTGATCTTAGCTGCCCTCCGAAACAACCGAGCAAACCACTCAGTTCATTGGGAAGGGGCAGCTTTCCCTGCATCCCGTGAAAGAATATTAAAAACTAGGGATAAAGGATGACCATTTTGGATTGAGGTGGAAGAGGTTTCTGCCCTCAGACACTTGCGAACCTTTAGAATTTTCTACTCCAGAGAGTCTGGTTTCGCAGCCACTGAGTAAATTCAAGGGGTGTGATTGATGGATTTGTGGGCACTGGGTGGGGAAAGGGAAGTTGAGGTGGATGAACAACCATGATCTTACTGAATGGTGGTGAATGCTCAAGGGACTGTATAGCCTCCTCCTACTACTGCTGTCACCACGGTTGATCTCCATCTTAGCTCCAAACAAAAGCAAAATGCCGCAGATGCTGGAAATCTGAAATAAAACCAGAAAACGCTGGAAAAGCCCAGCAGGTCTGGCAGCGTCTGAGGAGAGAGAAACATCGTTAATGACCGGAGAACCCTCGCCTTGTGTTTCTCGGCTGCGGGGGAGGGGTTTGTTCCATACAACAGGAAGCCCCGTCGACAGCCACGGGAACAGATGATCCCGTCACCGGCCAAGTGGTGAATTACCTCCGCCATCGAGAAACACGCTGGAAGGAGGCCAGAAACTTCCACCCAATGTTCCGCTCAGGGATCTTCAGAGCTGGAAAACTGAAGACAGGCCCTTGACCTTGAAGAGTGATCTCTGTTTGCTCGCTCCATAGATGCTGTCATCCCTGATGGGTTTTCCCGGCATTTTCTGTTATTATTTCACCTGCGCTGCATATCCTTTTACAACCTTGACTAGCAAAGATTGATCAATCTCGGGTTTAACGTTACTTATTGAGCTGATATCTCCTGCTTTTTGTGGGACCACCATTGCATGAGAAGACAGCGAGAGGATGCAGAGGTTGGTGTACGGGTAACATCGCTGCGTTTGTAATCCAGAGACCCAGGCTCATTCTCTGGGGGCACAGGTTCAAACCCCTCTATGGCATCGGTGTCATTTCAATTCAATTAATAAGTCCGGAATGTAAAGCTAGTCTCAGTAATTGTGACCGCAAAACTATCATCAATTGTCATAAAAACCCATCTGCTTCGCTAATGTCCCTGAGGGAAGGAAATCTGCCGTCCTTACCTTGTCTGGCCTACATGTGACTCCAGATCCACAGTAATGAGGTTGACTCTTAACTGACCCCTGATGCCTGAGCAATGTGTTCAGTTCAAGGGTGATTTGAGATGGACTACAAGTTACGGCCTTGCCAGAATCCATGACAGAAAGTGGGCGGGACTCTCCTTCGGCTGACGCCGGAATTGGGAAACGTGATTGGGCGGAGAATCCGTTTTGACGCCAAAATCGTGGTGGGTACCAGTTTCACGCCAAATCTCAATTCTCCGGAGCCTCTACAGCACCGCCAATGCGTTCCACACTGCACGTACGTATGGTAGACATCACACGTACGTTACACACCATTTGTACATCATTAATGCGCCTGACCCGGTATTCCCCGGGGCATCCGCCATTCTCCACCTCCACTGGGGGAAATTCCCGGCGGCGAGGTTCACTTGTGCTTTTAAAAATCATGAAACAGGTGACATGGCTGTTGAGGGAGAGGGGGGGGGGGGGGGGGGGGTGGTATGGAAAGTGTTCAACATCGCCACAGTTTGCCAACAGTTGTGCCGATGGCCCGAGCTTCTGCCAGGGCCGGGGGGCCGTAGCGGGGTGTTGCCAAGAGGTGAGCTGTGGGGTCGAGCAGACGGGCACGGAGCCCCATTGCCGCAGCCGGCAAGGCAGCCATGCAGCTGTGCCATGGGTCGTATGGGTGACCCCCCCAGACCACCACCCGAGGTGCCCTCTGGCCCCATCAACTGTATGGGCGCACTCCAGCGCAACCCAGTGCCATCTTGTTGGCTGGAATGGTGTGTGTGGGGAGTGAAGTCTGTATATGCGGCTGCAGCTTGTCAGCCTCCTGAGTGTCAATCGCGAGTTCGGCAAATCCCGTATAATTTTTTATTGGAATCAATTGTGTTCCACAAGGCGCCGGTGCTAGCCCCTCAGCAGTCCTGAATCGGTTCAGGTTCAGCGCCAGTTTTGCTGTTGTAGAAGTGCACGACTCCTGCTCCAGCATCCACACTTAATCTCAGAAACCTGCCCAGTGTTTCCTAACTCTTTCCCTCAATGCCTGGCTCTGATTTTGAGATTATGTGCCTTTGTCCTCGCCTGTGAAAAATGTTTCTCGCTACCACCCTTACCAATTCCTTTCAAAATCCTAAAATCATCAATCAAAACATCCCTGAAACTGTGGGCGCGATTCTCCGCTCCCCACGCCGGGTGGGAGAATCGCGGGAGGGCCGGGCGACTCACGACATGCCCTCCTGGTGCCCCTCGCGATTCTCCCACCCCCCACTCGGAAGAATCGGCGCTCGCCGTTTTTCACGCCGACCGGCGATTCTCCGACCCGGATGGGCCGAGCAGCCTGCCGTTCGCGACCAGTTCACGACGGCGGCAAACGCACCTGGTCGCTGCCGCCGTGAACATGGCGCCAAAAGCTGGTTTGAAGCTTGTGGGGGGCGAAAAGGGGAATAAGCACCACGGCTGTGCTCGGGAGGGGACTGGCCCGCGATAGGTGCCCACCGATCGTTGGGCCGACGTCTCAAAGAGACGCACTCTTTCCCCTCCGCCGCCCCGCAAGATCAAGCCGCCACGTCGTGCGGGGCAGCGGAGGGGAAGACGGAAACCGCGCATGCGCGGGTTTGAGCCGCCAGCCGTCGTGACGTCAGCCGCGCATGCGCTGGTTGGAGCCGGCCAACCTACGCATGCGCGGCTGACGTCACTTAGGCTCGCCGGCCGCGTCATTCTCGGCGCGCCATCTTGACGCAAGCGTCAAGGCCCGGCGGCCAAGAGTTACGGAGGTCCGCTCCTAGCTCCCCAGGTGGGGGTGAATAAGGTGAGAGGAGCGGCCTCTGAGACCGCGTGAAACTCGGCCGAGTTCACGACGGCCTTCCCGATTTATTGTGGGGAGCGGAGAATTCCGCCCTGTTTATTTTCCAGGCAACACAAGCCTAGTAAATTTACCCTCGGAGTCCTGGTAACATTCCTCTCTGTGAAACTTCTTCTGTTGGTCTCCTTTCTCCAATCTAGCAAGTCGGTCCCAGCTTGTATTCTCCCCTCTTGAGTCAGAGGGTCATGGTTCAAATTTTGTCTGATTATAGTTCTGTGCAGTGCCTTGAGGGCACTTTACTTTTGTTGTACGAGCTTACATTATTGCAAATTGTTTCCTTCCTTGGAAACTACAGTGCATAATCCAGCTGGATACTCGTGCAGCACTGTTGGGTGTACTATGCCTTGGTTGAGAAGTTGAACCGTAGATGTGTCTGCTCTCTCATAGTCACACACAGCCATAACAATAGGGAAGAATACTATCCAAGCAAGAGGTCCATTCTCACCAGAACAACACAGTCAGTTCCATTACCCCACACTATCATCAGCAAAGTGACGAAAGAGGTTATTAACAGTGCTATCAAGCGGCACTCAGCAAAAACCTACTCACTGATGTTCAGTTTGGGTTCTGCCAGGGTCACTCAGCTCCTCACCTCATTACAGCCTTGGTTCAAACATGGACAAAAAGAGCTAAACTCCAGAAGTGAGGTCAATGTGACTGCTCTTGACCGCATTTGATCAAATGTGGCATCAAGGGGCCCCAGCAAAACTGGAGTCAATGGGAATCAGGGGAAAACCCCCCCTGCTGGTTGGAGTCATACCTGGCATAAAAGGAAGATGGTTGTGTTTTTTGGAGATCAGTCTTCTCACTCCAGGAGTTCCTCAGGGTAGTGTCCTAGGCCCAACCATTTTCAGCTGCTTCATCAATGACCTTCCTTCCATCATAAGGTCAGATGTGGGAAGTTTGCTGATGACTGCACCATGTGCAGCCCCATTCGCGACTCCTCAGATAATGAAGCAGTCCATGTCCAAATGCAGCAAGACCTGGACAATATCCAGGCTTGGGCTGACAAGTGGCAAGTAACTGCTTAGGGGCAGCAGGGTAGCATGGTGGTTAGCATAAATGCTTCACAGCTCCAGGGTCCCAGGTTCGATTCCCGGCTGGGTCACTGTCTGTGTGGAGTCTGCACGTCCTCCCCCTATGTGCGTGGGTTTCCTCCGGGTGCTCCGGTTTCCTCCCACAGTCCAAAGATGTGCGGGTTAGGTGGATTGGCCATGCTAAATTGCCCGTAGTGTCCTAATAAAAGTAAGGTTAAGCGGGGGGGGGGGGGGGGTTGTTGGGTTATGGGTATAGGGTGGATACGTGAGTTTGAGTAGGGTGATCATGGCTCGGCACAACATTGAGGGCCGAAGGGCCTGTTCTGTGCTGTACTGTTCTATGTTCTATGTTCTAACAGTCGTGCCTCACGTGTGTCAGCCAATGACCATCTCCAACAAGAGAGAATCTCACCATCGCCCCTGGATATTCAATGGCATTATCATCGCCGTATTCCACCTCTTTCAACATCCTGGGGGTTACCACTGACCAGAAACTGAACTGGACTAGCAACATTAATACTGTGGCTATCAGAGCAGGTCAGAGGCTAGAAATCCTGTGGTGATGAACACACCTCCTTACCCTCAAAGCCTGTCCAGCATTTACAAGGCACAAGTCAGAAGTGTGATGGAATGCTTTCCACTTGCCTGTATGAATGCAGCTCCAACAACACTCAAGGTGCTTGACACCATCCAGGAAAAAGCAGCCTGCTTGAATAGCACACTCTCCACCACTGACACACAGTATCAGCAGCGTGTATCATCTGCAAAATGCACTGAAGGAACTCACCAAGGCTCCTTAAGCAATACCTGCCAAACCCATGACCACTACCATCTAGAAGGATAAGGGCAGAAGATACCTGGGAACACCACCACCTGATGGTTCCTCTCCAAGCCACTCAGCATCTTGACTTGAAAATATATCGCCGTTCCTTCACTGTGCCTGGAACTCCGTCTCTAAAGCACCTTGAGTGCACCCACATCCCACAGTCCAAAGATGTGCAGGTTATGTGGATTGGCTATGCTAAATTTCCCTGAGGTGGCGTAGGTGTGGGCAGCACGGTAGTACAGTGGATAGCCCTATTGCTTCACAGCTCCTGGGTCCCAGATTCGATTCCCGGCGTGGGTCACTGTCTGTGTGGAGTCTGCACGTTCTCCCCATGTCTACGTGGTTTCCTCCGGGTGTTCCAGTTTCCTCCCGCAAGTCCCAAAAGACGTGTTGTTAGGTGAATTGGACAATCTGAATTGGACAATCCCTCTGTGTACTCAAACAGGTGCCAGAATGTGATGACGAGGGGCTTTTCACAGTAACTTCATTGCAGTGTTCATGTCAGCCTACTTCTGACAATAAAGATTATTATTATTATTATTACGGTGATAGGGTGGGGGATTCAACCTAGGTAGGGTACTCTTTCAGAGGGTCGATGCAAACTTGATAAGCTGAATGACGTCCTTCTGCACTTTAGGGATTCTGTGATTCTATGACCACATGGACAACAGTGATGCAGGAAAGAAGTTCCCCACCACCTTCTGAAGGGGAATAAACGCTGGCCTCGCCAGTGAAGCCCAGGTCCCTTGAATAAAAAAAAAAGATCACTGTATCTCTCCAAGTTCATTTTCCTTAAGTACCCACCTAATTGCCATTTGAAATCATTGATGGTCTCTGCTTCCACACTCTCAGAGACCAGGTCATTACCACTCCCCATCATCTGTATCTCTTCCACTAAATCTTAAATCTGTGTTCCTTAGTTCTTGTAGCATTTGAAAGATCGTTGGACAGTATTGTGAAGAAGAGCAGGAATACAAATTGTCATTTGGAGTAATGATGATAAAGGACACATGTTCTCAAAGCTTTTTTGTCTTGAACTCATCAGAATAATTTGCAAAAGTACCAAATCCAACGAGCCTGGGAATATTGTGAAATGTCCTGCAGAACAGCTGGCCCTGATACCTTCCGTATAAATTGTCGTTCCCTTTATATTTGTGAATTGTACTGTTGAGTGCGAGATGGAAAATTTCAACAACATGTCTTTTCTCAGCAATACTCAAGAGTAGGAAGTTTCTTCTCATTGGTCTAGCTAATCTTTATCACTCAACTAACATCACTCAAACCGGTTATTGGGTCATTGATGATGTTGCTGGCTTTGGGAGCTCTCTGCCTGAAATCCGAATGCTGATTTTCCTGTATGACCATAATGGCAAATGGAATTCAATCCAGATAAATGTCAGGTGATGCACTTGGGCAGGATAAACAACAGGACCCTGGGAAGCACCGAGGATCAGACGGACCTTGGTGCGCATGTACTGGTCCCTTAAGGTAGCAGGACAGGTAGATACAGTGGTTAAGAAGGAAGATGATATTCTTGCCTTTATTAGCCGAGGCATAGAGTTTAAGAGCCGGGAGGTAATGCTGGAACTGTATAAAGCGTTGGTTAGGCTACATCTAGAATATTGCGTGCAGCTCTGGAATCCACATTATAGGAGGGATGTGATAGCACTGGAAAGGGTGGAGATGACATTTACCAGGATGTTGCCTGAGCTGCAGAGTTTCAGCAATGAGGAAAGATTGGGCAGATTGGGGTTGGTTTCCTAGGATCAGAGGGGGGCATGATTGAGATGGGGCACAGAGAGAGTAGACAGGAAGAAATGTTTTCCTCTTGGTGGAAGAACCAATGACCAGGGGGCATAGATTTAAGGTAAGCGGCAGGAAGTTTAGAGGGGATATGAAGAAAATCTTTTTCACCCAGAGGGTGGGGTGGGAGTCTGGAACTCACTGCCTGAATGGGTGGTGGAGGCAAAGACCCTCATAACATTTAATAAGTATTTAGATGTGCATGTGCGATGCCAAGACATACACAGCTATGGACCAAGTGCTGGAAAATGGGATTCAAATGGTTATGTGGTTGTTTTTGACCGGCCCAGTCATGATGAGGCGATGGGCCTTTTCTGTGCTGTAGACCTCCATGACTTTACGCCTCTTTGACTCTGTGACTTCAAAAGCCTTTATTTGGCTGGAAAGGACTTTGGGCCATCCTGTGGTTGTGAAAGGTGCTACTTAAATGCAAGTTTTATCTTGATTTCCTCTGATCATTCTCACTCCTCCTCTTAAAAATATAAGAATGTGGAAATCATCGTCACATGGAATGGTGAGGCAGATAACACTGATATATTTAAGGGCAGGCTTGAGACAGACATGAAGCAGAAGAGAACAGAGAGATATGGGGGCAGGATAGCAAACACAATTCGATCGTAAAGCAACTTATCATAGAATTTACAGTGCAGAAGGAGGCCATTCAGCCCATCGAGTCTGCACCAGCTCTTGGAAAGAGCACCCCACCCAAGGTCAACAACTCCACCCCATCACCACAACCCAGCAACCCCACCCAACACCAAGGGCAATCTTGGACACCAAGGGCAATCTATCATGGCCAATCCACCTGACCTGCACATCTTTGGACTGTGGGAGGAAACCGGAGCACCCGGAGGAAACCCATGCACACACGGGGAGGATGTGCAGACTCCGCACAGACAGTGACCCAAACCGGAATCAAACCTGGGACCCTGGGGCTGTGAAGCGATTGTGCTATCTACAATGCTACCATGCTGCCAGAGAGCAATGGAACAAAATGACACATCTCTGTGCTATAGATGCGATGTACCTTTTTGTAAGCTATCATACATAGTTATATACAGTGGTGAAGAGCAGCAGAAAACTTACACTGTTCAGTGATTTCAATGGCAATTTGATATGAAATGAAATGAAAATTGCTCATTGTCACAAGTAGGCTTCAAATGAAGTTACTGTGAAAAGCCCCTAGTCACCACATTCTGCCGCCTGTTCGGGGAGGCTGGTACGGGAATTGTGCTGCTGGCCTGCCTTGAAAGCCAGCGATTTAGCCC
The DNA here is from genome assembly GCF_902713615.1 of Scyliorhinus canicula. NCBI lineage: Eukaryota > Metazoa > Chordata > Chondrichthyes > Carcharhiniformes > Scyliorhinidae > Scyliorhinus > Scyliorhinus canicula. Next base: position 16,848,710 of record NC_052148.1, on the reverse strand, counting down.
TGTGCTAAACCAGCCCCTATCTCTTTCAGTGCAGAGGTTGAGTTTAAGAAAGCAATTAGGGAGGCAAAAAGGGGACATGAGAAAGCTCTGGTTGGTAAAAGTAGGGTAAATCCCAAGATATTCTCTAAGTATATCAATGGGAAGAGGAGAACCAGGGAAAGGGTAGGATCCATTAGGGACCAAGGGGCAAATCTGTGGGTGGAGCCAGAGGACATTGGTAGGGTGTTGAACGAATGCTTCATATCTATCTTCACCCAAGAGAATGTGTAGGTTGATCTGGAACTCAGACAGGGAGACTGTGAGGTTCTTGATCAAATTTACATAGGGAATGACAAGACGTTAGTGGTGTTGTAAGGCTTAAAAGTGGTCAAATCTTCAGGTCCAGGTGAATTGTTCCCCAGGATGCCGGGAGAGATGAGAGAGGAGATTGCAGGGGTTCTGATCCAAATTTTAAATTTCTCTCCGGCTATGGGGCAGGTGCCAGAGGACTGGAGAACAGTTAACGTTGTCCCACTGTTAAAGAAATATTGCTGAGATAAGCCAGGGACCTACAGACCAGTGAGTCTCATGTCAGTGTTTGGGAAAGTATTGGAGAAAATTCTGGAGGAGAGAATCCACTTGGAGAGGCAAAGTTTGATCATGACTAGTCAGCATGGCCCAGTGTGCTAAACCAGCCCCAGTAGTTCACTACGTGGGGGGGGTAAGATCGATAAGTTTGCGGATTGGCTGGGTGGTGAACAGTGAGGTTAATGTCTTGGGTTACAGGGAGATACAGACGGGATGGTCAAATGGGCAGAAAGGTGGCAGATGGAATTTAACCCTGAAAAGTGTGAGGTGATACACGTTGGAAGGAGTAATGTGACAAGGAAGTATTCAATAAACGGCCTGACACTGGGAAGTTCCGAGGAACAAAGGACCTTGGCGTGTTTGTCCATAGATCTCTGAAGGCGGAATGGCAGGTTAATAGGGTGGTGAAAAAGGCATATGGAACACTTGCCTTTATCATAGAATCATAGAATTTACAGTGCTGAAGTAGGTTATTCGGCCCATCGAGTCTGCACCAGCCCTTGGAAAGAGCACCCCACCCAAGCCCACGCCTCCACCCTATTTCCATAACCCAGTAACCCCACCCAACCTTTTTGGACATTAAGGGTAAATTAGCATGGCCAATCCACCTAACCCGCACACCTTTGGACTGTGGGAGGAAACCGGGGCAACCGGAGGAAACCCACACAGACACGAGGAGAACATGCAGACTCCGCACAGACAGTGACCCAAGCCGGGAATCGAACCTGGGACCCTGGAGCTGTGAAGCAACTGTGCTAACCACTGTGCATAGATTACAAAAGCAGTGAGGGCATATTGGAGTTGTATGGAACTTTGGTGAGTCCACAGCTGGGGTACTGTGTGCAATTCTAGTCGCTTCATTATAGGAAGGATTTGATTGCACTGGAGCGGGTGCAGAGGTGATTCACCAGAATGTTGCCTGGGATGGAACATTTAAGTTATAAAGAGAGGCTGGCTAGGCTTGGGTTGTTTTCACTGCAGCAGAGAAGACTGAGGGGGCCACCTGATCGAGGTGAACAAGATTATGAGGGGAATGGACAGGGTGGATAGGGAGCAGCTGTTCCCCTTAGTTGAGTTATGAGGGGACACGTTCAAGGCCAGGGCAGGAGGTTTAAGGGGGATTGAGGGAAAAACTTTTTTATCCAGAGGGTGGTGACTGGAATGCACTGCCTGGGGGGGTGGTGGAGGTGGGTCACCTCACATCCTTTAAAAAATACCTGGATGAGCACTTGGCACGTCATAATGAGGCTGTTTAGCACAGGGCTAAATCGCTGGCTTTGAAAGCAGACCAAGCAGCCCAGCAGCACGGTTCGATTCCCGTAATAGGCTTCCCGAACAGGCGCCGGAATGTGGCGACTAGGGGCTTTTCACAGTAACTTCATTGAAGTCTACTCGTGACAATAAGCAATTTTCATTTTTTTTTTCATAACATTCAAGGCTGTGGGCCAAGTTCAGGCAAATGGGATTAAGTAGGCAGGTCAGATCTCTTTGATGATTTGGTGCAGGCTCGATTAGCCAAAGGGCCTCTCCTGCACTCTATTATTCTGTGATTCTGTGAATTATTCTGCAAAGACAAAGCAGGGCAGGCGTCAGATTCATGGTGGCTCAATACCATGTAAAATACCATGGATACTGGGAATCCGAAACCAAAACAAAATAATGTGGGGAACACCCAGCAGGTCAGGCAGAAGCTCTCGTGAGAGAAGCAGAGGGCGGGATCTTCTGGCCCCAGTACTGGTGGGCATCGTGGCAGGCGGGACAGAAAAATTTAGCGGGCGGATAAAAGTCCTGCCCACCGTACTGAAAATCTTAGCCAGAGTTACTGTGCTGAGGGAGACCTTTGATTTCAATGGAATACACCTAGGTGTGAGTGTGAAAATCAGCGACTGTTTCCTTCTTGGGACATGGGCATGGCCGGGAACGTCAGCATTTGTTACCCATTTCGAATTGCCCCTGAACTGAATGGCTTGCTGGGCCATTTCAGAGGGCAGTGAAGAGTCAACGATGTTTCTGTGGGTCTGGAGTCACATGTAGTGTTTTCCTTAAAGGGACACCAGTTTTTTAAAATTAATTTTACGTGATGTGAGCATCACTGGGTAGACCACATTTGTTGCCCATCCCTCAATGCCCTTGAGAGGGTGGTGGTGAGCTGCCTTCTTGAACTGCTGCATTCCATGTGGTGTAGGTCCACCCACGGTGTTGTTCAGGAGGGAGTTCCAGGATATTGACCCAGCGACGGTGAAGGAATGGCAATATATTTCCAAGTCCGGATAATCGGTTGCTTGGCGGGTAACTTCCGGGTGATGGTGTTCACCAGTGAATCAGATGGGCTTCGATCAATGACTGTTGCCGTAACTAGTTTTATATTCTAAATTTATCCATTGAATTTAAATACAACCAGCTGCTGTGGTGAGATTTGAACCCACGTCTCCAGGACATTAGCCTGGGCCGCGGGTTTACCAGCCCATTGACTTTGCCACGATGCCACCATCTGCCCCTCTCTTGGAGGCTCATTAGTTTCTCGATGGGTGGGTTGAGCTAGAATTGCTGCTGATGATTCTGGGCAATGACCTTAGGACAAAACTGGAGGAAATTGGGGGATGGAGCAGTTTAGGAGCAAATGCAGAGCCAGGAATAGTTCTTTGGGAAGATGGGGGCGGAGAGGTGTGTAAAAAAGAGCAAAGGGTGCAAATAAAGGCTACCGGACCAGCGGGATTGAGTGACGAAAGAGATGGTAGTCCGATGCAAAAGAGGTGAGTGGCAAAAGAAGCAAGTTATAGGCCTGGAAGAGTTGTAAATGGTTACAGCAGAACCATCGCTAGCACCTCCTGTCCTGAGACAATGGGAAGGGTACCTTTGACCTGAAGTTGGTGATCTCATCGTTGAAGCCTGAAGACTTTCAGTTAAAGTATGGGGCGGTTATTTGGTCACTCCGCCCTCCCTGCATTAGTTGCATTGTCGGTTTGCGGGGCGGTGTTTGTGTGATGTTCGCTATTCAGGACTGCTTTCATCTGTCTAATTGCCTGTCACTGACATAAGAATCTGATATTATCCCTGAGGAAATAACAATTACCAGAATATGAGTGGTAAATTACAGCTCACTTTGCCTCAAGCTAGTTGAGCAGCCAATGTGTTCAAACGTGCCGCACTTGTGCAAAGTATGAATAGGATAATTTCAGAAGAATATTAGAATAAATGAAAGTCAGCGATCTCGTGAAACCCGCTCCCTCATTCAGCCCATTTAGATAATCAGTTTTTAGCTTATCCCAGAAGCGAATGCTGTTTCACCTTTTACCTTTGACCTCCAAACGTCTTGGAGCAGAGAAAGGACCAATTAGCCGAGGCATTGAAAACGATCAGGCCTTTTGATGAGGAGAAAATGTTCCCAGGCGAGTCAGGGGACCAAAGTATAATAATGGGCGAACAAATCAACGAGACGATAAGGAGAATTGCTTGTAACATAGGTGAGGCCTGAGGAGGAAAGGTTGGACAGGCTAGACTTGTGCCACTGGAGTTTAGAAGAGTAAGAGCTGACTTGCTTGAAACCTTTACAACCCTTAGGGGTCTTGAGAGGGTGGATGTGGAAAGGATGTTGCCTTTCTGAGAGAATCTAGAACTAGGGGCGACTGTGTAACAATAAGGGGGTCGCCATTTAGGACAGATTCTCTCAGATGGTAATGAATCTTTGCAGATTCCTTCCTCAAAGAGCAATGGAAAAAGAGGGCGAGAGTTTCCCCCCACCCTCCCCCCGCCCCTCCCCCACTACAACGTGTTTTCCGGCATTGGAGACGGCTCATCATTGGCCGGCAGAATCTTCTGGTCCCACTGAGGTATATGGCGTCTTGCGTCCCGCCGCCGGGGAACCCGTCATGCGGGATTACCTACAGCGGGATTGGAAGTTCCCGCTGGTGGGAAGGGCTGGAAAGCCCCGCCTTGAGTCTTTGAATATTTTTCAAGCAGAGCTAGATAAACTCGTGATTGGTTTTGGGAGGGTAGGTGGAAAGTTACAATCAGAGCAGCTCGGATCTTATTGAATGGCGGAGCAGGCTAGAGGGGCCGAGCGGCCTACTCCAGGAAGGTAAGTATTTGCAGGGTTATGGGGAAAGAGCAGAGTCGTTAGACTAATTGGCTTGTTCTTTCAAAGAGCTGACACAACAGGCCAAGTTTACGCTGCATCTTTCTATCATTCAGTTTTCTGCCTTGTCAATGCTGCTGTCGTCAGTTGGCATCAACAAAACTCCTTTCTCCTGGTTATTTTCCCCAACTTGTGCTGCCCCCTCACAAATATATACTCAATTCCGATGCACACTTTTCAATGCGGGCCTTAGTGGATTCAGGCAGGAAATATGCTTCAAAGCTCAGCAGCACTCAAAACCAATTTGTGGAAACTTCATCTGCAACGTTGACACAGCAATGTCTCGATTTTAATATTCTCACCCTTGCTTTCAAAACCTTCCCATGCCTTTGCCACTCCCTGGCTAATCTCCTCCAGCCCTAAAGCCCTTTGAGCTCTCTGCACTATTACAGTTCTCAGACTCTTGCTCATTCCTAATTTTCATCGCCGTATCAATCAGTTTGGACTGTGGCGAAGAGGTGTTTCTTCACGTGAAGGGTTGTGAATCTTTGTCATTTTCTACCCCAGGCAGATTCTCCATTGTTGAGTACGTTGAAAGCTGGGATAGACAGATTTTTGGTCCTTCAGGGAATCAAGGGATAGAGGGAGTAGGGAAAAGTGGAGTTGAACAGCAGTCATTGTCCTGAACTGTGCGGCAAGTTCAAGGGGCTGAATGGCCTACTCCTGCTCCTGTTTCTGCTGTTCTCAAGCTCTCTGGAATTCCCTCCCACAATCTTTCCCTCCAAATTTATGACATTCCTTAAAACCTACATTTTGGAGAAGTCTGATCGAATATGACCGTGTGCAGTACAATATCAAACTTAGGGCTGGATTTCATAGATTTCATAGAATTTACAGTGCCGAAGGAAGCCATTTGGCCCATCGAGTCAGCACCGGCCCTTGGAAAGAGCACCCTAATTAAGTCCACACCTCTACCCTATCCCCGTAACTCAGTAACCCCACTCAACATTTTTGGACACTAAGGGCAATTTAACATGGCCAATGCACCTAACCTGCACATCTTTGGACTGGAGGAGAAAACTGGATCACCCGGAGGAAACCCACGCAGACACGGGGAGAACATGCAGACTCTGCACAGACAGTGACCTAGCGGGGAATCGAAGCTGGGACCCTGGAGCTCTGAAGCGACAGTGCTAACCACTGTGCTATCGTGCCGCCTCACCCGCTGCAAGAACCCCACAGGCGAGAGGCGGATAATTGAGAACTCCATTGACTTCGGGCCGGATTCTCCGGTCGTTGGGAGGTCATGGCTGGAGAATCCCGCCCTTAGTTTCATAATCACTGCAGTAAAAGCTTTGAACATAAGACATTGGAGCAGAATTAGGCCACTCGGCCCATCGAGTCTGCTCCGCCATTCAATCATGTCTGATATTTTCTCATCGCCATTCTCCTGCCTTCTCCCCGGAACCCCTGATCCCCACAGAGAGTTGTGAATTTTTGGAATTCTTTGCCTGAGAGAGATGTGGTTGCCCACTTATTGAATATATTCAAGAAGTCAATACACTTCTTGGAACTGAGGAAATTAAGGGATGTCGGGATGGTACAGGAGGGTGAAGTTGGGGTAATCATGAATGGTGGAGCAGGCCCAATGATGGGAGACTCAATCATGTCCCACTGGTCAGACACCACTCACCTAAAGTGAGGCACCCTCGGACTAAGGAGGTGCTGACTCGCCACGGTCCATCTGCTTCAGTGGCGGCTTGGAGCTTAGAGTCTCTGGTCAGCAAGTGGACAGAATTAATCGCACCAGACAAACAAGCAAAACAAACAAACATAAAGAAGATGCCAACTCTTTGATTGGCAAGCTGGAATATCAGGATGATGCACATGGGACTGACTGATGCCTCACATCATGTGCAGCTGTGATCAATAGGGAACTTGATAGGTTGAACATCGACTCACCAATTCGATTCGCCCCACATGATATCAAGAAATGGCCAAAGGTACTGGACACTCCAAAGTTGAAAGGCCCTGACAATATTCTGGCAGCAGTACTGAAGACTTGTGCTCCAGAACATGCCACGCCCCTAGCCAAGTTGTTCCTCTACAGCTACAACACTGCCACCTACCTGTCAATATGGAGAATTACCCAGCTGTGTCCTGTACACAAGAAACAGGACAACTTCAACCCAGGCAATCACTGCCCCACCATCCACTCTTGATCATCAGCAAAGTGGTGGAAGGGGTCATACACAGTACTATCGAGTGGCACGTGCTTAGCAATAACCTGCCCACTGAAGTTCCGTTTGCGTTCTGCCAGGGTCACTCAGCTCCTGACCACATTACATCCTTGGTTGAAAAGTGGACAAAAGAGGTGAGGTGAGAGTGATTCCCTTGACATCAAGGCAGCATTTAACTGAGTATGGCATCAAGGAGTCCTAGCAAAACTGGGATCAATGGGAGTCACTGCAAAAACCCTTCACTGGTTGGAGTTATACCTGGCACAAAAGAAGATGGTTGTGGTGGTTAGAGGTCAATCATCTCAGATTATGTGGATTGGCCATTCTAATTTGCTCCTTTGGGTCCAAATAATTAGGTGGGGATACTGGGTTACAGGGATAGGGTGGTGGCATCGGCCCGGGTAGGGTGCTCTTTCAGAGGCTCGCTGCAGACTCAATGGGCCGAATGGCCTCCTTCTCCACTGTAGGGATTCTATGATAGCAGCTAATGCACAGCTGGATTGTCATTTAAAAACCCATCGGATTCATGAATGCCCATTTGAGATGGAACGATCCTGTCCTTACCTGGCCTCTACCTATATGTAAATCCAATTTGTGGGCAGCACGGTAGAACAAGTGGATAGCACTGTGTCTTCACAGCGCCAGGGTCCCAGGTTCGATTCCCCGCTGGATCACTGTCTGTGCTGAGTCTGCACGTTCTCCCCGTGTTTGCGTGGGTTTCCCCCGGGTGCTCCAGTTTCCTCCCACAGTCCAAAGACGTGCAGGTTAGGTGGATTGGCCATGATAAATTGTCCAGAAAAAAGGTTAGGAGGTGTTATTGGGTTACCGGGATAGAGCGGAAGTAAGGGCTTAAGTGGGTCGGTGCAGACTTGATGGGCCAAATGGCCTCCTTCTGCACTGTATGTTCTATGTTCATATACAAACCCAGGGCAATGGGGTTGAATCTTAACGAGCAAGCCACACAGTTGCATTCAGGTAGGCAGCTCACCACCACTCTCCTCAGGGGAGTTACATATAAAAGGGCAACAGCCCTTATCAATTTGCCAACAGCACATAGGCTGGGACATTCTGGCCCTGCCAGCGGTGGGCATTGTGGCGGGCAGGGCATCGCGATTTGGAGAGTGGCCAAAAGATTGGCTTTTGCTCCCACTCGTGATGATGCCCCCTGCTAATGGGGCTGGAAAAATCCCGCCCATAGATTCCATGGATGTGTAAAAAATGCACACGTCGGGCGAGGTTCTCGGGCTCCCCCCCCCCACGGCGTGTTTCTTGGCAGCGCGAGGCCACCCGCCGTTGACGGGTGGCGGCATTCTGTTCCCGCCGCCATCAGTGTGATTAAATCCACCCCACGCAGCTGAGAAACCCACGGCAGGAGTGGCCATCTGTGGCGCCGGAAGATCCCGCCGACGTGAACAGCTGGACGTTCTCCTCCGTCCGTACTCAGGAACAGGAGTAAAGATCTTTTTTTTTAACGCAGCACCTTTCACCACCTCAGGATCTCTCGAGGACTTCGCCACTACCTTGATAGTGAACTCACTGTTGTAATTCCGGAAGTGCAGCAGCCAATTTGCACGCAGCAAGCTCTAAACAAAACCACAAAATAGTCAGTACCTGGACAGATGTGGGCTGAAAGGTAATTATTCTCCAATAACACTGAGCTCATTGCACAAATAACAAATTGTGCACCCAACTAAAATGGGCAGACAGGGCCTCGGTTTCAAGGGCATCTGAAAGACAGCACTTCCAGCAGTGCAGCACACTCTCAGTGCTGCCCTGGGGCAGGCTGGTTTAGCTCACTGGGCTAAATCGCTGGCTTTTAAAGCAGACCAAGCAGGCCAGCAGCACAGTTCAATTCCCGTACCAGCCTCCCCGGACAGGCGCCAGAATGTGGCGACTAGGGGCTTTTCACAGTAACTTAATTGAAGCCTACTCGTGACAATAAGCGATTTTCATTTCATCTGCCTGGATTGCTAATCTGGACTGGGTCTTGAACCCACAGCCTTCTGTTTCCAAGGTTGGAGTGCTCTAAACTGAACCACGACAGCCCTCCTATCGCCTGCTAGGCCATTGAATTCGGTCACAACTGAGCTGTTTCTGAACGCCAAATACCCGGCTTAGTTCTGTTTCTGGTAACACCTTTGCCGAACAAAAAGGTTAGGAAATGGGGCAACACGGTGGCTCAGTGGTTAGCACTGCTGCCTATGCCACTGTGGACCCGGGTTCGAATCCCGGCCCTGGGTCACTGCCGTGTGGAGTTTTGTCTGTGTGGAGTTTGCACAATCTCCCCGTGACTGCGTGGATTTCACCCCCACAACCCAAAGATGCGCAGGTTAGGTGGATTGGTCACACTGAAGTACCCCTTAATTGGGAAAAAAAAAATTGGATAATTTATATTTATTTAAAAAAAAGGTTAATAGGTTTCTGCCTCACCTACAGAGATGACGCACAAACCCACACAGACACAATGCACAGACTCATTCCAGAAACTAATAATATAATAATAATACCTTATTGTCACAAGTAGGCTTCAATTAAGGTACTGTGAAAAGCCCCTAGTCGCCACATTCCGGCACCTGTTCGGGGAGGCCGGTACAGGAATTGAACCCACGCTGCTGGCATTGTCCTGCATTGCAAGCCAGCCATTTAGCCCACTGTGCTAAACCAGCCCCTGACCTCATGAGACATATAAAAGGACAAACCCGTTTTTAAAAGGATGCGGGTAAGAGTCGGAGGACGCAAAAAAAGTGGCAAAATGTGTTGACGCCAGGCTTGGCTTTTTTTTTTCGGGGGAAGCATGTCAGTTGTGGCGGGAAGAGAACGAGTGAGCACTTTCCCTAATCCGCAGTTTTCTCTGTGATTGTCTTTGAAACCAGGAGGCAGACGGCCGAGGAGCGGGAAGCCGAGCGGCAGCAGGCAAACCGACTGATGATCCAGCTGCAGCAGGAGGCCTTCCAGAAGTCGCTGACGCAGCCCCTTCAGCAGGACCCCTTGTGCCTGCATAATGCCTCACTTTATGCCCTGCAGAACCTCCAGCCCTGGGCGGACGACAGCAGCAAAATCACCTCGGTGACCTCAGTGGCCTCGGTGGTCTGAGCCAAACCAGTAAATTGACAATTGTTTTTGTTTATTTTGTTCTCCCCTCTGGCACAGACCACTCAAACCCCCCGGTACCAAATAGCGCTGCACATTACTGTATATTACTGGCTGGAATCTTTTCTTTCTAAAATGTAAAATATAAGGTTGCCTCACAAGCAAATAGAAAAAGAAAACTTGCTAATGGGTTATTGCAATGCAAAACAGAACATTTTAAAAAAGCTCAATAAATCAAACTTTTATTTGCGCCGTTTTGATAATGAGTATGATGATAATCGAGTGGATACAGCAGCTTGCTTTCAATTAACAGGGAAATTGAGGAGAAACACACGGCAAGTTTTAACCAGATGATTCGATTGTGGCAAATCCAGTCAGTGACAACGAGAAAGTAGGCCCACGAGCACATTTCACTCAAAGCGTTAACACACAATAACCTCTCCAGTCCTGAATGCCTGGGTCCAAGTCATTCCTTGATTTTGGAATTTTCGGGATTATCGAATGATGGTGGAATGCCGAACAACAAGGCTGTGAATTGTAAAACGGCATAGAAGTGCATATTTTCGTGGAAATTCAGGTTGGGGGGGGGGGGGGGGGGGGGAGTAATTCACTCTTCCATAGATGCAACAAGCATTGAATAAGGTTTCATTATAACCAAATTGGACCCCCCCCCCCCCCACTCCCCCCACCACAAAGTCTCAGGAACTGTTTTCTTTATCATAGAATCCCTACAGTACAGTATCATTTTGCGTTCTTTGATTATCCTTGCAAACTTACTGGTGTCGATGGTCATCCTTTTTATCATTCTTTCATAGGGTGTGGGCATTGTTGGCAGGGTCAGTGTTTCTTGCCCATCCAAAACTGTAATTGAGCTGTGCTTGCAAGGCCATTTCAGAGGGCTGTTGAAAGCCAACCACATTGCAATGGATTTGCAGTGACATGTAGATGGCAGATTTCCTATCCAAATGGGCATTAGTGAACCAGATGCAACATTCAAGGGTAGTTTTGTGCTCGTTATTACTGGGACTAGTTTTATGAATTGAACTTAAATCACAGCAACTGCAGTGGTTTGGGTTTGAACCTGTCCCCCCCCAGCCGAGCCTCTGGATTACTAGCCTAGTGACATTAACACTGCACCGCCTTCTCCCCTACACCTGCAGATGTAAGAAGTTCTACTCGACCATGGTTTATTTCACTGGGAACTTGGCACTCTCTGGCCTATTTTTGGGGTATTGGTTACACCTCCAACATTGTGTTTTCAGGCAGCCGAACCGAGACGCTGACCCCATTTTAGTTGCGTTTCCATGAGGCAAGACGTTTGTCGCATTAGCAGCATTCAGTCCACAGTCTGTTGGCCGTCACCATTGAGAGATTGAAAGACCTGCTGCCATTGTGAAACTCTAACTTTACAGAAGTGACAAGAATCGTCAGATATGCTTGCTGATTGGAAGCTCTTTGATTGCCTCAGTGCCCGTAATGGACTGGAACTGCTTATGCCATGGGAACAGTTGAGAGGGGAGTCTATGGAGCTCCTCAAAGAATTTTGCGTGTCAGGGGGTCGGTTTAGCTCAGGTAGCTAGACAACTGGTTCATGATGCAAAGCGAGGCCAACAGTGTAGGTTCAATTCCTGTACTGGTTGAGGTTATTCATGAAGGCTCAACCTCACCTGAGGTGTGGAATTCCTCAGGTTAAATCACCACCAGTCAATCAGCTCTCCCCCTCAAAGGGGAAAGCAGGCTATGGTCATCTGGGACTATGGCTCCATGTCTGTGATGGAGTGTTTCCTGATATCATCTCTGAATGATACTCGTTCTAATTTCAAGATTATGCTTCCTTGTTTTGGACTTCCTACATCCTGTCATTCTGCAGCTAGCACAAATTTGCGGTTTGCTTGGGTTGAATTGACAGCACTGGCACTGAAGTAACTTGTCACAGAATTTAATTCCATTCAGCGTTTAAGCATAAAGAAGAATGATCCAGAAACCCTACCCCTGGCAGAAAATGGAAAAACAAACTTCCCTCAGCTCTGCATTGGCACCTTCCTCAAGCCATTAGAACCATAGAATTCCTATGGTGCCATTCGGCCCATTGAGTCTGCACCAACTGTCTGAAAGAGCACCTTCCCTAGGCCCACTGTCCCACCCTATCCCCATAACCCCTAACCTGCACAGCTTTGAACACTAAGAGACAATTTAGCATGGCCGCTTGCTTAACCTGCACGTCTTTGGATTGTGGGAAGAAACTGGAGTTCCGGAGGAAGCCCACACAGAAAAAAGTGCAAACTCAGCACAGACAGCCACCCAAAACTGGAATTGAACCTGGGTCCCTGGTGCGGTGATGCAGCAGTGCTAACCACTGTGCCACCCTGCGAGGTATTCAGGCAGATCAGTTTTGGGATTTCCGATAGCTCGCTCGCTCAGACAGAAACACTTCTCAATTCCCTCTGGGGTTAGGAGAATACAGTTTAGTGTTGCTGAACAAAGAGACAGGCTGTCAAAGCTTTCTGCCTTGCACTTAGCAGGACAGATGAAAGAATGACAAAGGGCGCAACAATTTATACTGCATGAGAAAAGAATGCTGATTGGTTGACAAATTCTCTCTGAATAGTTGAGGTATCACCATGGAAAATGCACCAGGGGACTATTGTCCCTTTTTGTTTCATTCAAAAAAGATCCAGGGCTGGATTCTCCGCCCCGCCACGCCACTTTTCTCCCCCGACCCGCTGGCGGATTTCTGCTTTATGCCAGCTGGTCAATGGCATTTCCCATTGTGGGACAGGCCCACGCTGTCGGGAAAGCACCGGGCACCGGCAAAACGGAGAATCCCACTGGTTGAGAATCCCGCCGCCAATGTCTGGACATGTTCCTTTTGCCTGCAGAGGACAGGTCCCTGCATATGAATTGCAGTATTAGTTCTTTCAGATTATCAACCAGGCTTACAATGTGGTTCCCTTACAATTGCTAGAAGATGCATAATAGAACATAGAACATAGAACGATACAGCGCAGTACAGGCCCTTCGGCCCTCAATGTTGCACCGACATGGAAAAAAAAAACTAAAGGCCAGCTAACCTACACTATGCCCTTATCATCCATATGCTTATCCAATAAACTTTTAAATGCCCTCAATGTTGGCGAGTTCACTACTGTTGCAGGTAGGGCATTCCACGGCCTCACCACTCTTTGCGTAAAAAACCCACCTCTGACCTCTGTCCTATATCTATTGCCCCTCAATTTAAGGCTATGTCCCCTCGTGATAGCCATCTCCATCCGCGGGAGAAGGCTCTCGCTGTCCACCCTATCTAACCCTCTGATCATTTTGTATGTCTCTATTAGGTCACCTCTTAACCTTCTTCTCTCTAACGAAAACAACCTCAAGTCCATCAGCCTTTCCTCATACGATTTTCCCTCCATACCAGGCAACATCCTGGTAAATCTCCTCTGCACCCGTTCCAAAGCTTCCACGTCCTTCCTATAATGAGGCGACCAGAACTGTACACAATACTCCAAATGTGGCCGTACTAGAGTTTTGTACAACTGCAACATGACCTCATGGCTCCGGAACTCAATCCCTCTACCAATAAAGGCCAGCACACCATAGGCCAGGGGTGGGCAAACTTTTCCGTGCAAGGGCCGCATTCAGAAATTCACAATTCACAAAGGGCCGCATAGTATATTAAGTAAAATAATTACGTCACCCGGTTATGATTCTGGGCGCCTCATATAGAACATAGAACAGTACAGCACAGAACAGGCCCTTCGGCCCTCGACGTTGTGCCAAGCAATGATCACCCTACTCAAGTCAACGTATCCACCCTATACCAGTAAGTAACCCAACAGCCCCCCCACCCATTAACCTTTAAAAAAAAAATTTAAAAAAAAAAAAAAAAAATTTTTTTTTAAAAATTTTTTTTTTTTTTTTTTTAATGACTTGGTGGGCCGCAGAAATACCTTTGGCGGGCCGCATGCGGCCCGCGGGCCGTAGTTTGCCCACCCCTGCCATAGGCCTTCTTCACAACCCTATCAACCTGGGAGGCAACTTTCAGGGATCTATGTACCTGGACACCGAGATCCCTCTGCTCATCCACACTACCAAGAATTTTACCATTAGCCAAATATTCCGCATTCCTGTTATTCTTTCCAAAGTGAATCACCTCACACTTCTCCACATTAAACTCCATTTGCCACCTCTCAGCCCAGCTCTGCAGCTTATCTATGTCCCTCTGTAACCTGCAACATCCTTCCGCACTGTCTACAACTCCACCGACTTTAGTGTCGTCTGCAAATTTACTTACCCATCCTTCTGCTCCCTCCTCTAGGTCATTTATAAAAATGACAAACAGCAACGGCCCCAGAACAGATCCTTGTGGTACGCCACTCGTAACTGAACTCCATTCTGAACATTTCCCATCAACCACCACTCTCTGTCTTCTTTCAACTAGCCAATTTCTGATCCACATCTCTAAATCACCCTCAATCCCCAGCCTCTGTATTTTCTGCAATAGCCGACCGTGGGGAACCTTATCAAACGCTTTACTGAAATCCATATACACCACATCAACTGCTCTACCCTCGTCCACCTGTTCCGTCACCTTCTCAAAGAACTCGATAAGATTTGTGAGGCATGACCTACCCTTCACAAAACCATGCTGACTATCCCTAATCATATTATTCCTATCTAGATGATTATAAATCGTATCTTTTATAATCCTCTCCAAGACTTTACCCACCACAGACGTGAGGCTCACTGGCCTATAGTTACCGGGGTTATCTCTACTCCCCTTCTTGAACAAAGGGACCACATGAAGACACATAATGAAGATACATATAGCACACTGGGCTAACTCGCTGGCTTTGAAAGCAGACCAAGGCAGGCCAGCAGCACGGTTCGATTCCCGTAACAGCCTCCCCGAACAGGCGCCGGAATGTGGCGACTAGGGGCTTTTCACAGTAACTTCATTGAAGTCTACTCGTGACAATAAGTGATTTTCATTTCATTTCATTTCATTTATACATTGGAATCTGGCCTCTACAGCTAAAGGTTCTGTGTTACAGGCGATTATTAGAATACAATTTGAGGACTTCCGGTGACGAGGATGTGCTGAGTAGTCGCGCATCAAGTGGCTCTCCTCCATCGCACACAAAATAGGCACTTTTGACTGAATTTAGTCTGCAAAATCAGACTGAAACACCCCTCACCCTCAATGATAGCATAGGTGACAAAAATGCTGGGAACAGCAGCTCATCAGACCACAGGACACCAGGAATTGTGGGAAGGGACAGGAGCGGCGAGCATGTGGGTCAGCAGACCCACGAGACAAGGGGTCCCCTGCCATCCCCGAGAGAGGGAGACCAGCGACCAGGAAAGCGAGCTCCCCACACCCTCGCCAGGCAAAGGATGAAACCTCCTAACCAGGGATGAGGGATGACACCAAGGCTGAGATAAAGACGGCAGTCAAGTGGCGTTGGAGGACGTGCGAGCCCGGCATGCAGACGGCTCTCGACGGCATGAGTGAGCACAATACGGGAGCTGGAAAAGGCATCGACGGACCAGAGTGACCAAATCATCGCCCCGGAGGGTTACGATTACATGGCCTAATTGCTGGGCAACCTAGTTGGGAGGGGCAGCTCCCCCAAGACGCCGGAGATCGACAGGGCCCACAGGTCGCTCTGACCAAAGCCCAAGGCGGGAGAGCAGCCAAGAGTAACGATAGCCAAGCTGCATAGGTATCAGGACCGGCAACAGTTCCTTCGCTGGGCCAGACTGACGAAGGCGTTGTAGGGATCTGCATATCTGTATGTATACAAGGGGTTAATGTATAGACATAACATCTAAGTAATCACTAGAGGGCAGCACAAGAGATGGGTATAAAAAGACAACTCAAGCCAAGATCCGCCTCTTCATGTGGATAGTGACTAGTGACCAGAGGCAGAGAGAGAGACAGCTCAGAGTGTAGGTGTAGTTAATCAGTTAATTCTTATGCAACCTTGTTCATTTAACATCATGTGGTAGTCGGTATTAGGGATATTATGTTACCCTGAACAATGCTGTAAGACCATTGGTGTGGGAGGTATCTGAGACTGCTATATCATTGGTGAAACCTGCCTGCTGGTTCCGCCCAGTAAGGCGGAGTATAAGAGCCTGTGTCTCCCCTGCAGCTGCATTCTGTACCTGCGCTGCTGGAAGAAACATCTAGTACAATAAAGCCTTCAATTGTCGTCCAATCTCGCTTCTGGAGTCATTGATCAAACATCAATTTATTGTACTAGATTTTAAAGAATGGAGCTCCGAATCAAGCCGGAGTGACTGCAACTCAGCCCCCACACGGCAAACTCAGCGGTAACTTTCAAACACTGGCTGGCAGCCTTCAACGGGTACCTCAGGACGGCCACAGCTACACCCACGGAGGACCAGAAGATGCAAGTTCTTCACTCGAGGGTGAGCCCAGACACCCTCATCGAGGATGCGGACGATTTCAAGGCCGCAATGGCCCTGTTGAAGGGACACTATATTCGCCCAGTAAACCAGGTCTACGCCCGACATCTGCTAGCAGCGAGGCGACAAATCCCCGGGGAATCACTGGAGGACTTCTACCGTGTGCTCCTGGTGACTGCCCGCAAGTTTCAGCCAGCGACCACACAGAACTTTTGATCCGGGACGCATTCGTTGCAGGTATGCTGTCCTCCCAAATCCACCAGCGGCTGCTAGAAAAAGAGATACTAAGCCTCAAGGAGGCACGGGCCCTCGCTAGCTCCCTGGATGTGACCTCCCGAAACGCTCGCGCGTACATCCCCAACCGCGCGGCAGCCCCTTGGGCAGCGTGGAACTCCCCCCGCGGCCGACTCCGATGCATCCCCCATCCCCACGCAAGCTTGTGTGGCATGACTACCAGGCAACCCCGGGGGGGGGGCCCCATTGCTATTTTTTCGGGCAGGCCAAGCTCTGCCCAGCCCGCTCCTCCACCTGCAAAGGGTGCGGCAAAAAGGGCCATTTCGTGGCGGTATGGCAGGCCCGGGCGGTCGTCTCCGGGGCGAAACAGGATCGCCACCCCAACCCTCTCCACAAGCCACGTGTGGCCATCTTCCTTTCCCAGAGCCACATGTGGGCCCCGGGCTCCGCCATCTTGCTCCCCAGGGACCACGTGCGACGGATGGGCGCCGCCATCTTGCACACCCCCAGCCATGTGCGACCAGTGGGCGCCGGCATCTTGGCTGGAGTCTCAGGACCCCGATTCGGATTACTTACATATCGCCCGAAGAAAATTTCCAGCTTTTGCCACAACTTGCCTCGGTGACCCTGGACCAGTCTCGGACCCGAACGCTCGCAACTGCGATGACGACCGTGTTCATCAATGGGCATAAATCATCCTGCCTGATCGACTCTGGGAGCACAGAGAGCTTCATACACCCCAACACGGTAAGGCGCTGTTCTCTTCCCATCCACCCAATTAATCAAAAACTCTCCCTGGCCTCCGGGTCTCACTCTGTAGAGATCAAAGGGTTCTGCGTAGCGAACCTCATGGTCCAGGGAAGGGAATTTAAAAACTTCCACCTCTACGTCCTCCCTCACCTCTGCGCTGCCACGCTCCTAGGGTTAGACTTCCAATGTAACCTCCAGAGTTTAACTTTTAAATTCGGCTGCCCTATACCCCCCCTCACTGTCTGCAGCCTCGCGACCCTCAAGGTCGACCCACCTTCCCTTTTTGCGAACCTCACCCCGGATTGCAAACCCGCCACCACCAGGAGCAGACGCTGCAGTGCCCAGGACCGGACCTTCATTAGGTCGGAAGTCCAGCGGTTACTGACGGAAGGTATTATCGAGGCTAGCAACAGCCCCTGGAGAGCTCAAGTAGTGGTTATGAAGAACGGGGATAAGCATAGGATGGTCATCGATTATAGTCAGTGCATCAACAGGTAAACGCAGCTCGACGGGTACCCTCTCCCCTGCATATCTGATTTGGTCAACGAGATTACACAATACAAGGTCTTTTCCACGGTGGATCTCAAATCCGCCTACCACCAGCTCCCCATCCGCCCGGGCGACCGCAAATACACTGCATTCGAAGCAGATGGGCGGCTCTACCACTTCCTGAGGGTTCCCTTCGCTGTCACAAATGGAGTCTCGGTCTTCCAACGGGAGATGGACCGAATGGTTGACCGGAGGATTTGCGGGCCAAGTTTCTGTACCTCGATAACGGCACCATCTGCGGCCACGACCAGCAGGACCACGACATCAACCATCAACCTCCGGAAATTCCTCCATACCGCAAAAATCCTTAACCTAATTTACAAGGATAAATGCGTGTTCAGCACCGACCGTCTAGCCACCCTCGGCTACGTAGTGCATGATGAAGTTATAGGCCCAGATCCCGAACGCATGCGCCCCCTCATGTAGTTTCCCCTCCCCCACTGCTCCAAGGCCCTGAAACGCTGCCTGGGATTTTTTTCATATTATGCCCAGTGGGTCCCCAATTATGCAGACAAGGCCCGCCCACTAATCCAATCCACGGTCTTTCCCCTGTCGGCAGAGGCCCGCCAGGCCTTCAGCCGCATCAAAGCGGACATTGCAAAGGTCACGATGCACGCAATCGATGAATCACTTCCCTTCCAAGTCGAGACGACTTGTCCAACGTAGCTCTGGCGGCCACCCTCAACCAAGCGGGCAGACCCGTGGCCTTCTTCTCACGGACCCTCCACGCTTCATAAATCCACCATTCCTCAGTTGAAAAGGAGGCCCAGGCCATAGTAGAAGCTGTGTGGCACTGGAGGCATTACCTGGCCGGCAGGAGATTCACTCTCCTCACTGACCAATGGTCGGTCGCTTTCATTTTTGATAATGCACAGCAGGGCAAGGTAAAGAACGATAAGATCTTACAGTGGAGGAGCGAGCTCTCCACCTACAACTATGAGATCTTGAATCGTCCTAGGAAGCTAAACAAGCCTCCTGATGCCTTATCCCGCGGCACATGTGCCAACGCACAAGTGGACCGACTCTGGGCCCTCCACGAGGACCTCTGCCACCCGGGGGTCACTCGATTCTTCCATTTCATCAAGACCCGCAACCTGCCCTACTCCATCGAGGAGGTCAGGACCGCCACCAGGAACTGCCAAATCTGCGCGGAGTGCAAGCCGCACTTCTGCAGGCCAGAGAAAGTGCACCTGATAAAGGCTTCCCGTCCCTTTGAATGCCTCAGTGTGGACTTCAAAGGGCCCCTTCCCTCCACTGACCACAACGAGTACTCCCGGTTCCCATTTGCCATCCCCTGCCCCGACATGACCGCAGCCACCGTCATAAAATCCCTCCACAGTATCTTTACCCTGTTCGGATTCCCCGCCTACATACACAGCGATAGGGGGTCCTCCTTCATGAGCGACGAACTGTGTCAATTCCTGCTCAGCAAGGGCATTGCCTCGAGCAGGACGACCAGTTACAACCCCTGGGGAAACGGACAGGTAGAGAGGGAGAACAGAACGGTCTGGAAGATCGTCCTACTGGCCCTATGGTCCAGGAATCCCCCAGTCTCCCGCTGGCAGGAGATCCTCCCCGATGCTCTCCACTCCATCCGATCACTGCTGTGTACCACGACAAACCAAACACCTCACGAACGTCTCTTTGTCTTCCCTAGGAAGTCCTCCTCCGGGACCTCGCTCCCAACCTGGCTGGCAACTCCTGGACCTATTCTGCTCCGCAAATACGTGCGGGCGCACAAGTCGGACCCATTGGTCGAGAGGGTCCACCTCCTTCATGCTAACCCCCAGTACGCCTACCCGACGGCCGACAGGATATGGTCTCCCTTTGGGACCTGGCGCCCACTGGATCCTCACCCACACCCCCACCACCACCACCCCCCTCCCTCCCATCGGCGCACCCCACAGCCGCCCTCTTCCCAGGTGGATCGGTCCTCCCACTGGTCCCATCCAGCGGTGATGAAGCTGCCGAAGAAGCCGAAGCCACGCTCCCGGAGCCACGGATGCCCGAGCAGGCGCCTGCATCACTGCCGAAGCTACGACAATCGCCGAGGACGACCAGGGTCCCGATCGACTAATTGCTTCATTCTGATTGTAAATAAATACTGTAAATAGCTGCGACATGTAACGAGGCAAAACACTGTGCTAATGTATACCGGGTACCACCATAACCTCTACCACTGTATAACGCAAGACCACCAACCCACCGGACGTTTTTTTAACAGGGGGTGAATGTGGTAGTTGGTATTAGGGGTATTACGCTACCCTGGACAATGCTGTAAGACCATTGGTGTGGGAGGTATCTGAGACTGCTATATCATTGGTGAAGCCTGCCTGCTGGTTCCGCCCAGTAAGGCAGAGTATAAGAGTCTGTGTCTCCCCAGCAGCTGCATTCTGTACCTGCGCTGCTGGGGGGAAACATCTAGTCCAATAAAGCCTTCAATTGTCGTCCAATCTCGCTTCTGGAGTCATTGATCGAGCATCACATCAACTCTCCAAGTGTTGGAGAGAGAACGAACTCACAGTTTGTTAACGTTACTCAATAAAGTATTTGCTCTAATTGGAAGACTACGAGTGTTAATCAATATCGAGTTAAAGATCACCCTGGCAAGAAGCAAATGAGTAACATATATTTCACACTGCAGTATAACATTACTACCAAGAGTAGCAATATAACAGGCATGCAACTGGGAGGGACATTGGGGCGGAGCTGGCAAAGTGCAGGGCGGCATTTAATTAGGCAAAGTCAGCTCTGTAAAAACACAGTCAGATTCGGGATGCTATTCCCAGCCAGGCTCTGGGTAACATATCAGGGCAAAGATACATTATGACTGCACCTGCAGAGTCGGACAAATTCGTCCATAAGAACGGTTTGGACAGACAGCTTGAGAGACAGTGATGAGGAAGGCTCTGAGGAGGCGAAGGAAATCAATGGGCAATTTTGCACGGGACTGCTTCACCGCACTATGAACAGGGGAACCAGCTCATCGGAATCATAGAATTTACAATGCAGGAGGCCATTTAGCCCATCGAGCCTGTACCGGCCCTTGGAAAGAGCACCCTCCACCCTATCCGCGCAACCCAGTAACCCTGTAACCCCCCCCCCCCTAACCTTTTTGGACACAGTCCACCTCACCTGTGGGAGGAAACCGGAGCACCCGGGGGAAACCCACGCAGACACGGGGAGAACCTGCAGACTCCACACAGACAGTGACCCAAGCTGGGAATCGAACCTGGGACCCTGGAGCTATGAAGCAACTGTGCTGACCACTGTGCTACAGTGCTGGAAGGAATGGGCGAGGACAGCAGAGCATAGAAGAGGGTGAGGAGGTGATAGCAGGGACACCAGCAGAGTCGGTCAGTCAGTAAGAGGCAATCAGATTGACCCTGGGAAATCTAGCGCCGGGGGTATGAGTGAGAGGGGGGCCAGGGCACATCTCCCAGCGGTGAAAGAGGAGACACAGCGATGGGGAAGAGGGGGGGGTGGTGAGGGGGCAGGGGTGTAGATAAATGAGGGGGGATACTGGGAGGCATGAGAGGGGTGGGGGATCAAAACTACAGGGGGAACAAAATGGCATGGGGGAAGGGCTCTAGACTAGTTTCAGCAGGTTCATATCGGAAACGTGGAACAAAATGGCACCACAAGCGGCCACTTCCGAGGGTCCCTGAACAAAGGGAAACCCCGGAGTTCGGGGGCTCACCCACATGGCCAGCTTACAGTTGGCAGCCATGTTGGGTGACCCCTGGACAAAGGGAAACCCCAGACCTCTTGGGGAGAACAGTGACCGCGGCCATTTTGGATGGCCTCATAAAAATGGGAAATCTCAGAGGGCAGGGGCGTGTCCACCAGGTAAGTGGTGGCAGTATCATTGACTCTATACTGCTCTCAAAAAGAGCAATTAAGGATGGGCAATGAAACTCTCACCTTGTCAGCAGAACCGCATCCCACAAACGAAGAAAGAAGACAAATTTGCAGGATTACGGGGAAACGCTGAGGTATTGTTCTTTGAAAGAGCTGACACAAGCACAGAGGGCTGAATGGCCTCCTTCCCTGCTGCATGATTCTATGAAAAAAAATCATTCAGCAGCAATTATGGCCTAGATACTCCGTTCTGGAGCCTAAGTGCGGAAAATCCGGACTGGTCTTCGCTGGCGCTGGGAGCAGGGCCCAGGTGCGAGTCTCTCTCTTTAACCGTGCACATTTCTGCATGGAGGAGAGCTTGTCTGATAGGGGGTTTGATGAGGTCTCTAATGGGGTCTCTAATGGGGTCTCTGATGGGGGGACTTGATGGGCGTGACTGATGGGAGTGACTGAAGAGAGATTCTGATTGGGGTCTGATTGGGGTGACTGATGGGGGTTCTGATGGGGGGACTTGATGGGCGTGACTGATGGGAGTGACTGAAGAGAGATTCTGATTGGTGTCTGATTGGGGTGACTGATGAGGGTCCGATGGGGCATCTGATGTGGGTCTGATGGGGGTGACTGGAGGGATCAGTAGGGGAGGGGGTCAGGTCACCCTATTGCATGTGTGCTGTGGGGCGGGGGGAAAACGTTATTCCCATGGTGGGGGAGAAGGATACCTCTACTTCTCAGTGGGGGGAGTGGCAGGACTCTGCTGTGGCTGCCCCTTGAAGGCAGCACAGTGGTTAGCACAGTTGCTTCACAGTTCCAGGGTCCCAGGTTCGATTTCTGGCTTGGGTCATTGTCTGTGTGGAGTCTGCACATTCTCCCCGTATCTGTGTGGGTTTCCTCCGGGTGCTCCGGTTTCCTCCCACAGTCTAAAGATGTGCAGGTTAGGAGGATTGGCCATGATAACTTGCCCTTAGTGTCCAAAACCGTTAGGGGAGTTACTGGGTTACAGGTGTGGACTTAAGTGGGGTGCTATTTCCAACAGCCAGTGCAGACTCGATGGGCCGAATGGCCTCCTTCTGCACTGTAAATTGTATGATTCTATGACTTTCATTTTGGGGGGAAGGGAGCCTTCCGATGGACTTTGTGGGCACCTCAGTTATGCACTGACCTTGACCCACCTCAGGATCCACTATGTCAGAGCCATGCTTGGACAAACGTACACGGGAAGCACGGTAGCATGGTGGTTAGCATAAATGCTTCACAGCTCCAGGGTCCCAGGTTCAGTTCCCGGCTGGGTCACTGTCTGTGTGGAGTCTGCACGTCCTCCCCGTGTGTGCGTGGGTTTCCTCCGGGCGCTCCGGTTTCCTCCCACAGTCAAAAGATGTGCGGGTTAGGTGGATTGGCCATGCTAAATTGACCGTAGTGTCCTTAAAAGTAAGGTTAAGGGTTGTTGGGTTACGGGTACAGGGTGGATACGTGGGTTTGAGTAGGGTGATCATTGCTCGGCACAACATCGAGGGCCGAAGAGCCTGTTCTGTGCTGTACTGTTCTATGTTCTATGAAAGCCACCTGATGTATTTCCTGTTGTGTGAGGGCGGCACAGTGGCTAGCACTGCTGCCTCACAGCGGCGAGGATCCGGGTTCGATCCTGGCCCCAAGTCACTGTCCATGTGGAGTTGGCACATTCTCCCCGTGACTGCGTGGGTCTCACGCCCACAACCCAACAAGATGTGCAGGGTGGGTGAACTGGCTACGCTAAATTGACCCTTAATCGGGATGAAATAATTAGATACTCTTCTGAAATAATAATGGGCGCAATTCTCCGCACTCATGACGGTGCGGAGAATAGCGTGGCTCGTAAAATTTTACGGCCACGCTAGTCCGACGCCCTCCCGCTATTCTCCCCCCCCCCCCCCCCAAGCCCGACTCCCGATACGAATCGCTGCCGCCGTTTTTTTACGGCGATTCTCAGCTGTCCGATGGGCCGAGTTCCCAGCCCTTTACGGCTGTTTTTACGAACGGCAAACACACCTGGTCTGGCCGTTCGTAAAAACGGCCGTAAAGTCCTGATTTTTAAAACCATGGCACCGATTGGCACGGCAGTACCACGGCCGTGCCAAGGGTGCCATGGGCCCGCGATCGGTGCCCACCGATCGCGGGCAGCGGGTCCGATGCCCGCGCACTCTTTGTCCCTCCGCCGCCCCGCTGTATCACTTCGCGGGGCGGCTGAGGGGCATCCCGGCCCGCGCATGCGCGGGTTTCGCACAAATGCGCGATGACGTCATCCGCGCATGCGCGGGTTGGAGTCTTCCAATCCGCGCATGCGCAGCTGACGTCATATGACGCGTCAGCCGGCTCAAACTCTGGCAAGCGGGCTTAACGAAATTCGTTAAGCCCGCGATGCCGGAGTTCACGGCCGCGGCATGCTAGCCCCGACCGGGGACCAGAACCGGTTCCCGGTCGGGGAGGGGGAGGCTGGCGTCAAACCCGCCCGGATTTGACGCCAGCCTTACGATTTCTCCCTGTGTGGGAGAATCGCGCCCAATATTTTATAGAAGTATTTCCTGCTGTGGGGGGGGGTCAGTGCATAAAGGGGGAGGGGAGTGGTGAATTGGGCTTCCAGCTGTTAATTATAGTGAAGAGGATGCAAATTACCGATAGTGGGTAGCACGCTGAGGTTGCTGGCGAGGGATTGGAGCATCACGTTTTTGGGGGACACTCCATTCTCCGCCCAATCGTGGATCACGATCGCGGCGTCAGGCAATGGAGAATCCACCCCTATGTATTTGCTTTAAAACTCGGTGACAGCATTTATAAGTTCAAAACCAAAAAATAAAGCAATTGCTCACATCTGGGTAGCTTTGTATTGTTGCAGTGTTTGTCATGGAGTCTCAAAGAGGCCCATGATGTAACGTACCATAATATTGGGGATGGTGCCAAAGGCATTCTTAAATACAACGGGCCATTGCATTGTACACTGGAAGACAGCATGACAACTGTTCAAAAAGCTTGGTCCCTCTAAATTAGGGGTCCTTACCAAAATGCAATCGGGGCATCGGAACTGCATTCCAGTCACTGAGCACTCATTAAAATTTGGGCGCAAAGAGGAAGTGCTGTATTACAATTCTGTACAGTGTGAGTGAGTGAAAACGATACTGTGCCGAAAATCCATACAATGCATCACTACACTGTGCCGTTATGAATAAGGTAACATACTGTTGATGTTGCTGCACTAGCTGCACCGAGAGCCGGATTAAAAATCTGAAAAGGTAAATTCAATTCAGTCAATTGGATAAATGCTGAATTAAAAAATTTAGCCTCAGTAATGATGACCATGGTTGAATTGTTAGAAAAACGCAACTGTTTCATTGATATACTTTCGGGAAGGAAACCGGTGGGCTTACTCAGTTTGGCCTATGTGACTCCAGACCCACCCCAAATTGGTTGACTCTTAACTGCCCTGGGAAATGGCCAAACCAGCCACTGAGGAAGCCCATCGTCAGACTCTGAAAGTCACAAAGGGATGGGCAATAACTGTTGCCATTGCCAGTCACAGCCTCATCCTGTGAATGAATGCATTTTTGAGAATAAACAGAAAGTAAATTAGGCCATTGGCGTCACTGTTGCAACACCTTGGGCCAGCGTGGTCAATTCCAGTCCCACTTGAGTTGTAGCACAGTTGAAAATAACTCTTAATTTTAAAAATACCCAAAGTCGTCATCGGTCCAATAACTACAGTCACCACGTTAAACACAATTAACTTTGATTATGAACAGTAACTATACTTAAATAGGCAACAAAGACAACTACTATGCTTGCCTTCATTGGACGGAGAATCGATTATAAAAACTGGCAAGTCATGCTACAGTTGTAGAGAACCTTGGTAAGGCCGCACTTGGAATTTTGGGCACAATTCTGGTCGCCACACTACCAGAAGGACGAGGAGGCTTTGGACAGGGTGCAGAGGAGGTTTACCAGGATGTTGCCTGTTCTGGAGGTTGTTAGCTATGTGGAGAGGCTGAATAGACTCAGACTGTTTTCATTAGAAAGACAGAGGTTGAGGGGTGACCTGATAGAGGTCTACAAGATTATGAGGGGCATGGATAGAGTGGATGGGCAGGCACTCTTTCCCAGGGTGGAGGGGCCAGTCACCAGGGGGCATAGGTTTAAGGTCCTTGGGGCAAAGTTTAGAGGAGATGTGCGAAGCAGGTTTTTTACGCAGAGTGGTAAGTGCCTGGAACGCGTTGCCAGGGGAGGTTGTAGAAGCAGATACATTAACGGCGTTCAAAAGGCATCTTGACAAACACATGTACAGGATGGATATAGAGGGATACAGCACAAGGAAGTGCTGAGGGTTTTAGCAAAGGTTGGTTTCATGACCGGTACGGGCTTGGAAGGCCGAAGGGCCTGTTCCTGTGCTGCATTGTTCTTTGTTCTACAATGTAATTTCTAACCCCCCCCCCCCCCCCCACTTTTACTTGCCCCACCCTCTACACACACAAGACAAACAAACACAGAGGGGAAAGAGGGGTGTAAAAAAATATTGAAAGGATAAAGAACAAGAGGCTTTGTTTCAGGTAGACGTATTCCAGTTAGATTCTTTCAGTCTAGACCTCCAGTTGGATATCTTTACTTTCAGTCTGTAATGGTTTTCACTGAAGACTCATCAGGGTCTCGAGACTTCTCTGCAGACTCAGAAACAGCAAGCAGCCTACATAATAATCTTTATTGTCACAAGTAGGCTTACATTAACACTGCAATGAAGTTACTGTAAAAAAAACCCTAGTCGACACATTCCGGCGCCTGTTTGGGTACACTGAGGGAGAATTCAGAATATCTAAATTACCTAACAGCACGACTTTCGGGACTTGTGCGTGGAAACTGGAGCACCCGGAGGAAACCCATGCAGACACGGGGAGAACTTGCAGACAACGCACAGACTGTGATCCAAGCCGGGAATCGAACCTGGGACCATGGTGCTGTGAAGCAACAGTGCTAACTAGTGTGCTACCGTGCCTCCCTCTGTTTGAAACAAAGAGAGAGAGCGCAACACACAGCTTCTCCTCTCTGAGTCCAAAAGCATTTGCTGCTGAGCCCTCTGAAAAAACCCCACTTGGCAGGACTCAATTGCTGTCTGTTGCCAGGCAGAATATGGTCACTGGCCAATCCGTTGGCCCCCAGCCAACCAATCGAATTGGAACTCTCGGGTACCATAAAGTCTGGGTTCTGTTGTTCAAAATCCAAAACATGCTATGGCAAATTGTACAATTTTGCAACTTTTGAGTTCCTCACTTCCTCTGCTCGACTTAAAGGTATGTCTCCATTAAAGATCCATGGACCAAAAACGATAAAGACAATATAAAGAAATAGAACTAAGGGAACCAAAAGGAAGGACCCTTACAGTCATACAGGGAAGTCATTTACAATCGTGAACAACAAAAAGGAATGAGGAGGTATTTTGCTCATTGGGAAATGCATACGCGAGCCCATGTAAAAAGGTTTAGTCCACTAAGATTGTATGAAATGGAAGTGAATGGGCAAGGGGTCCATTCAAATTTAATGTAATGAGAGTCAATGGGAAGTGACTTGGTCAATGGGAAACCTACACTTGGATCAGGGATATGGTGTCCTGATATTATTTGAAAGGTTTGTGTTCACTTTCATCCGGAATGTCTACCTGCTCTGAAATAATCCTTCAGCCACTTGTCAATCAAACAAATAGTTAAGAATGTGTTTAACACAGCAGCACAGGAGCTTTGAGGTATCCAGTGGGAAAATAGAGAAGAGTTGTGTTATTATGATACAGGGACATCAAAGAACAAAGTACGACAGGGAGGAAATGCAGGCTGGAGGGTTACAGCTGGAAAAGGGGCAGGTTATTGAGAAAATGCCGGTGAACCATAAACTATTTGCAACTGAATCAACAAAGCAGGTAGCTAGACTGTGAGCAAATGTTACTGAATTTCTTTAAACATCCAGTCATCACAGAGGCATCTGAGGTCAGCAGAAAAACACAGACAAGGGAATGTTGAGAAGCCTGCGAGAGGGGCAGTGTCGTTTTACAAATGCATTGGCAAAGCAAAACGTAAATGTATCGTGGACATGCTTCGCAGTGAGTTGAAGCTAATGGATTTTGCCAGCCTATTAATATTGCAACATCCAATCTTTTTTTTAAAATATAATTTTATTGGAATTTTTTACAGAAAATATAAAACATAACGACAAACAATGAAATGCAATGAAATAACCCATAATAACTGTAACACCCCCAGACCGTATGTATCACATCCCCCCACCTCCCCAACCCCAATGAACAACAAAAGAACTTAAAAATAAATTAAAATTAAATAAACAAACATAGTCATTGTCCGCCCCCCCCCCCCCCGTCCCCCCCCCCCCCCCCCCGTCCCTCCCCCTTCCCCCCCTCCCCCCCGGGTTGCTGCTGCTACTGTCCCTGTACCCTATCGTTGAGCCAGAAAGTCGAGAAAAGGTTGCCACCGCCTAAAGAACCCTTGTACCGACCCTCTCAGGGCGAATTTGACCTTCTCTAGCTTAATGAAACCCGCCATGTCATTGATCCAGGTCTCCACGCTTGGGGGCCTCGCATCCTTCCATTGTAGCGAGATCCTTCGCCGGGCTACTAGGGATGCAAAGGCCAGCACACCGGCCTCTTTCGCCTCCTGCACTCCCGGCTCCACCCCAACCCCAAAAATCGTGAGTCCCCATCCTGGCTTGACCCTGGATCCCACCACCCTCGACACCGTCCTCGCCACCCCCTTCCAGAACTCCTCCAGTGCCGGGCATGCCCAGAACATATGGGCATGGTTCGCTGGACTCCCCGAGCACCTGACACACCTGTCTTCACCCCCAAAGAACCTACTCATCCTTGTCCCAGTCATGTGGGCCCGGTGCAGCACCTTGAATTGGATGAGGCTAAGCCGCGCACACGAGGAGGAAGAATTAACCCTCTCCAGGGCATCAGCCCATGTCCCGTCTTCGATCTGTTCCCCCAGTTCCCCCTCCCACTTAGCTTTCAGCTCCTCTACTGACGCCTCCTCCGCCTCCTGCATAACCTTGTAGATATCAGATATCTTCCCCTCTCCGACCCAAACCCCCGAAAGCACCCTGTCGCTCACCCCCTTCGCAGGAAGCGAAGGGAATCCCTCCACCTGCCGCCTAGCAAATGCCATTACCTGCAGATACCTGAACATGTTCCCCGGGGGGAGCCCAAATTTCTTCTCCAACTCCCCCAGGCTCGCAAACCTCCCATCAATAAACAGGTCCCTCAGCTGTCTGATGCCCGCTCTGTGCCAACCCTGAAATCCCCCATCAATGTTCCCCGGGACGAACCTATGGTTCCCCCTTAACGGAGCCTCAATCGAGCCCCCCACTTCTCCCCTATGTCGCCTCCACTGCCCCCAAATCTTGAGGGTAGCCCCCACCACCGGACTCGTGGTATACCTTGTAGGAGGGAGCGGCCACGGCGCCGTTACCAGGGCCCCCAGGCTTGTATCTCCACAGGACGCCCTCTCCATCCGTTTCCATGCTGCCCCCTCCCCCTCCATTACCCACTTGCGCACCATCGACACATTGGCCGCCCAATAATACCCCGAGAGATTGGGTAACGCCAGCCCCCCCCCCCCCCCCCCCTATCTCTACCCCGCTCCAAGAAGACCCTCTTCACCCTCGGGGTCCCATACGCCCAAACAAAGCTCATGATGCTACTAGTCGCCCTTCTAAAAAAGGCCCTAGGGATAAAGATGGGCAAACACTGAAAAAGGAACAAGAACCTCGGGAGAACCATCATTTTGACGGACTGCACTCTATCCGCCAACGATAGCGGTACCATGTCCCACCTTTTAAATTCCTCCTCCATCTGCTCCACCAGCCTGGTAAAATTAAGCTTATGGAGAGTCCCCCAACTCCTGGCCACCTGCACCCCCAGGTATCTGAAACTCTTCACTGCCCTCTTAAATGGGAGTCTCCCAATTCCCTCCTCCTGATCACCCGGGTGTACTACAAATAACTCACTCTTGCCTAAATTTAACTTATAGCCCGAGATGCCCCCAAATTCCGCTAACAGCTCCATCACCCCCGGCATTCCCCCTTCTGGATCCGCCACATACAACAGCAGGTCGTCCGTGATACACGATGTTCCTCCCCACCCCGCACCAGACCCCTCCATCTCCCTGACTCCCTCAACGCCATAGCCAGAGGTTCAATCGCCAGTGCAAAGAGCAAGGGGGACAGGGGGCACCCCTGCCTGGTCCCACGGTAGAGCCTAAAGTACTCTGATCTCCTTCCATTGGTAACTACACTTGCCATCGGAGCCGCGTAGAGCAGCCTCACCCATTTGATGAATCCCTCCCCGAATCCGAACCGCTCCAGCACCTCCCACAGGTACCCCCACTCAACTCTATCAAACGCTTTCTCCGCATCCAGCGCCACCACTATCTCCGCCTCCCCCTCCACTGCCGGCATCATAATAACATTTAGCAGTCTCCGCACATTCGTGTTGAGCTGCCGTCCCTTGACAAATCCTGTCTGATCCTTGTGTATCACCCCTGGCACACAGTCCTCTATCCTGGTGGCCAGGATCTTCGCCAGCAACTTAGCGTCAACATTGAGGAGCGAGATAGGCCTGTATGATCCACACTGCAAGGGGTCCTTATCCCGCGTCAGGATCAGAGAGATCAGTGCCCGCGACATCGTCGGGGGCAAAGACCCCCCTCCCATGCCTCATTGAAGGCTCGCACCAACACGGGGCCCACCAGATCCGCATACTTTTTATAAAATTCCACCGGGAACCCGTCCGGCCCTGGCGCCTTACCTGACTGCATTTGTCCAATCCCCCTGACTAGCTCCTCCAACTCTATCGGCGCCCCCAGCCCCTCTACCAGCTCCTCTTGAACCCTTGGGAAACATAGCCTGTTCATGAAGCTCTCCATCCCCCCTCTCCCCATCGGAGGTTCTGACCGGTACAGTTCCTCGTAGAAGTCCCTCAAGACCCCATTTACTTCTGTCCCCTTCTGCACTACATTCCCACCCCTATCCGTCACTCCACCAATTTCCCTAGCCGCATCTCGCCTGCGGAGCTGATGCGCCAACATCCTGCTCGCCTTCTCCCCATACCCATATACCGCGCCCTGCGACCTCCTCCACTGTGTCTCCGCCTTTCTGGTGGTCAACAAGTCAAATTTGGCCTGCAAACTACGCCATTCCACCAGCAACCCCTCCTCCGGTGCCTCCGCGTATCTCCTGTCCACATCCAGGAGCTCCCTCACCAGTCTCTCCCTCTCCTTCCTCTCCCTCCTTTCCCTATGGGCCCGGATGGAGATCAGCTCCCCCCGGATCACTGCTTTCAGAGCCTCCCAGACCATCCCCACCCGGACCTCCCCCGTGACGTTGGTATCCAGATACCCCTCAATACTTCCCCGGACCCTCCTACACACCTCCTCATCAGCCAGCATCCCCACATCCAGGCGCCAGAGCGGGCGCTGGTCCCGCGCCTCCCCCATCTCCAGATCAACCCAGTGCGGAGCATGGTCTGAAATCGCTATGGCCGAATACTCTGCATCCTGCACCTTCGAGATCAATCCCCTGCTCAGGACGAAAAAATCTATTCGGGAATAAACCCTATGGACATGGGAGAAAAAGGAATACTCTCGCGCTCTCGGCCTCCCAAACCTCCAGGGATCCACCCCTCCCATCTGGTTCATAAACCCCCTCAGCACTTTGGCCGCCGCCGGTCTACTACCCGTCCTTGAACTGGACCGGTCCAGTGGGGGATCCAGCACTGTGTTAAAGTCTCCCCCCATGATCAGGCCCCCCGCCTCCAGGTCCGGAATGCGGCCCAACAAGCGCCTCATGAAGCCGGCATCATCCCAATTCGGGGCATATACATTAACCAGCACCACCTTCTCTCCTTGCAGCCTACCCTTCACCATAATATATCTGCCCTCCTTGTCCGACACCACCTTAGCCGCCTCGAACGCCACCCTCTTCCCCACCAGAATCACCACCCCCGGTTCTTCGTATCCAATCCTGAGTGAAAAACCTGCCCCACCCACCCCTTCCTCAGACGAACCTGGTCCGCCACCTTCAAGTGGGTCTCCTGGAGCATAGCCACGTCCGCCTTCAGCCCCTTCAGATGAGAAAATACCCTAGTTCTCTTAACCGGCCCATTCAGTCCCCTCACGTTCCAGGTAATCAGCCGGATCAGAGGGCAACCTGCCCCTCTCTCCTGCCGGCTAGCCATAGCTTATCGACTGCTCGCCCCAGGCCAGCTCGCCCCGCCTGACCCGTTCCCCATGGCGATAACGCCTCTCCTCTACCCCCCCCGGCCCACACCAGCTCCTTCCTGGCCATTCCAGCAGCAACCCGGTATCCCCCCCATCCCCCCCACCCCCCCCCAGGCTAGGACCCCTCCTAGCCGCGACGCACCCTCCATGGTACTTCCGTGAGTCAGCTGACTTCTGCTGACCCGGCAGCTCCCGCCAAAACCCATCTCCTCCCGGCATGGGGTCATCCCCCTCTTGCCACACCTCCTTGACACCGCTTCAGCGGGGGAAAGAAAACCAGTGAAGGCCACGCCCCCACCTCCAGCTCCGCCCCCCCCTGCCCCGCAGCACGGACATCCAGAGGAAAGCCCGCGCTTTCACACTGCCACACCCCACCCTTCTGACACAGCTCCTCAAAATCCAGTTTCACCCCAACCCCCAGCCCCGTACAGAAGAGAACATATAAAGCACATACCCCCAACGTTCCCCACATACCCCACACCCATACCCAACAGACAAACCCACCCGGAAACAGAGCAAAAAGAAAACCAGCATAAAAATAACACCTGTCAAAATTGAAGAACAGCAACAGCGAAAACAGCAACGGCCATAGTGTGTCCCCAGACCCTAGTTTGAGTCCAGGTTCTCCGCCTGTACAAAGGCCCACGCCTCCTCCGGGGACTCGAAGTAGTGTTGCCGGTCCTTGTATGTCACCCACAGACGCGCTGGCTGCAGTATTCCAAATCTGACCTGCTTGGCATGCAGCACCGCCTTCGTCCGGTTGAACCCGGCCCGCCGCTTTGCCACCTCCGCACTCCAGTCCTGGTAGATTCGCACTACCGAATTCTCCCACTTGCTGCTCCTCTCTTTCTTGGCCCAGCGCAGCACACACTCCCGGTCACTAAACCGATGGAACCGCACCAGCACTGCCCGCGCGGGTTCATTTGCCTTAGGCCTCCTGGCCATCACTCGATGAGCTCCCTCAAGCTCCAGGGGCAAATGGAAGGACCCCGCTCCCATCAACGAGCTCAACATCGTGGTCACATACGCCGGGAGATCCGACCCCTCCAGCCCCTCCGCCAGGCCCAGGATCCTCAAATTCTTTCGCCTCGTGCGAACGTCCAGCTCCTCCAAGCGGTCTTGCCACTTTATGTGAAGTGCCTCGTGCAACTCCACTTTCCCCACGAGGACCACGGCCTCCTCCTCCCTCTCAGCGGCCTGCTGCGGCAACTCCCGAATCAACACCTCCTGTGCCGCCTGGGTCCCAAGCAGCTTGTTGGTAGTCGCATTCAGGGAGTCCAGCAACTCAGCCTTCAGCTCCACAAAACAGCGCAGAAGAGAGGCTTACTGCTCCTGCGCCCACTTCCACCAGTCCTCGGGTGTTCCGCCGGCCACCATTTTGTCTTTCTTCCCCTGCTTTTCTTGGGGAGCTGCTGCAGCTTTTTCCTTTGCCCCACTCCGGGTGAGCACCATAAATTATGGGGAATGCTCCTCTAGACACCTTCCCCCACTGGGATTTGTCGGGACAGCGTCGACTGCTGCTAGAATTCAGCTTTCATAAAGGCCCTCAAGTCAGCTTGAGAAATCTGAGCTGGCCCTTCCCCCGCCTGCCTGCTTGTAGAGGCTCCTGTTTGCTGCTGCTTCCGCCCAATCTTGCACTGTTTCTGAGGGTCTGATAACCCAGAAACATACTATTCCTGGGGGAAAGTACTCCTTGAACATTCACCAACGGCTTTTCATCGAAATTCCAACCCGTGCCGCCCAAAAAAGAGCTCTTTTCTGTAACCTTGGGCAGGAGCTGCCACTGTGTGCTCACTCACGTCATGCTGCACACCGGAAGTCCGCAACATCCAATCTTGTCGACACCGAATGCCCACAGTGTCCACAGCACTCACTGAATAATGACCGGAAGTATGTGCTATCATCAAAGTTGAGGCTGACATAGCACAAAATGAGGCCTTTTACAGAATCATAGAATTTACAGTGCGGAAGGAGGCCATTCGGCCCATCGAGTCTGCACCAGCTCTTGGAAAGAGCACCCCACTTAAGCCCACACCTCCACCCTATCCCCGTAAACCATAGCTGTGATCAATGGCTAGATCAAGCATTAATTTTAAAGATAGATAGATTTTTGTGAGCCAGAAGTATTAAGGGACATGGGGTTTATGCGGTTACGTTGCTGATCAGCCACAATCTCAGCCAGGAGGCGGCAGCAGGGATAGAGGATGCATTGGTTATGACATTTCAAAATTCCCTGGATTCTGGAAAGGCCCCGGTGGTTGGAAACACACTAATGTAACTCCCCTGTTCAAAAAGGGAGAGGGGCAAAAATGTGGCAAACTATAGATTGGGAAGTTGCTGGAATCAATCATTAAGGAGGAGAATACTGAACATTTGGAAAGAGGAAGCTCAATCCACCATTGCCAGCATGGTTTTATGAAGGGTAAGTCATGCTTGACAAACTTATTTGACGTCTTTGCAGACATAACTAGCAAGGTGAATAATGGGGAACCTGTGGATGTGGTATATCCAGACTTCCAGAAGGCACTTGACAAGGTGCCGCATAAAAGACAAATCCAGAAGGTGAGATTTCAGGTGGTTGGGGATAGAGTACTAGACTGGATTGAGGATTGACTGACTGATAGAAAGCAAAGGGTCGGGTTAAATGGGTCCTTCGCTAACTGGCGAACTGTAACTAGGTGCGGCGGGGGGGTGGCGCAGGGTTCAGTCCTCAGACCTCAACTGTTCACAATCTATATAAATGATCTCCAAGCAGGGACAGAGTGTAACATAGCAACATTTGTGGATGATGCTAAAATAGGTGGGAAAGCAGACAGTGAAGAGGAAATACAGATTTTGCAGACGGATATAAATAGGCTGGGAGATTGGGCCAGAATTTGGCAGATGGAGTTTAATGTGGATAAGTGAGAGGTTATCCATTTGCATAACGAAAATTATTGTCTAAACGGAAAGCAGATTCAAAATGTATCTGGGCAGAGGGATCTGGGTGTCTTTGTTCATGGATCGCAGAAAGTCAGGATGCAGGTATAAAATGTAATAAGCAAGGCAAATGGAATGTTCCCGTTTATTGCAAAAGGACTGGAGTATAAAAGTCGAGAAGTGTTGTTGCCATTGTAGACGGTGTTGGTGAGGCCACATCAGGAGTATTGTGTCCAGTTTTGGTCTCCTTATTTGAGGAAGGATGTGGGGGCATTGGAGGCAGTTCAGAGGAGGCTCACCAGATGATTCCAGGGATGAAAGGGTTGACGTATGAGGAGAGATTAAACAGTTTGGGCTTATACCAGCCAGAGTTTAGAAGGATGACAGGGGAACTGATTAAGGCATATAAAATACTAAAAGTGATTGATAAAGTAAAGGCAGACCAAACATTCCTCCTTGTGGGGCAATCTGGAACAAGGGGTCACAAATATAGATTGAGAGGCGGTAGATTTTAAACTGAGATGAGGAGACAGTACAAGTCACAGAGGATGGTGGATTCGTGGAAATCGCTGCCCCATAGTGCAGTGGAATCTGAATCATTAAATGGTTTCAAGAGGGATATAGATATATGTCTGGTAAAAAAAAAACAGGTGAAAGGGATATGGGGAACAGTTGGGATGTGGTTTTTGAGACCAGGAAGAGATCAGCCATGATCTGATTGATTGGTGGAGCAGGCTCGAAGGACTTGAATTGCCCACTCCTGCTCCTAATTCCTATGTTCCTGTGAATGACAGAACAGGACCGAGGAGCAAAAAAGCCATTTCCTATCCTCCAGTGCCTTGTAAATTCTTCCCCTTCATTTTTATTCATCCAATTCCTTTTCGAAAGTTACTTTCAAATTTGTTCCCGTCGCCCTTTCAGACAATGCTTGTTTAAAAATTTGTTCATGGGATGTTAGTATTATTGGCATGGCCAACGTTTCTTGAACATCCTAATTGCCCTTGAAACGTTAGTGGTGATCGACCTTTTTGAACCGTTGCAGTCCCTGAGATGTCGGTACACTCATCGTGCTATTAGCGACGGAATTCCAGGATTCTAACCCAGTGGCAATGAAAAAATGGCAATAATAATAATCTTTATTAGTGTCACAAATAGGCTTACATTAACACTGCAATGAAGTTACTGTGAAAAGCCCCTAGTCACCCCATTCCGGCGCCTGTTCGGGTACACATAGGGAGAACTGAGAATGTCCAAATGACCTAACAGCACGTCTTTCGGGTATATTTCCAAGTCAGGGTGATGTGTAGTTTGGAGAGTATAATCACGCCCACAAGGCCCACGGTGATACCCTAATTGATCTGCCCGTGCGAGCCAAGGAATATGATCTTCCCCACTAGTGGGCAGTGGCCTATCCAGCTGGGGCTCATAATTATCTCATATAAAGGCCGGCCTTGCCAGGGACTAGCAAGTGGGACCAATACTGTGCGCCTATTTACCGTCTTAGAACAAACTCTTTTGGCCGCGAGTGAACCGACGTACACCCCACCGTATGGCCTTATAGAGAGACACGTGAAGGTGCCGGTGTTCCCATATGTCTGCTGCTGTAATGAACTCCAATTGGCTTTATTGGTTGGCCAATTGGAGTATGAGCTCCCTCAATGATAGCTCATTGAGGGGGCCCATATAATCACCTGTGTAGGCTTTGTGAGCCAGTCTTAAGTTGACTGGACTGTTAGCAGCACTGTTTGTAGCTGCTCCTGTAATATCGTTATTGTAAATAAATATTGGTGTGGTGATGGAACTCCTGCCTCCCATGGATTACTACAGTGGCAACGAGGTAAACTACAAATTTTGCGGAGACCAGCTGCCGCACTCGGAGGGTAAGCCTTGCCATTTTAAAAATGCCATTTTTTGGGAGGTTAGAGGCATTCGACCCGGCTATTGAGGACTGGTCCCAGTATGTGGAGAGAATGTGTTACTTCTTCCGGGCAAATGATAAACTGACGGACGAAAGGAGACGGCTTATCCTGCTGTCGGCATGCGGACCCTCCGCTTTCGCCATTATACGTAGTCTGACTTATCCCGATGCGCCGGACATGAAAACTTTCCAAGAAGTAACGGAATTGATGAAAGAGCACTACGACCCAAAACCACCCCTCATTTTGCGTAGGTACAGATTCTACACAGCGAAGCGAGAAGACAGGGAGTCAGTCACAAATTTCTTGACCCGCCTGAGAAGTCTGGCGGAAAAATGTGAGTTCGGCCCGACGCTAAATGAAATGCTTCGGGACCGGTTAGTGTGTGGTATAAACGACCTCACAATACAGAAACGCCTGTTGGCGGAAACGGAGCTAGACTGCAGGCAGGCGTTACAGCTCGCACTGTCCCTAGAAAAGGCAGCAAGTGGGGTGCAGGAACTACAGGGCACGCCAATGGAGGTAGATACCTGTGAGAGGGACTACCACAACGGGTCCTGCTACCAGATAGCCGCTTTCAGGAAAAACCTGAGGAATAGAGAGAAAAAGGAAAACCCCAGAACTGCCCCCAAGTCTGCCAGGACTAACTGGAGACAAAGGGAAGTACCGGCTGAGGCTCCCCCAACAGAGAAGGAGCGTTTCTGGCACCAGACAGAGTGGGGTAACAATGACAGAAACCCTAGAAGGAGGTGGCAAAAGAGGAATAGCAGGTGGGGACTCAGGGAAGTACACAACCTAGACACCCCATCCTCCTCTGAAGGGGAACAATTATATAATATTACAACGAAGAAACCATTAGGATTACCCCACGGGTGAACAGGCGGCCGACAATAATGGAAATAGACACGGGTGCGGCCGTATCAGTAATGGGAGTGGCAGCATTTAGAAAAATCAAAGATGGACTCCAGCCACTAACCCTAACAAAAACATCGACGAAACTTAAAACCTACACGGGGGAACCCCTGGAAGTTCTAGGCACGACTCATGTACCTGTGGAATATGAGAAACAATTGCTCAGATTACCGTTGGCGATAGTAGAGGGCTCTGGACCGAGCTTAATTGGATGGAACTGGCTGAAAGACCTAAAATTAGATTGGATGAAAATTTTCCAGAGTGGAAGCGGGCAGTTGAGTGGAGTACTCCATAAATACCCTGAGGTTTTCCAGGAATGTTTGGGGGAAATCATAGGTGCCAAAGCAACTTTGCACATGGACCCAGAAGCCCTTCCGAAATTTTGTAAGGCCAGGCCGGTACCTTTTGCATTAAGGAAGAAAGTAGATGACAAAATAGAAAGGTTATGGCGCGACGGCATTATCCGACCAGTACAATTCTCGGAATGGGCAGCGCCGGTGGTACCAATTTTGAAGCCAGACGGCTCGATATGTCTCTGTGGAGATTTCAAACAGACAGTAAACATATACGCACTGCTGGACAAATACCCAATCCCGAAAATAGACGACCTATATGCCAAATTGGCAGGTGGGCTTTTGTTCACAAAACTAGACATGAGCCACGCCTACCTGCAGTTAAAACTGGACAAGGGATCCCAGAAGTTCACTCCGATCAACACCCTGAAGGGCCTTTTTCGTTATACTAGGCTACCTTTTGGAGTGTCATCATCCTGCGCTATATTCCAGCGTACGATGGAAAATATTCTGCAGGGACTACCGCAGGTGGCGATTTATTTGGACGATGTCTTAATCACGAGTAGGGCAAACAGGGAACAGTTAAGGAACCTGGAGGAAGTGCTCAGGTGTTTCGCAAAGGCAGGCGTACGGCTAAAAAGGGAAAAATGTGTTTTTCTGGCCCCACAAGTGACGTACCTGGGATATAAAGTAGACGAGTCAGGCTTACATACATTAGAAGACAGAGTATGGGCAATAAAAGAAGCCCCAGCTCCCACCACGGTCCAGAAGTTACGATCATTTCTAGGGTTGGTAACCTATTATGGAAAATTTATTGAAAATAGGGCGTCCATCCTAGAACCCCTCCACCAGCTACTAAAAAAGGGGCAAGATGGAAATGGTCCACCCGCCACAACTGAGCATTTAGGGACATTAAGGAACAGCTGTCATCCGAAAATGTCCTAGAGCATTATGACCCAAGGAAGGAGTTGGTGGTCACTTGTGATGCATTCCCCTGCGGGGTAGGAGCCGTCTTAGCCCATAGAGGAAGGAATGGGGAAGAATGGCCAATAGCCTATGCTTCGAGGACCTTGGCGATGGCTGAGAGGAAGTACGCCCAAATCAAGAAGGAAGGACTGGCGGTGATATTCGCAGTAAAAAAATTTCACCAGAATCTGTACGGGCGGAAATTCACCATAGTGACGGACCATAAGCCGTTATTAGGGTT
Source organism: Scyliorhinus canicula (assembly GCF_902713615.1). Classification (NCBI taxonomy): domain Eukaryota; kingdom Metazoa; phylum Chordata; class Chondrichthyes; order Carcharhiniformes; family Scyliorhinidae; genus Scyliorhinus; species Scyliorhinus canicula. The sequence continues at coordinate 16,809,370 of NC_052148.1, read as the reverse complement.
ATTAAAAGAAGACAAGTCAATACCCCCGATTGCATCAGCTAGAATCCAATGCTGGGCGTTGCTACTGGCGGCGTATAGATACGTTCTGAGCACAGACCGGGAACGCGAGTAGCACATGCAGATGCTTTGAGCAGACTTCCCCTCCCGGACACTCCGCCGCAAATACCAAAAGTAGAGGAGACAGTAATGACTCTAAATTTTTTGGACACCCTACCAGTAGACGCACAACATATTCGGTTGTGGACGCAAAAAGACCCAGTTTTTGGATTGGATTGGATTGGATTGGATTTGTTTATTGTCACGTGTACCGAGGTACAGTGAAAAGTATTTTTCTGCAAGCAGCTCAACAGATCATTCAGTACATGGGAAGAAAAGGGAATTAAACAGAATTCAAGAAAATACAAGAAAATACATGAGAATACATAATAGGGCAACACAATATATACAATGTAACTACATAAGCATTGGCATCGGATGAAGCATACATGGGTGTAGTGTTAATGAGGTCAGTCAATAAGAGGGTCATTTAGGAGTCTGGTGACAGTGGGGAAGAAGCTGTTTTTGAGTCTGTTCGTGCGTGTTCTCAGACTTCTGAATCTCCTGCCCGATGGAAGAAGTTGGAAAAGTGAGTAAGCCGGGTGGGAGGGATCCTTGATTATGCTGCCTGCTTTCCCCCGGCAGCGGGAGGTGTAGATGGAATCAATGGATGGGAGGCAGGTTTGTGTGATGGACTGGGCGGTATTCACGACTCTCTGAAGTTCCTTGCGGTCCTGGGGCGAGCAGTTGCCATACCAGGCTGTGATGCAGCCCGATAGGATGCTCTCTATAGTGCATCTGTAAAAGTTGGTAAGGGTTAATGTGGACATGCCGAATTTCCTTAGTTTCCTGAGGAAGTATAGGCGCTGTTGTGCTTTCTTGGTGATAGCGTCGACATGAGTGGACCAGGATAGGATTTGGTGATGTGCACCCCTAGGAATTTGAAACTGCTCACCATCTCTACCTCGGCTCCGTTGATGCTGACAGGGGTGTGTACAGTACTTTGCTTCCTGAAGTCGATGACCAGCTCTTTAGTTTTGCTGGCATTGAGGGAGAGATTGTTGTCGTTACACCACTCCGCTAGGTTCTCTATCTCCCTCCTGTATTCGGACTCGTCGTTATTCGAGATCTGGCCCACTATGGTCGTATCGTCAGCAAACTTGTAGATGGAGTTGGAACCAAGTTTTGCCATGCAGTCGTGTGTGTACAGGGAGTAGAGTAGGGGGCTAAGTACGCAGCCTTGCGGGGCACCGGTATTGAGGACTATTGTGGAGTAGGTGCTGGTGTTCATTCTTACTGACTGTGGTCTGTTGGTCAGAAAGTCAAGGATCCAGTTGCAGAGTGGAGAGCCAAGTCCTAGGTTTTGGAGCTTTGATATGAGCTTGGCTGGGATTATGGTGTTGAAGGCGGAGCTGTAGTCAATAAATAGGAGTCTGATGTAGGAGTCCTTGTTTTCGAGATGCTCTAGGGATGAGTGTAGGGCCAGGGAAATGGCGTCTGATGTGGACCGGTTGCGACGGTATGCGAATTGAAGTGGGTCAAGGCGTTCCGGGAGTATGGAGGTGATGTGCTTCATGATCAGCCTCTCGAAGCACTTCATTACAACTGACGTCAGGGCCACCGGGCGGTAGTCATTGAGGCATGTTGCCTGGTTCTTCTTTGGTACCGGTATGATGGTGGTCTTCTTGAAGCAGGTGGGGACCTCGGAGTGGAGTAGGGATAGGTTAAAGATGTCTGTGAATACCTCTGCCAGCTGGTATGCGCAGGCTCTGAGTGCACGACCAGGGATCCCGTCCGGGCCCATCGCCTTCCGTGGGTTCACTTTCAGGAAGGCCGATCTGACTTCGGAAACTGTGATGGTGGGTATGGGTGAATTATGGGTTGCTGGGGCACTCGATAGCGGATTGTTGGTTACCTGCTCAAACCGAGCATAGAATGCATTAAGTTCATCGGGGTGGGGTGCGCTGCTGCCAGAGATACTGCTCGGCTTTGCTTTGTAGCCCGTTATGTTGTTTAGTCCTTGCCACAACCGCTGAGAGTCTGTCTGTTACTCTAGCTTAGTTTGATATTCTCTCTTGGCATCTCGGATGGCTTTGCGGAGGTCGTACCTGGATTTCTTGTATAGGACAGGGTCGTCTGCCTTGAACGCCTCAGATCTGTCCTTCAGTAGGGAGTCAATCTTGCGGTTGAGCCATGGTTTCCGGTTGGGGAACATACGTACTGCTTTCTTTGGCACGCAGTCGTCCACCCATTTGCTGATGAAGTCTGTGACGGTGGTGACATACTCATTTAAGTTAGTCACTGAGTTCTTAAATATGGACCAGTCCACTGTCTCCAAGCAGTCACGTAAGAGCTCTTCTGTCTCCTCGGACCAGCACTGCACAACCTTCTTAGCTGGATTCTCCCGCTTGAGTTTCTGCTTGTAAGCCGGGAGAAGGAGCACAGTCTTATGGTCTGATTTCCCAAAGTGCGGTCGGGGGATGGAACAGTAGGCGCCCTTGATTTTTGAGTAGCAGTGGTCAAGAGTGTTGTCGCCCCTGGTGGGACAGGAGATGTGCTGGTGGAATTTTGGCAGTACACCCTTGAGGTTGGCTTTGTTGAAGTCTCCGGCCACAATGAACAAGGCCTCCGGGTGTTCTGTTTCATAGTTGTTTATGACTGTGTACAATTCATCCAGCGCCTTCCTCACTTCTGCCTGGGGTGGGATGTAGACCGCTGTGATAATGGCTGAAGTGAACTCACGTGGAAGATAGTATGGGCGGCACTTTACGGTCAAGTATTCCAGGTCTGGGGAGCAGTAGGTCGCCAGGGTCACCACATCCAAGCACCAGGAGGAGTTGATGAGGAGGCAAACCCTTCGCTTTACCTGAAGATGCCGTGCGGTCCGCCCGGTGAATAGAGAAGCCTTCAGGTTGTATGGCACAGTCCGGTGAGGCGGGGGTGAGCCATGTCTCTGTGAAACAGAGCACACAGCAGTCTCTTACTTCCCTCTGAGAGGTAAGTCTGGCGTTAAGTTCATCCAGCTTGTTTTCAATCGCTTGGACGTTTGCTAGGAGTATGCTGGGGAGAGGGGTCTTGAAACCGCGTTCCTGCAGACCACTGCGTTTCCCTCGCTTTCTCGGTCGGCGGCTGCTGCTGGATGATCCTGGGATCCGATGGGAGACGTCCGCCCTTGTGGAAGGTAGGTGGTTGCATCTGGCGGGGTCCAGGGCGCTGGCGGAGTCCAGGGCGCTAGCGAGGTCCAGGGCGCTGTTTACATTTCCGGGGTCGTGTCTGGCAGGGCCCCGGGCGCTGGTTGAGGTAGTGGTGTTGCTGGGGAGGTGAGTTTGCGATTCGGATGGGTCCCGGCGTTCTGAGGGCGCGGGAATACCTTGCAGTGTGTTTGGGTCCTCGCGCGCGGTCTCCGTTGTTTTTGGGGTCCTGGGTCGTGGGCAGGGGCTTCCTGGGGCAGATTGGGCTAGGTCCCATGGTCTGTTCCCTTCCTGGGTGCTCCTGGGGTCGGATCTTGAAGTCGGCACGGTGGGGCCTCCATGTGGATTTTTCTTTCTTCCATCACCAGGTAGGTCGGGTTGCTGGGCGGGCCTCTCCGGGTCGGGTCGCTGGGCGGGTCTCTCGGGGTCGCGTTGAGCCGTGTCTTGCTGTCGGGGGTCGGGTCGGTAGCTCCGGGGACAAGGCCGGGCGATCCGGGGGCTGGCGTCGGTTGTTAGGCCGGATTTGGAGCTCCGAGGCCCGGGTCGGATCCAAATCGAGGTCGGGGCTTCACGTCCGGTTTGGGCCCGATCTTCTTCCAGGTCACGGAGGTCAGGTCGGGTCGGGTCAAAAGGTCTCCAAGGGACTCGGAGGATCTTCAAGCCTGCAAGAGAAGATAAAAGAGAGAGGTTAGTAATAATGTTAGCTTTAGAATTAATTTTTAAAAGGTTAGAACGAGTATAAATAAAGTTAAAAGTGGATCTGTTGGGGAGAGCTTGCAGAGAGTCGCCTTACTCCGGCATTTACTGCTAACAGGGGAACTGGAAAGACCAGTGGAGCCCCAGATGCACCCATACTGGAGCAGAAGGGACCAAATAACAGTAGAAGACGGTATCCTATTATGGGGAGCCCAGGTAATCGTCCCAGCTCAGGGCCGTCAGGCAATCTTAACTGAGTTACATCACGGACACCCAGGGGTGTCTAAAATGAAGATGCTGGCTCGAAGCTATGTTTGGTGGCCAGGTTTGGACACAGACATAGCAGTCTTGGTACGTTGGTGCCAGGAGTGCCAACAGAGGCAAAGAGTGCCACCAGCGGCGCCATTGCACCCGTGGGAATGGCCAGGCAGACCGTGGACCCGCCTGCATATTGACCACGCCGGCCCTTTCATGGGCTCAATGTTTTTGGTGATAGTGGACGCCCACTCCAAATGGTTGGACGTCCACTGGGTAAACACGGCAAGCACAGCATCGACAATTGAAAAGCTCAGGGCCTCGTTTGCAACACATGGACTGCCGGAGGTATTGGTGTCGGACAATGGAACGGCATTCACAAGTGGGGAATTTGGAAAATTCCTGAAGGAAAACGGAGTCCGTCACATCAAAACGGCCCCTTACCATCCAGCGACCAACGGCCTGGCAGAGAGAGTGGTCCAGACACTTAAAGCGGGACTCAAGAAGCAGCCGGCAGCGTCAATAGACACAAAGCTCTCCCGCTGGCTGTTTAATTACAGGACCACACCGCATTCCACAACGGGCATACCGCCAGCTGAATTCTTAATGGGAAGACGGCTGCGAACGAGGCTGAGTCTCCTTTTCCCAAATTTAACGGGGAAAGTGGAGAAACAACAGGAGGCCCAACGCAGGGGGCATGATAATAGTCGGCAGCAGAGATATTTCCAGGTGGGGGCACCGGTTTGGGTCAAGAATTATGGGAATGGACCAATGTGGGTCAAAGGCACGGTAGAGTCCCAAACAGGGCCCATATCCTATGAGGTTTCAATAGGAGGTAAGGTGCTGAAGAAACACCTAGACCAAATAAGGGCAGCGGAACCACACCTGGAGGCAGGCGAAGCAGGACCGCCTCAAGCTGGGATAGCCCAGATGGAAAGGATACCCACACCCCAGCCCCGAGCAATTTCTCCAGACCCTGTCATCCAGTCATCAGAGTCGGAGATGGACACGTTCGAAGAGGCCGCCGCAACACCTCTCCCCGAGGAGGAGGACGAACAACTTCCAAGGAGGTTGTCAAGGAAAAGACGAGCACCTATAAGGTACACCCTGCCCACTTCGGAGAACGACCCGGCGGACGACACAGACGTGACATACCCAGACATGAGGAGCAGGAAGAAGCTCAGAGGAATGCCAGCTGGCAGGAATTCCTCAGACCTTGGGGGGCAGGGGTGTAATGAACTCCAATTGGCTTTATTGGTTGGCCAATTGGAGTATGAGCTCCCTCAATGATAGCTCATTGAGGGGGCCCATATAATCACCTGTGTAGGCTTTGTGAGTCAGTCTTAGGTTGACTGGAATGCTAGCAGCACTGTTTGTAGCTGCTCCTGTAATATTGTTATTGTAAATAAATATTGGTGTGGTGACGGAACTCCTGCCTCCCGTGGATTACTACAGCTGCCCTTGTCCTTCTAGGTGGTAGAGGTTGCGGATTCGGAAGTTGCTGTTGAAGGGGCCTTTGCAAGTTGCTGACAATTTGGAGACTGTACATTCCAGATCATAAACAGGTACAGTAGGAAGTCTTCCAACACCAGGTTAAAGTCCAACATGTTTGTTTCAAACACTAGCTTTCGGAGCACTGCTCCTTCCTCAGGTGAAAGACATCATAAACAGGTACATAGTCTCTTTGCATCCTTTCTCATTCTTTTGCTGATTACCTTAAATCTGCATCCTCTGGCTAATGACTCACCTTATAAATATTACAATGGCTGCTGTGGACTAGATTGGATGTTGCCATATTCACAACCTGGCCCTATGCATTAGCTTCAACGTAGTTTGAAGCCTGTCCACAATGCATTTATTTTTTGCTTTTCCAATGCATACATAAAGACAACACTGCCCCTTAATAATCTTGATGTGGAGATGCCGGCGTTGGACTGGGGTGAGCACAGTAAGAAGTCTTACAACACCAGGTTAAAGTCCAACAGGTTTGTTTCAAACACGAGCTTTCGGAGCACGGCTCCTTCTTCAGGTGAATGGAAAGGCTTGTTCCAGAAATGTTTATATAGACACAGTCAGAGATGCCCCGGAATGCGAGCACCTGCAGGCAATCAAATCATCAAAGATGCAGAGAGAGAGGTAACTCCAGGTTAAGAGGTGTGAATTGTCCCAAGCCAGTTCAGTCGGTAGGCCTCTGCAAGTCCAGGCTTGTTGGTGGGGGCCGAATGTAATGCGACATGAATCCCAGATCCCGGTTGAGTCCGCATTCATGCGTGCGGAACTTAGCTATAAGTTTTTGCTCAGCAATTTTGCGTTGTCGCGTCTCCTGAAGGCCTCCTTGTAGAATGCTGACCCGGAGATCAGAGGCTGAATGTCCTTGACTGCTGAAGTGTTCCCCAACTGGAAGGGAACAGTCCTGCCTGTTGATAGTCGCACGATGCCCGTTTATTCGTTGTCGCAGTGTCTGCATGGTCTCGCCAATGTACCACGCTTCGGGACATCCTTTCCTGCAGCGTATGAGGTAGACTACATTGGTCGAGTCGCACGAGTATGCGCCGCGTACCTGGTGGGTGGTGTTTCCACGTGTAATGGTGGTGTCCATGTCGATGATCTGGCATGTCTTGCAGAGATTACCCTGGCAGGGTTTTGTGGTGTTGTGGTTACCTTAATAATCTCCTCAACACGAACAGCACAGAAACAGACAATTTAGCTCCACAGCTTTATGCTAGTGTCTACACTTGCTTCCTCACACCCCTCTTCATCTAATCCTACCAACATAGGCTTCCTCCCTCACATTTATCTAACTTCTCCTCAGAATCATCTATGCTATTCACCTCTGTGACATTCATGTGGAGTGAGTTCCATATTCTCACCAATCTCGGGGTGAAGAAATCTTGCCTCAATTCCCTATTGGATCTATTATTTCCAATTAAAATTCCAATTCTCCTCCCGAACCTAGTAGTGCACTAAGGCAGACTTTTATCAGTTCCCATGGCCCCGAACAGGTCGCTATTCTGTCGTCAGGGGCTCATACCTTGAGGGGCGCCACTCCACACCGAGTGTGGCTGACCAGGAGTCTCCCCCCTTCTTACAACCAGCCGTTGTCTTGTTCAGAAGGATTTGCACGGTGACACACTCCCACCTGTTTGACAGCGGTATGGATGCTCCTTCTGTGGCCATCAAGTCCTGGGGTGGGACTGGAACTGGATCTTCTGGCTCAGAGGCACCAACGCTACCCACTGTGCCACAAGACCTCTGATGCATTTATTAGAGACTGCCTTACATTTATGACCCCTGGTTCTGGTCTTGCCCACCAGAAGGAAAGTGCCTTTCTATTTACCCTATCAAACCCTCTGATGACGTTGCGGATATGTGGTTGGAGGTTCTTTTCAGGGTATAATGCCACACCAAGCTTGCAAACGGTCTGGTTAGCCTCAGACGTCTGCCAGGGAGAGGGGTGGAGTTGGTGACAAGGGACTGGCAGCGGAGACAACATTGCGCGAATGGGAAGAGAAGCCATTTCAGGTGATTCGCTGACTATCACTGGATAGGTAAGAATGGAAGCAGCCTGTAGGATAGATTAATTAGGGTAGAGAACATCTTCATCTGAGGCATTACACATCTCACTGGTGGCATCAGATTCACAGTCACGCTGAGCAGAAGGGTATGATGAGGCAACTCGCAGTTGAACAGGGTATGGCTGGAGTTGGCAGAAACAAAGATATAACAAAGAAGAAATAAATTATCACAACCCCAGAAAGAAGCTCAGGCTAAACTTTCAGTCCTGTTTGAATTTCACTGATCTGGCGACTTGGAAAGTGCTCACTTCAGCTAATCCTACTGAACTTGAGTATAAGACCATAAGACATAGGAGCAGAATTAGGCCACTCGGCCCATTGAGTCTGCTCCGCCATTCAATTATTGCTGATATTTTTCTCATCCCCATTTTCTTGCCTTCTCCCCATAACCCCTGATCCCCTTATTAATCAAAAACCTATCTATCTCTGTCTTAAAGACACTCAGTGATTGGGCCTTCACAGCCTTCTGCACCAAAGTGTTCCACAGATTCACCACCCTCTGGCTGAAGAAATTCCTCCTCATCTCTGTTTTAAAGGGTCGTCCCTTCTTTAGTCTGAGATTCTAGTTTTTCCCACAAGTGGAAACATCCTCTCCAAGTCCACTCTATCCAGGCCATAGCTTATCAACATCCTGAGGGCTACCATTGACAGAAACTGAACCGGACTAACCATATAACTGCCCTGGCTACGGGAGCAGGTCAGAGGCTCGGAATACTGTCGCGACTAACTCACCTCCTGACTCCCCAAAGCCATCTACAAGGCACAAGATGGAATATTCTCCGCTTGCCTGAATGAGTGCAGGTCCAAAAACACTCAAGAAGCTCAACACCATCCAGGACAAAGCAGCCCGCTTGTTTGGTACCCCATCCACAAATAGTCACTTCCCCAACCATTGACAACCAGTGGCAGCCATGTGCACCATCTACAAGATGCAACTCACCAAGGCTCCTGAGGCAGCATCTTCCAAACCCACGACCACTACCATCTAGAAGGACAAGGGCAGCAGATACCAAGGGAACCCCACCACGTGGAGGTTCCCCTCCAAGTCACTCACCACCCTGACTTGGAAATATATCTCCCGCCGTTCCTTCATTGTCAGTGGGTCAAAATCCTGGAACTCCCTCCCTAACAGCACTGTGGGTGCACCTACACCTCAAGGACTACAACGATTCAAGAAGTCAGCTCGCCAACACCTTCCCAAGGGTAATTAGGGATGGGCCTGAAATGCTGGTCCAACTAATGAGGCCCAATTCCACAAATGAATTTTAAAAGTCTCAAATTTGTATCCTCTAACCCTCACCCTAATCCCTTCAATTTCTCTTCACTCACTTTATGAAAACCTTGCATGACTTTGAGCAGCTCAGTTAAATCCCCTTTTGCATTCTTTGCTCCAAGGAGAACAATCTCTCTCACATAGGAATATATATTCTAGCTCTGCACAAGAGTCATACCGATTCGAAAGGTGAACTCTGTCTCTCTCTCTACAGATGCTGTCAGACCGGCTGAGCTCCAGACTTCCAGAATCCATGGCGTTTGACTTTTATTATTTATTTATTTGTTTATTTTTAATTTTAGAGTACCCAATTCATTTTTTTCCAATTAAGGGGCAATTTAGACTTAGACCTAGAACAGTACAGCACAGAACAGGCCCTTCGGCCCTCAATGTTGTGCCGAGCAATGATCACCCTACTCAAACCCACGTATCCACCCTATACCCGTAACCCAACAACCCCTCCCCCTTAATCTTACTTTTTAGGACACTACGGTCAATTTAGCATGGCCAATCCACCTAACCCGCACATCTTTGGACTGTGGGAGGAAACCGGAGCACCCGGAGGAAACCCACGCACACATGGGGAGGACGTGCAGACTCCACACAGACAGTGACCCAGCCGGGAATCGAACCTGGGACCCTGGAGCTGTGAAGCATTTATGCTAACCACCATGCTACCGTGCTGCCAATCCACCAACCCTGCACGTTTTCTTGTGTTCTGGGTGCGAGACCCACGCAACCACGGGAAGAATGTGCAAACTCCACACGGACAGTGACCCAGAGCCGGGATCGAACCTGGGAGCTCGACGCCGTGCTGCAGGGCTAACCCACTGCGCCACCGTGCTGCCACTTACTTTTATTATCACCCCGGCTCCTCTTAGTCCCTTCTACATGACTGCAGTGGGCCCCCATCTTGGTAACATTCTAGTAAATTCTCCTGGATTGTTCTAGAAGGCAGCTCACCGCCACTTTCTGAAGGGCAACCAGGAAGGGCAGTAAATGTTGGCCGGGCCAGCCAGGGCCCACATCTTGCCGTGAAGGAACTTTTAAAAAGAAAATCTCCTCTCCACCATCTCGAACACCATCACATTCTAAAATGTGGGCCTAAATTGGTTACCTGACTCGAACTGAGGACCAACTTTGAGTCTATTGAACCACCTCATCGGCGAGGGACATTAGACACCGAGCACTCAGTGTTTTGAGGGTTTTTTCTGGTGGAGTCAACAGTGCAAAAAACAGTGAGAATGGCACAGGTCCCCAATCCATCCTCAAATCCACCTCACTGGAGTAATTCAGCTATCCCGGAAGAAAAATCTTGCCTTCCAACAGTTAATTCAAAGAAAACTAAGTCACGCTCAACTGGCTTAGTTAGATCATGGAATGACTTTCTTTTTTAAAATAAATTCCTCAGAGCTGTTAACTTGTGGAAGAGACTGCCACCTAGTGCGAGACTGAAGCATTGACAGATGCCAGTGGAGCTGAAATGCATGTCGCCTTTGAAATGAAAACGAAATGAAATGAAAATCGCTTATTGTCACAAGTAGGCTTCAAATGGAGTTACTGTGAAAAGCCCCTAGTCGCCACATTCGAGCGCCTGTTCGGGGAGACTGGTACGGGAATTGAACCGTGCTGTTGGCCTGCTTTCAAAGCCAACGATTTAGCTCTGTGCTAAACCAGCCCCTTTAGATGCATTGAGAACTCCCTCCAAAACTGGGGGTCAACTTACACTCCGAGGAACGGCTGAAGCGGAGGTGAGCGCGAGACGACAACGGCAGCGAGATCCGTCCGGGAGAAGCAAGTGACAACACCAACACCAAACCCATTCGAGTATTGCCCACTGTAATTGTTTCACCGGCACCCAAATGTATATTTACCTCCCCAGTCTCCACCCCCCCCTCCCTTCCCTCCACAAACAGTCGCCTACTTCTGTGTTGGAAATAATTTTGCCAGTTGTACAGAGTTGCTGCTGTTGGGCTGGTGCCCTTCCAGATATTCTATTTTATTTTTAATTTTAAATTTTATTATTACTTTTTTTTGGGTATGTTTAGGTGTGCCCTTCACTTCTATATATGTATAAATATATATTTGTTATTCTGTGTACATAACGGTAAATATACTTTGTTCAAAAATCCAATAAAAAACTTTATTAAAAAAAAACTTGCACTGCAAGCAGAAAATTGAACTGTCGGTCGCCATTTTGAAATGTCATCAGCATCTCGGTGTGTCTTAAACTCCCATGTACCTTTCCAGGGTAGCCCCTCTCAACTTTGATTCGTTGTGTCCAGTTATAAGGTACCCTGACTATTAACGACAACATGCCAGCAAGCGGGAGCTTGAGAAGCCGCAAGGATGGCAGGAGCGGAAGGAAAGGTCAAGAGCAGCGGGAGGGTGAGACAGCGGACCCACGAGACGAGGGGTCCCCGGCCACCCAGAGAGAGGTAGACCGACGACTCAAACAATGCGTCCCGCCCCCTCACCTGGAGATGGTAGGGAGATGTTCCTGACCAAGGAACTGTTGGCGATTAGAGAAGCGATAAAAGTGGAGATCCAGGTGGTGGTCAAGGTGGCAGTGAAGGAGGCGTGGTCGCCATGCAGACGGTGATCGAAGGAATGGGGAAGAAGCTGGAAGCTCAAGGGAAGACGATCCAGGAGCTTGAGAAGGCGTCAACGGGCCAGAGCGACAGGATTGTCGCCCTGGAGGCCGAAATTAAAAGGTTGGTGGCCATCCAGGGGAGCCTAAAGGGGAAGGTCGAGGACCAGCAGAACCGGCCCCGGTGCCAGAATGTACGGATCATGGGCCTGCCAGAAGGGATCGAACACAGGGACTCGACGGACTATGTGGCCCAGATGCTGGGCAACCTGGTTGGGAGGGACAGCTTCCCCAAACCGCTGGAGATTGACAGGGCCCACAGATCGCACTAACCGAAGCCCAAAGCAAGGGAGCAGCCAAGGGCAATAATTCCCAAATTACATTGGTACCAGGACAGGGGGAAGAACATAAGAACTAGGAGCAGGAGTAGGCCATCTGGTCCTTCTAGGCCGCTCCGCCATTCAATGAGATTATGGCTGATCTTTTGTGGACTCAGCTCCAATTTCCGGCCTGAACACCATAACCCTTAATCCCTTTATTCTTCAAAAAACTATCTATCTTTATCTTGAAAACATTTAATGAAGGAGCCTCAACTGCTTCACTTGGCAGGGAATTTCATAGATTCACAACCCTTTGGGTGAAGACGTTCCTCCTAAAATCAGTCCTAAATCGACTTCCCCTTATGTTGAGGCTATGCCCCCTAGTTCTGCTGTCACTCGCCAGTGGAAACAACCTCCCCACATCAATCCTATCTATTCCCTTCATAATTTTATATGTTTCTATTAGAATCCCCCCCTCCCCCCCACCCCCCACCCCCCGCCGCCCCGCATCCTTCGAAGTTCCAACGAGTACAGTCCCAGTCTACTCAACCTCGCCTCGTAATCCAACCCCTTCAGATCTGGGATTAACCTAGTGAATCTCCTCTGCACACCCTCCAGTGCCAGTACGTCCTTTCTCAGGTAAGGAGACCAAAACTGAACACAATACTCCAGGTGTGGCCTCACTAACACTTGATACAATTGCAGCATAACCTCCCTAGTCTTAAACTCCATTCCTCTAGCAATGAAGAACAAAACTCCATTCGCCTTCTTAATCACCTGTTGCACCTGTAAGCCAACTTTTTGCGACTCATGCACTAGCACACCCAGGTCTCTCTGCACAGCAGCATGTTTTAATATTTTATCATTTAAATAATAATCCCTTTTGCTGTTATTCCTACCAAAATGGATAACCTCACATTTGTCAACATTGTATTCCATCTGACAGACCCTAGCCCATTCAATTAACCTAGCCAAATCCCTCTGCAGACTTCCGGTATCCTCTGCATTTTTTGCTTTACCACTCATCTTAGTGTCATCTGCAAACTTGGACACGTTGCAATTTGGAATTGGCAGACAAAGGTGAGACACTGGGAAGACACAGAATCCGAATCTACCAGCACATCGGGGCAGACCTGGCAAAGTGCAGAGCCGAAATCAACCAGGCGAAATCAGCCCTGTACAGGATTGGAGTTAAGTTTGGAATGTTGTTCCCAGCCAGGCTCTGGGTCACATTCCAAAATAAAGAACATTATTTCAATGCCCTGGTGGGGTTGGACGGGTTCATGCAAGTTAACGGCCTGAACAAGGGGCAGCCGAGACAGCGCTGAGGGCAAAACAGAGGAGGGGGAAAAAAGGAGAAAGAAACAAAACTATGATGGACTTGTTCCATGTTTGCACGGGACAGTACTGCCTCGTTCTAAACAGAAGTGTTGAAACACAAGAAAGGGAGAGGCAGTGGGGCACTGGAGAGGGTGTAGAGAGAACACCAATCTAGTGGGCACAGGAAAGGGGTAAGATCAGCCCGGGAGTCGGGCCACCACACTAGCGGGGAAAGCTAGTGCAGAAAGTATGAGAACAAGGGGGGCCGCGGCGTACCTCCCAGCAAAGGGGGGGGGGGGGGGCGGCGGGCAGGGGAGGGGGGAGGGGACGGAATCACAGAGGCAGGAACGGGGAATGCAAATGGGGAAATAGGGAAGGGAACACATAGGGGAAGGGGGAATAGACATCATGGGGGACATAGGGGGGGAATGGGTAACACAAGGGGCCGGGGAGGAGGGGTGCTGGCGCTGCCGAACATGATGAACTACTGCTGGGCAGCGGCATAGTTAAGAAATGGGACATGGGGGAGGCAGCATCATGTAGAGGAACGAGTTAAAGGGCTTTGTTGTCAGCGCCTCTGCCATTCTCACCAGTCAGGTACTCCATGAGCCCTGGTGCTGTCGGCATTCAGTGTGTGTGCACTGGAGGCAGCATTTGGGATTGGAGGTGCCTCGGTGTGGGCACCGATCTGCAACAACCATAGGTTGTGCCGGAGAGTTTGGACATGAGATTTTGTGGGGTCGAGCAATTTGGTGACCTGTTTATAGGGAGCAGGTTTGCGAGGTTGGAGGACCTGGAAGAAGAGTAAAAGCTGTGATGATATACATATTAATGTATATACTTGTCTGTATGACCTCCAACCATCAGGTGGCGATAGAGATCCACCATGCACCTCTACAGATCCAGCAGTTGGTGGTAAGTCGAACTAGAAGTCAGTCGCATGAGAAGTAGTTCCAGGAGAGTACAATTATTTGTTACCACCTGTATGATAGTTTGTCAGTTACCTTTCCACGTGCTCACTTCATTAATAAACTATATTGCTAGTCAAATAACTAGATGTTGTCTGCATCATTACCATGGCCACAACCCAGAACATAACATGGTACCAAGAGTGTTAAACGATTGAAGATAACTATGGAGAATATGGGATGAAACAGATCAAGGACAGGAAAAAGAAAATTCATCCACCTATCTGGTAAAGTACTGGCAACTGGAACTCAATGCACGGAAAGACTGTGAAGTTAGAGATGGAAGGTCTGAAGGCTCCCCACCAGCTTCGTCACCGGTAATGTAGATGGAAATTTGGCGCATTTTTACACAGCAGTTCAGACTCTATGTTGCAGACCATGGCCGGCAGACACAGCCCGACGAGAGGAATATATAATAATAATAATAATAATCGCTTATTGTCACAAGTAGGCTTCAATTAAGTTACTGTGAAAAGCCCCGAGGCTTTTGAGTTGCTGCTCACGGTACCAGGTCCTCAAGCCATAGAAATTTATGATACCTTCGTTTTCGACAGCGAAGCAGAAAGCAAGAGCTTTGGTGAAGTAATTAAATACTTTGATCGGCATTGTTTCCCGAAGAAAAACATTATATACGAATGTTATATCCTTCACACGCGCACTCAGAAGGCAGGAGAATCTTCCGCTAATTTTCTAACTGACTTGCGGTTGAAGGCGGAGTCGTGCAATTTCAGTACTTTAAAGTCGTCGATGATCCGCAATCAGATAGTGTTGGAATGTTGAATGTGAGAGGCTATTGAGGGAAGAAGACCTTCAGTTAGACAATGCTATCAAGATTTGTAATGCGGGCAAGCTAGCTGCACAGCAGATTAGTACGCCCAACCTGAAACATTTGGCCACCAATAGAACATAGAACATTACAGCGCAGTACAGGCCCTTCGGCCCTCGATGTTGCGCCAACCTGTGAAACTCCTCTAAAGCCCATCTACACTATTCCCTTATCGTCCATATGCCTATCCAGTGACCATTTGAATGCGTTTAGTGTTGGCGAGTCCACTACTGTTGCAGGCAGGGCATTCCACGCCCTTACTACTCTCTGAGTAAAGAACCTACCTCTGACAACTGTCCTATATCTATCTCCCCTCAATTTAAAGCTATGTCCCCTCGTGCTAGACATCACCAACCGAGGAAAAAGGCTCTCACTGTCCAACCTATCTAATCCTCTGATCATCTTGTATGCCTCAATTAAGTCACCTCTTAACCTTCTTCTCTCTAACGAAAACAGCCTTAAGTCCCTCAGCCTTTCCTCATAAGATCTTCCCTCCATACCAGGCAACATCCTGGTAAATCTCCTCTGCACCCTTTCCAATGCTTCCATATCCTTCCTACAATGCGGCGACCAGAACTGCAATACTCCAAATGTGGCCGCACCAGAGTTTTGTACAAATGCAACATGACCTCATGGCTCCGAAAATCAATCCCTCTACCAATAAAAGCGAACACACCGTACGCCTTCTTAACAACCCTCTCAACCTGGGTGGCAACTTTCAGGGATCTATGGACATGGACACCGAGATCTCTCTGCTCATCCACACTTCCAAGAATCTTACCATTAGCCCAGTCTTCCTGTTATTCCTTCCAAAATGAATCACCTCACACTTTTCTGCATTAAACTTCATTTGCCACCTGTCAGCCCAGCTCTGCAGCTTATCTATGTCCCTCTGTAACTTGTAACATCCTTCCGCACTGTCCACAACTCCACCGACTTTAGTGTCATCTGTAAATTTACTCACCCATCCTTCTATGCCCTCCTCCAGGTCATTTATAAAAATGACAAACAGCAGTGGCCCCAAAACAGATCCTTGTGGTACACCACTCGTAACTGGACTCCAGTCTGAATATTTCCCATCAACCACCACCCTTTGTCTTCTTCCAGCTAGCCAATCTCTGATCCAAACTTCTAAATCACCCTGAATCCCATGCCTCCGTATTTTCTGCAATAGCCTACCATGGGGAAACTTATCAAACGCTTTACTAAAACCCACATGCACCACATCAACTGCTTTACCCTCATCCACCTGTTTGGTCACCTTCTCAAAGAACTCAATAAGGTTTGTGAGGCACAACCTACCCTTCACAAAACCATGTTGACTATCTCTAATCAAATTATTCCTTTCCAGATGATTATACATCCTCTCTCTTATAAACCTTTCCAATACTTTGGCCACAACAGAAGTAAGGCTCACTAGTCTATAGTTACCGGGGTTGTCTCTACTCCCTTTCTTGAACAAGGGGACAACATTTGCTATACTCCAGTCTTCTGGCACTATTCCTGTAGACAAAGATGACTTAAAGATCAAAGCCAAAGGCTCAGCAATCTCCTCCCTAGCTTCCCAGAGAATCCTAGGATAAATCCCATCCGGCCCAGGAGACTTATCTATTTTAACATTTTCCAGAATTGCTAACACCTCCTCCTTATGAACCTCAAGCCCTTCTAGTCTAGTAGCCTGTATCACAGTATTCTCCTTGACAACATTGTCTTTTTCCTGTGTGAATACTGACAAAAAATATTCATTTAGCACCTCTCCTATCTCCTCGGACTCCATGGACAACTTCCCACTACTGTCCTTGACTGGCCCTACTCTTACCCTAGTCATTCTTTTATTCCTGACATATCTATAGAAAGCTTTAGGGTTATCCTCGATCCTACCTGCCAAAGACTTCTCATGTCCCCTCCTGGCTCTTCTTAGCTCTCTCTTTAAATCCTTCCTAGCTAATGTGTAACTCTCGAGCGCCCTAACTGAACCTTCACATCTCATCTTTACATAAGCCTCCTTCTTACTCTTGACAAGTGTTTCAACTGCTTTAGTAAACCACGGTTCCCTCGCTCGACCACTTCCTCCCTGCCTGACAGGTACATACTTATCAAGGACACACAGTAGCTGTCCCTTGAACATGCTCCACATTTCCACTGTGCCCATCCCCTGCAGTTTTCCTCTCCATCTGATGCATCCTAAGTCTTGCCTCATCGCATCATAATTGCCTTTCCCCCAGATATGACTCTTGCCCTGCGGTATATACCTATCCCTTTCCATCGCTAAAGTAAACGTAATCAAATTGTGGTCACCAAAGTGCTCACCTACCTCCAAATCTAACACCTGTCCTGGTTCATTACCCAGTACCAAATCCAATATGGCCTCGCCTCTCGTTGGCCTATCTACATACTAGGTCAGGAAGCCCTCCTGCACACATTGGACATAAATGGATCCATCTAAAGTACTTGAACTATAGCGTTTCTAGTCAATATTTGGAAAGTTAAAGTTCTCCATAACAAATACCCTGTTACTTTTGCTCCTATCCAGAATCATCTTTGCAATCCTTTCCTCTATATCTCTGGAACTTTTTGGAGGCCTATAGAAAACCCCTAACAGGGTGACCTCTCCTTTCCTGGAATGTGGAAGAAGACGCCAGCGCCATAAGCTTGGGGATGCATTCAAATAAGAAATGTGCTCCCAATTTAAATGGTCGACCGGATCTGCCATTAGCTCTGCCATTTTGTGCCAGCGATGCGGCACTCTACATGGGCCACGACAATGCCCAGCATTTGGGAAGGTGTGGTCCAAGTTTGGCAGAATAAATCATTTTGCAAGGCAAGGTTTCTCACATCCGACTGGGGACCAAACGGAATCAGTCAGTGTGGTTGATCAGATGTGCATTGAAGACCTGTTCTTTGTTGATCTGATTTTGATTGCAGGCACAATGAGTCCGAATATGCAAAGTGACAAAGTCCTACATACCAGTTGCAGCAATAGTTATGGTGATGTTGACTCTGATAGACAGATGGACAATTCCATTGATGATCAATTGCACTTCATTTAAATGCATGCTCGGCATGGGAGTGAGGGCCAACCTTATTGGTTTGTCAGATTTGAGCAGGCTGAGAGTCAACTCAACAAAACTGCTGAGAAACTACAATGGGAAGGAGATTGCCATGCTCAATGCATGTGAGCTCAAAGCATGGGTACACAACAGAAGTCACACCATAACATTTTACATTGTGGACACGGAACAAGTGTCCATCAAAGGAGCGGAAGTGTGTGAGGCACTGAACCTAGTTGAGCGGCTTCCAGAAAGCTATGTCAAAGGGTGATTGCAAATGGCAACAAGATGAGGTGGCACAGCTATCCAGTGAGATAAAAGCAAAAGCCAAGGCAGAGGAAGGGACACCAGATAAAGAGATGGAGGAGCCGATAGGAGTTCAAGACTTCTGGTTAACAGTCTTCAAGAATGTGGATGTGTTCAGTGACATGATACAGGAGCATGATGAGCCCACCTTAAAGAATTTAGAAGACTTAGAGGTGAGAATTTCAGGAATGAAAATGAAATGAAATGAAAATCGCTTATTGTCACGAGTAGGCTTCAATGAAGTTACTGTGAAAAGCCCCTAGTCACCACATTCCGGCGCCTGTCCAGGGAGGCTGGTACGGGAATTGAACCGTGCTGCTGGCCTGCTTGATCTGCTTTAAAAGCCAGCGATTTAGCTCAGTGAGCTAAACCAGCCATGGTTTATGGGGCAGCCAATGAGTTTTACTCTGGAGTTTAAGTTTGAGCCAAATGAATATTTCACAAATGAAGCACTGTCTAAAACATACAAGATGGAGTCACAGCCTGATGAGCTACATTTTTTCTTCTTTAAGGAACCAGAAATCATTGAATGCACAGGGTGCCAGAGCAACTGGAAGGAAGAAACAAAAGTCACAATCAAGACCATTAAAACAAAGTGGATGCATAAGGGTTAGTGCACTGGTGGAACAGTTACGAACACTGTACCAAATGACTCGTTTTTCAATTTGTTTAGTCTTCCTGCAGTTCCAGAGGATGGGGAATTGGATGATGGTTCGGCAGCAAGACTGGCTGCTGACTTTGAAATTGGTCACTTCTTGCAGGAACACATAATTCCACGAGCAGTATTACACATCACAGGAAAAGCTATTGCAGACGATGATGAAGATTATGATGAGGAAGATTACGACGATGATGATTACGATGTTGAGGATTACGACAATGAAGATTACGATGATGATCATTACAATGACGACGATTACGATGAGAAAAGTGAAGAAGCAGATGATGAGCCAGAAGAGGAAAACCATAAAGGTAAACCTGCTTTATTTGGCATTAGTGACGAGGTGATAACAAGTGGCTTCCAATCTGCGCAGGACAACGATGCATGTGTAAGGTCCAAAATGGAGTGCGCCGAGGTTGAAAGCCAGATTGCAACGGCAAACAAATTAGCTGAGAGCAAATGGACTGCAAAAGCCAACTGGTAACTGAAGAAATAATCCCCAGTTTGGAGAACTTGGCTCCAGAGAAGCACAATAACTTATCCATAGTTCCTGCAGTGAATTCCCAAGTTCTCGAGGCCAGTACATCAAAAAACTTGCAGCAAGAATAGGTGGATACAATTTTGTGCAGTTATACAACAGCAAATGAAACATGTATCGTTAGCCATGAGCCACGAATTGAGACTAGAATATGAAGTGATGAAGTAGGGGCTGGTTCAGCACAGTGGGCTAAACAGCTGCCTTGTAATGCAGAACCATGCCAGCAGCGCAGGTTCAATTCCCGTACCGGCCTCCCCGAACAGGCACCGGAATGTAGCGACTAGGGTCTTTTCACAGTAACTTCATTGAAACCTACTTGCGACAATAAGCGATTATTATATTATTATTATTAAGTAATGCCTAATGTTGGGAACATTGATCCAGCTAAGATATCGGAATGCAAGGGTTTGCAGATCATTCCTGAAGTCGCAAACTTGCCTGCAACTGCGAAAGCGTCCAAAAGTAGGCAGACATTGGATGCCTCACCAGGTGATGGGCATGCAGCTCCGCGTTTGAGCGCCAGCACCAGGCCAAAGCTCTTCAATCCAGCAAATGCGGCAGAAGAGCCAGGAACAACTTTCACACCAGCAGATCCAGCAACTGCTACTACAGCAGATGACCCAAAAGCAGCTACTATAGCAAAAGATCCAGAAGCAGCCATTGCAGCAGGGGGGTCCAAAAGAAGCCAATTCCTTGGCCGAGACCAGCAGCAAGAATGATGCTCTATGTGCACAGGCAGATGTGAGTGTGAACCGCACCAACATCATGGATGATGGATGACTAAATCTATGAAGAAAAGGAGAAGAAAAGAGCTGATTGTAAAAAAGAGAATGAAGGGTAAGAGAAGAGTCGAGATCACAATTGGGCAGCACGGTAGCACAGTGGTTAGCACTGTTGCTTCGCAGCTCCAGGGTCCCAAGTTCGATTCCCGCTTCGGTCACTGTGTAGAGTCTGCACGTTCTCCCCCGTGGCTGCGTGGGTTTCCTCCGGGTGCTCCGGTTTCATCCCACAGTCCAAAGATGTGCAGGTTAGGTGGATTGGACATGCAGAATTGCCCTTTGTGTTCAAAAAGGTTATGCGGGGTTACGGGGTTATGTGGAGGTATGGGCTTGGGTCGGGTGCTCTTTCCAAGGGCCGGTGCAGACTTGATGGGCCGAATGGCCTACTTCTGCTCTGTAGATTCTATGACTCTATGACCGGGTGGCAGCCACGACAGTGAAGGCACAAGCATCGGCAATGAGGCAAACATATAAGAACACACACGGAGTAGGAAGCATCGCTTCAAAAGAAAACCATGGGAATTATGGATTGGTAAGACAGACATCTGTGATGGTTAAATTACTAGAGAGGATGCTGAGGGATAAGGTATACATGCATTTGGAAAGACAGGGTTTGATTAGGAGTAGTCAGCGCGGCTTTGTGCATGGGAGATCATGCCTTAAAAATGTGTTAGTATTCTTTGATGAAGTGATCAGGGAGGTGATGAGGGCAGGGCGGCAGATATAGTCTTTATGGACTTCAGTAAGGCCTTTGATAAAGTACCACATGGTAGGCTGCTCTGGAAGGTTAGGTCACATGGAATCCAGGGAGAGCTGGCAAATTTATATACAATTGGCTTGATTGTCAGAAGCAGAGGGTAATGGTGGAAAGATGCTTGTCAGATTGGAGGCCGGCTAGGGCAGCACGGTGGCCTAGTGGTTAGCACAACCGCCTCACGGCGCTGAGGTCCCAGGTTCGATCCCGGCTCTGGGTCACTGTCCGTGTGGAGTTTGCACGTTCTCCCCGTGTCTGCGTGGGTTTCGCCCCCACAACCCAAAAACGTGCAAGCTAGGTGGATTGGCCACGCTAAATTGCCCCTTAATTGGAAAAATGATTGGGTTCTCTAAATTTATAAAAAAAAAGATTGGAGGCCGGCGACTAGCGGTGTGCCTCAGGGGTCAGTGCTATATCAACCATTTGGATGAAAATGTACAAGGCATGATTGGTAAGTTTGCAGATGACACTAAAATAGGTGATATTGTAGACAGTTTGGAAGGTTATCAAATATTGCAGCAGGATCTTGATCAGCTGGGCAAGTAGTTCAAGAAATGGCAAATGGAGTTCAATACAGATAAGTGTGAGGTGTTGCATTTTGGAAAGTCAATTCAAGGTAGGACTTTGACAGTGAATGGTAGGACCTTAGGGAGTATCGTGGAACAGAGTTCAGAGTTCACGGTTCTCTAAAGGTGGATTCACAGGTAGATAGGGCAGTGAAGAAGGTTTTGGCATGCTGGTCTTCATCAGTCAGGGCATTGAGTATAGAAGTTGGGAAGTTATGTTGCAATTGTCCAGGATGTTGGTGAGGCCGCACCTGGAGTATTGTGTTCAGTTTGGTCACCTTGCTTTAGGAAAGATGTTATTAAACTGGAGAGAGTGCAGAAGAGATTTACAAGGACGTTGCCAGGATTCAAGGGACTGAATTATAGGCAGAGGTTGAGCAGGCTAGGACTTTTGTCTTTGGAGTGTAGGAGACTGCGGGGTGATCTTATAGAGGTGTAGAAGATCATGAGAGGCATGGATAGGCTGAATGCACTCAGTCCTTTTCCCAGGATTGGGGAATTGAGAACTAGAGGGCATAGGTTTATGTTAAGAGGGGAAAGAATGAATGGGAACCTGAGGAGCATTTTTACACAGAGGGTGGAATAAGCTGCCAGAGGAAGTGGTTGGGACATGGATATTGACAACATTTAAAAGGCAGTTGGATACACGGATAGGGATGGTTTAGAGGGATATGGGTCAAATGCAGGTAAAAGGGGTTAGCTTGGATAGGCTTTTTGGTTGGCATGAACCAGTTTGGGTTGAAGCGCCTGTCTCCAAGCAGTGGATTCTATGTAAGAAGTCTTATAACACCAGGTTAAAGTCCAACAGGTTTGTTTTGAATCACTAGCTTTCAGAGTGCAGCTCCTTCCTCAGATGAATAAAGCGACATGTACACGGACGACTGATTAGGGACCCTGGAGGAGCTCACAGAGAGGTTCCAACTACCTAAAGGGAACAATGACAAAGGGAAATGATGTAACCCCAGAGGTCAGGACAGTCATTAGTTGAGGAAGCACTGGTCGTGGGTGACCTAGTAAGGCAATGTCCAAGGTTGTGGGGGTGAGGGTGGGGCCAAGCCCAAGAGTGGCGATCTTCGTGGTCTCAGACCAGGCAGAACTCTTTATGGGGATGCCCTAGTCTTTGCCTCCCTAATTGCCTGTCAAAAGATCCTGCACGACTGGCGATCAGCAGCACCATCCAAGTCTGCAGACTGGCTGTTCAACCTGTCGGAATTCCTCCAACAGGAGAAGATAAAATTCGCCATTCGTGGGTCAGAAGAGGGCTTCCACAGAACATGGAGGCCATTCACCAACTTGTTCCAAGACCTGTTCATAGCCAGTAGCCAGAAGGGTGATGGGGGGAGGGGGAGGAGAATGTTGGAGCGAGGTGAGAAGAGACATGGAGCGTAAAGGAACGGGAAGGGGGGGGGGGGGGGGGAGAGGAAGGGATAGGAGGTGAGGGGAGGAAGGAGTGCAAAAGCCAGATAAAATGACCATGGGATACAAGGGGCATAGCTGCGGAGTATGGGGCCCAAGGGCAAGCGAGAAACCAGAGGGAGCAGCAATATGCGGGGCAGTTCACGCTGGGGGCAACATTGGGAAGGGCAACTGAGGCGGACTGACCTCAGCGCCGTGAGGCAGCTGCGCTAACCACTAGGCCACTGTGCTGCCCTATGCTCCTGTATCATGCCACTGAGAACATAGAGATTCTTGAAGACTGATAACCAGAACTGCGGAGTGCTCTCTGGCTCTTCCAGCTCTTTGTCTGAATTGTCGTCCTCCGTCTGGATTTCTTCTGAATCCTGATCAAATGTGCACATTATGATATCTTGTGGGGATCAGGAATATTCAGCTGGCCACCCATCCTCTGGGACACACAGTCGTTCAACTAAGTTCAGGGATTCACATTAATCCGTTCCTTAGAGGGATTCAATGTCCATGTCCACAGTATAAAACAGTAACATGTACCTCATGTTGCCCATGGAGAGCTCAAGTTCATATTCACCGAAAGTCGCCATCTTTTTTGTACCGGAATATACCCTCATTCCCGGATGATCAGTGACTTTCATCTGCGTGTTCAGCTTGTGCAAAGCAGACCGACTGAGGAGGTTTGCCCTTAGGGACTGGTTTAGCACAGTGGGCTACACAGAACCTTATAATGCAGAACAAGGCTAGCAGCGTGGGTTCAATTCCCATACCAGACTTCCCGAATGTGGCGACTAGGGGCTTTTCACAGTAACTTCATTGAAGCCTACTTTTGACAATAGGTGATTATTATTATTATTTTACTGTCAAGGTCACATCGTAACAATGAGTTATTTCGAACACCATCGATTTTCATCTGGTTTTGATGGTTTCCAGCAAGTTCTTACCAGTTTTGTTCTTTTTTGAAATTGTGCCTTCATCGTTTTTTGGTCAGATTCTTCTGGTCCTTGGTTGCAATGAGATTGATGAAGATTCATGGGCAGCATGGTAGCATGGTGGTTAGCATCAATGCTTCACAGCTCCAGGGTCCCAGGTTCGATTCCCGGCTGGGTCACTGTCTGTGCGGAGTCTGCACGTCCTCCCCGTGTGTGCGTGGGTTTCCTCCGGATGCTCCGGTTTCCTCCCACAGTCCAAAGATGTGCGGGTTAGGTGGATTGGCCATGCTAAATTGCCCTTAGTGTCCTAAAAAATAATGTTAATGGGGGTTGTTGGGTTACTGGTATAGGGTGGATACGTGGGCTTGTGTAGGGTGATCATTGCTCGGCACAACATTGAGGGCCGAAGGGCCTGTTCTGTGCTGTACTGTTCTAAAAAACTGTTCGTCTGGAGGTATCTCATCAACCACATTTACTGATCTTATACGGTCCATTGGTTAAGTTACGATTGGTCCGTGGGGCTGGTTTAGCACATGGGCTAAATCGCTGGCTTTTAAAGCAGACCCAGGCAGACCGGCAGCACGGTTCAATTCCCGTACCAGCCTCCCTGAACAGGCGCCGGAATGTGGTGACTAGGGGCTTTTCACGGTAACTTCATTGAAGCCTACTCATGACAATAAGCGATTTTCATTTCATTTTCATTGTAGGATACGCAAAACAATAATTCACAAAATGCCCAACATGGCCGCACCTGGAACAGACTTATCCAAAGGCCGGACATTGCCATGGGCCATGTCGATCGTAACCCTGCGCACCTTGGGCACAAGATGGCGGCTCCTGTCGGCCACTTAAAATGGCCGCCTGCCCTGAGACCACGTTTCTTCGTGAGTCACAGCACTAATGCCGCTGGTGTCTTCCTCTTTGTTGGCACAAACATTTTTCAAGCAAAGCGTGCTGATTTGCTGTGCAGCTACCTCGCTTGTCTGGCAAATCTTTATTGCTTGTTCCAATATCAAATCTTCTTCCCGCAGCAACCTCTCATGTAGCTTATCATTTGATACAATTTGGCCGCGGATCAGAGAAGATTCCAAGCTACTGAAGTTGCATGACTGGGCCTCCATCTGGATCACTAGTCCAGTGACAATACCACTACGCCACCGCCTCCCTCTATGAGGTACAAGGCACTACTGTGTATTTCCTTTTTTGATGGGATGTGGGGTGTCTTGGCAAGGCCAGCATTTTTTATCCATCTTTAACTGCTCTTTAATTGAGTGGCTTTTTTGGGCATTTCAGATGGCAGTTAAGAGTCAACCACATTGCCATCATTGTTGGAGTGACGTGGAGGCCAGGCCACCCAAGGATGGCAGATTTCCAACCCCCCGAAACGATGTTAGCGAAACAGGTTTGAACAACAATCGATGATAGTTGTCAGAGAATTGTTGCAGCGCCGGAGTCCACTCAGCCCATTGAGTCTGTCCCCGCTGTCCGAATGAACAACTCACCTTCTGCCATTCTTTTGCCTCCTCTCCGTGACCCTGCACAACTTTCCTTTTCAGATAAGTCTAATTACATTTTGAGAGCTTCAATGGAACATGGCTCCACGACACTGCACCTTAAGCGCCAGTGGAATTTGTGGATGCCAGGATTTGGTTCCGGTGAGATTGGGCCGTGTGGCAGGGGCCTGCACAGCAGCGGCTCCTGGATGAAGAATGGCACTGATTGGTGGAACACGTCACATATTAATGGACAGATCATTTCCGCCATAACGTTCTGGACAAAACACGTTCTCCTATTTCTGTTGAGGAACCTGTGAGGGGTGATATTGTGTGTTTTGTTTTGTGTGAAAATGAGCTGATATAGCTTTGCATTAGTACCAATATGGAACTGTGGCATTTCCTTGTTTGATGGTTAGTCTGATATGTGGAATGTTACGTATTTGATTTTCAAATCTTTGATACTGTTGACTGTTTAATAAACAAAATATTCTTAGGCAGTGTTATCCAGATCTTAATCATTGACTGTGTGAAATAATCTTTCCTCGTGTCACGGTTATATCATGGTCACCATGAGGCTAACTTTCTATAAATTTAGATCCAGATTCTCTAAAAATTGTAGGCATATTGTGGGTTGGCATGGAGGAGAAGGACCTTCTCAACGAGGGGATCCGATTTATTACTCCTCGCATGCTTCCGGAGGAGGACAGGCCCTGGGACTGTCAGCCAGGACGGGAGCGAGACCCCGGAGGTGGACTTCCTCGGGAAGGCAAACACATTCGTGAGGGGTCTCATTGGTAGCAGTGCGCAGGAGCGACCAGATGGAGTGGAGCGCATCGGGAAGGATCTCCTGCCAGCAGGAGGCTGGGAGAATTCTCGACCGTAGGGCCAGAAGGACGGCCTTCCAGACCGTCGCGTTCTCCCTCTCCACCTGTCCGTTGCCCCGTGGGTTGTAGCTGGTCGTCCTACTTGAGGCGATGCCCTTGCTAAGCAGGAACTGACGCAACTCGTCGCTCATGAAGGAGGAACCTCGATCGCTATGTATGTAGGTGGGGAAACTGAACAAGGTGAAGAGATTGTGCAGGGCCTTGATGACAGTGGCAGAGGTCATGTCAGGGCATCGGATGGCAAAGGGGAATCGTGAGTACTCGTCAACAACGTTGAGGAAGTACACGTTATGATCAGTGGAGGGGAGGGGCCCTTTGAAGTCGATGCTGAGATGCTGAGCCTCCCCGGACAGGCGCGGGAATGTGGCAACTAGGGGCTTTTCACAGTAACTTCATTGAAGCCTACTCGTGACAATAAGCAATTTTCATTTCATGGTCTGACTGTAGGCTACGGCCTGCCGCTGCTTCTCCCCAGTCTTGACAACCACCACTTGGGCTCTCCAGGGGCTGTTACTAGCCTCAATGATCCCCTCTCATAGGATAAAGGCCCTGTCCTGGGCACTGTTCGTCTGCTCCTCGTGGCGACGGGCTTACAGTCCAGGGTGAGGTTATCGAAGAGCGAGGGTGGGGCGACCTTAAGGGTCGCGAGGCTACAGGCGGTGAGGGGGGGAGCAGGGGTCCAGCGAACTTTAAGGTAAGGCTTTGGAGGTGGCACTGAATGTCGAGCCCCAGTGATAGGGCAGCGCAGAGATGGTGGAGGACGTAGAGCTAAAAGTTAGTGTACTCTACGCCTTGTACCAAAGGGTAGCGACTCCCGGATTTCTACGGAATGTGATCCGGAAGCCAGGGATATTTTCTGGGTCATGGGTAAAATTGGGAGGGAGCAGCGCCCTACCGTATCTGGGTGGATAAAGCTGTCTGTGCTCCCGGAGTCGAAGAGGCAGGCCGTCTCGTGCCCGTTGATTCAGACGGCCATCATGGATTTTGTTAGATGCAGGCGAGCTTCGGAAGGTGATGGGTAGGCCGGTCGGAGGTAGCGGTGGCCAGCATACGACCGGGTGAGCAGGGTCCCAGGAGGCTTCGGAGTGGTCCCAAGGTGGCGGCTCCCATGGGTCACACGTGGCAGGTTGCATCGAAGGCAACGTCAAAGATGGCGTTGCGCGTGGCGGATGAAATCAAAGATGGAGGCGAAGATGGCGGCCCCCACGGGTCGCACATGGCATGTGGCAGTAAAGATGACGGCGCCCACGGGTCACACATGGTGGGTGGCGCGGCAGCGGGGGGGCAGCCCCGGTAGGCTACAGGCAGCGCTGCTGTGCCTAGGAACCTTAGGGACAGGTCGGGTCAAGCAGACTTTGGCGAACTGACCTTCCTCCTACACCCGTTGCAAATCGCATTCTGAGCAGGGCAACGTTGTCTGGGGTGCTTACCCTGGCTGCAAAAGCAGCATTTCGGGCTTCCGGCGTTGGCAGGCGGCTACGTAGCACAGGCTTGCGCCGGACTCAAATCGGATGATGGCGGCGCCCACGGGGATGCTGCATGGTTGGTGGTGTAAGCCTCCATGTTCCAGCGAGTTTGAGAGCTGCACTGTCTCTGGGAGGCCGAGTGTACCCCATTCCAGCAAGCGCTGGTGGATGTAATTGGATTTAATGCCCGCGACATAGGCATCTCTGAACAGCAGCTCCGTGTGTTGGGTAGCCGATACCGCCTGGCAAGCACAGTTCCGGCCAAGTACCCGCAAGGCACGCAAGAATTCAGCTTGTGATTCTCCGGGGCGTTGTCGCCTCGTTGAAAGGAGGTGCCTGGCGTACACCTCTTTTACTGCCTTTACGTATTGTCCCTTCAGCAGCATTATCGCTTCCATATACGAGGAGGCGTCTCTGATCAGAAGGAAAACTTGCGGACTCACCCGTGCGTTCAGTATTTGAAGCTTTTGGAGGCTGGTGACGTCGTTGGTAGAGGATCCGAGGTAAGCTTCGAAGCAGCTTAGCCAGTGCTCGAATGTTGCAGTGGCTTCGGCTGCTTGTGGGTCCAGCTCCAGGCGATCAGGGTTGAGTGATGAAATCATCTTAAAAGTTTAGCTTATTAAATTGCTGTGCCATCAATTAATCACAAGACGAGTAGTGAACAAAACAGGAGGCTTTAATCAGCTAAACAGAAAGCTTCTCGGCCTCTGATCCTGAACTGGGGCAGGGCCGGAAGTCAGCCACCTTTCTATGGAGCCCATGGGGAGGCGGAGCCATCAGGTAGTGGTTTACCACAATACATGTAGTACAGTAACAGTTTACCATAATTCATATAATATACTAACAGCGGTTTACCACAAGATCCATACTGGATGAAACAGCAACTCTGCTTCTCTCTCCACAGGTGCTGCCAGACCTGTTTGGGTTGGATTTGTCCTGCACTTTCTGGACTGAACGTCCAGAAGGCAGCAGCACTACACCCCCCCCCCCCCCTCTGGTAGTATGACTAGGGGTATTACGGTACCTGGGAGTGTGAGCTGCCATTGGTGCAGAGGACTAGCTGCCCATTAGCCCAGGTATAGAACATAGAACATACAACGATACAGCACAGTACAGGCCCTTCGGCCCACGATGTTGCACCGACATGGGAAGTCAAAAACTAAAGGCCATCTAACCTACACTATGCCATTATCATCCATATGCTTATCCAATAAACTTTTAAATGCCCTCAATTTTGGCGAGTTCACTACTGTTGCAGGTAGGGCATTCCACGGCCTCACCACTCTTTGCGTAAAAAACCTACCTCTGACCTCTGTCCTATATCTATTACCCCTCAATTTAAGGCTATGTCCCCTATCTAACCCTCTGATCATTTTGTATGCCTCTATTAAGTCACCTCTTAACCTTCTTCTCTCTAACGAAAACAACCTCAAGTCCATCAGCCTTTCCTCATAAGATTTTCCCTCCATACCAGGCAACATCCTGGTAAATCTCCTCTGCACCCGTTCCAAAGCTTCCACGTCCTTCCTATAATGAGGCGACCAGAACTGTACGCAATACTCCAAATGCAGCCGTACCAGAGTTTTGTACAGCTGCAACATGACCTCATGGCTCCGGAACTCAATCCCTCTACCAATAAAGGCCAACACACCATAGGCCTTCTTCACAACCCTATCAACCTGGGTGGCAACTTTCAGGGATCTATGTACATGGACACCGAGATCCCTCTGCTCATCCACACTGCCAAGAATTTTACCATTTGCCAAATATTCCGCATTCCTGTTATTCTTTCCAAAGTGAATCACCTCACACTTCTCTACATTAAACGCCATTTGCCACCTCTTAGCCCAGCTCTGCAGCTTATCTATGTCCCTCTGTAACCTGCAACATCCTTCCACACTGTCTACAACTCCACCGACTTTAGTGTCGTCTGCAAATTTACTCACCCAACCTTCTGTGCCCTCCTCTAGGTCATTTATAAAATGACAACAGCAACGGCCCAGAACAGATCCTTGTGGTACGCCACTCGTAACTGAACTCCATTCTGAACATTTGCCATCAACCACCACCCTCTGTCTTCTTTCAACTAGCAAATTTCTGATCCACATCTCTAAATCACCCTGAATCCCATGCCTCCGTATTTTCTGCAATAGCCGACCGTGGGGAACCTTATCAAACGCTTTACTGAAATCCATATACACCGCATCAACTGCTCTACCCTTGTCTACCTGTTCAGTCACCTTCTCAAAGAACTCGATAAGGTTTGTGAGGCATGACCTACCCTTCACAAAACCATGCTGACTATCCCTAATCATATTATTCCTATCTAGATGATTATAATCGTATCTCTTATAATCCTCTCCAAGACTTTACCCACAACAGACGTGAGGCTCACCGGCCTATAGTTACCGGGGTTATCTCTACTTCCCCTTCTTGAACAAAGGGACCACATTTGCTACCCTCCAGTCCTCTGGCACTATTCCTGTAGCCAATGATGACATAAAAATCAAAGCCAAAGGCTCGCAATCTCTTCCCTGGCTTCCCAGATATCCTAGGAAAATCCATCAGGCCCCGGGGACTTATCTATTTTCACCTTGTCCAGAATTGCCAACACTTCTTCCTACGCACCTCAATGCCATCTATTCTAATAGCCTGGGTCTCAGCATTCTCCTCCACAACATTATCTTTTCTTGAGTGAATACTGACGAAAACTATTCATTTAGTATCTCGCTTATCTCCTCAGCCTCCAGACACAACTTCCCACCACTGTCCTTGACTGGCCCTACTCTTACCCTAGTCATATCTTTTATTCCTGACATACCTATAGAAAGCTTTTGGTTTTCCTTGATCCTCCCTGCCAAAGACTTTTCATGTCCCCTCCTTGCTCGTCTTAGCTCTCTCCTTAGATCCTTCCTCGCTTCCTTGTAACTATCAAGCGCCCCAACTGAAACTTCACGCCTCATCTTCACATAGGCCTCCTTCTTCCTCTTAACAAGAGGATTCCACTTCTTTGGTAAACCACGGTTCCCTCGCTCTACCCCATCCTCCCTGCCTGACTGTACGTACTTATCAAGAACACGCAATAGCTGTTCCTTGAACAAGCTCCACATATCCAGTGTGCCCAACCCTTGTAGCCTACGTCTCCAACCTACACATCCTAAGTCATGTCTAATGGCATCATAATTGCCCTTCCCCCAGCTATACTCTTGCCCTGCGGGGTATACTTATCCCTTTCATCACTAACGTAAAGGTCACCGAATTGTGGTCACTGTCTCCAAAGTGCTCACCTACCTCCAGATCTAACACCTGGCCTGTTCATTTACCCAAACCAAATCCAATGTGCCTCGCCTCTTGTTGGCCTGTCAACATATTGTGTCAGGAAACCCTCCTGCACACATTGTACACAGAACGACCCATCTTAATTACTCGAACTGTATCTTTCCAGTCAATATTTGGAAAGTTAATGTCTCCCATAACAACTACCCTGTTACTTTCGCTCTTTCCAGAATCAATCTTCGCTATCCTTTCCTCTACATCCTAGAACTATTAGGTGGCCTACAGAAAACTCCAACAGGGTGACCTCTCCTTTCCTGTTTCTAACCTCAGCTCATACTACCTTGGAAGAAGAGTCCCCATCTAGCATCCTTTCCGCCACCGTATACTGTCCTTGACTAGCAGCGCCACACCTCCCCCTCTTTTGCCCCCTTCTCTGAGCTTACTAAACACCCCTAAACCCCGGAACCTGCAACAACCATTCCTGTCCCTGCTTTATCCATGTCTCTGAAATGGCCACACACTCCGAAGTCCATGGTACCAACCCATGTCTGCCAGTTCCCCTACCTTATTTCGTATACTCCTGGCACTGAAGTAGACACACTTCAAACACCTACCTCTGAACACTGGCACCCTCCTGCGAAGGCAAATCTGTGCTCCTGACCTCTATACTCTCATCTCCCGTACCCCAAAACTACAATCCAGGTTCCCATGCCCCTGCTGAATTAGTTTAAACCCCCCCAAAGAGCACTAACAAATCTCCCCCCCAGGATATTGGTGCCCCTCAGGTTCAGATGTAGACCATCCTGTCTATAGAGGTCCCACCTTCCCAGTGGCGTGCAGAGGGGGGGGGCCGACGGTGCATTGGCCCCGGGCATCCATTGGATGGGGGCATCCAATCAGAGAAGGGGAAAAAAAAAAAATTTTTTTTTTTAAAAAAAAAATTTTTTTTTTTTAAATTTAGATTACCCAATTATTTTTTTCAATTAAGGGGCAATTTAGCGTGGCCAATCCACCTACTCTGCACATTTTTGGGTTGGGGGGTGAAAACCAACGCAGACAC